>NC_141213.1:1800000-2392500 GCF_054491065.1 Syngnathus leptorhynchus
TTCAGTTATCCAGCAGAGAGCGCTCCGTCAACACATTCATTTGACTCCAATTGTCAAACGGAATGTTAGATCATCATGGTCAGGTAACTCAAAGAAGCTGGGAAAAAATATTTGCAAATATGTTTTGCAAACTTTATTGATCGTTTGTGTTTAAATGAGTCCTTTTCACACAACAAACATCTCAAAGACGCCTCAGGATGTTCAACTTTCCCACCATTGACAGCAAAGATCCGCGCACACACAATTTGCCCCGAGGAAGGTGCACGAGAAGATTATCACATTTCATGCAAGCGTTCTTATGATAAAGCCAGCAGGGCTCATTAGTCTACTCCCGCAACGTCATCACCTTCATCTTCCTCTCCTCCCCTCTTTTTCTTCACAAGCCAAGGAACTATTTGTTTGCTCGCACACAAGATAAAAAAAAAAATGTTTCAAAGCAATGAAAAAGAAATGGGCCCACATTATAATGATGAATCCGGTAAAGTATGATGACCCCGTGAAAACACAAGCAGTTTCCAGTAATTGCTTTTAATGACTTTCTACTTTTGAAAGTATGCCAGCTGTCAATCAAATCACGTAGCCTCGCAGACTGTGAGAAAATGAGCGAGAGGGCGGGGGAGAGATGTGCGCGCGCGCGCGCGCGCGTAGGTTGTCTCAACGTGGTTTGTGTCAGATAAGAAGTTCTTCCTGGCTGGTCGTCGTCTCGTTATGGTGCACGGTGGAGGTACCGGTCTAAGTTGATGGTGGTGCGGGTCTACGCCAGACTTTTAGCGGAAGTGGAGGTGCGCACGTGAAGATGTGCCGAGGCGCGGTGGACTTTTTGCTTCTCGCTCGCCTTCGTCTTTTTATACATTTGGTTCTTGTTATGGTTTTGTTGCCGGACGCACTCTGCACGCCAACCGACAGGAAAGGTACGATGACCGGCAAATTCATCTCTCCTTACGTTACCTTACGTTCCTCAATTCCACGCGTTACATGCACGGGTTTGACAAGTTGAGCGACTACTTTGACACCATTGACGTCATCATCCAGTACACTGAGTGAGGTGACCTATTCGAAAAACAGCTGTCGGTCATGATGAAGAATTTTTGGAACTTTGTCATAAATCACATGATGCTCACTTCAGCCTATTGCGTGAGTGAGCAAAAATATCGGGACGTTCGATATCACTTTTTTCCCCAGACCAACACCAGTACGAATATTCAAGATGCTACCACGAGTAATTTCAATACATTACCCACCTTGAAATTATAACAAATAATGAGATATATATTCCAATATAACAATTTTTGCTGTGAAAATGCCTGACTAAAGGAATGGCGACCAGTCTATTCCTCATCTACATACTAGGCGACCAGTTGCTTTATCATTTGACAGTGTAGTTGATAGAAGCTAACATGTTGGATGAACCAGGATGAAAATCACAAGCGTCTTCTTAGAAGCCTTGAGAAGCTTCCGCTGGCTGGGAACGACCTTGGCTCCGTGCGTGTTTGTAAATCGATAGACAACGTGTGTTTATGTGGAATTGTGTGTCTGCGTGTGTGTGCATGTTTGTATGGGTCTGCTTGTGTGGGGGTTTTTGTCTGTGTCCATCCGTGTGTGTAAATAACTATTGTGTCTACTCGTGAGTGGGAATAGAAAGAGATGGTCCGAGTCACATGGTAACCATGGCAACGCAGACTTAAGTGTGGTTTACTCGTGCGCGAGTGCGCCGGCAGGTGAGAGAGCACTTGGCAGCCCCGCTCGCAGCCCGCGGGATTGTTGGTTTTTGGAATCCTGGGAATGTGGAGGTCAGTGCGCAATGTCGGGATTAAACATGTTCAACCTGATGCCGCACAGGTCAAAGGTCACAATGTCAACTCTTAAATGCAGGTCACCCAGGAAGTAGGACGTGGTCAGTAAAAAGGCGGCAAAATGGCAAAGATGCCAAAAAATTTAAAACATCATGCATGTGTGTGTTATGTTTGTGTCAAACTTTCTTTCTCGTGTGTGTGTTAAGGTAAAAATCCTTACATCACAGCACAGACATCGAGCTTGAACGACGACTCTCACTGACAAGTGCCGACACTTTCTGAGCGCGTGCGCACATACGTGTGTGTTTTGCGGAACATGTTGGAACTAGCGCGATGTTGCGAAAGTGAACAAAGTGTGCGCTTCATCAGGGTTACTCGCACATGCATGCTAAATGTTAGCTTGCCTGCGAGCATCCTCAATGTGCATTTTAATCCTTAGCATGCTAACACGGAGTAGTTGACTCGTCTACAGGAACATGCTTGTTGGGTGTTCACAAGTGTGTGTGTGTGTGTGTGTGTGTGTGTGTGTATGTATGTGTGTGTGAGTGTTTGGGTGGGAATCAAGCTGGTGAATGTTTTCAGCTGGCTGACACATTCCTCACACGCATGTGTGTGTGTGTAAGTGTGTGTGTGCACGCGCACACGCATTTGAGAGATTAACACACAAGGCCGTTGTGTTGTTGTTTTTGTGACATGAAGTGCGCATGTGACCTGTGATCCGCTTTAAGTGCGTTCGATAAGTCAATGACAGCACTTTAGTCAAAAAGTGTCAGTCGATGAATTTGAATTTGATTTAATGGACTTTGATGGTTTAGCTGCAGGCAAGGTCAGTGAAGTCAACTCAACTTACTTTCATCAAGCTTGGCTTTCCCAGTTGAATTTTTTTTTTTTTTTAAACTAAATAGTACGCACAGAGAATAGTTAGAACACGAGGAAAGTCCACTTAGCTTAACACTATCAACATGCTAGCGGTAAGCATTGATAGTCGATAGTCGTAGGTTTTGAAGCAACGGCTAATTGAACACAAACGGTGGAGCATCACGTGTCGACAGGTAATGTCGAAGAAGGCAAAAAAACAAACTGAAAAAAAAAATCACACTTCTCACAAATCATCCACACACACAAAATCAGATTTGATAATGTCATCAGGTGGCATGACCGGCAAAGTCGAGGTGGCCTGAATGTTAGTCATGAGTGGACACTGACAGTTTGTTGACAGCAACAACTAGCGCGTCGTTACAGCTAATTGCGAGCGCACACACATTCCTAAAGGACTTGTTGTCATGACTGCGGCGTTCATGTTGAATTTGGGGGCTGTATGCATTGTCCATTCTGTGAAAGGGTTAGCGTTTAGCATTAGCGTTGAGTTGAACAACAACTAGAAAACTGAAGGAGATTTTTCGCGGGACCTGCACAAGCGTGTGTGTGATTGTTTATGTGCGAGTGTGTATCGTTTGCCTGAATGCGTGTCCGTGATTCCGTTCATGTCTTTGTATGTTTGCGTACCTCCACACGTGTTTGTCAAACCTTGACCTAATGTCAGCCGTTGTGTATTTTGCGCGCTTCTACTCGAAAAAATATTTGAGAGGTGTCTTCTTCTTTGCGACGTGTCATCGAGGCGGGGGGGGTGTGTCTTCTTTGAGGATCCGAGGCAGGCGAGATCCAGAAAGATTTCATTCCTTACGCTCCGCCAGCCACGCAGCAACCAAACAACTTCCTTGTCTTCTCACGTAGTCGTACAAATCACATGACTTGAAAGTTTAGGGGCCTATTTCACATGAGAAATGTATCGACGCACAACAGGGAACAAAAAAAGTCAACAAAATGTCAACAAAACACATTTGTGTGTGTGTGTGTCAGTGTGTCAGGGGATGAGCAACCAGCTAACGTTGCTGGGCACGCGCGAGAACCACTACGACAACATGGTGCGCATGTACAGCAACTGCTCGGTGGTCCTGGACAACCTAGAGGTGACGTACACCCTGGACCACCAGAACCTCTCCTTCCTGCAGGTAGGCGGCGCCGTCAAACTCGCCCGCCGAGACCTTTCCTTCACACGGCTTGTCTTCAGTCCATCCAGGAAGTGGGCGGCTACGTGCTGGTGGCCATGAACGAGGCCCGCACCGTCCCGCTGCACAACCTGCAACTGATCCGAGGTCAGAACTTATACGACGGCAAGTACGCCCTGCTGGTCATGTCCAACTACAACCGCAACCACTCGGCCGCTGCGCTGAACTTCACGGGCGGGCTGGCGCAGCTGCAGCTCAGCAACTTGACCGGTGAGGTCTCGATTCTGAAGGCTTCCGGCATGTCTCTGAATGCTTTTTGTGTTTCAGAGATCCTTCGAGGAGGAGTGAAGATGGGCCATAATCCCTTGCTGTGCAACGTGGACTCCATTCAGTGGTGGGACGTGGTGGACAAAAGCAGCAATCCCAGGATGCTTTTCAAGAAGGACGACTTTGCGCGAAAATGTACGACCACGTGACGCTGCCGTTTTGTTCTTCTCCGACTTTTGTGTCTGATTTCGCCTTTTTGTGCAGGTGAGCCTTGCCACCCCTCGTGCATCAACGGCTCATGCTGGGCGGCCGGACCGGAACACTGCCAGATATGTAAAGGGATTCACACACTTTGAACGTCCCTGCATTTTCCGAGTTGTTGAAGTTGTCGATGATCTCGAATCCGCAGTCACCAAGTTGTCGTGCGCCGAGCAGTGCAGTCGAAGGTGCCGGGGGCCCAAACCTAGCGACTGCTGCAACGAACATTGCGCGGCAGGCTGCAGTGGCCCGCGGGCCACCGACTGCCTGGTCAGTGTTGAGGCGTCACCGGTGCTAGCCGCGCTAGCTTGCTAGCTTGACAGCACTTTTGTTTTCAGGCCTGCCGGCTGTTTAACGACGACGGCACCTGCAAAGGCGCCTGCCCACCCGAGAAGCTCTACGACCTTAAGACGCATCAAGTCATCAACAACCCCAATGCCAAGTTTACCTACGGCGCCACCTGCGTCAAGGCCTGTCCACGTAAGACTTTTGTGCCGGCACGCCCATGGACACCTAAATGTTGCAATGTGTGTGTGTGTGCATGCGCGCAGGCAACTACGTGGTGACGGGAGGTTCGTGCGTGCGCACGTGTGGCGCCGGCATGTTCGAGGTGGATGACAACGGCGTCCAGCGATGCCGTACCTGTGAGGGAGCTTGTCCCAAAGGTAGCAAAAGTATAAAAAAAAAAAAAAAGCACGAATATGAGCGGGCCCTCTCGCCATGCATCCACGTTGTGTGCGCTCTTGTGCCGTCCAGCTTGCGATGGCGTTGGCGTGGGCGCGCTGGTCAACACCATTGCCATCAACGCCTCCAACATCGAGTTCTTCCAGAACTGCACCAAGATCAACGGTGACATCTTCCTCATCGAGACTTCCTTCACCGGGTCCGTTGCCGGCAACATAACGGCGTATCCGTTAGCATTAGTTTGTTAGCATTTGCTAGCGTCGCTTTGGTTTCAGTTCCCCCATTGTTATGCTTTTTAATGCTTTCTGATTGGTCCCCGCAGAGACGCCCACTACAAGATCCCGCCGATGGACCCGGCCAAGTTGGACTACTTCCGGACTGTCAAGGAAATCACAGGTAGCTGAAAAGCCCGATTGGTCAGCCTCACTGCCTTGTTTGCTAAAGCACGTTAGCACGCTCGCTGGAACTTTGCAGGATTTTTGCTGATCCAGGCGTGGCCTGAGAACCTGACGTCTCTCGCCGTCTTCGAGAACCTGGAAATCATCCGCGGCAGAACCACACGAGCGTAAGCAGCCAGCGCGGCCGAGACGGCAAGTGGTAACTCGGCCGACGCCCGTTTTTCTCATCGTGTGTGTGCGTGTCCTCAGGCAACACAGCTTGGCTGTGGTGAGGGCCCACAACCTCCGCTGGCTGGGTCTGCGCTCCCTAAAGGAGGTCAGCGCCGGAAAGGTGACGCTCAAGGACAACCCTCAGCTCTGCTACACACGCAGCGACCAGTGGACTCGCCTCTTCCGATCTCCAGACCAAATGATCACCATGAGGAATGTGGCGTCGCCGCAAATCTGCCGTGAGTTCATGTTCCCCACACTAAGAATCAGCGATGGGCAAAAAGGAAGGAATGAGTCTGGCCTTGACGTTGAGAGCATCCTTGTCTTGTCATACAGAAGAACAGAACCACACGTGCGACCCAGAGTGCTCCCAAGATGGCTGCTGGGGGCCCGGCCCCACCATGTGCATGTTATGCCGGCACTTTGAGCGTAGGGGACGCTGCGTGCCCTCATGCAACCTGCTGCACGGGTAGGACGCCCCCCGCCGCCATCCAGCAAATCCACATTTACGTGAGCGTGTGTGCGCAGGGAGCCCAGGGAGCTGACGCTGAACGGAAGCTGTGTGGAATGTCACCCCGAGTGTCTCCCCGCCCAGGACGCGCCCACCTGCTACGGACAGGTCACAAACACGCTCTTCACCTTGCACTAGATTTTTCCCCATAAAATCCAGAAAAGCTTTTGAGAATTTCTTTTTCATTTAATTTTTTAAAAAGTATATTTTTTTGCCAACAAATGTCAGTTCTGAATAAAATTTCTGCCCTTTTTCTTATTTACTTAGAGATTTTTCCCCCCAAAATCCAGAACAGCTTTAGAGAACAACATATTTTTTTTAATTAAAAACGGGTAATTTAAAATAAGTAAATTTTTTCGCAAATAATGTGTCAGTTCTAAATAAAGTTTCTGCCTTTTCTTTTTGCTTACTTGGAGGCAATATTTTCATCTGATGTGCGAGCAGGGTCCCGACCAATGTTCCCAGTGCGCTCACGTCCAAGATGGCCCCCACTGCGTGCCTCGCTGCCCTCACGGCGTGATGGGGGACGGCGACATTACCATCTGGAAATACGCCGACGCCCAAGCCCGTTGCCAGTCGTGCCACCAGAACTGCTCTGAGGGGTAATCAGAGGGAGAACTTTATTTGGGCATTTTCCAAAAGTGCTTGGACAAAATCACAGATGACATGATGTTTGTGGGCCTCTGTGTGTTTGTGCGCAGGTGCACGGGGCCAGGATTATCGGGATGCTCCGGGTAACGTGGTGACCGCACGATGTCCGACACGCCTGGGGCATTTGTGCCTGGTAGATAAGTTTCAAGGTGTTTTTCTGTGTTGTGTCCTCCATCAGCGCTTCCAGGCACTCCACGCTGGCGGTGGGCGTGGTCAGTGGGCTCCTGCTCGTCGTCATCCTATCATTGGTCATCTTTGTCTTGCTGCGGCGACGCCAAATAAAGAGGAGGAGGACCATGCGGCGCCTCCTGCAGGAGAGAGAGGTACTTTGGCAGAGCACTAATTTTGTCTGGATGAAACTCCTCCACTTGATGTAAAGACGGCACAAGTTGGCGGCAAAGAAAAAAATAAAATAATAATTTCAAATGGCACTAATATGCTGTAATGTGCGTGTGCAGCTAGTGGAGCCGCTGACCCCCAGCGGCCAGGCCCCAAACCAGGCTCTGCTGAGGATGCTGAAGGAGACGGAGCTGAAGAAGATCCGGGTTCTGGGCTCTGGAGCCTTTGGAACCGTCTTCAAAGTAAGACGTGGCTACTTTGCAGGTTAGCACTTTGCGTATTGCCAGTGAGCGTAAGCTAGCGTTGCGGTCTTTCAGGGACTATGGATCCCTGACGGCGAGGACGTGAAGATCCCAGTTGCCATTAAAGTTCTCAGAGAGGCCACATCCCCAAAAGCCAACAAGGAAATCCTGGATGTAAGCCTTCGTTTTTTTGTCTTCTTTTTTGTCTATGATACCATTGGCGAGCCAGTCAGCAGGGGTAGGTGGATCTTTGTCATCCTTGTCTTTTTTTTTTCTCCCGTGTGTAATATACAAGTATTGCTTTGGCGCCATCTTGTGGTATCTCGGGGAAATTAACTACTACATGTTGGTCATTTCATCAGGTGTGTATTAATAACTTGCGCATTGGTAGCATCAAATGAACTATAACCAAGCAGTGGGTCTAAAATTCCACACAGTCAACTTTAGAATCAACTCAAATCGAAATGACCACCTAACATGCAAACGTGAGTGTCTAACGTGGCAATTTGGCCGGCAGGAGGCTTACGTGATGGCCAGCGTGGACCACCCCCATGTGTGCCGCCTGCTTGGAATCTGCCTGACGTCATCAGTCCAGCTGGTGACGCAGTTGATGGCGTACGGATGCTTGCTGGACTACGTGCGGCAGCACCGGGAACACGTGGGCGCGCAGTGGCTGCTCAACTGGTGCGTCCAGATCGCCAAGGTAGGCCAGCCGCGCCGCCGCTCGAAGTTGCCGCCCTCCTCGGGTGACGGAAGAATTCCCTTTGCCAGGGAATGAGCTACCTGGAAGAGCGCCACCTGGTGCATCGAGATCTGGCGGCCAGGAACGTGTTGGTGAAAACGCCCAATCACGTTAAGATCACAGACTTCGGTCTCGCCAAACTTCTGACGGCCGACGAGAAAGAGTATCACGCGGATGGAGGAAAGGTACGTGATGCTAAGCTATGATTCTGAACAGGTCGACCAGCTTCTCAGATGTCTTCCGTACTTTCTGTTCCTTCAGGTTCCCATCAAGTGGATGGCCTTGGAGTCCATCCTCCAGTGGACGTACACACACAAGAGTGACGTTTGGAGTTACGGTGAGTTGCCTTCCATCACCCACCCTCCCCCTCTCAAATGGCCACAGCTGTCAATCAAACAAGTACCCCCCCCCCGTCCCCCGTCCCTTATAGGCGTGACCGTGTGGGAGCTGATGACATTTGGGTCCAAACCTTACGATGGCATCCCGGCCGGCGAGGTGGCGTCGCTTCTGGAATGCGGCGAGCGCCTGCCACAGCCGCCCGTCTGCACCATCGACGTTTACATGCTCATGGTCAAGTGTAAGTGAAGTCCAGCCACAAAGTACTTCTACTCGATTACTTGCCACACCGGTAAGCGGGGAACATGACGGCGTCTGCGTCACAGGTTGGATGATCGACCCGTCCAGTCGGCCCAGCTTCCGGGAACTCATTGTGGAATTTTCCAAAATGGCGCGGGATCCCAGCAGGTACCTGGTACTTCAGGTAGGTTAGCTGTAGCATTAGCTTAGAGCGATACAATTTATTCTGACTACGCTTGTGCGCGCCCGCAGTGCGAGCCGCCCAGCCCGTCCGACATCAGGTTCTACTCGCGCCTGCTCAGTTCGGACGACGCAGACGACATGGTCGACGCCGAGGAGTACCTGCTGCCCTTCAAAGGTCCCAGCGGCCATAGCGAGACCCCCTGCGGCGCCACGGTACCGAGTCGTCGATTATGGTGGTGGTCGTTTGGTGCCGTGACACGGCTCTAATTTTCTGCATCCGCAGGCTCATCCTGCGCGAGCTAACAGTCTCGCCATGCGCTACATCAGCGACCCCACTGGAAACGCGCTTGACAAAGACCACCTCGGTGGACACGGTAAAGACCTGCAAAAGCCTTGACTTCGACTTAAACTAAATGCATGACAAGTGAATATGGTTTGAAAATGTTTGCCGCAGACTACGTGAACCAGGATGAGAGTGGCGGCGGCAGGAGATCAGACTTCCACAACCCTAACTATGAAGACTCCAGCGCATTTTGGGGCTCTGCCTGGGCTCCCTTCTCACAGGAGAACACGAAGGCCGGCCCCCGAGTCCAACACGGACCCGAATACTTGAACACGGCGCAAAACTCGCTGCCCCGTGCCGCCAGCCTGGACAACCCCGACTACCAGGCCGACTTCCTACCAGGGCCGGCACCGCCCGACGCTTTGTTTGTGCCGGCCGGTCAGAACCACGAGTATCTGGGCTTGGCCACTGCCGTGCAGACGTCCACCTGCTAGGGGACGCAGGAACACCAAAGTCGCAAGTTTTATTTTATTTTTAAATCTCAGAAGAGCATTCCAGAACTCAAGTGAACAAAAGGAGAAAAACAAGATGAAGACTCATTTAAGTCTTAATGATCGTGCATGCCACACACACCCGCATGTTGTTTGAACATGTTTGTTGAATGTTGACAACCCACTGCTCTTTGTATGTAGGTTTAGTGTGTACCTTTTTACTTTTAACTTATGTCAATTTATTAATGCTAATTTTGGAAAGAAGAACATGTGAAATGTGTTGTTTTAAAATGTTAAATCAATGAAGAGTCCTCTTTTTTAAACCCAACGCAATTGAGCCTCTATTTACGGACTGGCGTGGCAACGTAGCCTTTACAGTAGACAGTCTTTCAAATTATTCTTACATCCGGAACACAATTAATTACTGGCAAATCAACAAAATCTCCTTTTTTTTTTTCCACAATTTGTTTTCATGATAAAAAAAGTGGCTCAATGAGAGGGAAGAAAATTTGCGCACTTCAATATGCTGGGCTTGCCGGTGTATCCCAGCAACGGGCCAGGCAGTTTAAGGGGGCATTTGTTTCATAGGGATGGATGTAAAAGGGGACAAGGCGGGAAAAATGTACCGGAAGTACCTCGAATATTCCGAGGCGACGTCAACTTGACGTTAGCATTAGCCGCGGACGAACGAGCCGCTCCAATTATGTTGTGTGTTTGGTCGTCGAAGGGCCCCCGGGGCGTGTGTTCAGCAGCTTTGGCGTCCCTGCGGCTGGGAAGGAAAAGAGACAAAAGTTGGGCAGGCGGGCGGCGGCTGTCACAAACTGCAACAGGTAGCGCTAAAAGCTAAGTGGCTAACGCTTAAGTCAACGCTTCTCGGTTAGAGGGAGTTGAAACAAAAATACGAGCCCCTCCACATGACAACAGTGACATGGCAGAAACGCAAAACTTTATTTTTGATGTTGACTTCTCCCATTAAAACTGTTCGAGATTAGTTATTGAAAGCAGGTGTCGTATTCCGAGGGTCAAGTTAGCAACACTGCAGCACTGAGTTTTTCCTGTTCTGTCAAGTTACTACCATCAACATGACAAATGAAAAGTTACTTTTATTTTTTAAATTGAAACTGCAACATTGCAAGCTATGGTCATCAAATTGATTTATGTTCTTTTACATGACAACGTTGATGTTGAATTCCGTTTAAAATCCGACATGCAACTCGTCTGCAGGTGGTGACCATCGGCGGCCACTGGACGGCGTCAGAGTGTTGGACCTGACCCGGTAATAGAAAATGAAGATTCAAATGTCAACAGCATGCACACGACTCAAAAGACTCTAATTAAATATCACAATTCTATCAAATACAGCCACACATTTTCAACGTTGTATATGAGCACTGTCATAAACCAAACGCCCCCTGTGACGTGACGTGTCGTGTGTTTGCAGCGTCTTGGCCGGCCCATTCGCCACCATGCTGCTGGGAGACCTTGGAGCCGAGGTCATCAAAGTGGAGAAACCAGGTGATGCGCACAGCCCAGCATCTCGGGGCATCATTTGTCAAGTATAAATGAAAACAAATGAGCTGAATCCGTTATTTGTTCCACACAAAGTTGAAGCGTGTTGCGTGTGGCGCTCTCCAGGTGCGGGTGACGATACGCGGGCGTGGGGTCCTCCCTTTGTGGGCTCGGAGAGCGTCTACTTCCTCAGCGTCAACCGCAACAAAAAAGTAGGACCCCCAAAGAAGCAGGCTTGCCGCCGTTGGCCATCTGCCAGTCTTCATCTCTTCTTCTTCACTTGCAGAGCATCGCTGTCGACCTCAAACATCCCAGAGGAGCACAAGTCATCCACCAGGTCCGTTCAGCCATCGTTCTTGCATTCATTTTGCCATCTCCTTCCTAAAATGGTTTAAGTAAAACCCGCACGACTGTTCAAACATGGTCGATGTGCGTTAATAACAAGCCAATAGGTTGACAACGCTAACGTACTGACGACACACTAGCTAACCTTGTTTGTTTGCCTGCGTTGCTGTCAGCTGTCGGGCGTGTGTGACGTACTGATGGAGAACTTTGTGCCGGGCAAACTGTCTGCTATGGGTCTGGGATACGAGCAGCTCAGTGGACCGAACCCGGCGCTCATCTACTGCTCCATTTCAGGTGCGTGTCAATATCGTTGCACGTACACAACAGACAAAAAGGTCTGTAACAACAAAAAAGGCAAATGTGGCACCACTGCCGAGAAACGCCACCAGATGGCGTCAGTGGCTGGCCCTCCTCTTCTTTAGCTTTGTCTTCATTCGTACAAACGTTGAGGGGAAAGTCACATCCAAAATGTCAACACTCTCGGATTGGTTGGAAGACGCCGCCCCGCGTGACCTTCTCTATGCGCAGGTTACGGGCAAACAGGTCCTCACCATCAAAAGCCGGGCTACGACTCCATCGCCTCGGCCCTGTCCGGGATGATGCACATCACCGGGTCAGAGGTCAGGCACCCTTGCGTTTGCCCGTGCGCAAGCGAGATGTCCCACTATGCTGCTTTTGCGCCAACAGGACGGCGATCCGGTCCGGCCCGGCGTAGCCATGACTGACCTGGCGACCGGTTTGTACGCGCACGGCGCTGTCCTGGCTGCCCTGCTGCAGCGCCAACGGACGGGGAGGGGCGCCCACATTGACTGTGATCTGCTATCCTCTCAGGTAGCGCCTGTGTGTGTGTGTGTGTGTGTGTGATGGACGACTCCCCAAGAGTGCTCCGTGTGTAAACCGGCGCTCGGGAGAATCTAAACACATCGATCAATATTTGCTGCACATCCAAACAAATCAGGGCTTATCGTTCCTTTCCCAGACTCCGGCGTGTCCCAGGGTGCGTTTGATTTGTGGCGTCGAAGCGTGCCATTTGTGCGACAGCATTGCGTTTAAAAGCCTGTTTTATGTTGCACGCCGGCACCACGCCGGCCGGTCTGAGGTTTGACCTCTGACCTTTGCACCCCCCACCGCGCTTGAATTCCGAGCTGTAAACAAAAATAAATCAATACTCAGCCCTAAAAGACTAGAACGAAGGACATTTTCACTCTTTAGAGTGAGTTTTTGTTGAAGTTTTAGTAACTTGACATTCCAAAACAAATTTTTATTTCATCATGAAAAATGTTATCAATGTTAACTTTTATTATTTTGTTTATTTTTCATCAATTATAATAATAGGTTTGCAAGGAACTATGATAAAGGAGTTGTGGAAAAAAAAAATTCCCCATCTTGGAGAGGCACGAAATCAGGGATGTCCAACTTGAGAATGCCAATATAAGACCACTTCAATGTGTTGCCTTTATTGCCACAGGAATGAACAGGTCACCTCCCAAGATGTAGTCATGGTACAATTAAATAAAAACCCCAGAAGAAAGTTGTCTTCTTCAAAAATAGTCGTATTTAAAACAGTCACAGTTAGAAAATGAAAGGCGCATTCATTGCAAAATATTGAGCTGGCCAACTCTACTTTTGAAATTGTGCATTAGCCAATTGGCACCATTGTTGATCTAGCTTGCGCCCAATGTCACCTTGGATAGACCCCAACCCCTTCGTGTCAAAGCGGCAGCGTGACGCTCGCTCGTCATCCCGACGGCGCTGCCGCAAAGAAGCTGCCGCGCCGGGCTCGGCTCTCATGTCGGCCTCAAAGCGGTGGTTTGTCTCACATGTGGCGTCAAGTCCACTCAGCTGGCACGCCGTGGGCCTCGTCTTCCTCTTTCTCCTCTTCTTTTTTGCTTCCACGCGAGCGCAGACTTGAAACGCGAGTGGCCACAAATGCAAACCAGACCGTTTATGTCAACATCCCCAAAACGCTCCCCCCCCCCCCCTCCATCACGCCTCGCCGGCTCCCCGAATCTCTCTGGTGGGATTTGTTGGGCTTGGATGAGGCGCTGAGGCCTTTTTGTGCTCGTGTGCGGCAGGTGTCGTGCCTCAGCCACGTTGCCGCCAACTTCCTGAACGGCGGGAAGGAGGCCAGGCGCTGGGGGACGGCCCACGAAAGTATCGTCCCCTACCAGGTAAGCTAACTCCTCTCCGCTGTCTTTCTTTAGCGAGATGGCAAAATGTTGGTGAACCGCTTTTCGAGATTGTCGCCTTCCTGTGTGCACAATCAGGCCTTCAAAACCAAAGATGGTCACGTGGTTATAGCGGCGGGAAACGACCAGCAGTTTGTCAACGTCTGTCACGTACGTTGATCCTCGGGCGCCATGTACGACGTTGGTGGTCGTCACGGTGACCACAGCTGATGTGTTTCCAGGTTCTGCGGCTCCCGGAACTCAGCCAGCAGCCTCAATACGCCACCAACAAGCTCCGAGTCCAAAACCGTCAAGCGCTGGTGCGGACGCTAGCGCAGAGGTAGCTCATCTTTGCTCATTCCCATTTTTTTAATGTGAAAAGTTCCGCACCCAATTTGAAGCTAGCTGCACAAGTCTGACCCCGCCCCCTTTTTCAGGTTTCTGCAAGAGACCACGGCACATTGGCTGGGACACTTCGAAGGCTCGGGCGTTCCCATTGGACCGATCAACAGCATCCGGGACGTCTTCTCTGACCCGCAGGTGAGGGTGTGTGTGTGTGTGTGTGTGTGTGTGTGTGTGTGTGTGTGTGTGTGTGTGTGTGTGTGTGTGTGTGTGTGTGTGTGTGTGTGTGTGTGTGTGTGTGTGTGTGTGTGTGTGTGTGTGTGTGTGTGTGTGTGTGTGTGTGTGTGTGTGTGTGTGTGTGTGTGTGTGTGTGTGTGTGTGTGTGTGTGTGTGTGTGTGTGTGTGTGTGTGTGTGTGTGTGTGTGTGTGTGTGTGTGCGCGTGCACGTTCCCACTTTCCCTTCAAATAGGAGCAAATCCTCATGAGTCACTTCACACTCGACACAAACTCATCGCCCGTATGTGTGTGCGTACGTCCATGTATGTGCAGAACAAAGCAACAGGACATTTGGTGTGTGTGTGTGTGTGTGTCTCATGTTCGTGTGTGTGTTTGTGTGTGGCGTGTTGAAGAGGTTAAAGTAAACAACATGCTAATGTTAGTCAGCAACATGTGAGCATGTCCAGAATGTTCCGGAATGTTGTGAGACTCGCCACAAGTTGGACTCGAAGGTTTTTGCGGACAACAGCTCCTGCCACCACCTGGCATGGCGGGCGGCGCGCTCGTATAGAGGCTATGATTCAGCGGGCGCGTGTGACGGCCTGCGTGTGCGTGTCTCACGGCAGCTCATCTGCCTCAAGAGGCGCCGACTTGTTTTCTCCATCACGACATTGTTGTTTGTTTTTTCCCTCCTCGCGGATCGAGACACACCTCAGAGAGGAACTCGTGCCCCGACTCGTGTCTCACAGGCTGCGAAGCCATGATCGCTTTTGTTTGGGATGTCTCAGCCAAAGCGTCGGTCAGGTGTGCAAAAAAAGGATTTTTCCGTTGTGATGCAAGGCAGGAATTTCTCGTTGGTTTTCTAGCGCTTTTGTCGTTCGCTTGCTTCTGATTTATATTCAAACACTACTACAAAAAGGATAAGTCACTCGATGCACAGGAAGGGAGGGATTCCCAATACAGCCTGTGTGTTTGGTGTGTTTTGGCGGCGCCGGAGAGGCTTCTGGCAGTCGAGGGGGGGACGAGGCCGCCCCAAAGAAAAGTCTGGAAGTCATTTGGCCAGCGTCCTGGTCTCGCGTCACCGTTGGCCGCGTCCATCTCGCTCACTGCTTCCTCTTCTTCGCTTTCATCCGCCTCTCTGTGTCAGACATTTTCTTTTTCCATTTCTTCAGCTTTGCGTGTTGGAGCACCGACGCTAGCCGCGGGTCTGATTGTAGCCTCTATTTATGAGTCTGGGGACACTTTTTTAATTTCGGGACAAAATGGACACCCCTAGACATGGCCTAATCTGCTTAATTCATATCCCACAAATTCATCAGAACCCGGTCTTGATGCTAGCGGTGTCACGTGGGACAGACAGTTCCCCTTCACCTTGCAAGTTTGACGACATTGGGTCCGCGTTGTCCTCCTCAACTTTTCGTCTCCCCGAAGGTCAGCGGCGGCGACTCCCTTTTACGAGCGCAAGCCCTCCATCCAGTAGCTGTCACCTCAAATATGCAGCTAAATATGGCTCTCATATCCTGACGGCCGGAGGCCAAAGCTAAACAACGCCGAAGTGGAAGTTGGACGTAAATCAGCCGCACCTAAACAAGCAACGCAGTTTTGCTCAGCCCACACCGCCGACTGCCTTGCTCAAGAGCCGGCGGTTCTCCTCATGCCTTTTTTTGGGGCTCTTCAACCTGCGACAAGCTCCGCCTCCTCTTTGAAATACAGCCGTGTACTCCTCTTCGCTTGGACACGGCGGCTATAAATACATTTTATTACAGTTTGGAAACTGTCAAATAAAGTGAAGTTGCAGTAAAATGTTGCTGCGGTGGCTTCCAGCGAGCTCCTGGGTCGCGGGGACCTCACACCGTCAACCCCCCGCCCCCCCCACACATCTTGTTCGGAGGTCACGACGGAGCTCGTAGACCAAGGTGAACAATTTTTGCTCGGCTCGCCATTTGACAGCGAGAAGAGTGAATTATGTGGTCTCGACGTTCCCAATCATTCGTCATTCCCTTCTCCCCAATCTCGCCGATAGGACATTTTTCGTCAGCTATAATAATAAGAAAAAAAAAAAGAAAGTCTTCGCTGGAGCTCTTTCTCATCTGGTGATGGTCAGCTGAACGTGTGTTTGTTCACCTGTCGGCAATCGGCGTTGCAGGAACAGGAACAAATCATTTTTGGCTTGTTGGCTCTCTGCCGAGGCCTGAACGACCTGTTCTCGTTTCACGCTAATTGGAGGCAGCGTGTTTATTTCCAAAGACACTCGTACTTCAATTAGCTCCTCGGAGAACATTGACACTGACGTGTTCATGAGCGTGCGCTCCGTCAGGAACGCTTGCGTCACGCCGGGGTTTATTTTAAGAGAAGATTGATCTTGGCGTCTTTTCCCAAAGAGGACGCCTGTTGCTCTTCTTCTCCACATGTCGCACTTGATCGCCCTCCTGGGTCAAAGGTCTTGTTGGGGGATTCTCCAGAAAGTGCAAAGCTGGATCTGAATTGTTTTTGTGAAACTTGGAAGTTGAGGAGAGCCATCGAGCGTTCGGGGGCGCCGGCCTTGACAGTGAAAGACGGAGACGAGGTGTTGCAACAGCTGGACGGCGAGCGTCATGTTTGGAGCCGAGTGAAAACATGAGAGGCTTACGGGGCTGATCCCGCTCCATCAGTTGCCATGGCGATCCCGGTCCGCCAGAATCCACAAAGCGGTTACAGGTCACCGTGAGGCCACGCAAGTTAGGTGTCACGCGCGAGTGCGCTTGCCAATCAGTGCGGATGGAGGAGGATGTGATGTAAGAAGATAATGACTCGCCGGAAAGAAGCATCGAGAGCTACCTCGGAACATCTGCAGGCAAAAGGCCACCTGCCTTCTTATGCCTTCAATTAAAAATCCTTCCTTGCTGGGAATTAGCATGATGCTAACATGCTAATGGAAGAATCTTTCTTGGGCTTCTGCGGTTGAACGAGAAGCCAATGTCTCCGTGACTTCCACTGACCTGCCGAGCACGGAAGCACCGTGACAAATTTGGAAGGATCATTTTTGTTTTCCCTTCAAAAAATGCCTGAACGTGACATTTTTTCTGCGAGGGGAAAACATCCGTCGGCGAAACCTGATCACACAAGCAGACGCGCCCGCGATCAGGCCAAGCAAAAGCTCCAGAGTCAGTTCATGTTGACCTTCACGCTTACTTATCTCCATCGTCAAATCGAGTCGGCCCGCTTTTCCAGCCAGCCGCTAACCTGAAGGAGACGCCTCTGGAGCGGGAAAACAAACGGAAAAGAAATTTGATTTCTCGGGGAAGCGTTCTGGCGACCTGACGAGGCCCCGACCCCCAAGCAAAAACCGTCGGAGCTTCCGGGGAATCGGACCACCTTCGGCCTCCGTTTGAGAGCGCCGCTCAGGAATGCACGTAATGAAATGAAAATGTGTCCGCATACTTTCCCATGGAGATGGCGGAGGAGGGAGGAGGCTCCAATTAAATTGTGACACCACAAACAGACGGCCGGGCATCGGGACGGCTGAGTGGCTAACAAAAGCGGTCGGGCTCTTTGGATTATTTTTGGAAGTTTGAAAGGTGTTTTTATGTAACTGGAAGTCGCTAACGAGCTCAAATACCGAAATACAAAGAGCGGCAGACAAAGCCGAGTCTCTATTTTTGACTCATCTGCCGCTCGTTAAGCCCGATAGCAACAAAGCCGTAAGGTGGCATCGTCACGTGACGCCCGCTTCCACGACACCGCCGTGAGGACACGACTCATCCGGGCGGGTTCGGCGCCACTGTCGGAGTGTCTGAGCGGTTCCGGAAGTTGGCCCGGGTCTTGCGTGAATCTGAACCGGTCTAGTTGGCCATCGGAGGCTTTGGTCCCTTTCCATCGTTCTGCAAACGACTCGCGAAGCTTTCCAGCTTCAAGCCGTAATCTTGCTGGCGAAGGTCACACGTGAGATTTCTTCAAAAAGCTCCTTTTGAACAAATCTTTGTATTTGTTCTTCACTTCTCCAAAAGCGGGTCTCACCGACAGGAAAGCGCCGGTTGAGAAGGAGAAGACACCGGGCGGGAGGATGTTGGATGAGCAGGTCAGGGTTCACCTCGGAGGTGAAGAAGCAATGGCGGCGAGGGGGGACCGGAAGTCCCGCTTGGCACGCCAAAGCCGTCCTGTGATGAAGAGCATAATTCATGCGCTTTATGCAACACATGCACACGCGCAGCTGCTTTGATAGGCGAGGTCAAAGCCAGAGCAGCAGGTTCAGGCAACCTCAGATCTTCGTCGCTGCGCGCTCCATCCCCCCCCGCCCCTCCCCTCCCACGCCTTGATGTTGCACTGACGTGATGTAACAGCAGGCCCGCACGCTCCCGGGGGGGCTGCTTAGTCGACTTAATGGACCGCCACTCTTGGCTTCAAAGGGTTGGATGGGGGGGGGGGGGGGAGCGGAAGAGAAGGCGCGAAAAGAAACGAAGGTGAAGAAGTCATTGACGGAGTTGGCTTCGGTCGCTAATGTACGCACGCTACAATGGTGGCCAGGCTCGCCCGAGAGCAAGACTTGGATGGAAAAGTGAAGTGCAGTCGTCATCCTCGTCCTTCTTGTCATCATCTTGGTTTCTGCCTTTGGAAGAAGATGATGACTTCATGTGCACGTCACACACATTTCGCCCCCTTCTCAATGACTTTGGACTTGTTCGCATGACGAGTTGGAAAGCCTTTGAGAAGTACAAGGTGCGTGCGTGAGCGTGTGTGTGTGTGTATGTGTGTGTGTGTGTGTGTGTGTGTGAGAGAGACGGCCATATGGATGTAATGATACCCTGCATGACAAGCAGACACACACACACACACACACTTAAAGCTGGTGAGTCACTTTGGAATAGAAGCTGCTCGTGTGAGTGTCCAAAACATTTGGACTTTGTTGTCGTCTTGCGTGCACGTGAAGGCTGCTTCTGGCACATCTGCAACACATCTGGATTCGCTCCCGTTCGACACCCGCCAGCTGTCACTCATCTTCTTTTCTTACACGACAGCCCCCGGCCCGGCTTACGACCCACCCCACTCGGGACCGGTTCTCGCCCAGCGCCAGTCCTGAAGTCAAAATTCTATCGTTGACAGCTCTAACTTGTGTTTGTGTGTGCAGGTGAAACACAACGGGCTCATGCAGGAGATGGAACATCCCACTGCAGGACACATCACTGTGCCTGGTTAGTGCGCACACACACACACACACGACTTGGGCTCATTAGTGCTACTCTTTGATATTTTATTTCAAATATCAATGATTATTGAGGAGGAGGAGTTAGCGATACAAGCTAAAGATGTGCTAGCGTTTTCATAGCTTCCAGTTTAGCTTGGCCTCAAGGTGGCGCCACTGAGAAGGCGGGCAAGACGGTGTACTGTAGGAAAAGCCACAAATAAACAAAGACGGCGTCCAAATGTCAGGCGTGAAAAGTCGGATGTACGCGTCACGTGACTTGTCACGCGATGTCGTTGCGGCTCAGGTCCGGCGGTTCGCTACAGCGGCTTCTCCCACGGCGAGCCCTCGCCCCCCCCCGTGATTGGCCAGCACACGGTGCAGGTGCTTCGAGACGCCTTGGCCTACACTGATGACGTCATCAGCGAGCTGCTGGCGTCGGGAGCCGTGGCACAGAACTCTGTTTGCTGACGGCTTGCTAGGCAGGCCCAAAAAATTGCGCAACTCCAGATTCATTTAAGCGGCGGGAAGTAATCGACCACAAAAACTCCAAATTTGATCCTGCACTTTTGAATCTTTACCTCATGAAAGATTATTTTATCCCAGCCTTCTGAATGACCTCATTAAAAAAAGTTGAGAAATTGAAAGTCATATCTTGATTGATTGATATCTTGAATTAATTTTCTAAAATCAGACCCCCCTTCCCCTTTCTAGAGTCGTTTCCTTCTGCTCCAACTTGCTGCTAAGAAAGCTGTGAAAAAGTGAGTGGCTTCTTTTTAACACGAGCGTAATCTGCTCCAGATGGTTGCTAATTTGCCATGATGGTGACCAGAGGCTCGACGCTAACCGTATCTCCGCTAGCCGCCACAACAGCGCCAGGCCGCGGCATGTGCGGACAAGGAGCCGGAAGGCGCGGCGTGGTGCGGAGGCCCAAGCGAGGCCCGAAAGGCCGGATGGCTGATCCGTGACCCCTTCGGATGTACGTAAGTCATCAGCTCTTTAAGTGTCCCCGACTGACATCTGGAGCGTGTGCAGGAACCGGAGACGTTTTTTTTTTTTTTTTGCATCCTGATGCCGATCGCAGACGCGCTGACATCAATAATACTTTTATTTTGAAAGCTTTGCAGCTGCAGCTGCAAAGCCACTCAGAGACTCACAAAAATCAAATCCCCAAAAAAAAAAAAACTTGATTTGAAGCTTTTGACACCACTGCACTATCCAGTACTCACACCCTGAACTTAAGTACCAGAACTCACTCGTAATAAAAGTAAGAGCTCTTAAAACGACATATTTTGAGTGTCAAACCAACGAGCTGCACATTTCCATTTTTCCGTTTGCGGCCCTCGGAAGAAAAGCGCTTTGGACAGCTCTGCTTAGATTGATGGATGGCCTTTGCGAGTCCTCGAGACAGCTTTCGTGTCAGAGACAATAAGGGTAGTCGGTGCCGGGCCAAATCGCCGCGCTGCTGCCAAAGGCGGGTTCGCACGCACTCAGGCGGGCACGCTGGCTGCGGGGCCGGGACTCCCTCATATGACGTCCGGCGGGAGGTTCTCTGGAAAACACTTCCTGGCGTTGGCCGCAGGGAAGGAGGCGGCGTGCAGCTGGAACAGCTGCGTTTCACATTCAAACACACCTCAAAACACACACCACAGTCCAGATAGGATGTGTACTCCAGGTTGCCATAGCGATGGGGTCTTCTCACAAGAAATCACAAGATGCATCCGACAGAGTTGTTTTCAGTCGTTGGCTTTGCAAAAGTAACACGGCCGTCGTAAACAGGTCGGGTCCGCAACTCGAGTTCATTGGAATCCGAAATGATTGTCATGTGCAAATTATTGATTGATTCTTATCTTGTGTCTTCAGGAAGGATTTCCGCAGAAAGGGCGTTTCACTTTTAAAGGTGAGTCACTCTTTTCTTTTCTTTTTGGAGCCCTAACGAAGTCGGTTAGGAAAAGACCGCATTCTTCGTTCAGTCACAGCAGCCCCGCCCCGCCCGCCTTCTTGTGGCTCGTTGCGTCATGTGATCTCCTCTTGTCTCTAGCTTAGCCCTACAATTAGCTTCGCGCCGGGCCTCTTCATTTGTCGTCTCGTCTTTGTTGTCTCTCACGCCGATTCAACCCTGCCCTCGCCCCGATGCACCCTCGTCCGACCTCGAGCCGAACTCTGACGAGCACGCTTGAAAATGAACAAACAAAGAAGACAAAAAGAATTGGACGCTTCCCGTCTTTTAAAAGTAGCTGTCCCGTATTAGTTAGTTCCTTTCAAAAATAAAAATTCCATGCGTGTTTACGATGCGTGCCGTCAAAACACAGCTGCGCCCGTTCAGCGTGGCTGAGTGAATCATGGTCTTGGTTTACTTTGTCCGTCCACGTTCTAAAACACGTGACGCCATTCGTCGCTCCCGTGTTCCGGAATCGAGCCAGCAATTCCCAAAATGTTCAAGTGGATCGGGGGGCGTGGCCATCTTTTGTCCTTTTAATCAAAGAGCCCATGCTGAGATTGGGCAGAAATGCATCTTTTAGTGGGAGGGGCCACTTTAGAGCGCGTCGGTGTCCGCCCTGAGTGCAGGGATGTGAAGGAGGACCTTCCCCAAAGTTGTTGTCAACTTGCTGTTTGCGTTTCCGATGTCTTTCCCAGACGCGCAAGTCACCGGCGGGTCAGCCAGAGTGACTCAGCGCTGCCGGCGGGAAAAAGCGCCGGCAACTCCGGCTCGTCCTCCTGTCGACTTTGGGGGAACCTCGTGGCGCAATCGGGGGATCGGTCTTGGCCGAGCCTGGGAGGGAACTCCGCCCTGGCTGCTGTCCGCTGAACACTTGTTGACTTGCGAACGAGCTCTAGGCAGGGAGGGGCGAATGTGGGTGTGTATGGGGGGGGGGGGGGGGGGTCCGCCTTGTTGATGCTTTTGACACTTCCTGTCATTAGAGAAGAGAAAAAAAAACACGGCCTCAACTTGCGACCAGTCCCTCGATGTGCTCATCCTAAGATAAGCCACTTGAGGACAAGTGGACGGAGCCAAATGTAACGACCAATCTGTTGACGTTTTGCCCATCCTTGCGCCTCACGCACGAACCGTGATTCACACCCTGAGTCAGCCGCACGCACGTGACCACCGGACTCGTGGGCGCCGGCGTGAGACGGGTTGCCGCCCTGGTCTGCTTCGCTCGACTGACTAGACGCCAGTCTTCTCATCGTGCAGGTCTGTCTAGACGGACCATCTGAACACACACACACAGACGGACGCTGGCACTTTTGACCAAGAAGTTGAACAGGAGAAAGTTTTTTGAGCCAAATGAGGACGCACGAGGCCGTGAGAGGTCATGTCTGTGTGTGTGTGTGTGTGTGTGTGTGTGTGTGTGTGTGTGTGTGTGTGTGTGTGTGTGTGTGTGTGTGTGTGTGTGTGTGTGTGTGTGTGTGTGTGTGTGTGTGTGTTGACGCACTTGTGTCATTTCCTTCTCCATTAAGCGCTAATCCTATGTTGAGCAAGCTGAGTAAAATGAGCAGAACAGGAAATTAAAAAAGGCGACACAGATTCAACGTGCCGGCGTGGCGCGCACACACACACACGCGCACGCACGTCCGCAACATCTCGTCCGTCCGTCTACGCCGACAACCCTGACTGACACTCAAGCGGCCTGTTGTTGTTGTTGTTTGACTTCTGGCTTACGAAGAGCCGCAAGCCGCTTAAAAGAGGCGCCGACTGCTCCGCTTTGAACATCTCGCGGCGCTTCCAACGCCCTCGTCGGCGTGTTTCCGATCGTTCGCTTCACTCGAGCTTCAACTCATCTCAGTCGGTTCGTTTTAGCGCTGTGACATCATGTTCCGTTTCCGAATGAAGGGGATGCAAATCGAGCAAATCGGATATATAGATCAAACTGAAATCAACACATGGATTGAAATAATGGTGCGCTGCAGCACTACTTTTAGACCCGTAAAGGTGCCTTTGAACATCCCGAATCAAAGGCATGATTTTTTTTTTTTTTTCCGCGCTCGTCAAACCTTCCATTTGGTTCTCTTGCTCCAAAAGTTTCCATTTGACATAATCATACTCAGACGTTTGCGTTTGTTGTTTGAAACTTTAATGGGAAGCAGAAAAGTCCAATAAATTAGATCAGAAAATGTCACAAGCACATTTGTACATCAAAGCCACAATTTCCATATTTACAGAATAAAAAATAGGCTTTTTTTTTTTTTATTCCTCGTCTTTCGTGTTCAGTGTCAACAACACCAGCTTTCCCTCCGTATTATTATTATTATTTTTTTCTGGTTTCTTTTCGTGTGGCTGGGGCCCGTTGGGAAGCGTCCGAAAGTAGCGCAGAACAAAAAGAGGTTTTTGGTGAAAGTTTGGAAAATGATGACATTTCCTTCCTCCCTGTGAAACACGTTGACTTGGAGGAGAAAAGTATTGTGGGAAATTTCTGAGTAGAAGCTCAACACCGCTCAGTCTTTTGGGGACGCAAATGTACATTTTAGAAAACTTGAGCTAACGTTCCAGCGTATTCACACACACACACACACACACACACACACACACACACACACACACACGGGCCTCTTTGGTGTCTGAAAAGAGCTAAAAGTGAAAGGAAAGTCAAGCTGGTGAACATTTGACCGATCAAATAATTTCACGCACAGCTAGCAGGTGGTTAGCTCGTTGCTACGCTAACGTTGTCGCCAGTGATGTCAGCAGAAGTTTTGTGTATCGTAGGCGGGGATCAAACCTGTGACCTGGAGTCTCGCTATAGTGCAAAAACATTTCGCAAATAACACGCATCATTATTATGATGATGATTATTATTAACATAAACAATAATATTATTTATATATTCCGTGACAGTAAACGTCAAACATAATAACCATGGTAACATAGAAGTGTTTGGTTCCAGCAGCTAAGCCAACTTGTTTCATTCAAGTAATCTCAACACACACACACACACTCGGACACACACACACACACACGCACACACACTCGAGAGAGTGTCCATCTTTCATCCAGGTGCGTTTCAGCAAACAAAAGGAAAAAGTGGAAGTTGCTCATAGTGAAACCCCAAATTATCGCCGTTCAATGTTTGCGTCCGCTAGGTTGCACTTTTTGGGGATGGGCGAGTCTGAACCCAAGTGTAGTGTCGCAATTTTATAAAATGTGCCCGGCCCGGCAACACGGTGCTGTTGCTACCGTTAGCCCGTCTATGGCCGTTTTGTGTTGTTTAGTTGTGCTATTACGCAAGCGGACATTCATTCTTAGCTGGTTTGGTTGAACATTTTGGTGTTACAATACATTGGGGAACTCACTTTTGCCGCTATCCTTTAGTTGAAGCAAGCACCCTTGGCCTCTTGGCGCCATCTTTTTTTTTTTTTTTTTTTTTGCATTATGAAAGTCTTTCATTTCATGACAGCTGGAAATTGAAATGTGAATATAATTGTAAATGTGGAGATGTGGGAGAGGTCAAATTCAAATTATTATTTTTTTTTTTACTGTTCTTGGCAGATTTTGCCTGATGGCAGGTGAATGTGGGACGTATCCCAAACAAGTTGCATAGTTTGTGGCGTGTCAGCCCCGCCGCCGCCGCCGCCATCATGGTCTCAGCCACACAAATAGGCCACGTCCACTTCATTCTTAACAAAAATATATTAATATTCATCTCTTTTCTTCCTTATTGTCTGAAAGTGCCCGGAGGACGGACGTGACCACCCCTCTTTACCCGACCCGACGCCTGATGCGTCCGCCGTCCCGGTGAAGGTCTAAGAGCATCCACACTCGTCCACGATCATGTTGTGGATGTCCTTCTTGATGATCTTGTGCTCCTCGTTGTAGTAGAGCATGGACATGGCCCGCAGCCGCGTAGGCACGCAGCAGGAGCGCAGGTTCTGGAAGGGACTGTAGCCCCGCATGCGGTAATGGCTGATGACGTTGGAATGGAAGGAGAGCGCCGAGCCCGTGATGCTGACCACGTGCAGCGGGCATTCGCCCTCGCAGTAGTTGGCATGGTAGCCGCCCGGCGCGATGATCCAGTCGTTCCAGCCGATGTCTTTGAAGTTGACGTAGAAGTGGCGCTTGCAGCAGACCCGCACTTTGCCGTCGCACTCCAGGCCTCGCTTGCGCCGGCGCCGAGCGTCGCCCGAGTCCTCCGGCCGCACGGCCGCCATCAGGAAAGGCCGGTGCGACTGCTCCCGTTGGGACGGTTCTTTCCGGTTGGCGCGCTGCTGGGACCCGCCGCCGGACAGCAGCACGGGCGTGGCGCCCGCCTCGCCGCAAAGAGGGCAAGACACCCTGACGCGGAGCTCCGCAGAAGCGCCCCCTTCCAGAAGCGCCTGGACCGCCGCCGAAACCGGGAAAGTGTGCCAGCCGCTGCGGCGGGTGTCCACCGTCTTCTCTGCCAGCAAGACGTCATCCTGTGGCGAAGACGAAGGCGCGCCCCGCTGGAAAAGGCGGACGGCCACCTTAGCGCGGCTGCGGTTGTTCTTGGCCAATCGCAGGAAAAGCCACACGTTGGCCTGCTCCACCAGAGACACTTCGCCACCTCCGTCGTCTTTGGATAGGACAAAGGTCACCGTGTCCCGGGCCTCACCTGAGATGAACAAGACGCAATGCGGTCAGCAGCAGGTAACCATAGCAACACACACACACACACACACATGGATATTCTCTCATCACCAAATTCATGGCCTTAAAAGTTAAAACGTGCAACATGAGTAGAGAAATAGCGAGCTTTTTTTGTTTTTTTTGTTTTCTCCAACCATCCACTTGCGAGTGTTTGTTCTCCCTCCTCTCTGAGAAAGCCAACCACATGAAAAGCATCCTGTTGATTCTCACCAAGCGTATTCCCTCCTTGACGAGCGTCAGGCTCAAAGGACGCGCAAACATGTGCATCCGAGTTCCACGCCCTCTCGGCCTTATTGGCACCACATGTGAGTCTGCGTGCACACGTAGCAGTTTGAAAAACGCAAAAGGACGTGAAACAGCTGGTAAATAAAAAGCCGCCAGCCGTCGTTCTTCTGGCGAGAGGAATGTCCCGGACGCCGAGTGACTCAAACGCGCTCGCCGTCGTCGTAGACAGGGGGAAAAAAAAAAAAAAAAACGACGGGAGGAAAAAAAACATCCATCTCTCTGCGGCTTCTTTGCGCCGGCCCAGCTTTTCCATTCGGGCGGATCAAAGCTGGCTTGCAGACGAGATTATTCCCAGACAGGAAGAGAAAACAAGATGGACAGACACGCCCACCCCCGCCAATCGCAGCTCCGCTCGCTCTCGTCACTCCACACCGGGCGCGCTATCGAATCGACGTGAGGGCTTTCCTCATCGTGCTAGTCGTAGTTGGCGTCTATCCCGGTGGTCGCTGAATCCAGGACTGGTCACTGGCCAATAACGGGCTCACCACAACTCGACTCCCGAAATAATTTCCACATACTTTTTGGAATTTCAAATGAAATGCTGGAAGGGGTTCACCCTTTTGTAAGGGGGCTTGAGCCCCTCCTGGCCCCAGGGTAGCGCCAGGCCTGCTTGGGAATGAGGCAGTGGTTGCGACCCCACGCCCTGAGTGGCCACACCCCCACCTGCCACAGGTGGCGTGTGATTGGCTGAGACGAACAGCAATGTCGTTTGCTCTGAGCGAGCGACTCGCTGCCTTTCACGCCCAGCAGTTTGAATCCTGACTGAGGAGCAACAAAGACTTCGCCAACATGGCCGACACATGAAAGTTCTCTGAGGAATGTCCCTAATGATGTGTTCAATTAAGTCCAATTAGCCAAACGCACATGCACTCACGCCGGGGTTTTGTGTGTGCTCTACTAAAGGACGCGGGCATCTCCGCCAAGAATTCCGCCGCGTCTTCTTTGCAGTGGCGTCTCGCTCGGTCCAATTAATTAGCGAGTCGCTGAACGCATGGCTTGTCGGCGACAAAGGCGCAAGTGTCCTGGCCGTTGCGTCTTCTCACGGTGGCGCCTTTGAGCGCACAACAACACTTTTGATCTGGAGCTATTTTCGGATCACCGGACCCGCCTGCCGTCGTGGCGTTTGGGCCGGCGCCCTCCGCCGGCCGCCGAGGGCACGACAACATGACTTCCCGTCACACGTTTGAGAGCGTAGGCACGCGCGCGCGCTACTTTGGCGCACTCGCTAAGCGACGTGTTTACAATGCGCTGATGTCATCCGCGCTTGTTTTGGGCCACTCCATATGATCGAACCTAATTGACAGCTTTTCAAACTTTTAACACCACCTAAAAACTTACGTAGCTGGACCATCACACCTCACCTATTTTAATCATTTTAATCCATTCGTAGTTCATAAATTGATCAATACTTGTGACCAACCGACATTATGACCAGCATAGTTGCGTAGCGGGCCTAAGTGTTTATTAAAACTGAGACAAAATTGAAAAAAATAAGGAGCGACGAACAAAAAGTGTTCGATAACATTCCTAACATTATGCACAGTTTGAACGTGAATACTGCCCAAAAAAAATAAATAATTAACTCATTCACTGCCATGTGGATGTCTTGAATTCTTTTGAAGTGAATGAGTTGAATTAATCCATTCAAAATTGTCATCAAGAGAAGTTGAAACCCAAACAAATGTATAATCACCGCATGCACTTTGCGTGTGCTCGCGACGGCGGCACGGCACTCACCGGGCTCGGCGAAAGTGATGATCTCGGTGGCGTCTTGCTCATCGTCGTCGTCGTCGTGGCTTCGGGTGACGGCGGCCGGCGGGGTCGTGACCCCTCCTCTCCCTCCGCCGCCGCCTCCCCCCCGGCCCCTCCCTTCGGACTCGCCCTCGATGTGCACGCTGCCGTCGTCGGCCACCCGACCCACGTGCAGCTTGCGCAGGGCGTTGAGGAGCGCGGCGCGGGGCACGGGCCGGGTGATGTTGGGCCTGGCGTGGAGGTGCAGCATGTTAAGGATGTGGCGCTTGACTGCCTCCACCACCTCCCGCTGGGCCGCATCCTCTTCCTGGGTGCCCTGGTTCCCATGTACGCCCGCCAGGGCGCAGGAGGGGCAGCGCCCGGCCGGTTCGGCCGGCTCCGAAGATGACTGGCACACGTGCAGCAGGAGCAGGACAGCGCCGCTCAGCGCCGTCAGTGTGGACATGGCGAAGGAGGGTGACTTTTGGTTCCAAGTTGGTCCCGTTTGTAAAAAGGCGCACAGGCGAGCGATGAAAGCCAGTCAACCTGTGGCGCTTGCAATCTTGGCGGAGATCCTTGCGGCGATCCTGGCGGCTCTCCGCTTGCTCCCGGCTGAGTGATCCTTGAATGATCCTTGGCGCACTAGTTGAATGCTTTCAGCTGGGTGGGCGGAACTGCACTCGCTCGCTCGCTCTCTCGCTCTCTTTCTGCGCCGCGCTGCGCTCGTCCCTGGACGCCAAACTCCCCCCTCCCTCCCTCTCTCCCTCCCTCCCTCCCGCCGCTCGCTCTCACTCTCGCTGTCTTTGTGACTCACACTCTTCCAACTTTTACCTTCTCTGCTTCTTTCCCAGCTCCCCCCCCCGCCCACCACAACCTGGTGGTCCCCACTTTGAACTTCCCCATGACTTGTCGTGAGTGTCCGTCTGCATTAATTTAGACGTCATCTTTCCCGTCTGCGTCAGTGCCAGATGATGCGGTCAGGGCAGACGGCCACCCACCCTCCACCTTAACATTTTTTCGCTGATGCAGCTTCTTTGCCGAGTCCCGACACTGGACATTTCTGAGCTGGAATCCATCACAGCCTCCGGGTTCCCTCTGAAGGCTAGCCGAGGTCCGAGGCTGCTTCCAAAAACCTTTCTCAGATTCCCAGGGACATTGGAGCCACCTCCATCACAGCTTCTAATGTTCATCCAAAATATTGTCACTTTGTCATCACTTTGAAGGGCTTCTGCAGTAGTTCCAACAATATTGGCTGCTTCTCCAAATGCCATTTTCAAGATCCTACAGTGCTACTCAGGCCTTACTGTGTTGTTCTCAAAGGTGTTTCTACAGACATGGGTGGTTCTTAGAACCCATCAGATGTTCTAAAACCTGTCAAAGGTTGCAAACTATTTTTGTAATGACCTTTCGAAGGTTCTAAGGTGAGGTTCAAGGGTGGTTCTGAAGACCTTTGAGAGGAGCTCCAAGCAGAGCCGCTGCTTCTCCACAAGGAGACGTGTAGCTTGATGTGGTTCTTGTGACCACCTTTTTCTATTTTGGACGCTTTGTGATGTGTCCTCAGCATGTCGGGAAAACGCCTCCCTGTTTGTGCGTGCGTACGTGCATGAGTAGGAAGCGTCGTTGCTGAGAAGTTCAGAGGAAAAGGGCTCCCACATCTGCTCTGACGTGTTTACAGCGTAACATCATCAGCATGTGACTCGTCGTTTGTCTGCACGCTTTCCTCAAACGTTGGCAGAGCGAGTCATCGTGTGACGGACGTTGGCGTTGCCGAAGCTTGATTCAGTCTTTGATTTTTCCATTGGTACGTCAAATAATCATCACCTGTACATGGCAGCGAGGTCTTGTGACAGGTGGCCTTCCACTAGAGGGCGCAAGCTTCAAGATGACCTTTCAGTGACTACATATTGTTGTTGACTGCTCAATTTATCAGATGCATTTTCAAACTGCCTAAAAACAAACAAAAATTGTGTTTCTTGTGTGGACAAAGTGCATCTTGGGCTATGTTCAACTTTTGATTGACTTTTGGGGGTGCCACATCGGGCCTTGTAAGGGATTCCCAACATGCAAATAGAGCGACTTCCTCGAGTGACGCTTGTCGCGCCGTGATGTCACCGCACGTCCTTGGTTGCCCTGGCGACAGAGGAAGGCCGCAATCATTCACAACACTGCGTGTGTGTGTGTGTGTGTGTGTGTGTGTGTGTCAGGGGAAAGCCCGTGATCTCAGTGAGCCCTCGCCGGAGCGCCATATGTCCGATGTCCAAACAGGAACAGGAAATGATGGGAGACAGCCAGAGGGGGAGGAGGAGCTTGGACACACCATCAAGTTCACATCCCTGGCGTCTCCTAACATGGCTACCGTGTGTGTGTGTGTGTGTGTGTGTATGTGTGTGTGAGTGTGTGTGCACTCATGCTGACTCAGCATTTACTGAAGTTATTTGAAACACAAACATTCTTCTCACATTGTCTCTTGTCCTCAACATTCTGACGTCTTCTTCCCGTCTACGCCAGTGTGGAATTATTAAATAACACACTCGGTGTGTGTTGCGTAGGTGTAAACTTGTCCGTGCGTAGATGAGCGCGTGGGTGCGCGACCGCTTGTAAGCTGAGTGTGTATAGTTTTGTACAGATGATGTCACTTCTTTCCTTGAGACTTTTGTGGACTTTTATTTTGAAAATTCCTCTTCTTACTTTTGCCAGGGTGTTTCCCCGCCCGCACGCTGAGGCCGACGGCGATGTGGGATGAGGATGATGGAGGAAGGTAAGCAGACGTGATGACACATCAAAGTGTTGACGTGTGACATCATCAATGACAGTGAAAGCCCTCGTCTGCGCCGTCACTTTTCCTCTCTGAGTCAAACACGTGCACGTCATTGTGGTCTTCCTCGCGTTGACAAAACTTCCCCCCTCCCCCCCCACTTTGTCTTCTACAGACAGAAGGTCTGTCTCACTGTCTCAACGCTGAAAATCACACCAAGTGGAGCGTCTGCTCTTCTGCCGAGATGAGCCTTTTGTTTCTTTTGTTTTGTTTTTTTATTCAAGGTTTGGAAATTTTCCTGTTGTAGTTCACCCACATTCCCTTGCTTGATCACAAAAGGATGCAACGCTGCCATCTACAGGAATGCGTTAGTCATTAAAGTGCTGGAACCCCCTTCCACGCCTGCCCATTAATAAAACGTACTTGATGGGTATATTCATCACGACTGTCAGTTTATGTTTGTTAATAAGTCAATGAGTTCATGCGCTATCGTAAAATTGTCATCATAAATACGTCATCATAAAGTCTCAATGCAGAATGTCCACCATCAAGAGGGAATATCATGCTTGTGTGTGTATGCGCACTCTTCATATTGCAGTGGTGAAGTCATGTGAGGACATGTAAAGCACACACACACATACACGGGCATTCCTCCGCAGTGTGGAGAATGTCGATGAGGACGAGCGGTCTCGGGCGGCCCGAGTCAGTCGAGCGTGCCGAGGAGAAAATAAGCAACGCCGATGACGTGCCGATTAGATTTCGATTGGATGTGGCTTGAACGTATACGTGATGGACTTTGCCCGCAGCCGATGAATTATTCATATGGATTGATGTGTTTTGGTGTTGTTTAAGGTGAATGCACTTGAAAGCGAGGCAGAGCACGGATTTGATTGGCCGCCCGGCAGCTGGCATCAAAGGCCGAGAGTCGAGTCAGGACAACGGCAGCCACGTCGCTCCGCGGCGCTCACCTTAAAGGCACTGACACCCAAACTTTTTCATCCTACTTTGGGTGCATTCTGCAAAAACAACAAAAGACGGTTTCGATAGTTTTCAAAGGTAGTGAATCTTAGAGGTATTTCTTTCTGATGCGTCACGGGACTCGTCATTTTCCAACACGCATTTAACGGCACGCCGTGTATTTAATTAACACACGAGGCCCGCTGCTCTGACCTTTGACCTGTCTTCTGTGGCAGAGTGTATGGATGACTTCCTGTCATGTGGCCCGCCTGTCCAACGATGCACTGCAGCGTCGGCGGCAGGTCACTGGGGGAGCGTCATTAGCATTATTAGCGTCATCATTAGCATCATTAGCGCGCTGCCTGACGCTTCACAAGGCTTCAAACACGCTGGCGAGGCGGCAGCGGCGGCGCTGCTTGTTCCCGGCGGGGCCTGAACGCAGCAATGTGTGTGTATGCGTGTCCTACATACGCTCACTGATGAACTTCACCTGAACTCTGAGCCGCCTTGTATGGCACCGCCCGCACGTAACCATGGAAACGCCCGATAAACTCACCAAGCCACCATTCACACACCCATCCACCTATTTGGCCTTTAATTTTTTTTTATTCATTCGTCCATCGTCTATCAAGCTTCGGTCATACATTCCTTCGCCCGTTCATCTCTTTAGTCAACCAATCGTGTTCATGTATTCATTTGTTCATTTGTCAATTGATTATATCCATATTTTTTTCATTCATCCTGTCATTTGTATATCCATTCCTCAAATCTGTCTATTCATCCATCCATGTAGTCTACCGTCATTTATTCATCCCATCATCTTTCCATCCCGTTCATTCATCATATGAAGCACGTCAAGACAGCCCCCCCCCCCCCCCCCCCCCAAAAAAAAGAAGCAAGCTGACTGATGGCTTCAGCAAGTAGACGGGCGCCCGGGGGCAGCCCGATTGATTGATGATGGGGCTGTCGGGAAGCTTTCCGCCCGCAGGAAGCGCCAGCGTTATGGAAAAAAAAAAAATTGCCATCCAAGCCAGTCGGGCTGAAGATGAGGAGGTGGATGATGACGACCACCGAGACGAGACTGAAGGCCAAGAAGCAAAGTTTGCACTCAGCAAGAAAAGCCCGTTTCACCTTTCATTTGAAGGACAAGGCCAAACTCCCTGAGCGGACATCGCGGCTCAGCGCTCGCTGATGGATGCACGGCAGCTTGACGTTTCTTGACACGTGCAAAACGTCCCGACGGATTCGAAGCGAGGAAACGTCATTGCAAAGCATGTTAAAGTACCACAAAGAAGTGTAGCATGAACAAAGGAGAAACGGGAATGGACCATGCAAATCTGGATCTCTTGTCGTGTTCTTCTTCACCAAAATATTTTTCGTGGTAAAATTTCCCCATTCTACCACTCCCACTTTTCTCCACCGATTCAAACTGCTGTAACTTGCAAATGCAATCTTCTGTTCGTTCAGGACATCTGGAAACTATTTTTCACATTTCACCCAATTAAGCTATGAAACCTCCAAATTATGATCTATGATCATACATTTAAACAAATTTGAAAAGGTTCAAATCATTCAGGACTAGTACAGTCCCTGTCAACATTTAAACAATTACACAATGTCACGTTAGGAGTTCTGTTTATTGTCGTGTTAGTGCTGCCACCTGCCGGCAGAGGGGCCGACCAACATGTCAACCAATAACAGGACGTGACGTAACCGCCCTGTGTTTACATCGCCACTTCTGACAGTTAATCGGTAGTCGCTGATGATGTCGGGGGTACACTTGCCTCCCTTATGTTCCAACACCGTGAATTCAATTCGCGCATGTGAATGTGGGGAAAAAAGTGAGCATAGAAGGACATGAAATAGTGATAGCCCCTCGCTAACTTTCTGCTTTTGCTTTTCAGGTCAACTTTCGTTTCCGTAAAGGCGCAGAAAAGATCGTCTCTTTAACAGTGTCGTCACTCCTCCAGCGATGTCGGAGCAGCTTTGTGTCGCTGTGAACAATCCGGCGAGTAAGAGTTCTTCGTAATTGAGTGGATCTCAGGAGGCGTCGTGTCTTGTACGTGAACAAGCAGAAACTCAAGCAGGGAAGGTAAGAAGAGCTAGGTGAGAAACTAAGTTGCTCTAAAAGACGTTGGAAGCGTACACGTCGGCCCCTTTAACGGCGAGGTTCTCGCGCTTGGCATCCTCCCTTCACGTTCGCGTTACGTTAGCGTGCTGAGCTAATAGCACGAAGGCAACTTTTCGGACGCGGTGCTGACTGGACTTTCAAGTGGGTGCGTTGTGACGTCACTCAGGTTCTCATCGAGGATGGCGGAGCAGAACGTGGAAGCCAAACTGAAGAAGCTCTTGAAGCAAGATAAGATCCAACTGTGGATGGCACCTTACACCCACGACGCTCAGCAACCCGGACACACTCACATGCAGGTCACCATCTTACTTTGACTAATCATCACCTGTGCAACCATGATTGGTTTTGATTATGACAGCGTGTGTCCAACAGAGGGCGCGCCAAGTCACTATGGTAACCAACAACAATAATGCTATCAGCGCAATGGTCAGATAATAGTCATCATATAAGTGGTGGAGGTCAACATGCAAAGTACACACAGTAAGGCTAGTGACCAAATCCCAACCGTGAACCTGAGTGCTACGAGGCAGATGCGCTAACCGCTCATCCACAGTGCTGCCATGCCATCAAATATTATCCTGCAGTCAAATGCACAACGTTTTGTTCTGATGTCGATCCTGAGTTTTTGTTTGTTGTTGTTCCAGGAGTTGGCGGAGCGCTACGGGACCCTGCTCCGCATGCAGGTGTCAGAGGTCGCGGGCGCCCTGGAGGTCATCCGCGTGCAGGCACTGACGAGAGGTCAGCGGAACCAGACCTTCAGGGAAACCAATATGGCCACCATAGAGCTGCTGCTGCCAAGAGACTGCCTCAAGGTACAGCCTCATTCTTCCCCTTCAGCAGTGGCATAAAGCTGTATTTGGAATTTTTACCAATTGGGGGTCGGTCTGGAACGTTGCCCCTGCGATAAATGTGCTGGTGTGTCTGCTGCTTCCAGGAAAGCAAGTCAAAGATGTTTATGGAGACCAGGCTAGATGTGTCTGCTCAGGATCTGATGGACAGGTAAGCCGTGGATGGTGCCATTTCACTTCCAATACAGAACCAACGCAAGTATGTCAAAGATGCTAATGAGCTAACTGTGGCCTGTGCGGCAGGATCTCCCGAGAAGTCGGCCTCAAATCCTTCAAGGTGATCCTGAACGGGAAAACGTTAAATGGCGGTGAGTTGAGAAGACAGTTGGTGGACGACATTGGAGCTTTGTCCCATTCACCATGCAAACAATCATCTTCAACTTGTTTATTTCCTTCAATTTCCAACTTGGTTGGTTTTGCAACCCTTCTCAGGTTTGCGGCTGGACCAGCAGGGCGTTCGCAACCACAGTAAGATGATGGTCCTCAAGGCTAGCGGCGTCACCGCCGCCGCTGGCCAGTCCACTTGTCAGGATGCCAACGATACCAACACAGCCTCACAGTCCACCTCGCACGACCACAGCGTCCAGCGCACACACAGAGGCTTTGAGATCCTGTCCGAGCGAGGTAGCACACCCTCACGCGTTAGCGCGCTAACTCTTCAGGAACATTGAAAAACGCTTATGATGGATAGAAGACAGCGATGACCTTCGGACCGCGCCCTTCCTGGAAGTCGCCGACCAGAGGGGAAACCCGCTAAAGATCCCCCACAAGGAGAAGAAGGTAGGTTTTCTTCTTTTTTTTATATACAAATGAGTGAAAATAGTAAAAAGGTGAGACGCATGAGCGAGTCTGTTATTTGTTCAAAATGGATGTCACTGCAGGCGCTGATCCTCGCCATGGGCCTGCACGAGAAGGGGCGGGCCCTCATGAAGAGGAAACGCTACGACGACGCACTCTGTCACCTCCTGCAGGCTGACCTCCACTTCAGGTGAGGAGGAAGAGGAGGATGACAATGATGACGATGACGACGTGCGTGTGCGTGTAGCGAGTGCGGCTCCGAGCTTCTGGGCGCAGTCGACAATCACGGCGTGCTGCAGCTGGACATCGTTTGGTGCTACCAAGCCTTGGAGGCCTTGTCGTGTTTGGATGACGGGCGGGAACGTTTGCGACTGGCCGAGGACTGCTTCCTCAGATGTTACGGTGAGCAGCAGCAGAGGCTGCTCATGATCAAGGTACGCGTGCACGTTCATTCAACAACCAAAGAGTTTCGTTTTTTTTAAGATCTATGCGTGCGTGCAGGGCAACACGGGGCGCGAGGAGGCGTTGTTCCTGCGCCTGCACCTCCTGCAAAGCCTACTGGCTTTCGTGGACGGTAACGACCTTCAAGCCCAGCAGCAACTCGAGCAAGTGAGGAAACGCTGGCTGACCACGCCGCTGCTAAAGACCGCCGCAGTCTTTGGACTCCCGACGGCCAGCCGCCGACCGTTTTGCCTTTGCGTCAGGTGGAGTCGCTGTACACACGTTTGTGTCCCGATGCAGACAAAATGACTCAGCTGATGGTCCTGGGCTTCAGCGAGCGAGAAGCTCGATTGGGCCTGCGAGCGTGTCACGGCGACGTGCACGAGGCCGCCATGCTCGTCAGCAACCAGAGACAGGTAACTGGTCCGAAGCTGACGCTCGAGACTTTTGTCTAACACATGTTGGCCATTTGCCCTCTACAGGAGAAGGAGGAGCTGAGGCAACGGGAGCGCCGTAAGCGCCAGCAAACTAAGGCCGCCTTGGCCGTCCTGGCCGAAGCAGGCTACGGCGCTAGGGAAGCCGCCGCTGCGCTACGACGGGCCGACGGAGACGTGGACCGAGCCTTCCAAGTTAGCGCCGCTCGCCCTTGTGCGGCGCCGCAGGCCGCTGTCACCGAGCGCTAACCTTCTCTCGCCGCTCGAATTTTAGATCCTGCTGGACGCCAGCCAGACGCTCGCCGCATCCGATTGGAACACGGATGAGAATCTGCAGCAGGTCGGTCGCCCGCTCGTTATCTCAGAAATCAATCAGCGGACGGATTGATCAATCGAGGTCGCGCTCGCGTGGATGCGCAGTTGCTGTATTTGGGCTTTGAGCGGTCGTCGTCGGAGGCGGCGCTGGCGTTGGCGGGCGGCGACGTCCAATTGGCCACCGAGCTGCTGATGGACAACCCGGGAGCCGTCTTCTCGGCGGCCTCCTCCTCCTCCTGGGAGGAGGAGCCCGCCACCTCGTCCAGCTCCGCGGGTAGGCCACTGTTTTTTTTATTTATTGTACATGAAAGCTGACGTAAATGTATTGTGGGTCAGCAGACGACAGCCAGCTGGTGAACGAGGTTCTGGAGGACATCCCTCGTCACGAGGACGACTACTTGGACCTGACGCTGGAAGAGGAGCTGCAGCTTATCAACACCATCAAGACGCACCTTGCACGATCCCTGGCGCATTGACCGTGCCAATTGATCCTATGACTTGGCTCAGTCTCCATTATGAAAATCAGGGAAAGGAGAATGTTTGATTAAAAACAAAATCTATTTTTACATAAATAACTAGATGCGCTTTTAAAAAGGACTGTCTCCCTCCTTTTGACACAATTTGAGTCAAACTTCTTTCATTTTTTTTTAAATGTGAGCCACGACATGGTGTAACAGGAAATGAGATGGGAGCGCACGCAGGACAGGAAACAATGTCAGACTTTTATTTTGGCAGAGGTGGCGGACTTCCTGGGCTGGGCCGTCCGGAGGAGGTTGACATGAGGAAAAGAATCATTAAAAAAAAAAAGGTTTCTCTTCATGACGTCTGCTTGCTTTGGCCGCTTCAGAAGTAGTTGACCACTCGTCGGATGGACTGGATGTTGGGGTTCTGCGCCTGCCACTCGTTGGGGCTGCAGTAGTTGCCGCGCTCCAGCACAAACATGCGGCCGCGGAAGTTGGGCTCCTCGTACATCACCCACCTGTCCACGGGACACCCGTGAGCCGAGGGACGGGCGGACGGACGGACAAGCGGGCGGCGGCCGGTTACTCACGCGCCGTCTCCGAACACCTTGACGGAGTTGATGCAGTTCTTGGCCAGGCCGCGGCTTTGCAGGAAGGGGCAGTCGTCACACACTTCGACGCTCTGCCCCGAGAAGTTGGGACCCTCAAACAGCTCCATGCGGTAATGTTCTCCGTGCTGCACAAAAAAAAAAAAAACGTTTTCACACAAGTTTCCCTTTCATCGTGTGTGTGTGTGTGTGTGTGTGTGTTACCATGCGGACAGGCTTGCAGGAGCCCATGTGGTCGTTGTGGGAGTTCCACCTGTGGAATTCGGGGTATTCGCCGTGCTCCAGAATGTACTGCTGACCCTTGAAGTCAGGGTGATCGAAGCAGATCCAGGCACCGCTTTCCACGCGGATGGAGTTCACCCTGACAAGCACACGCATAGCTGGTACCTTGAGTTTCTTGGTAAAAGCTTTTTTTTTTTTTTTTGCCACTCACCTGTTCATGAAGCCACGGTCCTGGAAGTTGTCGCAGTCACCTCTGACCTCCAACTTCCTGCCGGTGAAGCATTTCCCCTCGTAGAAGGTGATCTACGCAAGGGGACGAAATACCGGTGAGTTTACCGTCAACTCGTGACGGGTCGGCGGCGACCGCTCACTCACCTTGCCCGAACACTGTGACATTTTGTGTCGTCCTCACGCTGCACCACGTAAGGCGTGTAGGCCAGCCGAAGTTGGACGGCGCAATTTATAGGCAGGGCGGCGCCGGCGCACGCTCCGACACAAAAGGAATTTTGTGTGGCGGTCGGCGCTTTCCCACAACTTGCTGCGTGCGCACATTCCGTCTCAATGGAAAGCGCACACGTCAGGCCTCCGCTCCAGTGACGTCGTCATCGTCCCCGCACTTGACATGACGAGGGGGAGGAGCAACGTGATGTCACCTCGTGGCTCGTCAATTCCCAAAAAGGCGAATGTAAGATGAATCGTTTTATTGAATATTTCCAAGCAGTATATCATACAAATATGACCGAGTGCTTTTTTTTTTTTTTAGTTGGTGGAGAATATATAAAAAAACAAAAAAAACCATCACATTTTCAGCAATCACGTACAAAGGTCACCTATCTTCATTATTATTTGGATTTGGCCGTTTTTACACACACACACACACGCTCGCACACACAGTAGTTAAGTGAGCTACAGGATCGATTTCTCATGAACATCAGACTCTAAAAAAACTAAATAGACAAATTTGAAATATTAAATGTTGAAAATCTTCAGCAGCTTATGGACAAAAGGACTCGCTCGGTTCTTTTTCAATGTATGCGCCTCGGCTCTTCGTTTTCCCGCTTTACAGGTTCTTGAGCGCGTTGATGTGCGCGCAGATCTTGAGCGCGGGTCCCAGTTTGATGTTCATGCTGCCCATTAGATGTTCTTCGGTCAGCAGCAACAACGCTTGCCCGTCGATCTCCTGAAGGCGGAAAGCCGACGAAACCTCGCCGCAGCCTAAAATGCACAGACAAACCGGATGGATGGATGCATCGGGATGTAAATGTGTGTGCGCGGGCGTTTACCTGGCAGCGTGTGTATGAAGGCTGTGACATCCTCGACCGTCCACTGCGAGGGTTCGGGTTTGAAGGTGCTCGTGGGCGTGGATGGGGTCGCCGCCGCCGGCGACGTCCTCACTCTGTCTGACGCTGGACTCTCCATCCTGGTCGGCACAGCGGCCGCCGGTTCCTCCTCCTCTCCTTCGTCTTCCTGCTCTTCCTCTTCGCCTGTTGCCTCCATGTCCTCCTCCTCTTCCTCCTCGTCTTCTTGCCGATGCTCCTCCTCCGTCGCCGCCACGACCTTCTTGTCCTCTTTGGCGTCCTTCTCTCTACGTCCAGCGCTCCAGAGATCGCGAGGCTGCGGACGCATCAAAAAGTTCACGTCGTGGCCGCTATGACGCGAAGGCGGGCTTTTGGGTTTGTTACCAGTCTGAGCAGGAGCGGTTTGCCCGGCACGGATTGCGCCCTGTTGAGAACCGGCCGCGACGGCCTGTCGCCACGGCTACCGGCGCTCAGCGCCCGCAGTCGCTTGGTCAGACGTACGTTGAACCTGCCGGCAAATGTGGTGTCACCGTCGTGTTGTTAATTTTTTGCCTTAAGAGCGATTTGTGGCTCTGCCGAGTCTCACCCGCGAGCGCAGGAAGTCGAACAGAAGCGTTTGGAGCGCATGAAGTTGTGGGCGTGGCCTCTTTTGCCGCAGAACTGGCAGTGCAGGACGGCGCGCTCGCAATGGGAAGCTCCTGAAAAGCAAAGATGACCCATGGGGGGGCCGTGTCGAACCAGCCGGTGATTCTTAATGCGGCCGAAGAGTCCCGTACGTGTCCCGTGTTGTTGCGCGTCTTTGACGTCCTCGTCTTGCGAGTCTGTAGAATGTTCCGAATGTTCCGTCGCCTCCTCTGTTGCCGTTACGACCGTCTTACTTCCATTCAATTCCTGCGCCGGCGGCGGCGGTGCCGCCTGAGGAAGCAAAAGCAACGACGAGCGGTTCACCTGAAACGAGCAGACGGCAGGTTTGCACCTTCATGGCAACTCGTGTGTGTGTGTGCGCGCGCGTGTGTGTGTGTGCATACAGGAAAGGGTTGCAGTCCTTCCTGTATGACGAAGCCTTCGACCACGTGCGTCAAGACGTCCCTGTCTTGAGGCCACGGCCCGGTCTGCCACGGCCCGTCCGCCGCTCGTTCCTTGGGCCCGTCTTCCGATGGGTCCGGAGGCGGGTCCGCTTCTGTTGCGGTTTCGCTCGCACGTTTATTCTCCACGACCGGCTGCGACCGGCTGAGGTTGAGCGGCTGGGCAGGGGCGTGAGACGCGGGATCCGTCCACGGGGACGAGGGTGGGGACTGTGATGACAGGCTGGACAATGCTGGAACGGGTTGCGAAAGGACAGACACACTTTAGACGATAAGCACAAGGTGGCACAAAACGCGGGAAGTGTTACCCGAGTGGTTGTCGGAGTGCGCCGACACGCTCTCGTTGATGATGTCACCTCTGTCGTCAGTGATGCGCTCACAGAGTTCCTCCTGGCCGGTCCCGTCTGTAGGAAGTTCCGGTGCATCGATGGCACGTACGCAAGCTTCTGGAGGCCGGACAGGAAGCGCTTCCGGAAGATCAGTCTCTGTGACGTTAGATTCCGTCGGCGGCTCTTTGAGCGCTTGTGGCCGACCGACAGGTGACGGCACCTCGGCGGCGCCTTCTTCTTGCAGCTCCATCGGCTGTTCCCGGTCGCCGTGCTCTTCCTCAGTCACCTCCATTTGCTGTCGCTCCAGAAGGTCAGCTTCCTTCTTTGCCTCCATCTTGACTGGTTCGTCCTCATCTTTCCGTCTTTGGTCTTTTTCAGCCACGTGGACATCGTGGAGCCCCGCCGGCGGAGCCTCGATGTCCTTCCGGCGGGGAGGCGACGCGGCGCTTTGAGGAAGCGGAAGCGCTTCCCGTCTGCTCAAAGTCGGCCGCGCGACAGACTGCGGGGGGCGAGCTGAAGAGAGAGCAATAATTTGTAGGCGCCTGGACGCAGATGGCGCCGTCTCCGAGGACGAAGCGGCGAGCGGCGGGACGGTCGCGGGGAGGACGCCGATCTCAGGTGGCTGCTTCTGGAGAGCGGTGGAAACCCACGGCGACGCCGCTCGCACGGACTGAAGTTTGGGCCGCAGAGGGACGGCTCGCACCGGCGAGTAGAGCGCTTGGACCGAAAAAGACAAGCGTGAGGTGAGCATATGACCACTTTGCGAGAAATCATCTTTGTTTCAGCTGTTCCTAATGAAACGACCGCAGAAGAGAGCGCCTTACTTGGAGGCGGTACCGACAGGTGGCGGCAGGGCGCGGTCGGGGGACGTGGCCTCAGAGGAGGGAAGAGCGCCGTCTGCGGGCGGGAGAGCAGAGGCGGGGCCGAGGCGGGGGGCTTCAGGCGCAGGGAGGGGGGCGCGGCCAAGGCGGCGGTGAGGGGCGGCCTCGGCGTCACGCTCTGAAGCTGCGCGCCGCAAACGGACACGAGACAAGAAGAGGCCACTGTCAAGCGGCGGCCGACAGCGCCGCTAGGCGTGCCCGTGTTGCTCACCTGGGGCGGAGGAAGAAATGTGGCCATTTTGTTTTGATTTTCTCAATGGAAAAGTTTTAGTTCATTTCATCAGTTTGCTCTCTGACAAATTTGCTCAATGACTGAATTTAGTGTGCTTGCACTATGGTACCCGACAAACAGCGCATAGTGGGACTGTAACGCGAAACCTTTGGGATGCTGCTTTCACTGTCACCATAGACACGGCAGCATCCCCACAGACGTTTCCGTGCATTTGTACGTGTTTACCATCTGAGTTCTGAGCAGCACCTGCTCTTGCCCGGAGCCTTTGAGACCTTTTCCCAGGAGCAAGGCCTGCTGGGAAGTCCTGTGCCTGGCGGAGCCGGGCGAGCCTGCCGGGTGAGGCTGAGGCACCTGTACACAGCGGTGGTTGCGTTAGCTTAGCACAGATGTTTGTCTTGGAGATGTCAAACGAGCTTAACGTGTTGACGTGATCTCGACTTTGGCAACCGAGATGCAAAACTGTCTAAATGAAACATCTACCTGTCTTCCAGGTGGACTAGCGGGCGTGTGGAAGGGGGTGATGGTGTTGGAGGTCGGCGCGGGAACGCTCCTTGCGCTCCCATTGGTCAGCACCATGGACGTTTTGGCTGAAGAGGCGGTCGTTGACAAAGATGGCGAAGAAGAAGTGGCGCCCCCTACAGAAGAAGACGAGACGTGCGCGGTGGTCTTGGAAGCGCAGGGCAGGATGGGGCGAGCGTACGTACGAAGGGCGGAGCTCGCCGTGGTGGTCAGTTTGGGGGGGGCGGGGACCAAGACATGAGGGGAGGAAGTTCTGGCTGCCGCCGCCATCTTGGGTGTGGAGAGGGATGGCGCGGGAGTGAGCGGTGGCGGCGGGGAGGACGTGACGGGCGTCTGCGGGGGCGCCGGCAAGTCCTGCAGTAGCATGGGATTGGGCGTGAGGCGGGGCGGCGTCGGCGTGCTGGTGGGGGCCGAATCGAGGGAGGAAGAAGAGGCCGGTCCGCGGTCTGATTGGCTCGCACCGCCCGCCTCCTTGTCCATCCTGCAACGCTTTAACGATCTAGAAATAAACACGCAATTAGAATCGCGGGCTGCGATGAACGAGCCACCAAAGAACCAACATTTATGTGGTAAACATGTAAATGCGATACTTTGACTAACAAATCGGAATAACATCATTGAAGCTCATTTTGCTTTATTGTAAATAATTAAATCTAGTATCCATACATTTATTTCTCCACCTATCTATGTCAATGACGTGTAGTGAGTGGATGAGCAATTGGATGCTCTTCCACTAGAGGGCAGTGTCTATGATGATCAGTGAAGCCACTTTTTCGGTGTTGTGCTGTGAAATTTTTGCGCACATCAAATTTATGCCTTGGCTAAAAATCGAGCTTGCAATGAGGAAAAAGAAAATATATTCTGCCAATTGGGTGAGCTCGTCATGCAAGCAGGTGCACGGCAACGCACGACAGCTGCACGCTAACACATTATTATTACTATTATATTCATATCGTATAATAAAAATGATGAGGATTAGCGCCGCGCCAGCTCGTCATGTGGACTCACTGTGAAGTGTTAGAATAAAATAAAAACACGGAGACAGGCCTCAGCTAGCAAAGTGTCAGGCTAACTACACGAGTGATGCTAAGCAAGTGTCAGCTGGGTCGACTCGGCTCGGCGGATTCGGCGGGTTCTTGCCTCCTGGCGTCAGCGAAGCGCGGCGGCCCGGTCCATCCGCTCCTCCATCCGCTCCACGGAACATTCTCACGCGATGACGCGGTCGCGGTGTCAGAAAACCTGCCAGCCAGCCAAAGGGAGAGATGGGCGTGTGGTTGGTTAGTGTAGTGTTTGGCTCAGCCCTCCACTGGTCCGGTCGGTGTGCACTAGTGCACTGGTGAGGGCTACTAGTGGAGTCTGAACGAGTGCAGTCGCTGTCAGTGGCGACTTCGTCGTCACCCGAGATGTCAAATAGACATTGACCCCGCCTTGGCCCGGAATCGCACGGAGACTTCGCCGCCATATTGAATGTGGCAACGCAGCTTCAAAACTAATATTTAGACCAGCGCTACATTGGCTTACGCGTTTCATCGTGGCGTGATCTAACTTGGATTCAAAGTATGCGTCTATCATGTAAATTCTCCCAAATTAAAATATTACAAATGTCATTGATGTACCCCCCGAAGAACACTATTATTAATATCTTATTGTCAACAGATTTGATTTGGTCTTCTTGCCATTTTCTTGTTTTCAATTATTCTATCTCATTTTTGACAGTAACACACAATTGCCATATACTTTATCGATAACAATTGATGATCAAGACAAGATTAATTACTGTAAGGCGGAAGACTTCCTGAAACACGTAGAGTTCAGGTGGTGACGTCTTACACTCACGGCGATTGGCGAGACTACCTGTGACACTTGAGGGACTTGTCAACAAATCCTCAAATGCGACGTCACACTTTCGTCTGCCAGCCTCGTCAAGCTCACGACTGAAACAGCACTATTCTGGCAAGCAGAAATATGCCTTTCAAATTAAAAGCTAATATATACGAGAAGCTGTTTTGACGTCACATTCTTAATACATGATCTGCCCTTCTGGTAACACAACGACTTTATGGAGAGTGACTGACGACGTCTTAGATTAACTGAGCCCCACCCACAGTGTCCCACTAAAGCAAAATATTTTTATTTTGAAGATTTTAGCTAGAAATGATGCTCAATCAATTACACTTTGTGATAGTATTTATGTGGTCGGAGCTCCATGGCAACCGGGACACTTCGGAAACACGGAGCTCAGGAAACACTTTGGAGTAGAACATGTCCCCATCGGGAAGTTGTGACAGAAGTGAGGAACACGTCTTTATTCCATGACTGTCTCCCAACAACTCTGGCTGGATATAACAAAGACAGCATGACATCACAAAGGGCAAACATATCACTGCAGGCCTGCTGGGTGAGAGGCCTGGTCCTGGTTGTGGACTGAAACCAAAGAAGATGCCTTCAACAAAGATGATCAAGCACAAAGAGGTGGAGGGGAGGACCAAACCTGTCAACCTCAAACCTGTTACGCTCCAAGTGGCCCCCACGCGGCAAAGCCGAGCGGCCAGCTGCCCTCGACTGGCGCAGAAGGGGACTCGCTCCCAAACGGCCTGCGAGCGCCCCAGCAGGTCCAGATCCACCGTGACGCGAGCGAGACTCGACTGGGCTCCGGCTCAGCAGGACGCCGCCTGTGATGTAAAGTGGACAGAGGACAGCGAGTGTGCAGGACGGCAGGGACGAGTCGGCGTCCAGAAGCAGGGAATTCACAGGCGAGAGAAAAATTAATGCGTATAGATTCAGTCTAGAAAATTGTCCTGCTTGCCCTATTCATGTGGGCATGATGGTCACATGTAAACCTTTGGTGTGTGCATGCTGGTGCCATCTGTAGCTGTGTGCGAACAGCTGCTGTTGTGATCTTTGACTTGGACCAGACCAGAGTATAATCTGGATCAAGTGCCGTGTAGGAAGATGTTGACCTCTTCACGTGGCCTGGCATCCTGGCATGACGGCTCCTCGTGTCCTGCATGGTTTTGTTGTCTTACTCCCATTTTTTGCTCTTTGTTTCTTTCAGCCACAAAGCCTTCACTGTCATTCCCCCGAACCCCAAGAAGAGAAGAGACATCCAGAAAAGTAAGTGTACTTTTTCAAGCCTTGTCCACTAAAGACTATCGTTTTCAGGCATGCCAAACTTATGATGACATTTGAGGATTCAAGATTTTCTAAAAAAAAAAAAAAAAAAAAAAAAAAAAAGATGTCAATTAGGTTCCTCCTTGTTGTTCCCCTGTTGAATGGCCTTGATTGTAATGCTCTGGGTGAATTGAAACCGAATTGTTTGTATCCATGGTGGTGCGATTGGTAGAGGCGGAGGCGGAGCTGGCGGCTTTGGAGGAGCTGAAGCTGAGCAGAGCCATGGCGTATGTCAACATCCAGCCTAGCACCGTCGGTGAGCCCTGAGCACGCCCCGTTGCCTTTCTTACCATTTGCGCACGTGCAAATAGAAAGTGTTGGCCCCAGATCACATCAAGAAATTCAACAAAGGGGTCGTGTATGTGTGTGTATTGAAAGGGGGGTCTTTGACTCTGGAGGAAGTGCGAGTGAAGCAGCAGCAAGAAATGATGCAGACGAAGAGGAAGCAGAAAGTGAAGCGTTGTGATGTGGCCAAGGCGTCCTGACAACAGTCCACAAGAGACGTCGACGTTTTCGTGCACAATTTCAACTTTTCTCCTGCTGACAACACGTGACCTTCATTGAGATGGAAAAAAAAGAAACCTGTATAAGATATGCAAACATTTACTTGGTCATTTTTTTTCTTTTTTTAAACATCACTCAGTCGTCATCATTCTGTTTTTTGGAAGATGAACTGTATTACAAAACATTTTCTGATATTGGGATTGTAGTAATTATGATAATTGCAAAATTCCCACAAACAGTTTCTGTTCTCATCTCAAACATTTGACCAGCTATAGAACTCCCGTGTCCAGGGCGTTATTTATATCCGAGTCTCCGGGTGTCCGATGCGTATTCTTAAAAACTACACGAGCGGCCATTGTTGTAGTTCATCAGCACCCCATCCTGTGACGTAAATGCTGCGTTCAGGAACTACTCAGAGGAACAAGAGCTTCCCCATCCAACGTGGACAGTCAGGTATTTAATAGACATTTTACATCGTATCGTTGCTGCTGCAAATGGAAATTATATAATAAATTGGGTTGTAATAAATACTTTGTTTCCATTTTTTTCAATAAAAAATGCATTAGGATCAAGAAAATGTAATTGTGTGTGAATGATGAAGATAGGTAGATAGGAGATAGATACTTTATTGATAGGGGGGGGGGGGATTAAGTTGTCAGCAGTGTGAAAAAATAATAAATAGTTGAAAGGTTGAATGTGACGCTGGAATGGTTTGAATAATGGTTTGAATAAGTCAACAAATATGGAAGAAGTAGGTAAATATGTCATATATCACTTTAGCTTGGGAATTGTCATGCAAAGTTTTGGTAATTGGTGCATTATTGTTATGCGGAAAATAGATTGAGCTGACTTACTCACATAGACAAACTTTTATTGTGTTGAATGTCTGTTCACTCCAATCTTTGTTATTGTGGAAAACTTTAACGTGTGGGATAGTGAGGAAAGTGGGGACTTGGGGAATTTACTGAAACGAAAAAGCCTGCCCCCCACCCCAAACCCCGTAGAACATATTTCCGAGCGTCCCTGAAAGCAGCATGAATCGGCGCTTGGTGAGTTGATCTTTGTGCGAAGCATAGCGAGTTAGCACTTAGCAGCAGTTAGCCGCCGCACTCAGCATTAGCGGCGGCAGCAGCAACAGGGCACGGCCGCCGTGAGCACCACGAGCCACGATTCCGCACTGAGTTCCACGGCCTAGAAATATGGTAAAGGCAAATTTTAGAGTCTTTGTTGTCCATTTCTCCCTCCTTGTGACAATTCTGCAAGCTGTGAGCTAGCCGGCTAATGCTAACGACTAGTGGTGTGTTTTCCTGACTCATTATTGGGAGGCTGGCTGCCATTTTAAAGATTAACACATGCGCGTCAAACGATCCTTTTTCGCACAACAACATCCAGATAAGCGGGCCCGATTGTGATGGAAGGGCTGCTACAACACGAGTTGTGATACCGCTTTTACTCTAATCACGTCCTCGAAGCGAGCTCGTCCAAAGCTAACGCAGCTAATGGAGCTAGCCGACGAGCTAAGCGGCTAGCACGATGGCGTAGTAGGCTCCCACTGGAGAAAAAAGCTCACTTGTCATGTCAGTTATTTATTCGGCTTGCGTCATAAAATGTTCGACTTGTCAACCGATGAACAAGCCACTTCCACCCCAAGGGGAGTGAAAACTCCGCGACCGTGACAGGACACCTACAAGGAGATAATCGTTATCATCTGATTCCTAAGATCTAGATTGCTTACGTGCTCCAATTTTGATCTACTTTTGGGTTTTACTGGAGTGTCTTTGGAGGAAACAACTAACTTGCATCGTTTTCAGTTGACATGATGTCAGAATTGATGAGTGAAACTTGATAGCTTTCAGTGTCTTAAAATAAATGACACCATCATGGATGTGTTGGATGGGTTTTGCATTTCACACAGTGAGATGGAAATTGTTTGTTGTTGAAAAATGTATTCGTATCTTCTAGGTTTGGTGTGGCACTTATGGCTACGTCTGATCCAACAGCGACACATCAAACATTAGAAGAGATTTGAAGCATTCCGCTCAGTCAAGTTTCACATGGTAAGAAGCGTCACTATCTCCACATACTCCCCCATCACATCATAGCATACTTTTGATGATAAGGCAAAATATTTCCGGTTAATCATTTTGATGTTTACATTTAAACTGTGTGTGTTATTGTCTTTTATTTTCTGTCACTTTCACAGTAAACTTCGCCACCGAGTGACAACTAATCAAATTGTAGCAAGCACGCTTAGCCTCTTTTTGGGAGAAAAGAGCGAGGGAGTGAGCGAGTCGATGTTATTCAATACTCTTCAAAACCGGTGCTAAGGAATACATTTTTTAAAAATGCTCTTAAAAGTTAACATATTGCGCGAAGAGTCAAACTATTTGAAAACAAAGTGTTTCATCTCTTCACCATTGATTTTCCATTCTTTGTTGGTGAGTCACTCCCTGATCTGGCAGCTTCCCTAGTTGCCGTGGTAACGGCTGTACCTTCTCTGGCTTGTGCTCCCCAGTAGATGCTGGACCACATACACGATCAGGACGGATCGAGTAGCGCTAACAGGAAGTGCCGTTAATGTGGGGTTTTGTGGACTTATTGGATATTAGCTGAGTGGCGAGAACACGTGTAGTCGATCGCGTAACTCTGGCGTCCTCCGCCGGCAACGATGTTTTTTGAAGTCGTTCTTGGAATTTCTTCTGAGGCGTCCTACTTAACACCCTGTGCGGATGGAAGGACTTTTCCTTTTCTTTTTTTTCCTTTTTGCATCTTCTTGGAAATGTTTGAAATTGAATTCAAAGGGCATCGGCCTCCCAAAAGTGCCCTCAGTTGACAGTTTGTCTTTTGCAGGTGATCTGGTGACAAGCGCAAAAGCTGTGCACGCATCGCCACTTGCCCGTGCGCAGCAGGAGCGCAGTCCCGCCCATCTCGTCACCAGTCCCCCACCCCCAACCCCCACGATGGAGTGCGCACACTGAGAACCCCACGTCGCCCCGTCCGCATCGTCGCAGGAGAGCGGCAGCAGCGCCAGGGAAGCGTCGGCAGGAGCCGCCGCCATGTCGTCCAACCGGACCCAAAACCCGCACGGCCTTAAGCAGATCGGCCTGGACCAGATCTGGGACGACCTGCGGGCCGGCATCCAGCAGGTCTACACCAGGCAGAGCATGGCTAAGTCCAGATACATGGAACTGTACACGTATCCGCAAGCCAGCAGGCCTCCTTGTTCTCTCTCGTTCGCATTCGCCTTTTATTCTAGATCTCGTTTTCCTGTTGGCTTTTCCTTAACCTCTCCCGCCAGGCACGTATACAACTACTGCACCAGCGTGCACCAGTCCAATCAGGGCAGGGGCTCAGCGCCCCCCAGCAAGCCCTCCAAAAAGTCCTCCACTCCGGGCGGAGCCCAGTTTGTCGGCCTGGAGCTCTACAAGAGACTCAAGGAGTTCTTAAAGAACTACCTGACCAGCCTGCTCAAGGTGAGTCGGCGCCGCCTCTCCGCACTCGCCCGGACGACGCCGGCAACTTGCCTCTCTTTTTGTGCCGCGGCAGGATGGAGAAGACCTCATGGATGAGTGCGTACTCAAGTTCTACACTCAGCAGTGGGAGGATTATCGCTTCTCCAGTAAAGTCCTGAACGGGATCTGCGCCTACCTCAACCGCCACTGGGTCCGACGGGAGTGCGACGAGGGACGCAAGGGCATCTACGAGATCTACTCGGTCAGAAGGAGGAACCTTTTGCGGCCGGCTTGCCTTTGTGTTTCGCTTCCTCCTTGTCGCTCACTGTTCACGTCAACTGTTGTTGTTCCTCGCAGCTGGCCCTGGTCACCTGGAGGGAGTGCTTGTTTCGACCCCTCAATAAACAGGTGTGTGCGCCCGCCGTCGCATTGAGTTATGCTCACTTCCGCCGTGTTCTGACTCAAAATGTGCCCGGCGGCAGGTCACAAACGCCGTGCTCAAGCTCATTGAACGCGAGAGAAACGGCGAGACCATCAACACTCGCCTCATCAGCGGCGTCGTCCAGTCTTATGGTGGGTCGCAATTTGCAGTCGCCAACTCCCCTCGCAAGTTAAAGGTTATATTTTTAAGAGCAGTTTGACTAACCTTTCACACACACACACAAAAAAAAAAAAAAAATTGTCAGCACTTTCTACCAAAGTATGATTCCCACCATTGCTTTGGACATGAACGTGAAATGTGAAACAGTTGAGCTGGGCCTGAACGAGGAGGACGCCTTCGCCAAAGGCCCCACGCTGTCGGTCTATAAGGAATACTTTGAGTGCCAGTTCCTGACGGACACGGAACGTTTCTACACGCGTGAGAGCACCGAGTTTCTCCAGCAGAACCCTGTCACAGAGTACATGAAGAAGGTACGCACGCACTTTTGGCGGCAACGGCAGCAATGCCAATGACATCACCAACGCGTTGGACGGCAGGCGGAGGCCCGGCTGCTGGAGGAGCAGCGGCGCGTGCAGGTTTACCTTCACGAGTCCACGCAGGACGAGCTGGCCAGGAAGTGCGAGCAGGTCCTCATCGAGAAGCACTTGGAAATCTTTCACACTGAGTTCCAGAATCTTCTGGATGCTGACAAGAATGAAGGTAAGTTAGATTTTTTTTTTAAATTAATTAATTATTTTTTACAAATTTTATTCTCCCTGTGTGTGTTCAGACCTGGGGCGCATGTATAACCTGGTGTCTCGCATCACGGACGGCCTGGGAGAGCTGAAGAAGCTTCTGGAAACTCACATCCACAACCAGGGCCTGGCCGCCATCGAGAAGTGTGGCGAGGCAGCACTCAACGTACGGCGGTCGGCGCACGTCTGTCACACGGGCAGACAGCGGATTCCCGCCTCACTTTGTGGTGTGTGTGTGTGTGTGTTCTTCAGGACCCCAAGGTGTACGTGCAGACCACGCTGGACGTGCACAAGAAGTACAACGCATTGGTCATGTCGGCCTTCAACAACGACGCCGGCTTTGTGGCGGCGTTGGACAAGGTCAGCGCCGGGTGGATGGTCGAATGGACCGGTCGCCTCGTGACACTTTTTGCTCCTCTTAGGCGTGCGGCCGCTTCATCAACAATAACGCCGTCACCAGGATGGCGCAGTCGTCCAGCAAGTCGCCCGAGCTGCTCGCTAGATATTGCGACTCGCTGCTCAAGAAGAGGTCAGCATGCGTCACCGAGCGTTCTCAACTTTTTTTTTTTTTTTTTTACATTTTCCCGTGACTGATTATTTTCTCTGGATGGTTTTCTTTCCAACCTGTTTACGCTCCTCAGCTCGAAGAACCCCGAGGAGGCGGAGCTGGAGGACACGCTGAACCAAGTGGTAAGGCCGCCATGACGCCGTGCTGTTTGCCGGCCTTTGCAAAGACGCGTCCGTCTCGTCCTGTCTTCCAGATGGTGGTCTTCAAATACATTGAGGACAAGGACGTCTTCCAGAAGTTCTACGCCAAGATGCTGGCCAAGCGTTTGGTCCACCAGAACAGCGCCAGCGACGACGCCGAGGCTAGCATGATCTCCAAACTAAAGGTGGCGGCCATGTCGTCGTCGTCTTCTTCTCCTCCTTCCTCCTCCTCCTCCTCATTGTGGTCTTTGCGCTTTTGCAGCAAGCGTGCGGCTTCGAGTACACATCTAAACTTCAGAGGATGTTCCAAGACATTGGCGTCAGCAAGGACCTCAATGAGCAGTTCAAGAAACACCTCACCAACTCGGAACCACTCGATCGTCAGTGTCACGGACGCACGCTCGCTCGCACGCTCACGAACGCACTCACAACGCTCATGTGTTGTGTTTTCAGTGGACTTCAGTATTCAAGTCCTGAGTTCTGGCTCGTGGCCTTTCCAGCAGTCGTGTACCTTTGCGCTCCCCTCCGAGGTGGCAAGCAAGCACACGCGCATGAGGTGAGTGGCCCGCTGACTTCCCGACTGACTCGTGTCTTCCTTCAAGCTGGAGAGAAGCTACCAGCGCTTCACGGCGTTCTACGCCAGCAGACACAGCGGCAGGAAGTTGACGTGGCTCTACCACCTGTCCAAAGGCGAGCTGGTGGCCAACTGCTTCAAGAACAGGTACAACTCCCGCACCCATGTCCGCCGTTCCCGCCGAGCATCTCATCGTGTCTTGCTGTGTCCTAGGTACACGCTGCAGGCCTCCACCTTCCAAATGGCCATCCTGCTGCAGTACAACACGGAGGACAGCTACAGCGTGCAGCAGCTCTCTGACAGTACACAGATCAAAACGGTGCCAAAGCAAAATGGTGTCCTCATCTGACCGCCACAAAGCTCACTCCTCCTCCTTCTCTGTTTCAGGACATCCTCATTCAAGTTCTGCAGATATTGCTCAAGTCCAAACTGCTGGTGAGTCAAATCGAGCCAGCGGTCCAGTCCACACCCAACGCGCGAGCGCTCGCCTGCGTCCGTCAATACCTTTTGTCCGTCTGCCAGGTCCTGGAGGACGAGAACGCCAACGTGGACGAAGTGGACTTCAAACCTGACACAGTCATCAAACTCTTCCTGGGATACAAAAAGTCAGACTGCTTCCTGCTCATTTTTCTGCCAACATTTGGCTGTAATTGTGTGTGTCTGTCTGTATGTTTGTGTGTAGCAAAAAGTTGCGTGTCAACATCAACGTACCCATGAAGACGGAGCAGAAGCAAGAGCAGGAGACCACGCACAAGAACATCGAGGAGGACCGCAAGCTCCTCATTCAGGTCTCTCTCTCTCTCTCGCCCTCTTTTACTCTTTCACACACTCTCTCGCAATCTTTCTGTCTCACTCACTCACTCACTCACTCACTCACTCACTCACTCACTCACTCACTCACTCACTCACTCACTCACTCACTCACTCACTCACACTAACCCTGAAAAGGTTTTTTTATTTCAGTGTGTTTCAGTTTTTACAATCAAATTGTGTGTGTTTGTGCGTGTTAGGCTGCCATCGTGCGTATCATGAAGATGCGCAAGGTGTTGAAGCATCAGCAGCTGCTGGCCGAGGTCCTCAACCAGTTGTCGTCTCGCTTCAAACCTCGCGTGCCAGTCATCAAGGTGCCCGGCCGGCATTGGCTTCCTGCCAGCGGTAACTATACAAGGTGCTGACAGCAGTTTCCCCCTTGTGGACAGAAATGTATCGACATCCTGATCGAGAAGGAGTACTTGGAGCGAGTGGACGGCGAGAAGGACACGTACAGTTACCTGGCATGAGACACAACACACACACACGCCCCCCCCTCCACATTGCCTCAGTTTTATTTTTTGTGTGTTCTTGTTTTTCTTCTGTGAGTAAACAAAGTATGGCTCATGATGTGTGGCGAAACGTTGCGCGTACGTACGTGCGTGTGTGTGCCGCACCAGAGCGGCTGAGCATCTGCCTGCCGACTGGAGGCTGAACTCTGGGCTCTCCTGCCAGTCATGAAGGAACTAAACACATGACACCCCCCCCACCCACCCACCGAAACCACCTGCGCACGTTGTAAATAGGCCCAGAGTTTAAGAGGAAGAATGCCTCGTTCTCATGGCAAGCATTCAGCCAATCCGAGAGCCATATCCAAAGGTTTCTGCATGTTCCAGCTTCTCTTGCGCAGGACGTTTGTATAGTGTGCTTCATTTTCTAAATGTGTGAGAAATAAACGACTCAAAGGTTTCGTAAGCATGTTCCATCTTTGTATTGGTACTGCTGCCCACTGCAAGTCGACACTGAGGGCCCAGCTGAGGTCATAACTCTACTAAGAAACCTTAATCCAATATTAAAATTGTACTGCTAAACCCAATAATTGTTTAATTAATTATAATTAATAGCAAGGCTTTTTTATTTATAAAAAACATCTATATTAAGTTTGTTTGTTTTTTCATAAAAAATGAATAGTTTATGTAAGAAAAATGTATAGTAAGGCTTTTTTTAATGTAAATAAATGACCACATAAAAGGTTTTTGGGTGAGAACATACCACAGAGTGGGTGCTATTCTGATTTGTTCATCCTTTAATTTTTTAGGACAAGACAGGAAGCTGGCATGCCTGCCAGTAAAAGTGATAACTAAAGACAGGAGTGACAAATGAAACAAGAGCACTAATTTCCTTCATCCCACAGACAACTCTTGCGTGTGCATTTCTTCCATACACACTTTGTCTTCATCCTCATCTTCTTCACCCTCAAACAAAACACACAGCAGCCCCCCAAATGCACACCACACAACCAAGTGTGAAGACAAGATAAGCTTCCTCAGCACAAGGTGTCAAAATAAGCAGCATCCAGCCAAAGGTGCGGTGGGGAGCCATCTGTGGGCGGAGCCATTTTTCTGTTACGTCGTCGTCATTGTGGCGGCGAGAAGAAGAGCGGGTGGGACCCGCGAGGGCCATTTAATGGACGAACACTGAACTAGTCGTCCACGTCCGTCCGTAAAGGAGGGTCGGCCTCTTGCTTTTCTTCCTCTTCTTCGTCGTCGTCTGTGGACGTCAGAGCAAACGTTTTCTTTCCTCGCCGCTGCACGTGGTCCTCGTTCCTCTTCTCCAATGCTACGATCTGAAACACGGCGAAGCAGGACCACGCCATAACAATATGTGTAATTCAACTAACAAAACCATTTAACCTAAAAATACCCTCGCATCAGATAAATATTTTCTTCCATTAGACTGTGTGAAAATGGGCGCGCGTTACCTCGGCAACAAACTCCGCCTCGTTCTCCGCACCGATGGGAATGTCGAGTCCAGACACGGCGTTGAAAAGCTCGAAGATGCTGAGCGCCTCGCTCACTCCTCGCTTCTGGAAGAACTGCACAAACACGCGTGTACAAAAAAAAAAAGTTACGTGTGTCACACAGAAACAATAGTGCTGGTGTATCGTTACCGTGGAAACGTTCCTGCAGTCTCGGAAGAGGAACTCCAGGCCGTGAGGGTGTGTGGGCTCCACCGACTGACTGACGTCGATCAACCACACCTGCAACAAACATGGCAAAGGGTTTAGGGAGAAAGGGAAGAAAAATAAAAGACAAATTCATAAGATAACTAAGAATAGACAAAATTGAAATAAGGGGGGGGGGAGGACAAAGGGAAGAAAACCAAAGTTACCTTTCCTTGATGCCACAACATGTTGTATTCGCTGAGATCCGCATGGATCAGATGACACTCCTTATACAGCTTCTGCATCATCTACACATAAAAGCCTCAACATTAGAAGAGTGTGTGTGTTTGTGTGTGTGTGTCCATGGATACATACGTCTAAGACCTGGTGGAAGGCCTTCTTCATGTCGTCAGAGCTCAACATGACGTCCTTGAGTTTGGGCGCAGGGATGTGATCTTGTCCAATGAATGACATCACCAGGATGTGTTTGCGCAACACCACCACGTCCGGACATGGAATCTCCGCCTTCCTCATCCTGGTAAACCAAAATGCATGTGTTTTTTGCATTATTCCTCACATTAAAAAAATAAAATAAATCTATACTTAAAAAAAAACGTAAGTATATGAGGAAAAAAAACATTTTCACATAGTTATGGAACTTGCAATTTGAGAGCGTCACATGACTGGACATGGGATACTTATTCAGAGCCTGCCCTCTTGTGGCCGTTTTGTGCTGCTCGACTTTAGACTGATTTAGGAAGGTCGATTTTCTCTTTTTTTTTTTTTTTAGACTTTTTTTGAGATGCTAAATTTGCTGTCTGAATACTTTGATATGGGAAATGGGAAATGACCTGCTGAGGTTGTGCATCTCCTTCTCGGCCCACAAGCGAATAATCTTGCGAGGGTTGAGTTTGGTGAAGCGGTCGATGAAGCGGTAGTCGTCTTTGATGTAGCGGTCTCGGTTCTTGAACTCGTTCAAGGTAGTCTTGAACACCTTCAGGACCACCTCGTCCGGGATAGGCCGCTCCTCCAGGCTACGCACGTACAAACACGCACAAATCTTCAACATGTACGAGGAGGGAGCGAGCGCAAAGGCCGTCTCGTCTCACCTTCCTCCGTTGGCGTGGAAGACCACAGACTCCTTCCCGGTGCTGATGCAACCGTTGATGCTCTCCAGCACGCCGGCGTTAACCATCTTGTACATCAGCAGACGAGTGCGGGGATCCACCGCTTGCTCCTGAAACCGTAAGGAGGAGCCGTTGGGACACGACACAAACGGTGGTGGATTTGTGGCGAGGGACTCACGGCCGTGGAGTGTTCTTTCTTTTCGTGCAGTTTGGCGCTGCGGCGCTGCTCGCTAACGCAGTGCTGCTTCAGGGAGTTGAACACCTGGTTGGATAATTTCAGGTCCATGCCCAGACCGTCACCCACTTGCACCCCAGGAGCAAACTGAACACACACACACACGCACACACAACGATCCATCTGTTTTGTTTGTTTGGTGTGTGTTGTGTTGACAAAGCGTGTCATACGTTGTCCATGCGTGCCGTGTTCTTCCTGCCGCACGCTACCGCGTCGTGTTTGGTTGTGATGTTTTTGCCTTTCCCGGTAAAACCTCTCCTGGGCGCGGTCTGAGGCTTGGCTGGAAAAAAACCAAAATCAAACATAACGCACACAATGTATACTCCAGAGGTATTCATAGCATTGCAGTGACGCTACCTGCCCTGTAGGGGTCATCCCTGGTGTCCTGCCAGTCCACCTCGTCCTCAGAACTGTCACTGTCCTCGTAAGGATGAACCTTGCGGTAGTTCTCGAAGGAGATGGACACTACACAAACACACACAATTGACCAGTTTAACTAAATTGTTGAACCGGCAAGCTTCATATGACTCGCTTGCTCTGGAACCAATCAAGTTGGTTTTAATCCAAAATTGGAACGTTTGCTTCTAAGCGGCCACCACTACCTTTGCTGTCTCCGTTGAACTTTCTCTCCTCTCGACGCAGCTGGTCATCAAACTCTCGGTCATACTGCATCTGAAGCATCTGAGCCAGCATCAGGTCACTGGTCGTTTCGGCAGAGTCGTCGCTCAGCCAAACACCTGATGAGCTGAACAAATACGATGTTATTTTGGACAGCAAGCCGCCCCCATTGTGACGCATCTCCTGCTGTAACCTTTTTGGCCACTAGAGGGCTGTATAAGACAGACGAACAAAGATCGTCTCTTAACTAGGTAGTCGTATTGTCTGTCTCTATATATGGCTACCATGTTTGCATTGAAACTATTTCTTAATATAGCACTGAAACACAGACGCTATTTGGCTTTATCATCAAGAAGCTAATCATTGGAGCATGTCCAGTATTATTGATCAAGAACGTATGATGTGTGAAACTATGCTATTTGCCAACTCACTCAGTGAGACAGCCAAAGTTGTGATTTTCTTCTTCCAGCTGTCTGGCCAGCTGCTCGCTCATCACATCCGCCAGCGAGGACCCCGACACGGTCGGCACTGTCGCCGTCATGCCCCAGGGGCTCTGCAAGGAAACACAAACAAGCACTTTTACGTTGGAAAGACGACCAATTCTCTCTCTGCTGTCAGTCAGGGAAAAGGCTGAGTAAGACGTTCAATCTTAGCCTCCAGCCAAATCAAGATGCACCGACAAAATGTCAAAGGTGGACAAAAAAAAAAAAGTGTCGAAGACGTTGTACAGTTACCAAGCGTTAAAAATACGGGTGACGTCATCGGCGGAGGCCATACTGACAACAATTTGTTGGTTCACATTAGTTTCCTTTTAAAAAGCTATTTGGCTATCCGACAGCTCACCTAAAACTATAACTTCCAAACACAGGCTTACCTTAGGTTTGTGAGCAGTGACTCCACTTTGATCCATGATTTAATGTCTGGTTCGATTGAAGGTAGCTAACTGCAAAGCTAAGTGGATAACTACGAAGCTAGGTGGGCCAACAAAAAGTGAAATTAACAACACGACAAAAAGAACCAAGAAATCTGTAATAAGTGTGTTGTTTATGTACTTACCGAAATAAACAAATCAGGTCGTGACAACCAAACGAAAGTTTTGGAAAACACCGTGAGACGCTTAAAAGAGGAGTCGCTGATGGCGTTGGGGTACACTTGCCTATCTTGTGTGCCGACACCGTGAGATCAATTCCCGCGTATGACAGTGTGAATGTGTGTGTGATTAAAGAATAAACGACGATTTGTAAAAGGTTACAGTGACAAAAAAAGGTTGGTAAATGACCTAGCCACCAAGAGTGCTGCGAATTAAAAGAACCTTTAACCAACCGGAAATGCGTCACCGTCATTATCAACCTTCATACCGATTACGTCAGTAAACCACTTGAATTTTAGTGTGCGGCAGATACCGAAACCTCAAAAGGAAATTTCAATTAGGCATCTGGACGAAGGATAGATTGATCATCAATCGATAGATAGTTAGACAGGCTGACATTGAATTTTAAGTCTTCATCAACCGAGGACCTTATTGTGAAAGTGTGTCCCGGAAGTGTTATGTCGCGAAAGAACAGGACGCTAAACCAGAGCATCCTGATCTTGACGTTTTCTCCGCACATTTTTTCTCCCTCATCGAACGTTCACATGTCAACGGGGACGTCGGAAATCAACATTTGATCTTTGTTTATTTTTCCTTTTTTCGTTTTTGTCTTCTTGGATTCTCCCCACGCTTATTCCTTCTTCTTGTTGTTTTGTGTGATGGCCGACAGCGTCCTCAGCATCAGGACCAGCTTAGGAGGGCCGGAGGCGCTCGGACCAACGACACACAACACACCTAATTCTATCAGTAATATTTTTTATTTATATTCATCAATATTCTTTATTCACACTTACTATAATATATACAAAGCATTTTATATATATATATATATATATATATATATATATATATATATATATATATATATATATATATATATATATATATATATATATATATATATATATATATATATATATATATATATATATATATATATATATATATAACACAATATATATATATATATATATATATATATCTTATGTATAAGCTTAGCTGTAAGTTATGACCAGCATACAGAAGGAGTATTATGGTATTGATATATAATGTAAAATATAATATTATTTTGTCTGTTTGTCAGAACCAGCAGACCAAGCTGCCTTAACTGACCTTTGAACCTGCAACAGACATCACTCGTGGCCCATGATGTGAAAATGTTGGCCGCCATGACAGCACGCCACAGGAGGGATGCACCGTAAGCAGCATCGGAACCATAGTGGATGACATCACCCGTGGCGGCTGATTTGATTGGTTGAGCAGTCAGATGAGGTGTGTGTGCTGACAGTGAGCACTCGTTAACATCAAAACGCTGACAGGATGTCGCAGCTCCTGGCGAGCCTCAGCGCCGACGTTACCGAGAAGGCTCGGCTTGAGCTCAACGAAAACCCCAACACCCTACACCAGGACATACAACAGGTACTGGTGACCACTCCCTCATTTGTCCCTATGTGCTCTGACATTTGACCCTTGCGTCTTTTCACCACGGCAAGGTGCGTGACATGATTGTGACTCGTCCAGACATCGGCTTCTTGCGTACAGACGACGACTTCATCCTTCGCTTCCTCCGAGCACGCAAGTTTGACCCGGTGGAGACGTTCCGCCTCCTAGCGCAATACTTTCAATTCCGACAGCAGAACCTCGACATGTTCCAGAGCTTCAAGGTCCACGCACACACCTTTTCCAAATGGGATACTGTTTTGTCTCCAAAATAACAAGGTGGTCATGAACAGGAGGTGTAACGTGTGTGTGTGTCAGGTGGATGACCCCGGCATCAAGCGAGCGTTGATGGACGGCTTCCCAGGTGTTCTAGAGAACCCGGATCAACACGGCCGAAAGATCCTCATCCTTTTTGCCTCCAATTGGGACCAGAGCAGGTCAACGCATCGTCATGGCGACATGACATTCACATTCTTGAACCATAAAAAAAAACCCAGACAAACTTATTATTAGCTTATTATTTCAATTTACATACACATTGTAATATTTAAAAATTATTTCATCAAGTGTGTTGAGGACAAAGAGTGTCCTTGTTCAACTCTTGATCAGGACTTGAAGGATGTGGACTCAATGGCGGTCCGGGCTTTCTATTTGTCCAGGAACTCGTTCACGGACATCTTGCGGGCCATCCTTCTCTCGCTGGAGGTTCTGATTGAGAAGCCCGAGCTGCAAATCAATGGCTTTGTGCTCATCATTGACTGGAGCAACTTTTCCTTCAAGCAGGCCTCCAAACTCACACCTAACATCCTCAAGCTGGCCATCGAAGGCCTGCAGGTCAGACGCCGAGCGCCGCTTCATTTAGACAAAAGTAGACCTGAGTGACTTTTTTTTTTACAATTTCCCCAAAATTTTTCCTCAGGACAGCTTCCCGGCCCGTTTCGGAGGGATCCATTTTGTCAACCAGCCGTGGTACATTTACGCCATGTTCACCATCATCAAGCCTTTCCTCAAAGACAAAACCAGGAAACGGGTAAATGCAATTTCTCTTTCTTCTCTGCTAGCCATTCATCTCGCTAGCTAGCTAGATAGCTGTCCTTATTATGTGATCTTCTTCTGCGTTATTCGACGGCACAGATTTTTCTCCACGGAAACAACCTGAACTCGCTCCATCAGCTCATCCAGCCCGAGTGTCTGCCGTCCGAGTTCGGGGGTACGCTTCCGCCGTACGACATGGGAATGTGGGCTCGCACCCTGCTGGGTCCCGACTATATGGACGAAACTGAGTACACGCTCACCTATGACGCCCTTCACGTCCGAGAAAACTGCGGGGGAGGTGCGGACAAGGAGCTCATGAAGAGGTGAGGGCACTCCATGCAACATGCAACTCTTACTGCCTCCTTGTGTCAAGGAACTATGCTCATGTCAATTGAGGAGTTTCTTTTTGACCAAAGTAGTGCTTTACCGCCATCTGGTGGTATCTGACTACAATGTGACGTTTCTGTGCTTCAGGTCTCAGTCGGTGGTCAATCCCGCCATGCTGCGACAGACGGACAGAGACACCAGCACTCCGCTATTGGCCCTTGACTGAACACACACACACACATATATGCACACACACACTCGCACACACTCATGCACACACTTAGACACACTTGCTGGATTTTGACTTGTGTTGTTTTGTCCCGTCCAGCTGAACTTTGACTTCCTGTTTCTGAGCCCAAATGTGTGTTTATGCTGCACACATACGCAAACACACACAAACACTAACGCGCACACACGCTTACATGTTTGTGTGTCCCCACGCTGGAAACGCAGGAAAGGTCATCATGACTTTAGCGAATGTTTGCCCACCGCCATTTTCATCATCATCGGTGACTATGACACGCTGACATTCATACATTCAATCAATCAATCGTGGTGATTGTAGTTCAGTGTCCCCAACCTTCATTGAGCCAAGGTACATATTTGATTTAAAAAAATATCAAGGCTCACCGCAAAAAAAAAGAATTATCGGTGAGTAATCGATTAATCGTTTCAGTCCCATGGTCTTTTTTGTAAAAATGCCGATATAGTCATTAGGAAGTCGGGAGTGAACGTTGGGAATCTTTGTAGATGATCAGAGCGTTAGCACTCTTGTTAGCGTCGTCCGCTGAATTGCTTGGATTAGCCATGTCAATCGGAAGAAAAAAAAAAACAGGGAGCTTCTCGTCCAAGTGTGAACTAAAGCGTCATGATTGTCGTCGCTGAGGAAACTCACTATCGCAATGGTTGCTCGCGTTTATCGCCAAATATGAATGAAAACGCTTCGGGTTAAGCTTTCCAATCAAGCCAATGTCGTTCGGGTAGAACAACCGAGCGCTACGTGCATGTCGATTAGGATGGAAAAAGTGCTCCCACCTTTCATGCTTTGAAGTATTGTGCTCTCAACACACACCGAATGCCAAAATGTCACTGAAGAGAAAGATTGTTTTTATTGAATTTGAACGTATTTCAAGATTGTATCGATCATGTATTGCCGCGCTGCAAAAAAAGACTTTTCGTCGGATGAAAAGCTTTTTGCAGTGTCACTCGACATCAGGGCTACACTCATTTCTTCTCATGTATTTACTGCAGAATGTAAACTAGTAAACATTTACACCTCCACGTGTGCTGCTTTCTTTCTTTTTTTTTTTTTAAATGAAAATACCACAGTAAAATGTGGACATTCAGACAGCGGTGCAGGGCAAACAAGCACGTCTGACTCTTAAAATGCACAGACGGGAAATAAAATGATTTTAATATGTCTATCGTGATTCTATTTTTCTGCTTTAATATTTACGATAAAAAATTATTCCATATAAAAAAAATGTCAAATGTAAAATGGTCTATTTCACTATTTAAGAAAATGTTCACATAAAAAAAATGCTTAACTATATATTTTTAAATTATTTATGCTACTAACTGCTCTGTGTAATTAAATGGAATAAATGTAACCATTTATTTGAGTTAAAATAGTGGATATAAATATACACCCCTGGCCAAGAAAGCCAATGAGAGCTTGAAAAGTCAAGCACAAAGCAAGAAATTAAGACCGTCTGACATAAAAAAAACAACACCACAAACAAAACACTGATTTTCTCGTGTCATTTTTAATAAAAATAGAATCTCTGATAACATCTGCTGGTTGTAGTGATCATACAAAAGGAAAAAAATGGGCTAGCAGTAAAACACACGATGAGTCTTTCGCTAATCAACGCTACAAACACGAAAGTTGCTGAGTGCGGGCAAACGCCGGTTAACTGTGGTCATAATTATTGTCGGGAACGTCTACACCCCAAAATCCCAATTGAGCATTAAGCCTTGCTCGTTGCAAATGTGTGTGTGTGTGTGTGTGTGTGTGTGTGTGTGTGTGTGTGTGTGTGTGTGTGTGTGTGTGTGTGTGTAAGTGGATGTGCTCAAATCAGTAGTACCACCCAGAGGAACCTTCAGTGTCCTGAGCGCGTCAGTCTAGATGGCGCTGAGGGTCTGCCGCTGAGATGCGGTCAGCTGCGGGTGCCACACGTCCACGATGAAGATGAGGCGGAAGGTGTCCGCGTCCTGCCAGACCTCGTGCTCGAAGGAGTCGTCAAAGATCAGCACTTTGCCTTCCTCCCACTCCCTACGAAAGATAATCAGTGGCGATGGGAATAAAAAAAAAAAAAAAACGGGAAGTGGTTCAGTGACGATTACCTGGTCTGGTCCGTGCACCTGATCCTGCATCCCTGTTTGGGAATGACGAGACCGAGGTGCATCCTCAGTCGACAGTTGGTGGGGCCCGTGTGTGGCCACACGTGCGTGCCCGGCTGCATCACTGAGAACTTAATCTACACACACACGCACATACATAAGTCAGTGAGGTGAATTTAGGCTACGTTGAAATCTCCCGAGTGTCCACCTGTCCTCTCTTGCAGCCGGTGGCTTCGGGAAATCTCTCCAGTAGCGAGCAGGTCTTCGGTACAGCCTGGCAGGAAGTCCCGGACTTCTTCCCTGAAGACAAATGAGTTTGTTAGCTGCGTGTCGGTGAAGAGGTGAAGAAGTCAAGAAATGGACCTTGCTGCCAGAGCGTGTACTGGCCCCACTCTCCTTTCTCCCTCAGGTTTTCCTCCTCGGGTACAAACTGGCCGGTGTTTTGGTCCATCATGGCCATCGCCTCGTCCCGGATAATCTTCCAGTTCTTCTCCAGTGCCTGAACGCAAAAATTGCGGTTGAGTCCTAAACTGGAAGAATACCCGCTTAAATTCTGCCCGCTGTCCTACCTTCACTAGATCGGTGTATCCGGTCTCGTTTGGGGTCCACCAGGGCTGCGCCTTAAGCCCGTCCACATTGTAAAGTGACCTCTGCCACACGGACGCAAAGTGCCCTCGCTCGTGGCCCACCTGGTACCAGTGGTAGGCCTGCTGGGACACACATCATTGGTAAGACAAGAATAATATGTTTTCATTACATACACTCACGCTTTTGTCTCCGATTCTCTGCAGAGCGTCTCCTAGGTGGAAGTAGAAACGTCCGTCATCGGTGCCGGGCTCTCCGGATTCGAGCCCCTCCTGGTGGACGGACGCAAATTCAAACGGTGGAGGTCGGCACGCAAACAAAAAACCGACTGACGCTCTCGCATACCTTCAGGTAAGGAATGCTCTCCGTGATCTTGTTCTCTGACTTCAGGATGAAGCCGTAGTGAACCTTCGCAAAGCCGTCACTGGGGGCAACCGCCAGAACCTGAAGATGGCGCCGGTGAGACAACAGAAGAATAACAGAAGAAGAAGAAGGAGGTAACGTCACTCACCTCCTCGTAGACCGTTTTGGCACCTTTGTTGTCGCCTAGCAGTAGGTAGGCCACGCCCAGATCGTTCTTCAGACTGATGTCTTTTGGAAAGATCTGCACCAACTTCTCCAGCGTGGCCACAGCGCCTCGCATGCGCCCTGACACGAGGACATTTTAGAAAGACTTAATTCACACCAAAGATCTTTATCCTCGACGCGGCTTACCCAGGAACTGCTGGCGCTCGGCTCGTCTCTTGAGGGCGGCTCGGATCAGGTCGGGGGTGGCGTCCGGAATATCGGCGGCGTCTGCGTAGCTACCGATGGCCTTCTGCAACATGTCGTTGCTGCGCTGCTTCTCGGCTAAGTCGTCCTCCGCCTGCGTCGTCGAAGGAAGTCATTCATCAAGCTCGAGTAGGCTGACTCCAAACTTGAAAAGTTGAAATGAGCACCTGCGCTTTCCCGTAGTGAGCGCGGGGGCTCTCCGGGTGCTGGTGCACCAACGTCTCAAATGCTTGCAGCGCCGCCTCCACTTTTCCCTAAAGTACGAGAACGCGACGTCAAGCGCAGTCCAAGTCGCCGCCAGTCACTTCCAGCCTGTCACGTACTTTCTTGCGAAGCTTCTCCGCAGCATCCAGTTCTGCTTTGATGCTCTTGTCCAACGTGTTGAGCAGTTTGGCTTTCTTCTTCTTAGCTGGAGAGAAAGCGACATTTGTACAAACTCGAAAGAAATACGTGACGCCTCTTTACCTTTTTCTTTAGGCTTCTCCGCAGTTGTGTGGTCCGCCGCTTCTGTGGCAAAGAGGATCTTGACTGTCAGCGAGTCGTACATTTCCAACACAGGCCTACTGTCTTGCTAGTCAACTTTTGTTCATCTCAAATCATCGGACACGTTGGCGCGCTCACCCTCGGGCGTGTTGCTCCCTCCAGAAGTCTCGCTGTGCGCTTCGACTGGCTCGGACTGCTTCTCCTCCTCCACTGGCGGCTCTGATGCGCAAAACAAAAGGAGAAGTGAGCCGACCGGGTTCATCTGCACTGACAGTTGTTGTTATGAAACGTCTTTTGTGGTACCGGCCGGCGTGCTGCTCTCTGCTGTGTTGTCGCTCTGCGTTTCTATGGCTTCAAAAGGCTGCTCCGCTTCCAACGCTGGCTCTGACGCACAAAACAAACTTACTTCGGGAAAACAAACATCAATATGGATCAGTTGAAAAATTAAAAACAAGAAAAAAAACCTCCTTCTTCTTCTTCTTGTGTCACTTTGGAGCTTGTCAAATGTTGTATAGATTCCACTTGACCGCAAGCAAATAAAAAAAATAATAATTTGGATTTGTTTCACGAGCAATCGTGATTTGCGGTTTTACCGAAAGTCTCCTGAGATGATGGCTCCTCCACCAGGACTGCGAGCAAAATACACATGAAACAACAGCTCCCAACATCCATCTGAAATCCTTACTCACCTCCGCTCGTGTCGATGGCGTCCATGTCCTCCTCTGAAAGAAATCAAGGAGAGACGTCACGATGGAGGAAGACAAAAGAGAGAAAAATAAATACACACCAAGAGGATGCTCCGTGTCTCCTCGAGGATCATCTGCGGCACAAAAAAGCATGTGTCCCCATTGAAATGAATGGAAATGACATTAATCCGTTCCATCTTAGTAAAAAAAAAAATTTTTTTTTAAATTTGTATATATATATATATATATATATATATATATATATATATATATATATATATATATATATATATATATATATATATATATATATATATATATATATATATATATATATATATATATAAATTTTAAATAAACAAAACTACAAACTGCTTTTGACTTAAAATATGTATTTCTCACAATCGTGTTGAGAAAAATAGGACTCACCGGCTACAAAGTCTTCTTCTACAAAGGCTGGCAGGGGAACAGCAGCTGGAGGACACACATATACGTGTATATATACACACACAAGCACGTATTAAGAAGAGGAGGGAGAAAAAAAAAAGAGTGATTAAGAAGTTTTTCCCGCTTGAAAAGGTGATGAAGCAGATAGTGAAAAGGGTGCAGGACAAACCTTGGATTTCAGAGTCCACATCTTCAGCTTCAGAGACTGACATGCACATGCACAAACGCACAGGAAGTGTGTCATGGCACGCACTGAGACAAGTGGACAAGCATATTGTTGCATCACACACTTGTTGGCGAGTCTTCTGTAGCGCTCTCCTCGGGCTGCACCTCCACCGACTCGTCCTCGGGTTGCGTGGTCGACGCCTCTTCAACGTTGAAGTCCTGAACTGTGCTCTCCTCCGTTGTATGCGCCTCCACTGCCTCCTCTTCTGACGGCTCTGCGGCTTGCTGGTTGCTCGACTGATCTTCAGCAGGTTCTGGCACGTAGATAATGGAATTTGTAAATATACTGGACGGGACTCATTTGTAGAGGTAGCAACATATTCACCCGCTGGTTGCTCTTCAGATGGATGCTTCTGGATTGGAGTTTCTTTCAGGCCTGTTTGGAAATGTGACAACGTGACAAAGAGATGCAAACTGCTCACGTGTCACGTGACTTCGTGTGTTATCTAATTTGAATATGTATGACATGAGAAGCGCAGTTGAGGTGGTTCACAGTAAGTGTGGAATTTATTTTCGAAAAGTGGTTGCCAGTCAATCGCCAGATCCAAACATATCAATGAGCGTTCACATAACCAGACCGTGATGATTTTCAGAATATGGAAGGAAACAAGAGAATAAAAAGAAGGTAACAGTTGAAGTTTTATTTGACATTTGCTGTCACATTAGAGGAAAATACGTTCCAGAAATAGAGATGGGGGCGGAGTTTACGGCACATATGAACAACACAAATAAATCTGCATCTGATTAGTTGTGTTGGGAATGGCTCCCGATGGGTTGACAATTTTGTAGTACCATTTGATTGCATAACCAGAAACGTTTATTCCTTATAATTGTACCCCAATGTATTCCACGACGCCACAAGATGGTGGCAAAGCACTACTTTTATTCGACAGAGCTGGAAAAAAAAGAATTAAAAAAAAACAAAAACCCAAGATGTCCAAGAATAGTTTACTTCTTCCTGCCGCTGGCAGCCATTTTGTCTGCAACCACGCCCTTGTCCCTCCTGACCGCCGTCACGCCGGCTCGCTGACTTTTCTCCTCGCCGGTTTGACTGGTGTTTCCTTTCCTGGCGTCGAGCCGCTCCGCCTCCATCTTGTCCCGAGCGGCCTTCTCGCGGGAAAGCCGCAGTTCCTTCTCGCTGGCTGCCTTCTCCTTCTCCGCTCTCTCTTTCTCCTGAGCCAGTCGAGCTTTCTCTTTAGCAAGGCGCTCTTTCTCCGCTCTCTCTTTTTCTTGCCTTTCCCGCTCCATCTTTTCTTTCTCAAGCCTTTCCCGCTCTTTGGCCACCTGTTCTTTCTGGAGTCGTTCCCTTTCCTTCCTTTCCTGGTCGCTCTTCTCTCTGGCCAAGCGTTCGCGCTCTTCTCTTTCCTTGGCGGCTTCTTGTTCCCGAAGCACGCGTTCCTTCTCCTTCTTTTCGAGCTGCTCCCGCTCTTGCTGGGCTTTCTGTAACGCAAGTTGCTCATGCTCCGCCTTCTCCATCCTGTCCCGCTCAGCCTTTTCCCTCTCCATCCTTTCCCTCTTGGCCTTCTCCCACTCAATCCTTTCCTTCTCCCGCTCCATCCTTTCCTGCTCCCTTCGCTCTTTCTCCGCTTCCTCCCGCTCCGTCCTTTCCCTCTCAGCCTTCTCCCACTTCATCCGCTCTCTCTCCACCTCCATCTTCCTTTTCTCCACCTCTACCCTTTCCTTCTCCAGCCCTATCCTCTCCTTCTCCAGCTTGAGTTGCTCCTGGGTAACCTCCAGCGTCTTCATCCTGAGCTGCCAGGCCGTCTCCTCGCCTTGGTCTCGGTCAGCCAGGAGGGTTTCGATTTCGGCGAGGGCGATACGGGCGATCCGCCTGGCCTCGGTTTTCTCGTTGATGGTGCTCAGTTCTTCTCGCAGGACGGAGCGCAACACTTCGTCTCGGATAGGAAGTTCTGTAGTCGGAATAAACTCGTGAAGGGTACGAATGGCGACCAGGGGAGTGTTAGCAGAGCCAAGCTTATGGTGAGTGAGGGCCGATGTGCAACTTGATGCTAAACGTGTTAGCATTCACTGCATTGAAAGCAACGTTCACACATGGATGCAGGTCCAATTTTTTCTACCTCGGGTTCCGTTCTTCCGCAAAGTTGCTTCTTCTGGAATCTCATCTGGGATGCCAAACGGGAAACAAAACAAAAAAATGCTGCTAAGATCCTAACATCAAAAGTGACGTACACAACCCAGCGCTACCTTCGCTCGCTTCCGTCTCATCGGGATCCTCGTCCACTTCCCGGAGCGCTTGACATAAACACGTACAAAATCTTCAGAAACTAGATAAAGGAGGTGTCTGCAATTTTTCCCAAACATTATCAAAAAAATTGGAAAATGCAGCTTTTCAAATGGAAACACACAAGACCAGAGGCAAAGTCCAAAAATCGGTGTCAAAAGCCCGACTCAAATAGAGCAGCTTCTGATAGTTAGGTTACCGTGGCAACTAAAAGCACAAAACAACACGACAAAAAGGGGGAGCATTGGCTCGCCTCCGCTTTCAGCACAAAGCACACGCTCGGAGACAACATGCAGGACAAGCCACGGTGCTCACACGTGTACCTTTCCTCAACGCCTGCTTCCGGCGAGAGCTTTTTAACTTCCTGTCATCTGAAGCGACAAACAGCAAAGAACAAAAAAAAAAGTGAGGCTTATTCTCACCTCACGGGACCTGAGATTTGCCTGTCAAAACGAGAGAAAATAAAAGGATCCAAATGGACCTTCGATCATGTTTGCGTGCAGAGAATTTTTTTTTTTTAAATACTCGGTTAAATTGTGTCCAAGGTCAACTTAAATGAATCCCCCCCCCCCCTCACCCTTGCCATAAATAAACTGCATTTGTTTTTCTGTCCATCCACTTTGCCAAGCATGTCCTCCATGAGGTCCTCAGGCTGGCTTGCTGTCCTCCTATTGGTTCTGAAGGTCCAGTATGACCCCTTTGACTTCCACGTCGTCAAGGTAAGAAGCACTGCCCTGCTGGTGCTTCCGGGCCGCTGTTGCCTCTTCCTCTTCATCTTCATCTTCCTCCTCCTCATCCTCTTCCTGCTTTACGGGCAAGCCGACTACATCATAGAGGAAGGTGAAGAAGCCATACAGCCAATCAGAACCTTCCTCCGCCAAAATATTTACAACTTCCTCAAGAGACTCGCCTGGCGCGCTACCGTCGCCACCTTTGGTCAGGCCTGACGAGAGAAAGTGACAATAGAAGAGGAGACGATGGCGAGGGAGGGATGGATGGAAGGTAACTTGAAAAAGAAGAAGTGAGTGATGTCATCAAATAAAAGAGGATGATGAGAATGGAGGGGAAAGAAGGAAAGGGAGTTAAAAGTCACAGCCAGCAGCCAACAAGCACCACTTCCTTTTTTCCCCCGCATCGTTAAGTCCTCTGACTTCCAGTTCGCTATATCGGAATTGAACATGATGATGGCGCGACGCTGTACTTTTGTCTCCTCGGGAACCTTCTCAGAGGTGTTTTATCGTGCTACGACGTAGCTGTGAACCACCTCGGAGGATGCAAATAGGAAAAGATTAGCGGGGACTTGCCGAGCAGGACTTTGGCGTCCTCCACATCGAAGTCGCCGTCTCCGTCCGTGTCGTAGGCCATCAGCTTCCCTGCGGCACAAACAGAGAGAAGACCACGGTGAACGTGACGGGCTGTGGGTCTGGAACGATGATGTTGAATGAAGTTTAAAAAAAAAAAAAAATAAATAAAAAGAAGGAAAAGAAGAAAGTACGCTTGATCTTTGAAATGTTGAAAGCGTACCTTGTAAAACTTGTGAAAAGTTTATACGGAACTCCTGAGCTCGCGCTGCGTGTCGGTGACACACACACAAAATAACAAGATGAGGACAGGAAACAAAGCCAAGTGTCTTCTTCTCCTTCTTTGCGGGCTCAAAATAACTTCGGACACGTTCGGTGCGGCCGGCTTACCGATGACCCCATCGTAGTCGACGATGTCAAAGTAGACAACGGCCACCGAGCTCCAAACCCCCAGCAGGGCCAGCACCGCGAACCAGGTGAACACAGAATACTTGGCTCCGCCCCCTGTGTCTCCTCCTGCCGCCTTCTTGCTGCTCTTGCTTTCAGCTTGCGGCGGCTTTGCCTCTGCGGATGTCGCACAAGAAACACAAAACATGTCAAACACACCACTGGGACATTCATTCAGTTGACTGCTCGGTTTGATTTTTTTTTTTCTTTTGGGTGAAAGATGCATTGGTAAGTAATTACAACCCACCCTGGTTAATACCATAGCACACATTTATTTAACACACGCAGGTGGCACCTTTTTACAAAACGCAGAGGTCGAAGTGACCCGGGAACGCATTTAACACCAACCCGACGGGGCGGGTCCGACAACAGCTGTTCCTCGGGTAGCAGCTGAGCTTCAAACATGACAATCATGTCAGCGTCATCTCCAAGCACAAACACAGACGACTCAAATGTTAGAGGTCAAAGCCCAGTTAAATTCAACCCAAACGGGCTCATGCCGAACCAAAGCGAGTCCAACCCGAAGGTGGCCACCCACCGGAGAGCGGAGGAGCCTGCTGCGGGGCCGCGGCCTCCTCCACACTGGCTCCTCCTAGCAGAAGCAGATCAATTGACCCGGAAAAGACGCAGCGGAGCCAACATCCAGTTCATGGTCCTACCTGTCTCCTTGAGGCCATCCAAAGCCTCCTCGTTTACCATCGGCTCCCCCTGCTCCTCATACACATCCTCGTTCAGCGCCTCCTGGGTGCTGTGGGGATCCTCCGCCGGCGCTGCCGAGGAGATTGAGGAGGGGGCGGAGGCGCCATAGTGGCGATAGCGCTGCATGGAGCAAAAACCTTCCCAGCCACCCGTCAAACTAGCACATCGAATGTGTAGGATCCAAATGAGAAGGAAACTTCCAAGGAGACCACAACGAGATGAGAAGTGACAAACGAGCAGGATGGCGACGACTCAAACACAAGCGCCTCCTCCTCACCGTCCTCGCACGACCAATTGTGAGGTCCGGAACCTGATCCCCCACTATTCTTAGAGCCGACAAACCCCGCAGTGCTCCGTGTTTCTGTGTGTGCGAGATGCCACAGAGGACAAAGTGAGGGAAGCAACCTTGACATATAATATTGTGCAAAAGTCTTGGACCACGTTTAGATTTATTGCTTTAGCATACATAGAAGACCATAAAGTAGACCACAAACCTCTTTCAAGGCCGAAGTGAACTCTAAACAATTCATAGAAGTTGTAGTCGTTTGTGTGTTCGCCCATTTATTATTTGGCAGGATACACTGGGCCCCAGTTTAAAGTCTATGTAAACTTTAAAGTCAAAAGATGCCCAGTTTTTACTGGTCTGGCATAAATATAAATCACAGTGTGTATACTTTGTGTGAAATAAACTATCCATGAATTCATATAGATTTAGAGAAATGCACGTCAGGGAAGATAGAGATATTTATGATTTAATCATATAAATGTATATTAATTCATTTGTTGATCCTCAGCTAGGAGTGTTCCTAAGAACCGTAAGCACATAATCCTGACGTTATTCACGGGCTGACTTCCAGGAATGTTGTGGTCACGCAAGTCAGCAAAAGCTTCAAAATAGGAGACGTGCTGATCATTTATTTGGTCTGTGCTGTGGATCTTTAGGAAGCTGACAAAATGCCCTCAAGCTCAACCAAATCCACACAGAAAAGCATCACGTTGAACTTTCTCTCACTCGAATGCAATTTAGGCACCATCAAAAAGCTAACTAATGACCTTTTAGGAATAGATGGTAAATAATTCCTTTACATATGTACATTTATACACACAGTAGTGTTACTTAAATGCCGTTTTAAAATGAACGTTACCAGTTAATCTTGTTGCGGCTTTCTCAACCAGAACATGGCAACGCGTGAGCTGTGTTTTAAATGCCACTAACATGTCGGACAAATAAAAGATAGATTCTTCTAGTTTAATTCCACGAGCCTCCTGACATGCATCCACCAGAATAGATACGACGCTCCATAAACAGCAGAATGGCAAAGTGAGTATGCTACGACTCATTCGCTAGTAGTGTCAGAACACCAACCTTTCTTGGAATGCGTTTTGGGATTTTTCTTCGGAGCCATTGCGTCGTCAATTCGCCGTTAGGTTTATATCGACTGACCAACACCTTCCAAGCTAAGCTAACAGCGATTTTGATTGACACTTGGGGGATTTTGTTACGACAGAGAAGGATGGGATGGATGAAGCTGCTGTTAGCTTGGATACCAGCGATGCCGCTAAGAACACTAACTATGATTGGCTATAGGCTCAGCCAATCGGTGAAGAGGGACGGTCAAGGGGGGCACGCTCGAAAAGATTTGAACCAATTATGTTCATGGAAGGCTTGTCATTATTTGGACTGTTAAAAAAACGTGGCAAGAGAGGAGTCGACACCATCTGGAGCGGAACGCAATGTGGATTAAACCCAAATGTCACGTTTACAAACTGCTTTAGTTCTTATTTCAAAGTAATAGTTTTCATCTAAGAGCACATTTAGTCATTTCTGCAGATTAAAATCTTGTCATTCACCGATCAAAGGAATGTGTAGCTTTTAAAATGTGTGTATTCGGCGAACTACAGGTTTTATTTGTAAAGACTTTGCGATTACATCAGAGAACCACAAGGTGGCACTGTAGTACCGTATTAGTGATAAGAGTACCAGTTTAATAAAAATACACGAAAATCAAAACCTCTAAATGTTTCACGTGATTCAGAAAATTGGAGATTTTGCTGCTGTATTGTCGCTTCAAATCTATTACAAGACTGATCAACACGCACAATAAAAAATATACATTTAGACAAGAAAAAAAAAAACGTACACAGAAAGCAATGAGATCGGTTTGTTGGGTTTGTGTCTGGTTTATTTACCGCAGGATGTTATTTTAAATACAGACATTTATTTGCAAAATACTAAAGAGTATTACAACTCAAAGTACTAAAAAGTGGATATATTTATTGTAGTCATCATCATCAGAATAATTCAACGAATAGTTTGTAAAACACCAGGGTAGGATGAGGGGAGGGTTTACTGAGGCACAACTTTCTCCTTCTTCACACCAAAGTTTTTGTTTTACTGGCAAAAAAAAAAATTACAAAATCCTCGAATGACTTAAATTGTTTTTGTTGAGTTCTGTTTGTTTTGCGTTCCAAAACCATCTTTGGAGAAACACTTGAAGCACAACATGGCGTCAGAACAGAAGACTCCGTCTCTTCTGCCACCAACAAGGTCACTTCCTGCCACCTTTGGGCATCCGACCACCTTTGGGCATCACTCACACAAACCAGTGTGGATCCACTTTTGACACCAGTACGACACCAAACTTGACAACGGTGTGGGACCAGTTCTACAACTGTGTAAGGCCAGTGTTAATCAAACCAGCATGACACATTTGTTCTGTGTTGAACCAATATGAAAACATTTCAACACCAGTTTTGAACCAGTATGACATCATGTTGACCCACACTGGTTCAACATTTAAACCTGTGTTGAACCAGTTCGACACCAGTGTGAATCCAGTGTTGTACCAGTATGAGACCAGAGATGAACCAATATTACATTAACTGTTTTGAATGCATGTTGAACCAGTAAGATACCAGTGTTGAACCAAAGTGACAATGGTGTTTAACACCAGTACTGAACCAGTATGACACTGGTCTTGAGCAACTTTCAATCCAGTCTTGTAAGCATTGTGACACTTGCATTGACCTAGTTTGATACCTGTGTTGAACTAGTAGGAAACCAGTTTGGAGGTGTGTGAGTGTACAAATGTTGAGAAAGAGTTGTTTTTGTTCATAAGACGAGAAGAAGGTTGGGAGGTTTGTTGTTCAGATGTTGGAAGGTTCCTGTGCACTCTGTTGGGATTTAAAGATGACCAAGCAGCTTTCATTTTGAAAAGGGAAAGGAAGGCAGGAAGGTGTTATCACCCCCTCAGGTCTGGAACCTTCCGCACCTCCTCGGTAGCACCAAATAAGCCGAGCGGGTACATGTCAGACAGGTCAATCAACGAAGCTTCAGCGTTTCAAAAGATATCAAACAAATGGACTCAGGCCCAACAAACACCTTTAAAAAAAAAAAAAAAAAAAAGTTCTTTCGATTGATTAGGTTATAGTGTACTAGGCTGAAACATTTCCCCTAGAATCAGTTTATTAAAATGTGTTCGTTTAGTGCATTCAGATCAAAGTTGAATTTGTTCTGTGAGCAAATCATAATCTTTCTGCACTGAAAGGACTGGAAACGACATTTATCTGTTGCAGCCTCCCCTCCCCTGCATAACTGGTTGTTTTTTTTTAACAAGGAAAATACAACTATATTACAATCTATAAAGAAATAGAATGTAAAGAATCTAATCTGTGAGTTTCATGATATTGTCTGTCTATGTATTGCACCACTGTTTGTGTTCCAATAGCCACTGCTTCTAAAAGTGCAGCTATCAATGTTAACCGTTAGCATGTCAATGGCCTTTTGCATTGTTGTTAGCATTAAGCTTAGCGGATTTCCTAACTGTTGCCTCTTAATAATATTTAAATACATATTATTTAACATTTAGAATCAAGATTTAACAATAAAATAGATGACTTATATTGCAAGGCACCACTGCATTATTATTTTAACAACGTAAACATCTATGCCTCCGTGCCACTAGGGGGGGGGACTGCAGCACAGCAACAAGTGTTTGTTTGGCCGTCCATGAACAGAATTATTGTCAAAATGTGTTTTATTTTGGTCAAGATGCTCATTGGCCAATCAGGAGCCAACTCAAAGGCGCGGAGTTCCAGGGAGGACAAAGGGGGTGCTAACAATGGCGTGGAGTGTCGTTGAGTGCGGTCGCGGCAGGCAGGCACACTCGCGGTCTATTGCTACTGAAAAGAGCCCTTCAGCGCAGTGCAGCTGAACACCACAGCGACACTTTGGAACTAACTTCTGCTTTCAACAGCAGAATAAAATCCAGGTGGCCCGGTTTCCATTTTTGGGGGGGATGGGACAAAACCACCATTTTGACACAAAGAAGAGCTGAGCGGTTAGCGCCCACCCGGGCGGCGCGTTTGTGCATTTCCTGTTTCGTCATCCGAAGGTCCTGGAAAGTCCTGAAAGTGTCGCTCTCAAAGCTTCCAGGTCTCTGGCTGAGCTTTTATTGCTCCTCACACTTTTGTTGTTTTTTTCCCCCCCCCCCATGTTTCTCTGTGCAAAAAAAGTGTCAGAGTCTTCGTAGAAAACCAAACATAAAAGCAGGGAACAAAGTCATTGATAAATAAATAATAAAGTAGACAAACATGACATTGATGTGAACAATTCTATGAGAGGAATCCGATACATATACATATAGTATACTTATAGTACATATATATATATGTATATAGATATATATACATACAGTATATATCTTGCCCCGTGTCCTGTGCAAATACACTCTTGTGGTATGTTTGGAATGAGACTTCAATCTGGGAACAACACGACATGGAAAATAGGAGTGTATTTTTTTTGTTTGACTTTTCACTTAGCGTCACCCAATTTTGACATCTCAATTCAAGGCAAGAATTCCCTTTTCCAGTACGACGTGCGGCTAAGAATGACATGAGCTAGCTCTTGTTGAGTTTGTGACGAGCCAGCGAAAGGTTATGCTGATTGTAGTCTTTTCGTCTGTCTACTTTGGTTGGCAGTCCAACGTAAACGATGGCGCGCGACAAGATAAAATGTAACACCATTGTCTTCTCTCCTGCGGAGCTAGCGATAGCTTAGCTTCTGGCCATCCGTAGCACAAAACGCTGTGAGTTTTTGGGTTGCTTTTGTGAGTATGTTTGACAGTGAAGGAAAACATAACAAAATTGTTGTTCTTCTCTTCCGCCAAAGTGTCACAGATCCAAGGAGAAAAACTGCAAAGCTTTTTTTTCCCTTCCCTTGTCAGGTTACGCTAAAAAATATAAAAAAATAGTCGTAATAATCGTACAGCTATGAAAAGACTGTCAACAAAGTTCTACTTTGACGAACAAAACCTTTGCTAAGCTCAGCTCGCTTCTCTGCACTCGCAAGCTAACACTCGCGCAGCTAATGTCGCTAATGCAGCTCCCAGTCTATAAGAGACGGACGGATACATGAGTGGATAGTGTTTTGGGGGCCCCGAGACGACGCTATTGCAGTTTGAGGAGCGTCCAGCAGGGGGCAGGAAAGTTGTTCCAAGCTTTAATGGGGCCCCACCCTTTTTATATGTTCCCACTTTCTGGGCGCCCCCTAGTGGCCACGGTGCCCCAAGCAGCCGCATAGTTCTCCATTTGGTGTTCTTGCTCCTAAGGCGCCGTACTGACATTGCTCGTCTCCGACTTTGGGGGGAAAGTGACGGCGGCCCGCGTCACGCTGTTGTAGGACGGCGGCGACGAGGTGGAGGACACAGTCTCGGAGCGCTCCATCCCAACCGGCCCGGAGCCGTAGTTCTCACGTATCATGGCAGCGATCAGGCCTTCCTTCTCGGGCGCCTCCTCCTCATCGTCGTCCTCGCCATCGGCCGCCTCGCCCTCGCCCCGGGCCGGCTTGTGTCGTGGCGTGGTGATCAGTCGGTAGAGGTAGGAGGCGGCCTTCATCTGCCGGCGCACCAGATGTCTCCGGTAGCAACGCTGGATGACGGCGGCCGACACGTCCTCCTGCTTCCGCCGCAACGTGGTGGTGATGGGTTCGTAGGAGATCTTGGACGGATTGGCCATCATGAACTTCTCCTCCATCTGCTGCTTGAGGGCGTCCATCTCGCCCGACTCACCCAGAACGCGCTTGGTGAAGGCAAAAAGGATGTCCAGGCAGTGGATCTTGTCGCCACTGACCATGGGCAAGTCCATGGAGATCAGCTTGATCTTGTTGGGCTTTCCGATACGCAGCGGCTCCGACAAGGAGTCGGCGAAGTCGGACAGCTTGGCGTACTCGATGAACTGCGTGGCCTCCGGGTCGAACTTCTCCCAGACCTCATAGAACATCTCAAAGTCATCCTCGCTGAGCGGCTCGGTGCTCTCCTCTGTGGCCACGCTGAAGTTCTCCAGGATGATGGCAATGTACATGTTGACCACAATAAGGAAGGAGATGATGATGTAGGTGACGAAGAAGGTGATGCCCACCGAGGGGTTGCCGCAGTTTCCGCGTTGGCTGGTGCCCGTGTGCGGCACGTAGGGGTTGCACTCCTCGGGCGAGTTGTTGAGGATGGGGCTCAGCAGGCCGTCCCAGCCCGCCGACGTGGTGATCTGGAACAGGCAGATCATGCTGTTGCCGAAGGTCTCGAAGTTGAACATGTCGTCGATGCCCGCCTGCCGCTTGACGTAGGCGAAGTTGGCCATGCCGAAGATGGCGTAGATGAACATGACCAGGAAGAGCAGCAGTCCGATGTTGAAGAGAGCCGGCAGTGACATCATCAGCGCAAAGAGCAGCGTGCGGATGCCCTTGGCGCCGCGGATCAGCCGCAGGATGCGCCCGATGCGCGCCAGCCGGATCACGCGGAACAGCGTTGGCGACACAAAGTACTTCTCGATGATGTCGGCCAGCACGATGCCTGTAAAGAATGCGGGAGCCGTGAGGACGCCGACGTGTACACATGCTGCTGTCTCTCATCAACTGTGGGGCCAAGAGTGTGTTTGTGTGTGAGCAGGTGGGGAGGGGGCTTCATGCACAAGGTGATTCCCGCTCCACTTGACCACACACACACACACACACACACACACACACACACACACACACACACACACACACACACACACACACACACACACACACACACACACACACACACACACACACACACGCAGAGCTGATGTAACAGGTCAATCATGTTTGATTTGTCTCCAGGGACCCGCCCCCTGCCAGCGCTGATTGCTGCCGTTACCTTCACCGTTCCCCCAGGCGGCCTCGTCTGAGCGCATACACACACACGAGCAACCCCACGCCTGGACACACGCAACCCACACACGCTCACTTAATCACACACTTGTAGCGAGCTAACTGGAAGAAATGAAACATGAACAGTGACGGGAAAATTACCTGCTTGGGCTGTGTGTATGGCAGGTGTGTTACTTGTGAACGTGTGTCTATGTGAGTTTGTGTGACCAAGCAAGACCTTGGTGTGTGAGTGTGTGTGTGTGTGTGTGTGTGTGTGTGTGTGTGGGTCCGTGGAGGGAGGGGCCATCGAGGCCATTCAGAATGTCACTTTGTTGACAGATAACTGTCACAATGACATAACATTACTTCCTGCTCATACACACACAGACACACGCACACACACACACACACACACACACACACACACACACACACACACACACACACACACACACACACACACACACACACACACACACACACACACACACACACACACACACACACAAACAAACACATACAATTGCTTGATGTGACAAACCAGCAGCTCTAATGAAGTTGAAAACGAAACCGCAGCCTGAAATCGTCATGTAAACACTCAACCACGCTCGGAAATGGCAATCTCGATACGCACCGACGATAGAGAGGATGACGACCACAAAGTCGAAGATGTTCCAGCCCACGGTGAAGAAGTAGCAGCGCAGCGCCACGATCTTCACCATGCACTCGGCGGTGAAGACCACGATGAAAGCCACGTTGATGTTGTTGAGGACGCGCTCCATCTGCGGCGACTGCTCGTCCGTCTCCACCATCATGGTGATCATGTTGAACAGGATCAGCACCATGATGATGATGTCGAACGCTTGCTTGGCCACCAGGTCAAAGAAGAAGCCTTGCACGTCGTTCTGGGAGACGGAAGAGAACAACTCGGTCGTACATTCTTTCTCCTCAGCAACTAACACTAGTGCCGCACTGACGAGCTGAGATGTAAGAACAGCAGATTCTTTTCTATTCAGTGTAATTTGCGGTGGTGGTACCAGAGGTCTGGGGATGGGCTTCTGGGGTTTCTTGGAGCCCAATTTCTTCATGGCGTTGTAGTATTTCTTCTGCTCCTCCGTCATGAAGATGTCCTGGCCTCCTAAGTGCAAACAACACGCCACCAAAACGTTATTTTGGTCTTGCTGACGTTGGGAAGTCACAAAACACACAACGCGTGTTTAGCTAAGTTGAAGTGCAACTTATCTTCCTCTTCTGCTGGTTGAAGTTGTCGATGATGACGCCAATGAAGAGGTTGAGGGTGAAGAAGGAGCCGAAGATGATGAAGATGACGAAGTAGAGGTACATGTACAGGTTGATCTCCTTGATGGGCTGCTCCTCCACCTGCGCGACACACCCTCCATGTTTATACTTCTGGTCGCAGTGACGACATCGGCGGAAGGCCGTGTGACTTACGGCTCGCGAGTCCACAGCGGCGTACATGATATCCATCCAGCCTTTGAAGGTGGCCTTTGACACAAAACAACATGACCTCAGTGGAAGCGGCAAAAAAAAAAAAAAAAAAGGGCTGGCCGAGGAGGCAGAGTTAAGGGTTAGGGTCTCAAATATTGATAATCTTTGAAATGAGATTTTGTTGAATGAAAGTCAAGATGAACGAGCGCCGAGACGTCCAAGCCTGTCGTCTGTCTGATTGCCATGGCAACAGCCGTCAACATAACCTTTTATGGACTTCCTTCCCTCTGACAAAGTTTCAACAGCAGAGCCGCTAATGGAAGGGCAGCCGGTTGCCACGGCGACCAGGCAAACACGGAGGGATGCTGAGCCGCTCGTCGTCAAGACGACGGCACTCATTCAATGTCCACGCGCTCGTGAATCAACGGGTTCTCCGTCTATCCTTTTTTTTTTCCCCACTTCCTGTTTGTCTTCTAATTCTCCTTCCCTTCCTCTTCGTCCCCCCCCCCTCCTCATCTTTCGCTCTCATGCCTGCCTACTGAGTGCCTCTAAAAATAAAAGCCTCTCAGGGCTGATTGACTAGCGGTGTGCAGGACGCCCGCGGCGGCGAAGAACCAGGAGGACGCGACGGCCATGAGGGAAAATGTCTTTGGAGTTCATTTAGTGCAGCATGAGGAGAGAGAATGAAGGGAGGAGTAGAAGACTAAAAACTGGATTTTTTGGGGGGGGGTACATGACAGAAGAGGGAATTAGGATGAAGAAGGTTAGGAGAAGGTGGACAAAATGAAGATAGAAGTGTGACAGGAGGACAGAATAAAAAAACAAAACAGAAAAGCAACAGAAGAATGAAGACAGTATAAGAGCAGAGGAAAAAGAGAGAAGCAGATGAAGAGAAGAACCAAACAGAGAACAGCCAATCAGAGTGGAGCACGTCGGCCGTGACTCATTCCCGAGAGGCCGACGGCCGCGTTGCCGTGGCGGCGCGGGGTCCTCACCACTTGCAGCAACGCCAGGTATCCGGCTCCCACGTTGTCAAAGTTGACCTTGACCTTGGTCCAGTAGTAGAGCGACGTGTTGTTGAGGGCTTCGCATTCAGACTTGTTGTTGATGAAGGCGGCGTCGTAGATGTGGCCCGTGCGGTTCACGCAGCGACCGTACTTGCCGGCGAACAGGTTGACGCCCATGATGCTGAAGATGAGCCAGAAGATCAAACACACAAGTAGCACGTTCATGATGGACGGGATGGCGCCGATTAAAGCGTTCACCACCACCTGGAGGAGCAAAGCCACAATGTTTCGAAACTCAACCAATCACATGCGGAGTCCCTCAGGGCTCAATTCAACCACTCGTAAATGTCATCTTACCCGCATGCCTTCGAACCTGGAAAGCGCTCGCAGGGGGCGAAGGGCCCGCAGCGTGCGTAGGGATTTGATGGCGGCAAAGTCAGAATAACCCAAAGTGTTGGCCACCAGGCTCACCAGCGACACCTATGGGAGGCCATAGGCATAACGCTTTATGGCATTACATACAGTGGCTGTTCAATTTGGACTCACCAATCGACAGCAAGTGGCAAAATGTCACCGCCACAGGTGGATAAAAAAAAAAAAAGGCGACTTACATCCACAATGAGGAAGTCCAGCCAACACCAGTAGTTGGTGAAGTATTTCTTGAAGCCATACGCCAGCCACTTGAGCATCATCTCCAGGATGAAGATATACGTAAAGATCTTGTCGGCGTACTCCAGCACCACCTTCACCACCTTCCTCTGCTCGATGTAGATGTCCTCGAAGGCCTGATGACGTCGAGGACGACGGGACGTCACGCGCATGACGTGAGCGAGCGTGACTCGCAAAGTCTTACCAGTGCGCCCGAGCTGAGCAGGATCATGAAGATGATGAAGGACTCGAACCAGCTGTGCTCTACGATGTGATAACACGTCTTCCTCATGCGCCACCACACCTGACCCAAGCCTGATGTTGTGTCCACGTCGCAGCACTTGAACCTTGACGTGCACACTGCAAACACACAAACAACCTTATTTAAGGAAAAATCAACGTGCGGTGACTCAGCGCTTTTTTTTTTTTTTAGTCTTTAAAGAAATATTAACCTCATAAGCCTGCTTGTTCTTTATATATACTCACCAGACTTTCCAAAAGCACCACAAAATATCCAGCTCACTGTATAGAATATATATCATTTTCCAAGAAGTTGCTACGGTTACCAAATTGGACAGCCGTTGAGCTGACAAGACCAGCTCCGAGAAACGATTTGGGTCCCCGTGACTGATGACGTCACTGACTCTCGTGGGCCCTCCCCGCTGATTGCCTGTGTAATTAAAGCTGCGTTGCCGTGGTTACTAATTGGCCCGACGGTGATTTAAAGCTACGGCACTCAATCAGCCGGAGCACTTGTGCTCGGTGACAGGAAGACGATAAACGGCGTTGCTGAGTATTTCTCCGAAATCCATTGAAGGGTCCGTGTGCCTTGGTTTCCCTCTAAAAATACTAAACTGGATGCCTTGTCTTCCTTTAAGTGATGACTGGAAAGATGTTTGCTCCTGGGTTAATGTTCTAACTTCCAACTACTAACTTCCAATCTAACTTAATTACTTTTGAAATCGAGGAGTCTGTAAAGTAACAAAGGTACTTTTATAATTAGAACCACAGTCCGGTTCTCAGATAAGCTCTGGTTCTAGCACATGAAGGAGAACATGTGTCAGTGAACATGTCTTGCTTATGGGCACTGCGGCACGCTTCCGCCTGACATGACATCAAACACACACACACACATACACACACACACCCTCTTGATGGGATGTGTGGCATCCCATCAGCCAAAGAGCTGGCATTTAGCGGCCTAATGAGGCAGCTAATCTAACGACGCGGTGTGTGTAGGTGTGTGTGTGTATCTGTGTGTGTCACCAAGGTTCATCGGGTCCTTCTCTTTGCATGTGATCAATTCCATATGAGCTTCCTGCATGTGTGTGTGTGTGTGTGTGTGTGTTTGATGATAGGTACACGACAGTCAATCATTCTGTCAGGCTAACACTGGCGGCTAATGCTAACAAGAGCGCTATCCTCCAATTTCCAGGTCATCAACGAGTAAGCTGGCGTGCGCTCAAGCGTCGTCACCCTTTCCTTAGGGGGTTTGTGATTGGCCCACAATATGGCGGCAAAGCACTACTTATGTCAAAACGAAAGGCTTCAACCCACTTCAACATAGTTCCTAAAAGTAGAGTAAGCAAGTATTAGCTCCTTGTCCGCAAACATATACGAGTGTGCAAAGTTGCATCGAATAAGCCGAGCTCAGCAGGAGCGAGTGTGCGTGTGTACGTGCGCGGCGGAGCTGGCGGCGAGCGAGTGAGGCGCTCTTCATCACAAGTAGAAAAACAAGATGGTGACCTTCACTTATCTCCAAGCTTGCTCAACACTTGCTGGGATTTTCCCGCTCAGCTGACCTTTCCGCCTGCGTCGTGAATAATTAGCGGCGGCGGCGGCACCACACCTCACACACACAAACACACAAACGAATCCATAGTGGCTGGATCACAAGCGAAACCTTTGTTGTTGACGACTACAGTGATCATCTTTCTATTGATTTGGATTGTGGCGCTATATCGACATCTTTGTATCTGTCTCCTCTCTGATTATGTCATCAAGACAAGGTTTCTCAAGGCACTGGCAAGCGTGGCGTGTCCTCGTCTACTTGCACTAAGCAAGCTGGGTCGCCGGCGGCGGCCACTGGACCGACCTGCCAAGTGTGGAGGGCTTCCCGGGCTCCAGATGGTCACACACATTAGCATGAAAACACAAATTCATAAGCGAAAAGAAAAAAAAAATGCTTAGTGTTGCCAGTTTAGTTACTTGTTAACATTGAATATTTCCTAAAAGTTAGATTTTCCCTAGGTAGGTGGGGGTTGCACAGTCCCACTTGCTTGCCCCCCCCCCCTCCATCATGGCATGGGCCTGGCCACGCGACATGAACAGCTGCTCTAGTCTCAGAGGTTCCCTCGGGAGCGGGACCGGTGCTGAGTCAGCTGCTGCCGGTACCGATCCGCCGAACTTGAGCAACTTTCGTGTGGCGTCAGACCAGAAGAGGTACCGACGGCTGCCAAAAATGCGAATTCATCAGACGCTGGGTGGCCCGATTGTGTCGCAGCCATTTTGTCAACCCGTCGGAAACACTTGCACATCTGCTACGATTCACTTAGGACCGCAAACATAATTAATACTGCCTATCACCATCCTTATTGTTATTCCAAATACAACAGACATATAAAAAAGAAATAGAATGGTCGGCCACCAATTAAATTTGAACTCATAAGAATACAAAGTGTGTTCTTTGCGACAGGCAAAGAAAAGAACAGGAGTAATGTGAGCAAATAAAAGGTGTGAAGCTGCTGAGTCAGGAGGGAACGCAGGTGCTGCGCTCACCTGGACCGACTCCATAAATCTCCCTGTGAAGGGATGAGGTCGAGGGGGCGGGGCTTCTGCTTATGACATCACACTCATCAGCCGTTTGCGTCAGGAGCGCGTTACCGACTCGCTGACTGCGCAACTAGCCGCCAGAGCACTTTGTCACTTTGGCGATGATGTCACCAGTATTTCGTGAGCAACGGTGGTGGGAAGTAAACAAGTGCAAATGTGTGTGTTTTTGTGTCTGTGTGTGTAGGCAGCACTTACTATCCGGGAAACAGTTTTCGGGGTCCATGGCCTCTTCGGCCATCTCGGAGTACTCGTCCTCCTCCTCTCCGGGCTTCCTCAGGTCCACTGTGCTGCCCTCTGAGAGGCTGATGTCGTCTTTCTGCCGAACACGACACCCCGCGTCACCATGACAACATCATCATCTTCATCATGTATTGTGTAAGTGTGGATGACAGTGTGTGGATTGTTTCATGCCTAGACATGACAACAACACACGAGTGTGCAGGGTGTGTATGCGTGTCACTAGAGTGTATTATATCCCATAAAGTATGATTCATGAATTGATTATTTGAACTTTTATTTAGAATTTTTTTCATGCGTTAATTCAATATTTCCACAACAGCTAAATAATAAAACAGGACCTTTTAATCGAGCGAATCGAATACCACAAACGCAAGAGTGCAGTTGCTATGTGAAGGTCGTTTTGACGATCAGAGAACATTTTTGATGCTCAAATCAAAGCTGCTTCAGCAGACGACACCTGCACGGGGGGCAAAGGTAATCCTCTGCCAACAGAACACCTGCTGTTTCGCTTAGCTTAGCTCAAGCATCACCACGTCGATGGCACCCGACTAGCGCCACCTAGTGCTCATCTCTAAAGATAACGCTAGGTCGAAGGGGCGTGAACTTTAGTGACATCACAGAGCCAAATTTCGCAAAACTTCCAACAAAGCAGGTGCGCCAGATGATTAAAGATGACCAAATCATAATCAACTGAGTCAGCGTGCAAGCACAGAGCATGACACAAATCTGTCGTTCCATATTATAGGCAAAGAAGAACCTCCTGCTGCCGACATTGCGCACACACCCACACACACCCCCTGCTCGTGTCCATGTCTGTCTCCGTATGTGTGTGTGTGTATGCACATTACCTCGTCCTGGTCCGCGTCGTCTTCCTGTGAGTCGTCGCTTCGGTCCTCCTGGTCCACCTCCTCATCCTCATCCTCGTCGTCCTCCTCCGGGAATTCCACGTCGGACTCCCCGGGGGCGATGGGCACGCTGATGGTCAGGTTGGGGTTGGTCATGTAACTGTCGTCCTCGGGCGCCACGTATTTTTCCACGTGGCGTCCTGGAAGGTGGACCTGGTTAAGGTGGGCGCCGTGGGCGAGGCTGTGGGCGGGGCCGTGGGCGGGGCCGCGGGAAACCACGTCGGAGGCGGGCGCCGCACCTATGACGGCGCCGTTGGCGTCGGCGTGGACGCTGCTCAGTCGTTTTAGCTTCATCATGGTTTTGGCCTCTTTGCGTTTCTGCCGTCGACGCTTCAGGTTCCCGTTGAAGAAATCCACCACCTGTACAAAAGAGAGAGTCAATTTCTTATTGATTTATTTTTAATGTTGACAAAAGGGCTCGTGAAATCGCTCTCCCACCTGACGGCGGCACCAGGCCAGGCCTCGGCCGATCCTGTGGATGGCGATGTGGAGGTTGTTCATCTCGCCGTCGTCATCGGGCGCCGACAGATTGTCAGAGCTGAAGCTGCTGAGGAGCAGCGCCAGGAACAGGTTCAGCAACTATGGACGCACAAATACAAACAAACTGAACACAACTGCTGTGACGTTTAGCTTAGCATGTTAGGAATGATACCGAACGGCACACACGACTGCTAGCAATTGTTGCATAAGTATTGGATCCAGACGCTCCCAGGCCAGTGGGTCAATATCTGTGACCTGACCCTGTGTGTGTTTTGGTGAATCGACACCATCGGCTGGTGTCATCGTGTGTGTGTTGTTTGTGTAATCAGTTCGAGTATGTCACATGTTAGATTTCGCTGGCCAAAAATACCAGTTTGTGATTGGGGGACATTCAGCGATAGATCAATACTATTGATTGTCCCACAGAGCAACGCGGCCAGCCGACGGCTTTCCGGGCGAGTTTTCTGGACCGGTGACCTACGACCTGACGCATGCCAAAGCGTATAAACAATCGTGGCTTGTGAGCGTGTTAGCAAATACTTTGCGGGATTAAATATTTCAAACTCATTTAGAAGTTGTTTACAAAGCATTTCTCAGCCGGTAATGAGTGAACATGAAAGACAAAATATAAAATGTTTCTGCATGCGTGTGTGTGTGTGTGTGTGTGTGTGTGTGTGTGTGTGTGTGTGTGCGTGTGTGTAGAACACAAACTGATCTTGTTGTGACTTTGGTAGATAAAATGTGTTTTTTATGTCGGTGAGATTTAAACAAACGTCTCTGTGTGAACTCAGTAAAGTTCACCTCAAATAGTCTTTCTTACACACACACAAACAAACAAACACACACAGTTGTGGGTGATAAACGAGCAGTGAGGTGATCTGTTTTTGGCGTTCTTCCTCATCACAACAAAATGCTGCGAGCAAAACCCCCTGGGAAGACGGACTAGCCTAAGGGACGGCGCGAGAGGAGCTTTGTAGGAAGAGCGCTACTTTCACAATTATTTTTTCCCAGCATTAACTTCCTGAACCTCTACAGAAAAAAAAAAAAAAAAACAGGAATAAAGATTTTCTTGGTTGCGGCTTATGTGAAAAAATGTCTCTCCCTCATGTGGCTCGGCCGCACATACCTCGGGTCAAAAGTTTGTGTGGATAAACGACAGCTTTTTTTCGTAACATCCGTCTGTTTGGCGTGATTGCCTTCACAGCGGGTTCCTTTCTTGTCAAAACGTGAAAATGAGCCGGGAGGGAGGGGGGGGGGGGGAGGAGTGTGTCGTCGCCCGGCGTCAGGAGGCTCAGCAGGTGAATTGCTTGCTCAGGGAAACGCGTTCACCTGCTCGTTTGTCATAAGCAGAAAGAGCAAAGCAAACATCTGCTCACCTGCCGCAGCTGAACACACGCACGCTCGCACGCGCACACACATTTGTGTCGGACATATTCATTCATCGGCTAGGGTCAGCCCGTCCCCTGCAGGAGGAGATAGAGTTGCGCTTGCTGACAGGAGAAGAATAAGTGCGTGTTTGTGTGTTTGATTAGCGCCCCCCCCCCCCCCACAATCTGCTTTGAGCTACCACAATGGACACACACACACACACACACTCTCACGCACATGCACACACTTTGATACAATGATGGAAGTGCAGACATGTGACAGCTTCATGGGGTAAATTTCATCGAAAGCTGAGCTACCGCGTGTGTGCGTGAGCGCGTGCGTTCGTCGAGTGGAAGATGATAGGCGAGCTCGTTATCCACAGAAAAAAAAAAAAAATCTCTCCTCTCTGCTCTTCATGTCGAGCAAGATGAGCTGCTGAGTGTGCACGCGTGTGTCTCGGCACGCACACACACGTACACGTCTATAAAGGAAATGAGATGTTTTCAAATTGCAATATCTCCAATTGTGGATACTTTAAAAAAAAAAAAAAAAAACTTCAAAGCAGCGATGTAAACAAAAAAAGAAAGAAAAATTTGCTGATGTACAAGGAAAAGTGGAGAGTGACACATTTACTTGAAGAATTTTCTGGAGAAGAAGAGCAAAAACTGCCTTTTGGAATTTGAATAGACCCCCCCCCCCAAAAAAAAAAATCCCTGACTGAATAAAGGTCGGTTGCAAGCATTCAAGCTTGTCTCCCAACATGATGATGAAGCAGTTGAAAAGGTCACGTGAGCTGGGAGTGGGCGGGTGTGCTGCCCGAGGGAGCTCTTGGGGGGGGGGGGGGGGGACTCACCACCAGATTCCCGATGACCATGACGAGCATGAAGACGAGGATGCAGAGCGGTTGTCCGGCAACCTCCATGCAGTCCCACATGGTCTCGATCCACTCGCCGCACAGAACGCGGAAAACGATGAGGAAGGAGTGGAAGAAGTCCTTCATGTGCCAGCGGGGCAGCGAGCAGTCTTTGGAGATCTTGCACACGCAGTCCTGGAGGTAGGGGGGGGAGAGGAGGGTCAACTGTTGTCCTAAAAGTTGAGACCTACTTTAGAAAACTTAATGTGAGGTCACCTGGTAGTTCTTGCCAAAGAGCTGCATGCCCACTACGGCGAAGATGAAGACGATGATGGCGAGCACCAGCGTCAGGTTGCCCAGGGCGCCCATGGAGTTGCCGATGATCTTGATGAGCGTGTTCAGGGTCGGCCACGAGCGAGCCAGCTTGAACACTCGCAGCTGACGGCCGACGAAGAGACGGGATGAGCTTCCGCTCTACCGCCGTTTGCATGAGCGTGACTCACCAGTCGGAAAGATCGCAGCACGCTGAGTCCTTCCACTTCGGACAGACCGAGCTCCATCAGGCTGAGGCACACGATGATGCTGTCAAAGATGTTCCAGCCCGTTTGAAAGTAGTAGTACGGGTCCAGTGCGATGATCTTTAAAACCATCTCGGCGGTGAAGATGCCGGAGAACACCTGAAACGCAACAACAAGCGCAAAAAATGAGCCTGTGAGCATTGCGCAACATTCTACCACGTTGACTATTTGCCAATATTTGTCCTCAAGTATTTTTGCTGAAGTCGAAAAGGGCGCCGCTGTCGTCTGCAGACATAAGACATGCGCGCGGTGCAGCGTCAACACACTTCTTGTGTGAACGCTGCAAACTTTCGAGCCATTGAGGTCTGAGAAAACGCCGAGTCATGGTGTCAGGCCCACAGAGCGCTGCGCCGCTCAATTGTTAACCGGATAAATCCCGTAATCCTCACAGATGTTTGCATTGCCTTTTAGCCTTTTAAGCACGCGCGTTGGTGTGTGTGTGTGTGTGTGTGTGTGTGTGTGTGTGTGTGTGTGTGTGTGTGTGTGTGTGTGGGGGTGTGTGTGCGTGCATGTGTGTGCAGAGGATCATGTCAGGACTGCGCAGAGACAATCGATGTCTACAATCTTGTTGGCAGCCCTCATGTTATGGTTTAGAATTACCCCGCCATCAATGCTAATCTCAGATAGCCGTCAATGGCGTTTTGCATTAAAGGTTAGCATTACGCTAATCATATGAGCTCCATTATCTTGTGGGTTGGCAAACTGCGGCCCGAGGGCCACAGATGGCCAACTCAGTACTTCCAGACCACTGAGTCGAGATTTAGGGGGGGAGGGTCACGGCCCTCGGGCGCCTTACCAGGTTTCCGATGCTGAGCATGCCATTGAAGTCGTCGGTCATGGGGTAGTGCTCCATGGCCATGAAGAGCGTGTTGAGGACGATGCAGATGGTGATGGCCAAGTCCAGGAAGGGGTCCATCACCATGATCTTCACCAGATGCTTGACCTTCAGCCACCAGGGGGAGCACTCCCACACCAGGTGGCGATGGGCGAAGGCGTACCAGCATGGGTGGCATTTCTTGTGGGCCTCCTCCAGTTCTGAGCGGTCGGGTTACAAAAAAATGACAAACTTGATTCTTGTCATTCAAAGTAGGACTAGTTTTAGAACTGAGTCAAACATGTCCAAATGTTAGCTAACGGCCGGGCTCACCTTCCATGGCATCTGTCAGGTGGCTAGCGGCGCTGGGCGCCCGGTCCCGCCGCTCCGAGCCCAGCGTGGACGCTGACCGAGGGAGCAGAACCGTGCTGAGCTCCGTGCTTGACGTCGGGACCTGCCAGAACCACGCCCACACGGTCACATATTCCCACACAAAACGCGTTTGTCGCACAAGATGCACACTGGTGCTTCTCAAAATGGAGTTTGAGACTCTGCAAAATCTGCGCTCCATGTGTGTACTCGTTTTTGTGTACATGTGGGGACTTCATTAGGTGCACAAGCAAATGAGATTTAATGCAAGGCTGCTTAATGCTCGCTTTTGATTGACGCTGTCGAAGTGTCTGTTTGTGTGCATGCATGCGGGTGTGTGTGTCGATGTGTGTGTGTACGTAAGTGGCCACTTCATTAGGTACACAATCTAATGAGATTTAATGCAGGGGCTGCTTAATGCTTGCTTTTTGATTGAGGCTATCAGAGTGTGTGTGTGTGTGTGTGTGTGTGTGTGCGCAAGTGGCCACTTCATTAGGTACACAATCCAATGAGACTTAAAGATGCACTTAACTGGACTTTTGATGTCCCAAGTGCCATATTGATTGATTCCGATAAAGTTGCCTAAGTTTGGAGCTCATAGCGTTCTCGGGTGTGCTTGTGTAACATTTCCTTGCCTCCAATGAGACATGACGCAGCATCGTTTAAGTTACCAAAGGTTACCAAAGGTTACCTCCCACAATGCCGCGCCAGCCTCCTCCTCCGTCCCGCCTGCCTGCCAGACCGCCATTGGGGAGGCTGGTTAAAAAAAAAAGAAAAACGCCGCTGGCCGCCAGTGGTGCTCTGGTTTGCCTCTGGTTTAGCGGCTGTGGGTCACCATGGTAACATTTCCGTGGCAACCGAGCTCCATCCGTCCTCAGCTGCGAGCGGCGGGATGGAAGCTCGGCACCCACACGTAACTTAGCAGACTTTTAACGACACAGAGGACGTCATCCACAGTGATTTGTTAAAAAAATTAAGAACAATAAGTTGAATATGAATGCTGAAAGTACAAAATGTCCATCCATCCATCCATTTTCTGAACCGCTTAGTCCCCACGGGGGTCGCGGGCGTGCTGGAGCCTATCCCAGCCGTCATCGGGCAGTAGGCGGGGGACACCCTGAACTGGTTGCCAACCAATCGCAGAGCACACAGAGACGAACAACCATTCGCACTCGCACCTAGGGACAATTTGGAGTGCTCGATCGGCCTATCAAGCATGTTTTTTTTTGGGATGTGGGAGGAAACCGGAGTGCCCGGAGAAAACCCACGCGGACACGGGGAGAACATGCAAACTCCACACGGGGAGGGCCGGAGGTGGAATCGAACCCGCACCCTCCTAACTGTGAGGCGGACGTGCTACCCACTGCGCCACCGAAAATGTATCAGTCATTAATTGGTTAACATGAAAAGCACCTCTGGTGGCTTTGGTCTTCTAGACTGAAAGCTTACCCAACAAGGAGTTTCTATGACCCTTGACCCCCAAAAAGCACCATGCCAGTGCGTTTACTGTTATCTGAGTAGTAATGTGTGTGCGTGTGTGTTTAGCTCATGATATCAGCGAGGAACTATGCAAAGTGCTGATTCATAATTCACATGTCTGAGTGTTGGATGGATGCAGTCTCCACCATTGTTTCCACTGTGACAACACACTCACTCACACACTCATAAACTACACTCACACTCTCCTCCTTGACCTTCTCCATGGTGCAGGCAGGCAGCTGCCCCTGCAGTGGTGGCGGTGGCGAGACCACTCCGTTATGGTCCATGGCAACAAAGAGCTTCCCGTTGATGTTCAAAGTGGGATAAAATACCTGAAGACACAAACACACACTCTCCATTTCAGCCGGGAACATTTGGCCGCTAATACCGTGCTAGCAACAAACCAAAGGGAGTTTTCAAACTTGTACTCGTTCTTGCTCGTTGTTACCTGCGAATTCCTGCTAGTGTTGCTGTAGGTGCTGGGTCGGCGTTTGGGCCATGGTTGGGTCAAGATTCCACCAAAGGTGCTGCCGCTGTATGTGCGGCCCCCGGCGCTCTCCACCACGTCGCCCGGCACGCTGTACTCGTCGTCGGCCATCTCTGCCTCTGAGCCACGGCTCCTCAGTCGGAAATTGAAAATGGACGACACCTGGCTGCTCCGTCTAGTTTTGGTAGAGAAAGACCGAGCCAGCAAGGGGTGGAGGGGCTGGGAAGGGAAGTGGGTAGACGGATGTTGCTTCCTGATGTCTTAAAATGTAAATTGATATCAAAAACTTCTTCTCGGTGTCTTCACCTTGGCACTTTCCGTCCCGACACCCTGCAGCAGCTTCTCCTCTGATAGGTTGGCCTCCACGTCAGCCACTCCCACCAGCGCCTGACTGCGCCGCCGCTCCTCCATCAGGTCCAGCGGAGGTCCAAAGGGAGACACTTCCGGCGACATTAGTGAATCAGAATCCGGGGCTTTCTGCGCAGCTGCCTGGTGGGACGAGTCAAGGTTCAATTAACGACACTGAGGGTTGTGCGACTAAGCTAACGATCTAGCACAACCTGCTGCTCCCTCTTCAGCCGCTCCACGGCCAGCTGGAACTCGCGCTCCTTCTGGCAGGCTTCGGCAATGGTGGCTTGGTTCTGCTCCTCGTACGCCATGGCCACCACGGCCAGGATGAGGTTGACCAGGTAGAAGGAGCCCAGGAAGATGACCACCACGAAGAACACCATGTAGGTCTTACCGGCCGAACGCAGCGTCTGCACACGTTTGCGGTTAGCGGCGGCGAGCGGGTAGCTACTGTGGATGCTAACGCTACCTGGTGGTAAAGGTTCTCCCAGTAGTCCTGAGTCATGAGTCGGAAGAGCGACAGGAAGGCCCAGCCGAAGGTGTCGAAACTGGTGTAGCCGTAGTTGGGGTTGCGTCCTGCCTTCAGGCACTCAAACCCGTCAGGACACTTCCTGTAGCATGACAACTGGTGTTACTATTTTTGCAATATGTTAGCAGAACAACTGCTAGCACGTTAGCATTTGATGCACTGTCAGTTGGGGATCGTGATGACAGGCGGGAGGGAAGATGTTATGCAACCAAGAAGAGCAGCACACACAGTGGAAGTGGCTGGACAGCATCCCGCCCTCCATCTTTTTCTGACTCAAACAGCAGCCCCACATCCTCGTTAGGCTAGTTAGCGCCGTGTGACCGGGACCCGCCCACATGTGTCACCTCCAGACGGAACATACAGACAAAATGGATATTCCACATTCGGTTCCTATTTCATCCATCGCAGCCCACGCGGACAGGACATCAGTGAGACCATTGAAGCAAGATTTTAGCGTTATAATTGTTGCAATGTGTATTTTCAGGAGAAAAAAAAATATTGTACTTCATAAAAACATGCAGCAATGACAGAAGTAAACAGTTTGGACATTGGGCTGCTCCTTGGAACCTTGAGACAGCTCATCAGTACGGCACTAAAATTAGTTGTTCTATGCAACACAGATCTTTAGCATTAGCATTAAGTTGGCTGTCATTCTCTATGTTTTATGTTACCTTTGAGACTAAATCAAGTGGCCACTGAATCCTGTCAATACTTGGCAAACATGGAATAAACACTCCAACGACTTTCCATACAAGTGCAGATTGTTGTTTTGTCTTGCATGAAACTTTTTGCGAGACAAGAGTAATGCTGAGGCCTGCCGGTAACAAGCAGTCCTTCTTCTTAATGTGATAATAAAAAGCTGAGCAGCAATCAATGCAAATGTACTTTCAAAGCGCTACTAACACAAACATCACAACGTCGATGCTAATAGAATACGCTAACCCGGACATTGTGCTGATATTACAAACATTGCGTACGCTCACGAGGGGCGGCGGGGTGACGCGCACGCGCACACACACACACACACACACACATAGTGACTAATCAGTCGTCAGCTGTCATCTTGATGGCGCTTAGACTGACACCCACCCCGAGCAAGGCCGTGCCGTCTCACACACGCGCGCACGTCATCCTTCCATGCATCCATCTCATACAAGTGAGTCAACACAGTGGCGTGTGAGTGTGTCTGATGGCTCCAGAGTGCATGTGTGTGTCGGTGCGCTTAAGGACCTCGAGGACACCCAGAGATCTGGAAAATGCAGACGGGAAGGCGTGTCCACGTGTGCGTGCTGGCGTGAGAGGTGTGATCGCGAGAGAGCCCGCAGTTATCTCTCACACACACCTCGGCCTGCTTTCATGGGGGGGGGGGCACTTCAGACCCTCCACCCCAGCTCCCATTGACACAACCCTCACACACAAGCATTTTTGTGAGTGCAGAATAAAAAGAGACTTCAATGAAAAGTGTGTATGTGTGAAGAAAAGAAGTGTGTGAGGTCAAAGTTGATAAAAAGAGAAATTGTTGTGAGACAAAAACGACAGGAGGATTAAAACAACGCAAAACATGATGAGCGTGTGCACGTCTGTGCCATTCCATTTGGTTTCCTGTCACAGACGCGCGCACACACACACACCTTTAATTATAACATTCAGGTAAACTGAGGCCTGGTAGGAAGCCAATCCTTAGCATCACTATGGCAACCGTATCCCTGTGCTGGTTGCCGAGGGAGATTGTTTTGTGCCACCTCTGTTGAGAGAAGGGTGGATCAGAGTATTTGTGTGAGCGTGGGATTGTGTGGATGCATGCGTGTATGTGTGCACTTATATTTGTTGTGCGTCTGGTAGCGCGTGTGCACGTGTGTTTACTTGTATGTGTGTGTGGATATATACCTTCATATTAATGTTCATGTGTGTTTGATTTGTGTATGTGTGTGTACTTAAACAATTTGCGTGCATAAGGCGTGGCACATGATGACAATCAAAGACATGCTAGCATTAGCATGTAGTGACCCTGGTGTCAGGTGACTTTTCAAAAATTTCTAGCTTTTACCTCCTGGCTCAGCATCTTTCAAGAGGTCAGAGGTCACCAATACCTCAGAGGAATCAGAGCTGGGTATAGGGGGTCAACGGTCGACCTTGGTAGAGGTCAGTGGTTTCACTCGTGTTGAATGTCTGTCGGGTGACATCAGCGGCGGCTCTTGAAATAGCCTCTGGAGCCATGTGGGCGGAGTCAGACACTTGTTAGCGACGGTTGCGGCGCTTTGATGGCAAACGCGAACGCTAATGAGTGAGCGACACGCTTGGACAAATACGCTGGGCTACAGTTGCTAGCTTTGGAACAACCGGCTTGATGACTGAGCACAAACGCACACACTCACACAAAGACACACTCGTGCGTGACCACACACACACTAGGGCAAAGCACGCTGGGTAAGTAAAGGACAAATAAGATAAGGTTTCAGCTCGTCTCGCTCAGGAAAATCAAATTTGCCGTCTGATGGCGAAGCTTTAAAGCGTTTAAATGAAACTTAAAACTTGAAGTGGCCTCCCGTCTTTTGCCAACGAATCAAACAAATCTTTGGATTGAATCCAAAGTGTACATGTGGTGTGGCACACATTGGTGGATGACTTTGGTGCGGAGGAACGCCCCCAAAATCTCAGAAGGTTTTCCCAGAGGACCTGCCGTTGTCCCAATACTTTTTATCCACTTGGGGTATTTAAAGTTCAGCATGTGACAGCTGGACTGAAACAACATGCTAACCAATTAGCGCTTAGTTGGTGGAGTGGCGGGAACGACACACTGTCAAGAAAGTCTGAGGGGCTCAGATGTCAGCCGGCAGGAAAGGTCCGAAAATGTTTTTCCTGTCAGACATCTTTTTTTCATCACGTTGATGCTTTAGCTTTAGCAATTAGCATGGTTACGCACAGGCCCACTCAGGCTCTGTCTATCTGTGTGATTGAGCGGCCTGGCTGGCACCAAGGCTGTGCCAAGGATAAGACCGACAGGCTGTCAATCATTCTGCTAGCGCGAATGTGATTGGCTACAATCAAACTATGCGGGCGGGACGAAACCACTGCGCCCGTTTTCACAACATTGGTACTGACCCTTTGCAGAGCTTGGTGGAAGCCTCTTTGGCTCTTCACGTAACAGATCTCACAGAGCACGCAGCGTACTCACGCGCACACACAATAGAAATCAACAACCATTTAGAAAAATGTTTTGGTGTTGGAGTTGAGTTATTGATCTGTATAGCTTTTAACATAATGTTACAAGGTACAAGTGCAAGCCGGGAACTTTAGAAACACGCACGCACTCACACACACACGGGAGGGTAAAGCATGGGGTGGCGACCACCAGTAGAGAAGGCGGCTAATGGAATGATGAATATGGTCCATACGACGCGCGTGTTCCAGGAAAGTCAGCCCCCCCCCCCAACTCGGCCATATTTCTCTTCTAACTGCTGGCATGACAGCGTGCCGCACAACCCAGAAAGACTGGTCGCGAAAGCATTTGTCTCTATCTGTTCTGTGATTGGCCGGCGACCAGTCCAGGGCGTCCACCTGTCGCCGATAGTCAACTGGGATCAACTGGCTCTAACTCCGTGACCCTAACGAGGACAAGGGCTACAGAAAATGGATGCTCATTTACATAATGATGATGATGAATTAGTGCTGAGCTCAGCGAGCGGTCGCAGCAAGTATGTCGCAGCGGCTTAGCTCAGTGACCTTTGCCCCCAGGGAGGCCGTAGCGGCCTGGTGCGTGCGACGCACGGTCGCCAGCAGCGGTGGTGGCATCAGCGTCACTGTCAGCGGCGCTTGTACGCGGCGACACGCGACGCAGCAAGTGCAACACCTGCAACTACAACATTGACTGGCATTGCCGTGGTTACTGCAACCATGCATCATTCTTCCTGATGAGAATTGTTTTGCTGATGAGTGGTCTCTTTTTTTTTTACTTTAAAGTATTCATTGATGACGTAAGTCATGATGGTCGCAGCAGAAGGAAGTCTGAAGTCTACAAAACAAAACATTAATCAGCCCGGGGATTTTAGAACTGGGGCAAACATGCTAACCGCTCGGCTAACGCATTGCCCAGACGTTTTTCCCTTTTTCCTGCCGCTTCTCGCTTGTTTGCACGTTTTTGCTCATTTCCATTCATTCATTCTTCTTTTTGTTTGTTCTTTTTTGGCTCCATCTGTTTGCTCCATTTCCTGCCATCTGCTCCTCTTCACCTCCACGTTGGCTCACTGTTGCTCCATCATCTCCTTCCTTCCTTCATTCCCTTCTTTTCCCAACTACATTTCCTTCTCTTGCCTCCATCTTGTCATCCCTCCATCCTCCTTTCCGCCTCACCTCACCTGAACCTCCATCCTTTCCCAACTCTCTTGTGGCAGGCTCGTGCTAGCCTGCGAGCTATGTGTTAGCATCCTGAGATAGTTTCACGCGGCGCGATTGGTCGGCTAGCTGGAGGCTAGCACACATGCACTCACATGCATTCACACACACACACTTGAATGATGCTGTTCTGATAGTGGTGTCATTCAGAGTGTCATCCTACCGCTCTCAGCGTCAACACCGAACCTCGTCCGTCCTAAAACCTCGTGTCACACGATCCCGCGGCGTAGCACACTCGCACAAAATTACCCTTCCTTTTTCGACACCGAGGTGTACTCACCCTGCGTCGTTACTGTTGCCACAGATCAACGCATCCTTGGCCCCTTCCACCTTGTAGTAGTTGTCTGAAAGATAAAATTAAAAAAAAAATCAAATTTGTGTCATATTGCAGCAACGTCTTGTATTTTTACGCAATTGTTTTTAGTCCCAGTTGCGAGTTGCATCTTGAGTGTAGTACCACATTAGGCCACAACGTGCCTGGCAGCACTAAGCTGTAGGGGAAAACAGTGGGAGGGGTAAAACTGAACTTTTTTTCAATTGAAAAAATAAATAAATAAATAAATAAATAAGTTCCACTAAGCTGCAACAGTAAAGCCAAGCACGGAGATGACGCCTAACAACGTCTCCAGTCATTTCCCTTGAGTTGGCGGCCGGTTCGCGTGAGTGGGCAGCTCAGACATGGAGGATGCCACTGATAGCGGGAAGATAGTCGGTGTTTTATTGTGAAAAGTAATTCCCGTGTGAGTCGGAGTTGCATAAGAAGACGCCAAACTCTGACCTTAAAAGCTAGCTTGACATTTTCATCCACTCGCCTTATGGGAACAACTTTGAGCACGCTCATCTTTTATTCAGCACACGCACGCGCACCACGTACACATACACACAATATTCATCCCACACAAAAGTAATCAGGAGAGCAAAATACACTTCCTGCAAAATAAACTTTGTTTCTTCCGAGGCACAAACATGTTCACTACTTTACGTGAAGCTAAACGACGAATTTTATTGCGGTGGGACAGATGTGATGTCGAAACAACTTTACACAATGCTAAAAGGCAACATTTACTGTGGCGGATTTTTTTTTTTACTGTGACAGGACAGGTGTAGCGTTGAAAAGAAGTATACCTAATGCTATGAGAAAACTTTTATTGTGGCGGGACAGGGAAGGTATATGTTGCTGGGGTATTGATCAGCGCAGTGGCTCGACTCTCGGGTTTCACGGCGGCTTTTAGAGGGTCGATACAGACGCCTGCAGGGACGCTCGTTTGTTGGTTTGTTTGCTTTGTTGGTTTGTGACGGGTAGAGACACAAATAGCCGAAGCATTAGCATCCAGTTGCATTAGCAACCAGCGCAATGTGCTCACTAATACGGGAAGGCGGGTGCGAGAAGCAGGAATGTCACACAACTAGGGTTTGGATTGTTTCACAATAAAATAAAAGAAGCTAAAGCGTCTATTGCGAAGTACAACTTGCTTAAGTTACATAACTGCTCATCTACAGTGAAGTAATCGTTAGCTAACTTAACGTAGCCTACCACTGCTAGATAGAATTATAATCACACGATAGACCGGTCCACACGGCCTCAATTGACGTCACAAAAAAAACATTGAGCCAGTTAACAGCCAGCCAACTCTGCAGTCTCGTTACCTAACTTTGGCCCAACTTTCAAAGCTACAGCACACACACAGTCAACATCACAGATACTACAGTGTAGAAAAAGAGGATGTGACCCCAAGCGGACAAAAATACTCACCCTCATCATTGATGAAGTGTCTCATGGATGTCCAAGTCTTGTTGTTGCAGAAGAAGGATACATTGGCGGGCAGGCTGTCGTTGACGCAGTGCGCCGTGCTGCGGACGCACTTCTGGCGAAGGTTTCCCATGAAGAGCTGCAGGCCGATGAGTGCGAACACGCTCAGGCAGAAGACGGTCAAGATCATCACGTCAGCCAGCTTCTTCACCGACTGGATCAGAGCGCCTACAATTGTCTTCAGGCCTTGCGGAAGGAGCACAGCGTCAGCATACTGCCCATAGCTAATGGCTAATAGCAACAAAACTATTGAAAATAAACCGAAACTGACGTGGACATTCTAGTCGTGCAACAAAGAAAACGGCTGTCTATTCACAATATAATGTCATCGTGAGTGAAGAAAGAATGTAAAGATGCCCAACGCACAACCTAAGACGATCAACAAAACCAAAAGTTGAAGAGAGACAACTGGACTCTTGTTAGTTGTTGAAGATGTTAATAGGCAGACTTCACACCTAAAATTTAAAAGCATTTTGGACTAAAAGCAAAACTTTAGAAATTAACAAGAGTCCGGTTGCCTCCATTCTTCTGACCTAGATGACAGAAAATCAAAACAGACAAGCTACCAAAAGCACTTTGGACCAACGCAACATGAAAAAGGAGAAGAAACACAGAGGAAGAAAACATGGAGGAAGAATTCTGACAGGAGTCAATCACTGGCACATTTATTCTGGGCATTTTGAATCAAATGATGCGGTTTGATGCTAACAAATGCTAACGGTGTTGTTACTGCGTTTGTTATTTGGCGCCTCACCACAAGTATAGGAGAAATTGTTAAAGCTACTTGCTAACACGCTAAGTGGCGGCATAACAAGGTCAGTTAGCATCAGTGCGGGATTTTTTTTTTTAAATCTGGAATTTGAATCATTAGTTATTGGCTATCACGATGTCAACATTTGAAACATAATTTAACAAAAGGCCAGAATCATTTTTATATACGAATTACTTTCGAAGCTGAGCATTCAGAAGCGATGCGGAATTAAGCTCAACGTTTATCACGCCATCATTTTGAATTGATTGGACACTCCCCCCCAAAAAAACGACCATAGGTTATTGATTGGGGGGTGGGGCGCTCACCTGGGATGACTGAGATGGTTTTGAGCGCTCGCAGCACCCTGAACGTCCGCAAGGCCGACACATTACCCAGGTCAACAAACTCAGTGACATATCTGCAACAAGGCCAGACAACACAAAGACACACAAGAGGCGTCACGCACAGACACACAAACAAGCACGCACGCCATTGGACAATCCGCCAACCAGACGGACGCGCACGCGGATGCCACCTGGAGGGCCGCGACACCACAGAAAGCCCAACCGAGCATTTATTGCACTACTAGACTTGGCTTCTAACACCCTCCAGCTGACTTCCTGTTTTCGTCTCCCTGCCGTGATTCGTCTTCGGCCGTCCTGCGGCCGTGGGAAGCGGAGGGGTAACGGGGACTGAACACACACACACGGAGCCGGACACGGGAAGACGTTTACGACCACACTGCGATGGCGAGCGTTTCCTGGATGGGCGGCCCCCGCCCGCCTGTGTTGGCGGGCTCCGGCTGTGGTCTTACCTGGGATGACCGAGATGGTTTTCAGGGCTCTCAGGACTCGAAAGGTTCTCAGCGCCTGCAGGTTTCCTACTTTGATAAACTCTGTTAAGAGCCTGCGGGGGGCAGTGTGGCGCGTGCAGCAGCGACAACGACGACAACAGAAGAAGACAAAACAGAACACTCACACGTCTCTTTTTGACATACTCCGTCAATAATATCAGTAGTCATAAAAATGACTGACAACAAAAAAATCGATTTAGTAGACATCTTAAAATTAACACATTCAAGTTAATCCAAAAAATGTTGCTAAAAGAACCCTGATGGCTGCTTGGCCTCATGGGCTGGCGAGTGCTAACAGCCTTGGAGGAGAGCTCATATTTCTTCTCCTTGACTGGCAGATTGATTGAATTAGTGCGTTAGGGTGGGGTGGGTGTGGGGGGGCAGTCGTTAGGGGCGGCGCAGATGCCGGCGGTGCCGTGGCAGTAAAAGCTTCACTTTGTACTTTTTAGGTTTACGCAAACGTGACTTTTTCTTGGAACGCTTCATCACCACATCAATGTGAGTTCTTCCTTTGCCAGCAAACCGGCTCAGTTCAACGTTCCCGCCGTGTACGTGAGAAAACGACATAACGTATTGTCATGTAACATGTGACGCTGACTACTTCAAGGTACTGTTGTCACGTGACTCCTGTCATGTGACGCCGCCACGTGACACTGTAACAGCGCTTGCCAGTCATGTAACTGCTGTTACGTGACGCTGGCGGTCGTACGCCCGCCATTAGACAGCGAAGGGGCGGAGCAACGTCCGTTGAGTGGAGGAAGAAGGGGGTTAATGGACACTGTTTCCATGACAATTGTGACTCGGTGGGAGGGGCTCCGGGCATCAGTCAGTCTGTACGTGTGTGTGTGTGTGTGTGTGTGTGTGTGTATGTCCATCCGTGTCCAGAGGGGTGTGTCTATTTACTGACCATCACTCTACTTTTAATAAAGCTTGAGGTGGCGTTTCAGGGGCACAATGTATGTGTGTGTGTATGTGTGTGTGTGTGGGGGGGGGGGGGGGCGTGTGCATGTCTGTGTGTGCTAATATGTGACTTATGTGTCCCTGTACAGCTAAAGATCCATCTGACTGCAGGAAGGCCCGCGGGTCAAGGACGTGCACCCGCTGACATCGTGTGCTTGTGTGTTACTGATGCGATGACGATATAATGTGATAAGAGCGGACGATGGCGCATCATTAAAGCTGGAAAGTGAGCTTGGACATTTACCAGAATTCCACTTCATTCCACTACGTTTTGTGAACTTCTGTCACGAGTTTGAAGGCAAATCAAAGCGATTTCGGAGTATCTCTTCAAACTTTGCTTGATTTAGTCATTTTATTGATTTCTTTTCCATCTCTGAATGGTAACATGTCTCATAGCTGGAGGCAGATGTGGCGTTTTAATGGCGGGTTTGTCCTTTCGGAGCGGTCGTTTTTTCACGAGGTTACAGCGGCGGGCGGTCTCGGGGGGTAGCCCGACGCGGGCCAACGGAGACACTTTCATCAAGACGCCTCCATTTAGACAGCGGCGCTTCATTAGACGCGCTAACCCGGGTCGAGCGCAGCAGGGTCAACTATTGATCCGATCACTCGATTGTGATCGTTTATCTTGCGAGCGGCAGCCGCACGGGTCGCGTGCCCGCCATTGGTTTGATTGATCGCCACCCGATTGCTTAGCAAACCGAGAGATTTGCCAGCACTCACTTAAGTACTGAAGTGAAAGTGTTATTTTGTGTTATTTCCCCCCCCCCCACATTTTATTTTAAATCAAACATTTTTTTATAGAAATTATAAATGAAGGTGTTTGTTACCAATTTGTTTGTTTTGAAAGGAACTTTTATAAATTAAGGTGCTTGTTCCCAATTTGCTTGTTTTTAACCTGAGTGAGTGACAATTTGCATGTAACTGTACTTTTACTCAAGTAATGCATGTAGTGGTATTTTGGCCCCCTCTGGCCATGACCAAGGCAGCATTGCTGCCTACTACCCTGGCAGCCATGTTACCCCTCAGCTGACTCAACCTCATTAAAAACGTTGCCTGCTGACGGCTGACTTCTTCCTGACGCGGCAAACGCGCCGGTGTGATGTCTAAAGCAAGTCGGTTGCACATCGGGAATTATGCCCAAAGCTCGCTGCGCGTTTTGGAGATTTTTTTTCACTGAGCCATTCCAAAAGGAATTAAAGACGCTGCTTTAATTGAAGTCGGCTGTGATCGCGCCCACAGTGGCGCAGCCCTCCCTTTCACTCTGCTTGTATTTCACAATAAAAGCCTCGCACATGCTTGAGGATGTTGCGTGTGTCACTCACGCCATGACGATGACGCTGAAGTCAAGCCAGTTCCAGGGGTCCCGCAGAAAGGTGAAGCGTCCCACGCAGAAGCCCCTTGCCAAGATCTTGATGAGTGACTCGAAGGTGTAGATGCCCGTGAAGGTGTACCTGGAAGTCAGAGAGATCGCTTAGAAAAGAGACTCGCCTGCTCGTTTGGGGTCACCGTGTACTCACTCGACATATTTGGCCCAGGCGGCGGGCTCGGACATGGCCATGAAGCAGCAGTTGGTCAGGATGGTGCACATGATGAATAAACTGAACAAGGTGACACGCTTAAGGAAAGCAACACAAAGGCCGTCGCATCCTTATTTCGTTTCAGTACGCGAACCTTCAGCGGGATCTGAAGGATGTGGAAGAAACGCTCGACTGGCTTTTCCATAGGCTGGCAGTGAAATGTCACCTCCACCTGCCTTGTTGTGCGGGAAGTGGGCGGGGGCGGGCCCGCCTGTCAATCAGGTTATAAATGAATCTTAATTACGATCATTTAGTGCGAGGAACAAACTCCTCGCGTGAGACTTTGAGCGGCGGTCGGTCAGATAAACGATGCGGGCGGCTAATTGTGGCATAATGACAGGTCGCCGTCAAGGACCTCCCCGGGCCACCCTAGCTGTGATGTCATTACCCCACCCACGGCCTCCACGGGAGCCATCTTTCTTTCTCTGACTTATTGCGAAGGAGGAAATCCTTTCTGCGGTTGGAAAGTCGTTCTTGATTGTTGTTGACTAGTGAGCAGTGTGTTGTTGTTTTTTGTGTGTGTGTGTGTGTGTGTGTGTGTGTGTGTGTGTGTGTGTGTGTGTGTGTTTGCGTGCCGTCCACTGTGGCGCCGGGTGGTCCCGCATGCTGCCAGGCATCTGACCTGAGCGCCCGTCGTCTGATGCCCAGCAAGGCCTCATGGGACGCCAGGATCAAAGGTGACACTTGAGTGAGACACAAAGCACACAATCGCTTCATAACTGTGTGTGTGCGCGCGTGTCACACCACAACCTGTCACGGTGGCGCCACGCCGGTGGGCCAAAATCCAGAAGGCTCTTGCTCACACTCAAACACTCATAAAAACTCTGAGCGTCCACTTCATCAGGACGCCCCACCACCCTGGCTCCGCCCCCTCCCTCCTACCACCCCGAGCGCAAAATCAGCAGTGCCGCACCTCTGCCGCCGACCTCTTCACCCGATTATCCCCGACAACAGCGGCGTGTTCGCCGACTTGCCATCTCTCAGCGGCAGCAGCCGCCGCGCTGGCTAAAAATATCAGAGTGCGAGGTGAGGACATGGGGCAGGAGTGTGTGTGTGGGGGGGGGGGGGGGGGGGCACTGGGACAGTTGGAGGGTGGTGTATTTTGAAATAGGGCGGGGGGTGATTTCGAGTGTCAAGCCATGTCTGTCATCTGACTGCAGAGGTGGCTAAGTCTCAAGTCTTTACTGTAAACTTCAGTCGGGACTCGACTCAAGTCGCTTGAAATTTAGCGAGGGCTTGACTCCACCTGTTTGAACTTGACAAGGATATGAATGCACCAAAATCCTGATGGCGACGGTCCGCACGGGATGGAAGGGACTGAAGAAGTAGAGCGCCGATGTGGCGTTGAAGCGAAAGATGGCTTTGCCTTTGTTCAGGACTATGAAAGTCTGTCAACAACAAAAAAAGAAAGATCAATTCACAGCAAATTCATACGCCGGCACTATTTACTGAATAATAATAGCGATAGCTTAACTTCATATAGCTCCTTTCAAGGGACAAAAGGGTGTTGAACAATAACGCCTAATTAAAGTCTATATAGGAAGGAGTGTGTGCATTGTAAGGTGTGGTGAACACTTTTTTTTTTAAACGTCCAGGGGATCAGTGTCACAAATATTACTCGGCAAAGAGTTCCAGATGTCGAAGGTGCTCGTCTTTGAATTACTTTGAATATCGAGAGGAGGCTTACAGATCGCATCCTTCCATTTTTTCATACATGGCTCTCAGAGGAAAAAAAGTGAGAGCACTCCTGGTAGGGAAGATAAATGACCATTTTCCAGCATCTCGCAGAGAGACTGGATGTGTTTTTCTCTTTTTTGGCTTCCCTCAGCTAAGCTGGCACAGCAAACACACAAACGTGTGATGCTGCAAACGCGGCGCAGAGCCGAGAAGGGAGGCCGGCGAGGAAAGTCCCTCAAGAGGAAGCGATGTGATCTGAGGCTGGCGAGCGATGTGTCGCCGTCCCTCGCCAGCCTCGCATCGCGCCACCGCCGCATTTGCGCTTTTTTTGCCTCCCGCGGCGGCGCTCAGGTAAGTTGAGCAAGTTAGGCGCACCGACGCCAACGAGAAATTCAATTTAATAGCCTCTCCTACTTACCAACATTTAATTAGCAATACTCTAATCAACACATCTGTGTTAGTTCAAAAATATATACACACACATTGACTATTAGCATGTCAATGGCGTTTTCAACTGTTTGTTAGCGTTAAGCTAGTAGGTCATTCTTCAGGCATTGTTTGTTTGTTTGTTTTTGAAAAACACAAATAGTAATTGTCTTTATTTGATGTTTAGTAAACTTCAACTGGGAGTGGCATGAAACGGGTTCTTTGCAAAACCGGGTCACTGGAATCTCCCGGTAGCGTATTTTGCGTACCCTCTGGTCTTGGAAGTAGTACGGGTCGATGTCCTCCAGGGGTACTCCCACCAGGTGAGAGGGGATATCAGCGTAGATGCGCGGCAGCTGTTTTCCCGCCTCCAGGTCAGCCCGGGGACGAGGGACCTCCACATCGCCAAGGTCCTGACACGCACACGCATTTGTAAATTAGCTCCTCTCTGTTCACAGCCAAAAAGTTTAAGACCACTCACGTTTACCTCCTGGTAGTGTTTGTTGCGTCGGGCCTTCTCCTTGGCGATGCGCTGCTCGATGGCCGCCAGGGAGTCCGGCGTGAAGCGCTGAAAGCTCTCTGGTCCCATTGGAAACACACAGCCGGCCATCTTGTCATCCTGATCCTGCTGCTGACTGGCCCACGCTACCAGCTGGGAGAAAATTTCATGATTTTTAAGGGATCATTTTTTTTTCATGGGTTTTTACAGAAGACAATTAATCCTTCTGAGGGATTCTGGAGTGTTTGGAGTGCTGGCGGTTGTGAGACAAGGAGCCTTTGATTGGAGGATCTCTGAGCGTCGTGATTGAGCGTGATGAAGACGCGGCCCGCGATGACGCCGCGGCTCGGGTCGCCTTACAACCTCCGCGCAATCAAGCCGACCGGACGCAATCAGCTCCGCCTCCTCGGGCCTGGCCGAGGCTCAACCGAGACACTCATCGTCATAGTCCTATTTTCCCTTTTTGCCACTTTTGTAGCCTTCCCTCGGCTACCTTGGTGGGCGGAGCTTTCTGTGCACAAATGCTGAGAACAGCATATCAGCCGTCTTTTTAAGTGGAAGGGAGGCACGGGAATGGTGTCGTTATTCGCCACGACAAATGGAACTACAAAGAAAAGCTTTTATATTTGCGGAAAATTGTGTTTAAGGGTGTGTGTGTGTGTGTGTGTGTGTGTGTGTGTGTGTGTGTGTGTGTGTGTGTGTGTGTGTGTGTGTGTGTGTGGACCATCTGCATGGGCTCTTAATTGAATGATCGGACAGGAGTCATTTTTCAAGCCTTCCTGCATTTATTCTTCACAGCTCCCAAATCAGATTTCAGAAAAGTGTCTACGTGATGAGTGTGTGTGTGTGTGTGTGTGTGTGTGTGTGTGTGTGTGTGTGTGTGTGTGTGTGTGTGTGTGTGTGTTGTGTTGTGTGACCGACTGACGTGTGGATGACAGCTTTTGATAAGAATGGAAAACAGAGCTCGATTTTCCTTTGATGTGGACACACACACACACTCACACAGAGTGGTGGTCACGTAGGCACTTGTTGTGCGTCAATATTGTGAAGTATGACATGCTAACGGTTAGCGAGCTAGCTCCTCAAAAACAATCAAATAGGTGAGGAGAGACGGCAGTGTGTGTAAATGTCAACGATGTGAGGGAGCGTTGTCAAGGCGACAGATGCAGCTAATCTACTACGATTAGCATATTAGGCCAGCAACAATAAGTTTGAAGCATATTTTTGGAGCAAGTCTGAATTTGGAATACCTGTGCGTTCAGTGTAATACCCAGTTGTGCCACAACATGCCAGGGCAGCACTGAGGACGACTGGAAGTAGAAGTTGCTCGAAAGGTTAGAATTGCCGTGACATCAACGCTAATTTCCCTTGGCTTGTATTTTAGTATTAAATTAGTTCGACAAAATGATCGCTTGTGCTTGCAGTATGCACCTACACGCTATTTGCGTCTTGGCCTCGCCCTAACAGCGAACGGCCGTCAGCAGGTACGGTGACGACGAGGATGAAGAGGAGGACCGAGATGTCCCTCACAAGCTCAATTCAATTAGCTTGAAAGGAGGAAACACACATTGTCGCCGCCATTCAAAGATGGCGGGCAGCGAGCCAACGAGCTGGCAGGCGACAACCGGGATCGTTTGGCTAAGGGACAGCAGAGGCGGGACTTGGGACAGAGCGGGCTGACGTAGGGGGGCGTCGTGACCCTGACTGACATGACGACAGTGTTCAAAAGCTGGCCAACCCCAAAAAATGCGAACTTGGTACTACGCAACAATGTTGAGTGCAGAGGCCATGAAGTAAGACTCAAATTCACAAGCAGAGGCATGGAACAGTGTTCTCATTACTCTCCAAACATAATTAAATCTGTCAAAAGGTGATTTATAAATGTAAAAAATATATATAAAGTGGTTTCGATTTTGTTATAATGTACCGGTGTGCTCGGGCCTTAATGATAAACAAATGGACTCAATAAGAGTCCAGGAGATGATGACGATGATGTGTGAGGAGGAGGAAGGTGATGAGGAAGACGCAAACTCACAAACACACACACACGCACATCATGTACTCTTATCATTTCCATATTAGCTATCAGTGTCTCACTAAGTGTCCCATCGCCGAGAAATGGCAGCGTGTACGAACACACACACGCAGGCAGGCGCGGCGGCGATGGCGTCGGGAGCGTGCCGAGTTCACACGTTGGTCAAGGTCGCATTGGAGATAAAATGTTTTATGTACGTCGTCAAACGGCCATCAGACAGTAACGGAAGCCTGGAGCCTCCAACGTAGCCATCAAGCTTGAAACAACATTTCAACAGCGAATTAAAGTGAAATACACTACGTAACCACGACACCGCCGTGCCGACATGTCCTCGAAAAAAATAAAATAAAAATAACGCCAAAAGAAACAAATGCTTAATTCTCATTCCACCACTACCCTATAAAAAATAAATCCACCTTGAGATAGCTAACAAGTTTGCCCTGTGTCCCGCGGGTTGTTAGCTCGCGTGTTAGCAGGCTAGCTCGCGTTGAGCACAGTCGCTTAGCATGAGTCACGGCAATTTTATTCGTCTTGACTTTTGGCGCTGCATCATTTAGCACTTTTTACATCAGAGTGTGAAAATGAATCACAAATTGCTTTTTAAAACATAGAAATCAAAGAGAAATAAGTCGGAAAGACTTGACGGCTAGCGAGCGCTAAATATTTCCCTATTTCCACTTACAGTATGTGTCACACCTTTGCATTGACATCACTCTTGCAACTTAAGTGTGTGTGTGTGTGTGTGTTTGTGTATTGACGACAATCAGATCACATTTTAGGACCAATTGATGGAGAATTTCAGTTATTTCGGTGGGGTTTCAATAACGAGTTATTCGTGTGTGTGTGTGAGGTATCAGGTGATGAAGAGGAGGTGACACACAGAGTCACCTTTCAGCTGGGGTTACACCGATGACATCACAACGCACAATCTGGGCCAGACCCATACATACACACACATACACAATGACACACATTCATTATTCACACACAGTCAGGCAGCACTCAGGTGTTGAGTGAGTTTGAAGTGGATTTGTCCCACGGACGAATGATTGCCATTCAAACATCCGCTTCCTGTCTGCAGGGACGCCGTCCTGTTTGCTAGTTCTTATACTAGCATGCTAACATTGGTACACATAAACAAGCCTACAACGTGCCTGTCGTTGCCGTGGTAACGCTTTGAGTTTATCAGGGAGGAGACATTCACTTCCCGTCTGCTTTTTATAACTGTCTGTTTCATCACACAAACACACACACACACACACACACACACACGCAGAGACACACAAGTGAGGCAGCTGGTCAATTACAATGACTGCTGTAAACAACTGCAGGTGGAATGCAGTGTGTCTGTTTAAAATGTGTGTGTGTGTGTTTGTGGACACACACCTGAAAAACCTCTCACGCACCAATACAAAAGACTCTCAAGTACACCAGAAACACACATCACACCAAAAACTTTCCAAACATACAAAAATACTCATGCACCGTAATAACCATATACCAAGAAAAACTCTCACAAAAAACTGCACAATTTCTTTTTTATAATCACCAAAAATCAAACATAAAACAAAAACCTCTCACAAGTCAAACTAGCACTAAAAACAGTACACCAAAAAACTGTTACACGTCCTGGAAAAGTCTCACACACACCAAAAACTCTCACATCATTCACAAGAGTTATCCTTTGCATTAAAAAGAACATCTCTCGAAAAAAATACAAAATGCTGTGTGGGAACTTTTTTTAAGTGAAAGTCTAAAATTGTGTAAATCAAAATTAGTGTGTGAAAGGAAATTTAAAACAGAAAATGAAGGCCATTTCAAATCCTGACTGCTTATTTTTGCCGTATATATGTGTGTGTGTATACGTGTGTGTGCGTGTAAGCATCTTATTGTGGAAAAGTCCCACTGTGGCCTTCTTTCTGTCTCGTCATCTCTCGTGGTTACCTTCATTGGGCATCAACATTGAGGTTCATTTTAATTTAGCACCAAAGGAGGTCAGACGAGACGCTCGTCAGCCTCTTATAGCTTTGCCGGGCCGGCTCGCCGCGTGTGCGTGCGTGCGTGCGTGCGCTCTGGTTGAAAGGTGTCAGTCACGCCTGAGTGTGTCACTTGATAAAAAAAACATAAAATCTTTTATTTTGTTGAATGTGAAGGGTCGCAACCCTGAAGCTGTCGCCGCCCGCCGTCCTTGACAACTTTCATTTTCACCTACTTTGCATTTGCTCACCTGCTCGCGTTCCTCCACGTCGTCACCTCTTATCGTTACGCGTCCTTCCCCTCCGCATTGTTATTATTATGACGAAACGTCACCTACTTAACATTCTTCTTCTTAGTACAACACATCCTCGCCTCTTCTCATTTTACTATTATGAATTGTCACCTCAATCGCCTCCTCCTCTTTCAATTCTAATCACTGTGTATTACAGCACGCTAAATTTTATTTGATTATTATTATACACACTGTCTTCTAATTTATATTCTCATTATTATATCCTATATTAGCGTCCACTCCAGTGAAACAACATTTTTGCGCGTGTGTGTGTGTGTGTGCGCGTGTGTGTGCGCACAGCGACCCACTTGCATTTATCCTATTTGAGTCTCTCCGCCTGCCATCTTTTCCATTCCCTTATTTTTCCCCGCGCGCGCGTCATGCTGTTCTCTTGCTCCCCGGTGGTTGATTAAATAATTTCCTATTAACTGGTTTGTGACTTTCTAACATCGCATGTTTTTACACACCGTTATCCTGCAACGCCATTTTGTGCAATACGGCAGCTATATACGCGGTTGTCACGCTAAACACGCAAACTCGTATTTCGAGCCGTAGTGCCACAAAATTGCAGCATTATTAATTATGGGAAGAGGAGGAGGTGTTTTCACACAGTTACCAGTTGTTTAGAACTACAGTGACAACTGTGCTATTGTCCGTTAGCCCGTCTATGGCGTTTCCCATTGGGTGTTAGCCTTAAGCTAGCAGACATGATACGATTTGGTGGAACATCTTGAGTGTTTGTTGCCTTTTGTATTATTGTACAGTTAAGTTGGACCGAGCAATGCGAGACAGGTGTACCGCGGGCCGCAGCTACGAGCTAACTTTAATTCAATGTTTTACCAGGTAAGCCAATTGAGAACATTTTCTCATTTACAATGGCGACCTGGAGTGTCTTCCCCAAGGCCACAACGACATGTGATCGAACCGCCAAGCCTCCGGTTACTAAACGACCCACTCTACTGCCTGAGCCACAACCGCCACAACTAGCTCGCCATTCTTTAGCCATCCCAGCCACCCAACACGAACACGTGCATAGTGCATCTGATGGATGACAAACATGGGTGAAGAGTGACGGAGTGTTTCCTGTCTGTTGGTTCTGCTCTTGAACCAGCAAACTGATGAAGCCGCGGCACAAGGACGACACACACGCGCGGCGGCCTTGTCCATCACGCGTCCACGCGCGAGACTGTCTGTCATCGATCTGCGTCCCTCGCTACACGGAGCGTTCCATCATTTCCTGCGTGAAGCTAGACGACTTCCTGTGGGGCTCACATCTTCGCGACATCACAAGTAGTGCCGTGCTCATAGCGCAAAAGTCGGAAAAGTCACACGTGAAACGTGGATGGACGATGCTATCAGCTGATGGTCATCATCATCGCATGAGAGTCCTCGTTAGCGATCTAAATGACGGCTGGGGGGACGCCAAACCGTTCGCCAGAGAAGAAGAAAAGTGGGCCAGTGCTCAGAGCCAGCACGGACCTCCCACCACTGCCCCCCCATCACACACACACACACAAATGTTTGGATTGCTTCCACTATCGCTGTAGTTTTTCTATGACAAAATTGTGATGAAGGAAACTGTTCACATGAGCTTCCTGAAAGTTTGTTTTATCACTTGCTTTGCCAGCAAAAAAAAAGAGACCCCCCCCCCCAAAAAAAATGATATGGAAGTATTTAAAAGAAATGTTCGTCAAATTAGAAGGAAACCCGCAGACTGTCAGAAAATTAATAACAGAGACGGCTCGCCTGGAGATTCAAACCGAGAACCTCGACGCTGTGAGGCAAGCGTGTTGCTCGTTTGCCCTCATCATCTGCGCTTTTTCTTTTCAAGCATAAAGTGTGCTGAAAAGATGTTGAAAGCATCGGTGACACGAGCGTCATTCGGCAGCACGAAGATGGAGGATGAAGGACGGCGAAGGCGAGCAGTCTTGACAGGAAGTGGCCGGCCAGCCTGACATGGCCGCCCCTCATCAAAATAAATCAGCGCCGCAAAAGTCTTTTAACATGTCGGCCGAGCGCTGATTTAGTGCGACCCTCTGGACATTTCAGTCACATTTAACATTGAAATGACACCCAAAACAAAATGTCACCACCAATCAATAGATTTTGCTTTTTTGATGATGACCTTTCGTCTTATTTACCCTCATGTTCACATTCTGTACTGTACACACACAAACAGTTTCAAAAACATGTGCACACACACACACAGTGTATGTGTGTGTGCGTTTATGGCAGTCCCGTCCTTAAACTCAACCCCCACACGGTCAAGATTCTCGATAAGGACGACACCGCTAGCATTTAGCTGCTAGCATCACGTGTGAGCTCTCACGGCGTACTTTCAGCATGTGGCTAATATTAGCACGACCGGGTCAACAAACGATGACAGCAGACGGGAATATTCAGATCAGATCGACTCGGAAAAACACGCCGAGCGGATGTCAGTGATGAGGGGGAAAAAAATAAAGTCATCAAATCAAACACAACTGACTCGTGGTGACCCCAAACCATTTAAAGGTCTTGTGTGTATGTGTGTATATAACTGCTCACTTTGCTTCTACTGTTGCTATAGTAACAGATGATACTCAAAGGACCAGAGTACAGCGTACCGATGAACAGGTAGAAGCACAGTGTGTGCGTGTGTGTGTGTTTCACATTTCAATGACGTGTGATGATTGAGACGCAGGCGACTCCATAGAGTGTGATTTATAACACTACTCCCAGCCCCCAACCATAAACCATCTCACACACATGCGCACAAATAAAGATATTCTAAATATTTGTGATCACATGATGTGAAGGTGTCACCTGAAGCGAGCGCGTCAAAATCAAGTCAGACCTTCGTCCGAATGAAGCGAGGGCGTCACATGTCGCGGCAGAGTTACGTAAAGTCAAATTCATTGATTCGCAAAGTCCTATTTTGACTTTTATTGACTTGATGTGGCTTTTTAGGCTCGTTAGCTAATTGTAACTGAAAGCGTGACGAGGCTACGCTTCATGAGCTCGTTGCCAAGACGTTGTTACGAAACATTTGGGGCGAAGCCGTGAAAAGCGGCATGACGGCGAGCCGGTTAAGCGGGACGCGAGGTGACACTTTCCAAGCGGGCTTTGCTTGTGCTTTTGCTGCTGGCCGCACACGCGCGCTCGCTCGCACGCACACACGCCGGGCAGCTTTGCTGACACCGACGTCTGCGCGCAGAGTTGACGAGTTGGCTTTTAAGAGTCTTTAGAAGAGCGACAGCATCATTAAAGTGTCGGATTAGAAGAAGAATTCGGCGAGAACTGACGCGGCTTCGCGCAGGAGGCAACTTTGCGGGTGCGTGTGCGCTCCGGAAGTTTCCGTCCTGATGTCTGCAAAACAACACGTTTCTTGTTATGCGCTTCTCGGCTTTGATTATTGGACGCTGAAAAAGAAGACAAACGGAGAGGCGACTGTGACAGCTGCTCCCGAGCTCCATACCTTCGACATGCGCACGCAAAATAAGCAGGGGGCGCTCCCTCGTCCGTCAAACGACGACTCGTGTTGGGGAAAAGGTCAGGCCGACCGCCGCCACCGCTCAGAACAAACGGCAATCTCGCGCTCGCCTCGCTCGCACACACGCGCACCAATGCGATGCATGCGACGGCCACCTGTTGTGGTTGTGTCGTGTTGACAGGCGGCACAATGTCCACGTCGTCTTCACCAGGCCAGGAAATGACCTTTTGCAATCAAGGTCACAGTCTGACCCCCCCCCTCACGACACCGCCACCCTTGACCTTTATCATCATCGTCATTTTCATACACTCCGCTTTTACGTGTGTTATCGTCGCTGTTAGTTGAAGAATCGGCATTAAGCTGAGTCCTACAGCTGGGTTTACATTTTATTTTATTTTTTAGCATCTTATTTTGAAAAATTTGGGGGACTACTTTAAAAGTGTCTTTTAATATGTCCGAATGTGTTTAAAGGTTGTGGGACAAGTATTTGAAAGCTTAAGGTATTTAAGTTCTCTAATGAAGTCATTTGCCATACTGATCAGACACATCATTCCTTCCTCACGTCTTTCCTTGCATCTTTCCTTCCTTCCTTCCTTCCTTCCCACAGTGAACATCTTTCATAGTTTGCTCCTCTTCCTTACTGCGCCCGCCGCCATGACGCCGCCGCATACGCAGCCACAAAAACGACAACGACAAAATGCTCACAACGTTATGTGACCTCCGCCAGTCACTTTCTGCGCAGGCCAAGGGTCAAAGGTCCTTGTTTGTTTATAAACAGGCAAAAGATGGAAGGTCAAAGTTCAGCGGGCAAATGTTCTCTCTCTTTCTTCCTCACACACACACACACACACACACACACACACACACACACACACACACACACACACACACACACACACACACACAATCCTTTCGTAGTGTTTATATAAAGAATTAATGAGATTATTAATTTCATTATTATTATTGTTGATGACAAAATAAAAAAACGACTGAAAGCATCTTGGAGATTGCATGAAGGTATTTCAACAAATGGAAAGATTCAAGATCATAATTAACATTCAAATATTCAGATTGGACAGAGAGGATCTTACCGGCTCAACAGAATTATTAAGATTTGTCTTCATTATTTTTGTTTGTTGTTTGGTTTGCTTTTGTTATTATTCTTCTTATTATTAGTAGTAGTAGTATTATTAATAATAATCATAATAATAATATCAAATTACATGGACAGGGATGTTAACAAACAAGAGCGAGGTTATGTAAAGAACAATTATTATAGTAAGATGCATTAAGAGGTTCCTAAAGAATGGAAAACAACGTCAATAATCATTATTGCAATAATTAGTTTGCATGGCAAGGATGATAATGAATGGAAAGAGTACAGCCAGGTTGCATAGGAACACAGGAAACGCGTGCGTATCCCCCGGGAGCCAAAGTGTCCCAGCAGGTAGCAAGAAAAAAAAAAATGCTGACTTTCAATCAAACGTGAGAAAATAATAACAATTGAAAAAAAAAACGCTCGACACGCACAAACTCAGCAAAAGTTCACCTTTCAAATAGAAAGTGCTACTCACGTGTCAAGTGTTTCCAAAGCAAAAGTGTGCACGTCGCCTTCACATCGCGCCGCGCATGCACGTGCACGCGCTTTCCCTGAGCGCTTTTCAGTCTTTACATCCAGCCATGGAGAAAAAGGTGAGGATGAAAAGGAGGATGAGGAGGAGGTAGACAAGTGTCCACGGACGATGAGCACCTACAGGAAAAAAAAAAAAAATTGAAGTCCTCCACACGCGCGCGCCAGCTGTTGCTCTCGTGCACGAGCTCCCCCCCCTGAACAAAAATGAAGAGCAAATAACGAAAGAAGAACTAAAAGAAAGAAAGAAAGAAAGAAAAGAGGAGTGGATGCAAGTTTGTTTGAGGTCCGCGCGTCTGCTGTGCTCTCAATGGGCCGCCAGCCCGACTCAACATGAGCACCGACATCCACCCAGGACGCTTGATTGCCCCTGGACGCCACAGGGGGAGAGAGAGAAAGAGAGAGAGAGAGGGAGTGGGGGGGCGAGAAAGGGGCAAGTATCGCGAGGTTACACCTTGCTCTCGCTTAAGGACACGCACGAATTCCCAAATGTGACGTCACAACATACAGCAGTTCAAGCAAAATCGCTGTCAATCAGTAAACAAACACTCGCAACTGCTCAGAAAGTAGCTTCAACTGTGCCAAAATTTGTGCAAGTGTGTGTGTGGGTAAAGTAAAATAAACTAGCTTGTAAAGTTGTATACTGTGTATAAACGACAGCTAAATGTATAAAAAGTAACAATCTAGCTGAGTATACAAGTTTTTTTTTTTTGTCTCACGCGCACACTGTCATGTGCGGGACTCGAACTCACAATGTCGGGACACGATACAAGCTCGCAACCCCTACTAAGTACACAAGTTCGTATGTATTGTATAGGTATGACGTAGTAGATGCAACCACTTCATTGACAGCTAACATTTTTTTTTTTTTACAAATACTTTCAGCATCGTTTGAGAGGTATTGGAAATGGGAAAGAATTATCGATATTTTTGCCTTTGTTCATTAATGTTTCTGAATTTTCTGCACTGTCAATTTGAAATTTGAAAAGATACTCGAAAAATGTATTTATCATTAAAACAGTTTGTGTCCAAAGTACTATAAACTCAAAAGAGCGTATAAATTGACATGAACCAAATTGACGACAATTATAAATTAGCTAATATAAAGGCATCTGAACTAGTTGTGTAAATTAGCACTTACTGTTTGAAGTAGTGTTAATATTGAATAAAAAGTAGAACTCACTGTGTAGGACGAGGAAGAAACGTAAACTAACTAATAAAACCCAACTTTGGATTTACTGATATAAACTAGTTAGCTAGCATAAAATGAAGTAGAAGCAAGTAAACGTTATGTAATGGGAAAACTTGCCAACTGTTTTTAAAAACGATTAAGCTTGTGTGTTTCAAGAGACTTTCAAGGGGAAGGTGTTATAGAAACGAAGGCCAATTCCTCTTACCTACGTTTAAAAGGTTTGCCATTTTTCTTTCTTTTGGCGTCTTCATTTTCAAGCTCCATCATTTACTTCCCAGCACGGACGGAGCTGTCAAGTGTATAACAGTCTCCCCCTAGTGTTGACTTCCTGCTACTATTATTCGCACAGCCTACTACGATTATTCCCACTAGAATCATCGATTTTTTAAATAGTTTGTCATCCGGGAGCTGGAGGAACATACTGATAAAAAGAATGTAAAATCTTTTGATCGTCAGACATTCACATGTTCACTGCGATCTCTTCAATGAAGCTAACAAGTTTTCTGAGGGAAACAAAGTCGAACCTGAGTCCGCATGACTATGACGTCAGTGCACTGCCTCTCATTCCTATTAATACAAACTGGTTTGTTTTGTTAACGTTTATCGAGTTGACACGCACTAGAAATTATTGACATAGTAATCCTCGTTATGTTTTCATTCCATTTAACAAACTATTCACACATCAGGGCAGCTTTTACGGGATGCGTGTGCGCGTGCGCGTGCTGATTGACTCTGGGAGACGTGTTGATGCTACGGCGTGTTTGTTTTCTGGTCGCCATGGAAGCGAGGGGTCAATGAAGTCTTGGTAAGGCTGTTAAACTCCCTTGCCGCCTCCAGGGGGAGCTGAATCAAATCCAAATGATTGGTGCCGACTGACAGATGGATTTCACGCATCAGCAACTTTCTTCTTCATACGTGGCCGTATATTTAAACAGAACACCCTACCATAGCTAAGATCTGATTTTAAGGCATTAATGTTTCTCAAACGTTTCCGATCATTTGAGATAATAACCTTAATTTACATTCATTATAATTTTTTTTAATTAAGGCAACCAACGAATCAACAAGTGCAAATAAACGTTTATTTGCGGGACATTAAAAAGCAAATTAAAAAAAAAAATCAATGAACGTAATAGCCCTTGACATAAAGGTCAAAGTTCATTTCTCACTTGTCTTGACAAAAACATAAGACAGCAGTATCGCCTCCCAGTGGTGAAACAAAAATTACACCTGCACCCACACCAGAAATGTCTTTCCAATAAATTAGCAGACACGCGCATCTGTAAACCAATGAAAATGTCATATTATCTTCATCTTCATTCTTTTCAACTTGTTGAGTCATCAGTGCATCACACAAATGTTTCAGAAAACAAGTGTGTTTCTTTTTGACACTCTAGTGGAGAGCTGCAAACATGACTTTGGAACATGTCCGCTATATTTCGGTCAAGTGACTACTAAATGTGCAAGGCGGGTTGATTAAAATGGAGTTTGGGGGAACTGAGGGTATTTTAATGATATCTTCAAATCTGAGTTTAACCGTTCAACTTGTCAGAAGTAGACTCCCTATTTGAGGAAATGACAATAACTTGAATGATGTACATTTCTGGCTTACTGTTTTCCAATCTTACAGTCTCGGTTTCAGCTCATCACTACAGTGGCTTCAGCAGTTAAATGTCTTCAAAAAAAAAAAATCAACTTGCTCATCATCAGTGTCAACACAATCGTCTTGCTCAATCTGGGTGTCGTGTGGAAGAGAGTTCAGCATCTTAAGTTTCTTGAGAAGAAAAAAAAAATAAAGAAGAAAAAAGAGATGGGAAGGGCAAGTTCAGCGCAATGGCACTCTCGGTTATCCTCCTCAGCCGGCGATGGCGCAAGGCGTTGCCGACCTCGCCCTTGACGACGTCTTGGCACGCTGGTCACTCGTCAGACCCGGCCGTGCGCTTGTGGTTACGTTTGCGCGGAGACCTTCGGGGCGATGCTTTGTCTGAGAAAACCAAAAATCAAATGGCTACAAAAGACTGACTGATGACGGCGGGGTGAATCAGTCTTGAGGATACGGTATTCGCCTTCAAATATTCAAGAGGGTCGGAATGTCAAAAAGTGCATGCGGCTGCAACGATGGCTCACCTCTGCGACTCTGCACTGAAGGCGTGACGGGAAACGGCAAGAGAAACCAGACAAGTGAATGAGTGATCCTCATGCACAGAAAAGTTCAAAGTTCAAAAAGGGGGGAAAAGGCAGAACAACATATGCCGAACAACACGATGGAAAACAGACTACAGTAGATAAGACTAGAACTAAGCACGGCAGGCTAGAGAGAAGACAAGGGTGGAGCGACAAGTCGAGTGAAGAGCAGCTTGCGAGCGGAGTGCGCAGCGCTCGGACTTACTCATCTGGTTGAGAGTTTCTTGCGGGATCCAGCTGAGATCCACGTTGTTGTGACTCGAGGTCCCCATTTCCACTTTTGGAGCGGGACGCCGCCTCTGCTCGTGCAGACACGTTAGATGTTACACACGCCCGCGCGACACGGCCGTCACGTTTATCGGCGGCCGGCTACCTTTCGGGACTCCAGAAGCTGGTGAAGGCCGACGATGACGAGCAGGCCCAGGCCGGACAGGAAAATGTACATGAAGATGCTGGAGAGGGCAACAGCAAGTGGGTTAGCAAACGCTTTGGTCAATCATTGCACCCCCACCAAAAATACAAAAAAAAAACGCTCACGTCTCTCCGTCCAGCCCGTCCTCCTTCTCAGTGATGGTGACTGTCTGGTTGAAGACAGCATCCTGGAAGATGTTACCCTGCAGGAGAAAGCGTCATCATTCGACGGCCCGCTTTGCTACAGTGGCGCCACCGCACTCACGTTGGCGTCCTTGTAGTTGAGGTTGATGACGAGGCCGAAGGGGCGCCCCCCCATGGGCTCCGCTGGGACGAAAGAATACTCAAAGGTGGCCTGGCGTCCGGACGGAACTGTAGTGTCCAGCTGCAGTGCCGTGAAGTTCTGAATGTGGAACTGGTAGTCCTGGCGCCAGCCGCAACGAAGACAAACACATCAAGAGCGGCGAGGACAGGGTCCTTATGTCGCAAGTCCTCTGGTCCAGTCCTTTTTCTTACCTGCGGATATCGGAACGAAGCATCCAGGGAATCCACCACAAAATCCTCGGAACCTCTGTTAGTGAAGCCCAGCAGGAACTTGACGACGTCATTGGCCGGGAAGTCTGAAACACAAACATGCTAACGTACGTGTCTATGACATCTCTCATTACACTTAGCAATGAGCTAGCAGACTTTCAGGATTGATATTTAAATCTAAAATGTTTAATCTTCTCATGTCCTCTGCCTGCTCTGTTTTTGTGTATTGCTGCTCCGGGCGTGTAAAGAAGCAGTTTAAAAGGTAGGACCACCAACCTTCTCCTTTAACAAACAGGATGGTAGTGTCCGCGTAAGGAGACGCCTTCACCTCCCCGACCAATGCTTCCTCCTCTTCCTCCATCTCCTTTTCTTCCATCTACAAATGCATAGCAGCGTTAATCTACAATAATCTTCCCCCACTCTATCTCGTTTGCATTTGTTCATCTCACCAGTTCCGTGTGCTCGTCATCTTCGACTTCAGCTTCGTCGTCTTCATCATCCGCCGTGACGTCGTCCGCCGTCACGTCGTCGACAATGTCTTCCTCCATCTCCATCACGTCCATGTCGTCATCATCCTCGCTCGGAACCTCGGCTCCCACCAGCGGCGCTGCATGCACAAACATTCTGTTGACATTTTTTTTGTTTTTTTTTTTCCCATATGTTAATTGTATCATGGTGTGATATAGCATTTTGAATGTTTTACTCATGTGACATTGGTTCTATAGAAATCATAGTGATTCCCATTCAACGTGTCATGGTGGAGTGACGAAATGCTGAAAACAACTTCAGCGACAAACTTTGCACTTTTCATCTGATTGTGTTGTCAAGATGAGGCAATCTCGAGTAGGCAGTAAAAAAACTACAGGGGTCATTGAGCACTATGAATTACTGGGGGTTTTTTTGGGGGGGGGGGGATTAACATGTTTGCATCAGAAAGGTACTAATATATATTTGCACATGGAAAACATGAGGCAAGTGACTTCCCTAAAACGAGAGATTAGTGCCAAGCGAAATTTAGAATTTTAATCTATGCACTTGGTGTGTTACATTTTAGTTTCTTAAAATGGTTCCTCGGTAAGACACTGCGCGTGCAAGGATAGAGTGACGATTTTTCAAATATGATGTTGATTGATTTTTTTTTTTTTTTACCATTAAATTCATGACAACAAGAAAATAAAAAGCTTTAGCAATAAACCTAGCTTGCAGCTAGCAGTAAGGACACGTCAGTGTAAGGAAGCGCACTACGTCTAAGTGTACATTTTCTGCAAAATGGGGGCGATTTGAAGCACAAACTGCGAGGCAATCTTTCTAAGACTCATAATATCAACATTGTGTCATAAGAATATTGTCATTCATGTGGCACATGTCAAATGGAGAATGGCCTTCGTGCAGTGGCTAGGCTAAGCTAAGCTAGCGCTCGCAGAGTTCAACGCCACTCATTTTCTTTGTCGAGGGTTAAAAAGGTGAAGATCATACGAACCCCTGAAAACGACGTGCGCCGGGAAAGCCAACAAGGTCAGCAGAAGGAATTTGTGAAGAAACATAATTTTTAACATCAAATTAGCGCCCTATCATTTACACACTCATACACACTGCAACACTGACAGTAGGCTCGTGAGAGAACGATTCGTTCAAAAGAACGAGTCTTTCCAGTGAACGAGAGTGAACGAATCATTTCCTAAAGTGATTCGTTTTTTTTTTTCAGTTCATGTGGACTTTAACCAGTAGGGCGGGTGTGGCACTTTTCACTTTCACTTAAGCTTTTTCCCTAATAAATTGGCCTGTGATTAGATACACCTGAAAATGGCGGTGTACCTAATAGAGTGTTGGAGTGACGTCACAGATCAAACAGCCAATCAGAAAGTGGGGATGAGGACAGGTGCGGCACTTTGACCATGATTTTTGATTATTTGATTTATATAAAAAAAAAAAATTTTTTTAAAAAAGATCAGTGTGTGTGTGGGGGGGAGATTCGTTGAACGATTCGTTTGAACAAATCTTTAGAGTGAACTGATTCTAAAGATTCAGTTCACTTCAAAGAACTGGAATGCACATCACTAACTGACAGCGGTTGCGGTCATTCTTCTTCTCTTTTGGTATGAGGCAAGCAAAATAGCATGTAAACGCGCTGCCACCATCTAGCGGAGCTACAGCCCAATGACTGATGAGCGATAAATACGTGCATTTTTTTTTTTTTTACCCAAGCGCACTATTTTACACGATCGCGCAAATGGTACCCGCAGATTTGCACCGTCAAGGATGTTTTTTGACTTCAACAATTTTTTATGTTTAAGATTTTTTTGAAGGGTTGTTCCCCGCCACCCCATTAGATTCTATTCAGAGACTGAAGACATATTTGTGCTGACAAATGCTGTTTTATTTTTTTGATGTAACCATGTGCACGTGTGTTTATGCCATATGAGGCACGGCAATACATAGTGGTGAGAAACAACATGCGATTAAAGTTGAATCTACGATCAAGAGTATGTGGAAACAAACCTCAACTAAAAAAAATGGCCGACATCTATTAAATAATTCACAAAGATTTCTTTCCACAGCAGTTGTGAAATCAAACATACAAAACACAAAAACAGACGTTCAAAAAATGTTAAGTGATCAAGTGATAATGTAGATGAAGAGTGTGGGGGGGACAAGGATAAACACACACTCGCGCAAAACCACACGTATCCCCCTTCTAGTTGCAACATTCCACGTAGTTGGCGGGCAACATTCCGGACTTCCCGGTGCGCTGCACGGTGCCGTACATCCAGCCCTCGTCGATGGGCTGAGCGTTGACAATGACGTCACCGTCCCTAAAGGAGACTTCATCGTGGTCCTGCGCCGCGTAGTCGTACAGCGCGCGGTAAACACGCTGCACATTGAACACACGTTTGTAACATTATTGCATTGCCATTGTGAAAATCTTATCTAAATCTCATGGTGTGCAGTGACACATGGAAGCCTGTGGGGAGCGCACTCACCATGGTGGATGAGTGTGGCGGCGAGGTGACGGATCTGACCGACGACATGCTGGTTTGATGCATGTAGCCATGATACTGAGATTGCGGCTGCATGTGCACCCCCTGGTGGTAGGCTCCAGGAAGCACCGGAGCTGCAACACATGACAGTATTATTTTACTGGTTCTTTTATCACAAACAAATTGTGATAAAAGAACCAATAAAATAATTGACAAGTGAAAACAAAATGAACATCGGACATCTAACACGACAGTACTTATTAATATGTCTGTTATTTTATTTGCAAATGACCCGGCCCGTTTTTTTAATTCGATTTCTAGCCGTTCAGTGTGAAAGGGGTTGAAGTGTCAATTTCAAAGTGTGTCGACCTTTCCGTCCAACCAATCGCGTGATAGCGTGATTAGAGCGTCGCTCACATACACGCACACACTGGATATGTACCCGGCGTGTCGCAGCTACTGCTGCGCTCCCAGAGGTCAGAGGTCAGCGAGCTCTGTGACTGCCGGGACTGAGGCCTGCTCAGCCTGCGCTCTGCCCGTTCTGACAGCAGAGGGCACCATCCGGCGTGTAAACACAAGAAGTAGACAATAGTCAATGATGGACATAAAATGGATGTCATCTCCTGACATGACAAAAACTGCTTGGAGGTGATGATTAGTTTTTTACAGGCAGCACGAGGGAGGTTTGTAAGTTTTCTTCTGTGGTAGGGGAGATGCTGATTGTTTTTAGAAGAAGACCAAAACACAAGTGTGAGGTTTTCTTTTAGTTGTCAGTGGGGGATTGTGGAAGTTTTGGGCCGTGTTCTACCAGACATCCTGCGAAGGCTCTTGGACTGGATGTCATCCTCCAAAGGGTCAAAGTCAAAAATAGAGCCAGGGTCTGTTCTCCACACCTTCAGGTCTTAAGAGATGACGGGAATGACACTGAACCACCACTGAGAGCGATGGCAAAAAATATACCAATATATATCCAAATACATGGGCAAGATATTTGCCCTTTAAAAATGAGCGCTTGCTGACCTACGATGATGCCGCCGGGCCGTCTGTCCGTGTCCATCATCTGATTGGGGGCTGCGTCGGTCATCATGTTATTGGCTCGCTGGTAGCGCTCCATGCCAGGCTCGTCCATGCCTGGCGTGCAACCTCGACCGCGGGCGCGTTCAAAGTCCTCATGGTACTTGGCCTGCATGGTTGAGCACAAAAGAAAATACATCAAGGCCAGCAATGGTCACATCAAAAATATAACATTTAAAAAAAAAATGAAAATTAAATTATTAATATGTTAATACCAAGAAAAGTGATAAAAAAAAATCTGTTCAAATTTGTTCTCACACACACACCAATGGTGCATTTTGTCAGTGAGCAAATTAAAGAAGCACACCGGTTTTAAAATCTTTATTAATCACACACACACAAGCTTGCTTGCTCTCTTTCCCTCACACACACAGACACACAGACACACAGACACACACACACACACACACACACACACACACACACACACACACACACACACACACACACAGACAGACAGACACACCCACACCCACTCATCCTGATGTGGTCCGTGGGCGTCAGTTAGTACGAGTGTCACGCTGCCACACGCGGTGTCCTGTTAGCCGCGACGGACAGGCCGCTACCATGGAAACCGAATCCTGAGACCTCCTGACCCGCCTGTACTCGGGGGTGTCCAGCTCAGTGCAGCTGTGCCCCCGCACCTCCTGCAGCCCACGCTGGTACTTTACCTGTACACACACACACGCACACATATTGTGTCGTAGACATAAAAGGTTTATGCATGTGTGTGCATGCTCACTGAGCTGATGTTCTCCTGGTTGCGCCGGACTCTTTTTATCTCAGGCGTCTCCACGACGGCGGTCCCGCAGCCCACTTCTTCTCTGTACTGCACCTGAAGGCACATTGTTGCTGGTTCTCAAGCTTGTAAAATGTGTGTGTATGCTTATGTGTGTGTGTGTACATCACTGATCTTCTTGGCGTTCTCTCTGGCGAGGACGATCTCTGGCGTCTCAGTAACAGAGGACATGAGACCTCTCATGAGCTTGGAGTCCCAGCAGTAATGCATCTAGGGGGCGACAGAGAGTCACGATTGCCCATCCAAGTTAACGTCATTTCAATATTCTGGAATCGTTTGAGAGCGCTGAGTGGAAATGACACAAGAGTAGCAGCGTGGAATGGAGGACGAAGGTTAGCGAGACACGTCGCGTGATCTCACCGAGCTGATGTGCCGTTGATTGGCTTTCACCCGCTCCATCTCTGGAGTGAGCGACGGCGCACTGTAGCGACCGCGTAATCGCTCCGCTTCGTCTTTGTATTTTCTCTGGAATGATAGACAGATTGATAGACAGACGGAGAGATGGACAAATAGCTAGCTCGTCAGCTAGCTAGCGCTCACCTGACTGTAGACATCTTTGAGGTAAGAGGCGTGCACAAGTTCCGGGGTGTCGGTGATGCTCCCGTACGAGTTCTCCCTGAGGTGCTCCGTCTGTTTGTAGGATGTCTGCGACACGCATACGCAGAGCGTGACGTGCGTTCCCTGAAGACGGGCGACATGGGCTCACCTGACTCTGGATTTCAGATGCTCTCTTGGCCCGTCGGATCTCCAGGACGTCGGCGCTGAGCTGCATCCCTTTGCCCAGCACCTCCGTGTCCAGGTCTCTGCGGTACTCCTTCTGGTTTAGGATCCGATTGGCCTGTCTGACTCGAAGGAGCTCGGGCGTGTCCTCCAGGCCCAGCCCTGATAAGCCCCGCCCCTTCACTTCCTGCTCCAGGTCCTTCCTGTACTCCTTCTACAAGGACACTTTTCTATTAATTGCTAATAAGTGAAATGTGTGTGTGTGTGTGTGTACCTCATTGAGGAGGTTGGTGGCCTGACGAGCCGTCAGATATTCCGGCGTCTGCTCGATCTCCACCAAGGATTTGCCTTTCACGTGCTCTTCGTAGTCGCGCTTGTATTCCCTCTGAAAAACGCACACGGCTACACATCCTGAACTTTTTGTGCGACGGTTTATCGCACTAACCTGGCTTTGCATCTTTTGCGCCTCCTTCTGGACTTTGTATGTTTGCGTTTCGGCAAACTCCACACTTGTGCGACCTTTGTTCTTTTCATATTCCTCGCGGTACTTCACCTGCGAGCAAAAATATGAGTGAGGGGCTTTGAGGGGGCTGTGTGTGTGTGTGTGTGTGTGTGTGTTGGTGTGCGCGCATGGGACCTGACTGTGCAGCACTGCGTTCTCCTTATGGTGGCGCTGGTCAGCCGTGTCTAAAGCGAGGTGGTACTGAGTTTTGTTCTGCTCGTGCTTCTTCTTGTACTCCACCTGATGCCACACACACACGTAGCGTGAACATGTAGTCGTAGCGAAGTCTATTTGTGATCCACGTGTGCTTACGTTACTCTGCAGTTTGCTAGCATGCAGCACATGTTCCAGCTGCAGGAGGTTGGGCAGGTCAGAAGAACCTTCCACTTTCTGGTTTCGGTTGCTTTTATACTTCACCTGCTCAACGGCAACAACAAAAAGAACTTTGATGATATTCTGAAGGTTTTTCCAAGGAGCAGCCCAAAGCCACACAACAGACTATTATGTAAGGTTTGAAACTGGAGCGCTCCCCCTGCTGGCTGGCTGTGTGTGTGCGCGTGGGCGGAGCATAGACCAAACGTGTGCTGCCCTGTTTCTCCAGCTTTTTCATCCAACGTGCTTCCTCCTCCATCCTATTTGCTTGATAAACGTTTCCACGGTTACAAGCCGCGAGTTCACATCTCACCTGGCTGGCGAGTGCCGTGGCAGCTTGTGTGTGTTTGAAGGACACGCAATCCAGCGGGTTGTAGCAGGGTCGCCCGTGCACCTGCTTATACATCACCTGCGTGGTGGTAAATTGGAGAAAATGATCATTTGTGTGTGTGTGTGTGTGTGTGTGTGTGTGTGTATATGTGTTACCTGGCTGGCCAGTTTGGACACTTCCTTGGCATGATGGATATCCGTGCGCGTTAGGAGAGAAGCGTCACTAACAACCAGATGCTTGGCATCGCTCTTATAAGCCACCTGGGGGCGCCAAACGCACACAAATTATGTGCATACATAAAATATACAGATCGCCGTTTGGATTATGTAAAACACACACACACACACACACACACACACACACACACACACACACACACACACACACACACACACACAAACTGTTCGGTGTTAACAGAATATCGTGTATAATTCATCAAACTGTTGTCATAGAGATGAAAATGGAGATGGCTGTGAGTTCACGCACACTGGACACAAACACACAACTGACTCACGCGCACACATATTTACATAAACATTTTCTAGAATTTGCCCAATTGTTGTCATGGAGATGAAAGTCGTTAAAGTGACAGTGGGTGGGTTCGCACGCACACACACACACACACACACGCACATGCACACAGACTGACTTGGCTGGCCAATTTGGCTGCGTTGGTGGCGCTGACGATATCCGCTCTGTCGGGCGCTGTGCTGTAGTGGTGAAGCTCCTCTTTTCCCTTTCTGTAGTTGATCTGAGATCGGCGGCATACGGTCACTAAGTGGTCAACAGCGCGGCGTTTGGCGTACGTGTCGCCGCTTACGTCGCTCTGCTTCTTGTTGACCTCCATAGCGTGCTCCACCTCCGGCAACGTCTTCATGTTGGCGTAATCCGATTTTCCTTTCTCGTGATTGTACTTCTCCTTGTAGAACTTCTACACAGTGAGAAATCCAAACAGCATCGCTGCGATCACGTGTTGCGTTAACGCGTCGTTAGCATTGGCACGCTAGCACTCACGTCGCTCTGCGTCTTGCTGAGCTCTTTGGCGAAGACCGTTTCGATGGTTTGAGGCATTTGAGCGTACAAAGCGCTGGCGGCTTCCTTCTTGCCGTATTCCTTGTACAACTTCTGCAATACGTACACGCGTACTTTTCAAGACGAATTGTAAACCGCGGCTTAGCGCGTTACCTGACTGTGTAGCTGACTCTGCTCTTTGGCGTGTTGAGTGTCTTTGGTTTGAGGCAGCAGCGAGTACAAACTCTTGCCCATCTCCTTCTTACTGGCGTCTTTGTACTTAATCTGACCAAAACGACCCAACAACGTCAACACGACGTGGCGGCCGGGCTGAAGCTGATCGTCAAGTCACCTGGCTGAACATATCCGTCACGTCCTTCACAAAACGAGTGTCCGGAGTCTCGGGCAGCGAGGAGAACAACGACGCAGGCAGATCGGCTTTGTCCTTTTGGTACTTGCTCTGAAAACACAAGCCATGAATGGTTTGAGGAGCAACAACTTTCGGTAACTCTCGATGACTCACCTGACTTTGAATGTCGGTCAAGCGCTTGACGAATTCCGTTTGATTGGTGTCGGCCATCTTGTGGAAGACGCAGCTGCCGCTCTCCTCCCGACCTCTCGCTTTGTATTTATTCTAACATACACATTCTGAACATCAAATTGCGTTCCTTCTTGGTGTGTTCATTGGCTGGCTTTTGTATGTGAGCACCTCACTCTGAAGTTCCATGACTGCTTTGGCAAATTTGGTCTCCTGAGTGTAGGGCAGCTGCGAGTACAGACTGGTGCCTTGTGTCCTCAAAGCGTCCACCTTGTACTGGACCTGGAGAAATCAACATCACATGTTGTCCATCATCTGAACTGCCATGTTAGCGGAAGAGAGAAGAGGTGAGCCACCTGACTCTGCAGCCGCGTGGCCTCTTTGGCATGTACAGTCTCCAGGGTCTCAGGCAGGTGGTGGTAGAGGCTGATGGCCGACGCCTTCCTGCCGGCTTCCTTGTATTTGGTCTGTAGAGAAGATAAGCATTTAGCATGCTGCTGACACATTTTTGAAGGACGTGTACTGGAGAGAATATGCTATAAGACGACACCAAACTCTTCAGCTTACTTCAAAACGGAGTCCGAGCATGATTTTTGGGAAAGAAACAAAACCTTTTCTCACCTGGCTGTGGAGGTGGGCGAGCGCCTTGGCCAGCCGCGTCTCGGCGGTGTCTGGCAGCTGACTGTAAACGCTGCGACCGAGGCTCTTGATGCTCTCCTGCTTATACTTAAACTGCAAAGAGACCGCAAGTTGTGCCCGAAGCTCTTCTTTGGACATAACTTTTCATGATCAATTTCTTCCAAAATGTGTAATCATCTGCGCTCACCTTGCTCAACAGCTCCGCCATCCTGGCGGCGAGCTGCGTCTCGGACGTCTGCGGCAGCTGAGCATACAGGCTGGTCGTCATCACTTCCTTGCCACTCTGCTTGTACTTGATCTGGCAGATTATTAATATTTTATTTATTTATTTAATTTAATTTTTGTGTTCATCGTGTGTTTGTGAGTGCTTACTTGACTCTGCAGCTCTGAAATTTCTTTCACATGAAGCGTCTCGGCCGTTTCGGGCATCTGATGGTACAGAGCGCTGCTAGCTTCTTTTTTCCCCGCCTCCTTGTATTTCACCTGCGCGTGCACACATGAAGAACAGAAAATATTCAGGGCCTAACATTTCCATAAACGGCGCCCCGAGGGTCACGTGACACGCCGTGACATTCTTTGGTGGGACGAGGAATCTTGCGGCGCTGATAAAGCGACCAGAATAGATCAGTGTGGCTGATTTGTCAGGAGGTGCTGCTAGCTAGCGTCTACAAACCGGTTGAGTTTTCGAACCTGGCTGTGAGTTTCCGCCATGTCCTTCACGAAGCGAGTGTTTAGAGTTTCGGGCAGGACGGAGAACAAAGAATTGCACAGATCTTCTTTGTCCTTCTGGTACTTGCTCTGCAAACATAGCGACACGAGAGACGCGTAATATTTGTTATACCGACGGTGGTTTCAGCTTGCATGTGGTGCGTTCAGGGTCCTCACCTGGCTGTGTAACTCCGACATCTGTTTGGCAAAGTGCGTTTCCGATGTCTCGGGAAGGAGCGAGTACAAGTTCTTACTCATCTCTTTCTTCCCGTCTTCTTTGTACTTCACCTGCAGACCAAGAGCTCACTTTTTAGCATGTGTGTGTGCGCGTGTGTGTGTTTGTATGTGTTGATCACCTGACTGTATAAGTGGTTGAGATGTTTGGCCAACTCCGTGTGTGTAGTTTGAGGCATTTGGTGATAGTACGTCTTGCTGGTATCCTGCTTGTAGGCCACCTAAAAAAAAAGACAGCAGAAGAATTTAGTTTTGGACTGGCTGGCTGGTTCTGGCTGACTCAGCGCCGACCTGACTCCTCAGCTGTGACACATCTCGAGCGTGTCGAATCTCCAAAGTGTCGGGCAACTTGGAGTAGAGACAGTCGGGCGCTTGCCTCCGACCCGCCTCCTTGTACTTGTTCTGAAACGCAGCAGATGAAATCAGGGTCCGGGTTGGGAACAGATCCGGTTGTGGTCTTAGAAGATCCAATACCTCACTTTGGATCTCGGATACGCTTTTGGCAAACAGGATGTCGTTAGTTTCTGGGAGCTGCGAGTAGAAGCTGACGCTTTGTGCCATTTTGCCGCTCTCTTTGTATTTGTTCTGAACAAACAAAAAAGTCTGGTCCGCTTTAAAAGTCTTTGATATCAAGATGAGTTGGTACCTCGCTCTGGATCAGCGCCACCTCTCGGGCCAACTGCGTCTGCGGGGTGTCGGGAAGCTGAGAGTAGAGCGACGACGTCATCTGCTTCTTGCCCTCGGCTTTGTATGCTTTCTGGACCGGGACAAAAAATAAAAACGGCACGCTGGTTTGAAGGCAAAAAAAAAAAATGGAGTGGACGGGAAAAAAAAAAAAAAGCAGGACTGACTTCACTCTGCAGTGCGCTGGCTTCTTTGGCGTGTTTGGTCTCCAGCGTTTCGGGCAGTTGGGCGTACAAAGACGTTGCCGCCTGCTGCTTGGCCTCATGCTTGTACTTGGCCTAAAACACACACACAGACACACACACACATCTTATCATACTGGCTTCCTATTGGCTGATATTTTAACCCTCAACTTTTTTAGGACTTGGCACTGAGTTAGCTGAAACTTATCAAGGAACCCGTCGAGGGTGCGTTTGCGCTTACCTGGCTGTGCGTGTCGGCCATGTCTTTAGCGAATTGAACGTCGGGCGTTTGTGGCATCAAAGAGTACAAGGAGACGGACATGTCCTCTTTATCTCGCTTGTAGTTTGCCTGCAACGCTAGCAAACGTCACAAAGCTGAAGGAAGAAGAAAACGCGGATAGGGGGGGGGGGGCTGACCTCGCTTTGGATCTCCGACACGTGTTTAGCTAACTGCGTCTCTGGCGTCTCCGGGAGGAAGCGATAGAGGGCTGAGGACGCATCCTTGTGGCACTCCTTGTATCTCACCTGGACGGAAATTCAGCTTTGACATCAACGTCCAGAGAGGACAGGAGCGGCGTGAGGTCACCTGACTCTGAAGCTCCGTGAGCTCCTTGGCCCGCTGAGTCTGGAGCGTATGAGGTAAGCTGGAGAAGAGCGAGGACGACATCTGCTTCTGAGCCTCCTCCTTGTACTTAACCTGCAGAGGAGATGATTGTATGACAATCGAGAGCTGGGTAGGGAACGCTTGGAACTAATCTGACCTCGCTCTGCAGCTCTGCGACACTTTTAGCGAACTGAGTCTCGGGCGTTTGCGCTAGCTGAGAGTAGAAACTCTGCGAGAGGGTCCTCTTCCCGTCCTCCTTGTACTTGATCTGAAGGACACGATGGGATATGAATCCAAAGCGGTTGAAGGTGCGAAAGTTTTGCTTCACCTCGCTCTGCATGTCCGTCATGTCTCTGTTGAAGGCGGTTTGGGAGGTGTCAGCTAAGGTGGCGTAGAGGCAGGCGGGCATCTCCTTCTTGCCGCTCTCCTTGTACTTGAGCTGGCAAAACCACGAGGCAACTTTGGTCATGAAGGTGGGGCGGGGCGGGGCCGGCGTCAGGTTACCTCGCTTAGCAGCTCTGCGGCGTCTTTAGCGCGCTGCGTCTCCATGGTGACGGGCAGGGCAGAGTACAGAGAGCTGCGAAGCTCCTGCTCACCCGCCGACTTGTACTTACTCTGTAACATTCAAAGTCAATTGAGGAGCTTCGTTTGGAACAAAGTAGTGCTTTGCCACCATCTTGGGACAATTCTTTCAAACAGTAAAAATGTTGCTCTGGCGGTACCTCGCTCTGCAGTTGGGACATTTGCTTGGCCAGGTGAGTCTCGGGAGTTTCTGGGAGCTGATGGTACAAGCTGCTCTGCATCTGCTGCTGAGCGCCTGCTTTGTACTTGACCTGCCACACACCAACACACACACACACACACACACGTGTGTGTACGCGAACACTGACTCACCCACACTTGCAGCTTCATTGTGTGGTTGCCATAGCAACTATGACCCAGTTGAGGAAATTCCCAAGTCAAGGTTCTGACAGGAAAGAGCTGACAGCAAAGCATCTACAATTGCCTTCAAGAACCTTCCCACCAACTATCCTTCCTTCCTTCCTTCCTTCCTTCCTTCCTTCCTTCCTTCCTTCCTTCCTTCCTTCCTTCCTTCCTTCCTTCCTTCCTTCCTTCCTTCCTTCCTTCCTTCCTTCCTTCCTTCCTTCCTTCCTTCCTTCCTTCCTTCCTTCCTTCCTTCCTTCCTTCCTACCTACCTACCTACCTACCTACCTACCTACCTGACTCTGGAGGTCTGCGATCTCTTTGGCGCGTCGCGTGTGGATGGTTTCAGGCATCAGCGAGTACAAATTGACACTCATCTCCTTCCTGCCGTCCTCTTTGTACTTCACCTGAACGACGCAGACAAGAACCTTCATCATGAACTTTCATCCCTCATCGAAACTAAAGTGGCTTTTTTTTTTTTTTACCTCGCTGGCAAGGTGGGATGCGTCCTTGGCGTGGAGCGTCTCCAGCGTCTGCGGCAGAAGCGAGTAGGAGGACGAGTTCTGGCCCACTTGTTTGTAGCGACGCTGGTGGCGAGATGATCTTTGAATGAATTTGGTGAAGGAAGCCTCGCAGATATTTTGAGCCAGGATAGACGGACGAGGAGCACGAGAAGAAAGAAGGTCGTACCTCACTCTGCAAGTCGCCGACGGTCTTTGCAAACTCGGTTTGCATGGTGCGCGGCAGCTTGGAGTACGACGTCTGACTCCGCCTCTTCTTGCCGTCTTCCTGGTACTTGAGCTGACGAAAGGATAAAGACGCCGGGATGATTTTGGAAATGAACTTGGAAGTGAAACTGCGTGACGGCACCTGGCTTTGCAACTCGGTCATCTCCCTGGCAAACTGGATCTCCATGGTGTCGGTCAGCTGAGAGTAGAGAGACGACGGAGCTCCTTTCACCAACACCTTGGGTCGATAATTCACCTGAGAGAAGCGAGACGGTGACGAGGTCACGCACTCGTTTAGGTGACCTTGAAGCGTGTGGAGGTCAATTACATCACTTTGCAGCTGCGACATCTCCAACGCGTGTTGGATTTCGGGCGTATCGGCCAGCCGGGAGTAGAGCGAGACGGAGGCTTTTCTCTTGCCGTCTTCCGTGTACTTTTTCTACGAGACCGGGACGACAGAGGATGTCAAGATCTCGCCGGGTGAAGGCGGACGAAACGAAAAAGCTCGCACGTCACTCTGAAACTCGTGGACGCTTTTGGCCAGATGCATCTCGCTGGTCTCGGGGAGTTGAGAGTACAAAGTACTGCTCAGTTCCTTCTTCACCTCCTCCTTGTATTTGTTCTGAGAGGGACGGAGGGACAATGTCATGTGCATCCGTCCATCCGTCCGTCCGTCCGTCTCTTACCTGGCTGAGTAAGTCGGTGAGTTCTTTGACAAAGTGAGTGTCATTGGTTTCTGGCATGAGAGAATACAGTGAGGAAGACGTCTTCATGTTTTCTTTGTATTTAACCTGAAAAAAATAAACAGAATTTGTAGCCTTGGTACCGGTTCTATTGTGACGTAGCTACCTCGCTCTGCAGCTGGGTTACTTCCTTGGCCCGTTGGATCTGCGGCGTGTCTGGAAGCAGCGAGTAGAGGGACAAGGACGCCTCCTCCTTGCCCTCCTGCTTATATTTGGACTGAACACGACAAGCGAGACGTTTAGCGAGCTCACGGCGGTCCGGTCCTCGCTGGTGTTCGAAACGGGAACACACCTCGGACACCACGGCGCTGATGTTCTTGGCGTGAATGAGCTCGGCGGCAGGGACGAAGAGACTCTGACCCTTCATCTTCTCAAAGTCCTCCTTGTACTTCACCTGGGAAGATGCTAGAAATGTGATCCGTCCATTTTGACACGTGGGAGGAAGTTAAGCGCTAACGTGCTAACCACTTTGCCACCCAAGTTATTCAAGTTATTTCCTCCTTCCAGAGGCTAAGCTTTGCAAAGATTAACGTCGCCGTGGCAACGGTAAAGCTCCGATCGGTAGAGCAAGCATTAGCTCGGAATTTGAGAACTTTGGGTCGGAACATGGAAGCTTTTGAAGTCAGCCGGCGGCTCGGAGCGGCGTTAAATTTAGAAAGCGCTCGCCTCCTGGCGGCGTGATGACTCACGGCCGAGTCCAAGCGGCTCGAGCGAGTCGAGAGGATTTCAGTAAGCGGCCGATGAGTCAGCGGGAACGTGTCGCCCTCCCACGTAGCAGCGAAAAATTGGGTGTGATGCCAATCGTTTTGATGGACTCACGCGGGATCTTTTGAGGGACGGCTGCCAACGGCGACGCTGGATTCAGCTCAGGCCTGCTTTTTAATGCCTTAAGCATATCTCGTCATGTCTGTTAAGAAGATGACGCCAACACTCTGCGATTTTCACGGCTATTAGCAATAATTGAATGATATGAATGGATAAAAATGAATACACAAACTAAAAAAATTCTAATTCAGGAAAAATACATACGATTTTTAATACATTGTAAAAAAAAAAATGGTGGTATCTCTGTAGTCTGTGTAAAATAAGTAATTTCAATAATAAATGATAATAAAAAAGAAAAAAAAAGGAAAAGAAAAAAAAGAACTAACTAAATTGAATAAATAAACAAATAATAAATATAAATATATATAAAACATAAAATACAAAAATAAATATATATATATATATATATATTTATTTTTTTTTAAAGAAAGGGTTTTTATGTGAAGATAAGATTGTGGGAGGAGCTCACCTCACTGGCCAGCAGGCTGCATCTCCTGTTGAACGCCGGGTCAGGAAGAACCGGGCGGCCACCACTTGAGGCCTGGAAACACACAGAGACCAAAATATTCGGAACGCTGGTCTTTCTTCATGTATCGAAAGTGTGAAACGATGGTCTATAGCAAAAGCCTTCGAGTGTCTTCTCACCTGAGGCTCCTCGGATCTGTTTGCTTCTCCTTGTTCGTCATCTTCACTCGCTTCTTTTCGCACCACTTCTTCTCCGTCCTCCTCGTCTTCTCTCTCCGCTTTAGCTTGCGCAGTCTCGTCAGTGTACACGCGTTCAGACGAGCCCGTGTGTTCGTTTGTGTCAATTTGAGACGTGAAAGTGGTCACGGTCTCCTGGAAAGTTTCTTCTTGTCGAATCTCCTTCTTCACGGCTTGCTCTGTCTTGAAAATTACCTCAGGAGCTGACGAGGGTTTCTCTTCCTCCATGGTGGGACCCTCTAGAGAGAAAAGATTTAGAAGATGTCAGAATTTCGTCCGTTCAGTGAGCGCTGTGTCCAGCTTCAGCTCCCGTCGGGTCTCTGAGCTCACGGTCAGTCGGGTTCGGACTCATGCCGGTCCAGACCCGTGACATCATCGAGTACATCTTATCGCTTATGAGGGCCACATTTAGCTCTCCACTTAAATTTATCAGGAGCGTCACCTTCAACTATTTCTTTTTTTTTTTTTTCGAGGTGATCGCGGTCAAATGAATCTCAGTCAACGCACCACTTTTGACATTTCCGACAGGAAAACAAAGCAAGTGTCCGACTGCTTCGTCGGCTGCCGGAACGGCGGGTATGCTGGCGTCCACGTCGAGCGTCAGATGGCAGCTGAGGTAAAAACGCCACGTTGAACCCGTGACCATCTGTCGCCACACGACAGACAACCGGGCGTGTGCCCTCGCGTTAGTTAGTCCAAGTGGCCCAAATTATCCCGTCTTGATTCTTCCGTTCAGGAATGAATGATTTATTCGTGTGATTATTATGTAAGAGCAGAACATCAAGAGTGCTTTTTCATCTGTACGAGCGCAAACAGCGCTTACGTAACATTGGACCAGTCTCTGCCCTCCTCCTCCTCCTCCTCCTCCCACGCTGCTTCCTCCTCCTTCTCTCTTTCCGCCTCTTCCTGGCGAGTTCGGAGTTCACAGTGGAGTGTGTCAGTCCGAATGTGGACAGGAAGCGTTTGCTTTTACATTAGTGTGATTCGAAATGAGAAGACAAAAAAAAAGTTCACTTACAATTTACCAGATGCTCCATCTCAGATGATGTCGTCGTCGCCTCCATCTTGTCCCCATTGGAGAATCAAGGCGTGTGTGTGTGTGTGTGTGTGGGTGTGTGTGCGCTCACTGACAAAATTGCACCACATCCATTCATCCACCTTCACACCACACATAACCGTGACATTTAACAAAATTGCATAACAAGGAATTTCAAAGCTTTTTCTATCATTAAAGTGACAATAAAATACAATTAGAACAGCTGATCTTTATCTATTTTGAATATGATCGTGAACATAGCCACATACCCAATTAGTAAATAAATAACTCTACATAAATAAATAACTACATAAATAAATAAATAAATAAAAACACAAACAAACAAACCGACTCGGACAAATTATGGCAATTAACTGATCCCCAGTTATAGGAGGGTGTGCACACTTGTGCAACCACATGACCTCAGTTATATCTATTTTTTTCTCTGGTACATACGTTACTGATGTGCTCCTGAGTGCGTCTCAGTCGTTGCATCTCGGGCGTGTCGGACACGATGCTGAAGCCTCGACCTTTGCTCTCCTCAAAATCTTTCTTGTACTGCACCTGGCTCTGCAGCTGGCTCTGCTGCCTCAGTCGCAGGTTCTCCGGCGTGTCGGCCACAATTGTGAAGGATGTCTTGGGATAATGTCTGCACCCAAAATGTATCGTTAACAATCGGTGTCCCCGTTCCGAATGTTTAGCGATGTGGCAAAATGTAACGAAGCTGCCAAATACAAAACGACAACGCTCGCAAGGAGCTGCTGTAGGCCACGTCTCACACTCAGATGCTCACACGCATGCAACTGTATTGTGTGATGTCATATTTATTGTTCGAGGTATGACGTCATAGGTTACATGAATTCCCAAGCCAGGCTGTCTGATTCCATGTCCACTTTGATGCTATCTCCAACTTGTGCAAACAATGTGGCAGGATGCTCCTTTGTGTGCTGCTCTAAATAAAGTTCCAACATCACAAATGCTGAGTGGGCGGGGTTTAAGGAAACAGCTGGAGATGAAAAGAGTCAACTGTGTCTGCGGGTGTGTTGACAATTATCCGGAAAAGGCCAAGAAACAAAGTGTGACTGTTTGTGTGTACGCGGGGAGACTAACATGCTAACATGGTTTTGAGGAAACACAGAAAAGTTCTCGTTAGAGAAGCTCACGTGGGGAAATAGCTTAAAGCGTGTAATATGCACACTTGAACAAATGGTAAAAAGTGTCACACGTGTGTGTCACATACACGATTGCTTTGTGTGATGTCGCGTTTAGCGTCACGTGTGACGGGCCGCAGGGCAGACTCACGCGTTGCAGTAGGGCTTCTTGTCGTAACCTTTGTAGTTCTTCATGTTGAGGGTCATCTTGCAAACCTCGCAGTGGAAGCAGCCTTTGTGCCAGTTCTACACACCCACCAATCCACACATACACAAACATACATTGTTTAGAAACACGCATTTACTTCTCCAATTTTTCCCTTCCTGTGTGCGTACCAATCTCCATACACAGAACATTTCTGAGCAGGGCTAGCCAAAATCGGATTCAGGCGCCAATAGAGGTCTAACGCATATTTTGAAAAAATTCACACCATTGCAAGGTTAGGAGCAAAAGTTGCATTTTTTTTTTTTTTACCCAAATAAAGACTCAACTCAGCTTGTTGTCATGACAACAGGCTGAGCAGCAGCTGATGAGTCAAACAAGCAGCTTGTTTATAGTTTGACTGACTCACTATCACTTCCGGTGGTGCTATGTGGTATTACAAGACTACTCAATTTCCTCCCCTACGATTGAGATTCGGACAAGCTAAAGGATCGGTCGGCGCCCCGATCCTGTTGCTGTGTCACCCGACGCCGCACGCAGCAGATGCTTGACGAGGTTTTAATAATTTATCGACATTACGTTGCACGCCATCATTTATGTATGTGACGCTCAATATATATATTTCACGCCTTGGCCACCTGGGGGCAGAGTTGTACATTTATGCAGCTCGGCTTTCAGATAGCGTTGGCAGTATGTTCTTGCTTCACAGAGGATAAAGAATACATGCCTGTGAGTATTGTTATATTGTCTGTCTATATGTGTTGCTTCACGTCTCCACTGACTCATGAGTTACACCTCCATCTTATAAATGGCGTCAGTTAGCCCATCGACAGTGTTTCCTGTTATGTTAGCATTAATCTGTTTGTTTTAAATACACACCATGTAAGTCGCGATTTGTTTTATGTTTAGTTAACAAGCAAATGGAACCCATTCGGTGGAACGGCCTGTGCGTGTGTGCTGCTGCAGCACGTTGTTAAGGATTGTCTAATAATCTTGATCAGCTGATAACTTGTAAGTACATAAGCAGTTAGAAGAGAGCAAAAAGCTTTAAAGCTTCAAAAGAACGTTTTTTTTTTATGATTCGGGAGAAAGTAGACATGAGAGAAAAGGTTTGTATGATACATGTACTGCATAATATTATGATACTTAAATATCCAATTATTTAATCAGTTCGATTTTAAAACAGTTTAATGTACAGAAAATTGCTTATATGGCTTTAACCAATCCATAAATATGTAACATTTATTTCAACATGTTTATAGATACCTAGAGCTTGTAAAACATATTTGAGAACTATGTAGAGAAATTTTGAGAATTTTTTAACTTTTTTGGGGGGGGGACTGATGATGCACTGTGCAAATAAAAACTAACAACGTCCTGTTGCGTTTAATTAGTTACTATCTGTAAATCTATTTATTCGAAGAATAAGCCGAGTGATGGAGGAAAAGTGCCCACCTTGTCCAGGCAGCTGACTTTCTCTGTGGGGTAAACAACCTTCCCGCAGCGGGCACACTGAGGGTTCATCCTCGCGACTGGGTTGGGGGTCCAATGTTGGAGTCCTGAGGCTGATGAAGTCGCCACAGAGGACGCTGGAGCAGAGGCTCCGGAGTGGAAGCTGCTCGGCAAATTTGTGCTGGACCAAGTGAGCAACTCGTGCAGCACAAGAGCAGTCCCGACAGTGAGCGCCTGAGAGTGTGACAAGCTCGCAGCACTTGGCAGCCACCGGAAACGCGAGAACGACTTCCGCGTCTTCCACCTAAGTAAAAAGAAAAAAATAGAGAGGCTTTTTTTTCTCCTCTTCCAATTATTGGTGTCCAAACAACTCACAACGCAGCAGTTCGCAATCAATATTGTAAATAAAAAATATAAAATAAAAAGTTCATACTCACACTGCCCCTTCTGTGCACATACGCGCTAACTGCCTACGGCCATACTAAGCTAGTAGGGGCATTCCATCACCAAATGTTCAGCCAGCTAGCCTGTAGCTAACGTTTGCACATAACGTGAAATTGAAGTCAATTGAACTTGGTCATCAAACACATCCAGGATTGTTTAAATGTTGTTCACAATTATTTCCGATATTTATTAAATAATAGTCACACATGACAATTTTTCATAAAAAATGCATTTTTTCTAGCATTTGGCCTACATTACATCAATATTCATGGGAATATGTATGATTTGCACATGTAAGGCGATACCAGCAGTTCCACACTGTAGAATATGAACCGGTCTCTTTCTATCGGATTGTCAAATGGTTATTGGCGTGAGATGAGAAGACATTGAATGGAGGTAGCGGTCGATCCTGTTTGTCCACACAAAACTGAAAGTGTCAGCATAATGCAGCATAACAAAAAATGACGTGGGCTATACAAGGATGTGTTTTTTTGTGCTCTCTTGCTATTTTTCTGAGGAGCTTTTCCTATTGTTCTGGGACCAAAGGTGAGTATGGGCCTAATGTTGGTCGGAATTATTCCAATTAAATCCAAGAACAATTAGGGTGTGTGCTGCGTTCTGAGTACCAATCTTTCTCTTAGATACACGAAAGACACGTGTTTTTGTGTTACTGCGTGTGACTGACTTGTTTGCTATTTATCAATAAATGTCTTTTTCCTAACGGTGAACATTTTTTTATACTTGACCATTCACCAGAGTTAAACATGACCTGCCTGGCGTCTTCCGAGTGCATTCTTCCCTGTTACTTCAATTCTGATGGGCAAGGGGCTCGGATCATGTGGTATCGTAAGAAGGCGGTAGTGAGTTGCACACGCTACGGGAACACAAGCTTCGTGCCTCCGGGGGTCCATAACTCACCGGTGGCCCGCTACGTGAACAGGACTAGTCTTTTTGCCGATCTTGTCCTGGAGGGAAACGCCACATTGGTTCTCAGAAACGTCACACCGCGAGACCAAGGGAAATACTTCTGCATCACCATGAAGCGACTCGCCGTGGAGGAGTCGGGCATCATCATCCTGGACGTCAAAGGTGCGTTGTGTTTGGGGAGGTCACTCGGGGGTCTCCTCAGAAACTGTCTGCTCAAACCTTTTCATCCTGACGTCCGTGAAATTAAAATGGTTTCATTGTCTCTGTAAATTGCTGTTGTGCTGACACACTGCTTGTTAGGGTTGATAGATTAGTTTGATCAGTGATGAATGATTTCTCCACTTGCAAGTGTTCAAAAGGCATACTGTCTCTCGCGTGGTTCTTGCAAATACGTTAGCGTGAGCACCACTCTAACACTGCTGGTTTTGTTTGGGTGTCAGCGCCGGTCCAGGATATCCGCATGGAGTTGAGCGACGAGGCCGTGTTCTGCCGGGCTAACGGCATCTACCCGGAGCCCACGCTCGTCTGGTCCACACACCCCCCGACGGACGACGGGCTCTTCTACAATAAGACAAAGATGGAACAGACGCAACTTGGTTTCTATGAGGTGGAAAGCTGGGTGCAACTGAAAGCGGCCGGAAGCATCGACCTGGAATTCATATGTGAAGTCAGCAATGAAATGAACACCAAAAGAGCTCATTTCAAGAAAGAAGGTACACAAGACTCATTCCGAATCTTCCTGAGAAAGGTCCACTTCAAATCTTCTTCTCGCAGATCCCATCCAAACTTCGCCGCGCAGCCAAATCAAGATTCCATGCAGTTTCCCGGGCGACGTGGATACATTTGAGGTGATCTGGAGGATCCGTCATTCGGAGCACATCCTATCCATGAACGTGAGCGTCCTGCAGCGCCATCTGACGCTCTCGGAGGACTGGAAGATCCACGTGCTTGACGGACACTCGGCTTGGCGGCACCTCAAGCTGCCCAACGTGGTGCTCGACCATCAGGGCACCTACACCTGCGAGGTGCGAACGTCCCAAGTCACCTACATCACGCAGACTGATGTCATCGTCATACCAGGTAATTGCACCCCCCCCCTGTGAAAGTTTGAGAATTGTGAGTGATCAACATCCACAAATCCCTTCATCAGATTCAAATCCTCTGGTGCCGGTTTATATCGTCCTCGGCGTATTCGGATTCTTTTTGTTGGGGTCCTTCGGCATCCATGGATATCTCGGCTTTAAAGGTAAAATAAGACAAGATGAGCTAAAGCAGATTCTGACTGAATTGTTGTCTCTTCTCCAGTTTTTGGGAATCGCAATCAAAAAGGAGGAGGATGATGAAAGCAACTCAGCAAGAACAACTTCATCCGAGGCTGGTTTTTGAACATGTGCACTTCAATTTAAAATATATTTTTTCAATTGACTCAAGGACTATATCCATCTGCTCAAGCTACGCTTTGTTTGTACATTACAACATCCAGCTCTCCACACCTTTTTGGATTGTCTACACTGTTTCTACTATGTGTCTTCTCTGGATCCACTGCAACCTGGTCATCCTGGAAGAGGGACCCTCCCATCTGTGGTCTCTTCTCAAGGTTTCTCATTTCCCCTAGTCGGAGTTTTGAGTTTTTCCTTGCCCTCGTGGGAGTTTAAGATCAGGGGATGGCTGAGAATATTTGTCATTTTCACATGTCCTGAGTGTTTTTAGTCACCTAAATGTTGACTGTGATGTACCGAAGTCAAATTCCTTGTTTGGCACGCTCAAACATGGCGAATAAAAATTCTTGAATACGTTTGGTTGAAAATCAAATAAATTTATGTTGTCATAATGACTCTCTCTTTCCTGTTTTGTGGCTGGTATTTTTCAAAAATCAATTTAGCTTTGGAAAAGGACTACATAACCCCTACATAAATGTACTTCCATTGGAATTTGTAGATTTAAATTGATATGATCCGATTAGACTCTAATCTGATAGAGACTCTAATCATTAGAGTTATGAAGAAGGAAATAAATAAAAGAAAATAATGGTGGGTGTGTTTACATGCCAAAAGCAAAACCAAAAACAAAACAAAGAGGAATGCTGTCAGTCGACATGTTCATTGCACAACAAGTCCTGCCAGTGAGCAAGGATATAATGCAGACGAGGATGTCTTTGGTGGGTTTGGTGGTCCAGCTTCTTCTATGGCAGCTGATCCGGGCAGGTAAGAAGGACCTTCACAAGTGTTTTCTCCAAAAACGCATCAAATGGCTTCCATCAAACTTCTCTGCGTCAATGTTTTGCAGACATCAGGGATGTTTGGTGTCGTTGGAATGCGAGCTGCATTTTAGGGGTTAGCTTCAATGTTGGAGATGAGGTGGTCATCCACTGGATCCGGAAACCCCCCGGGGGCGTTGCGGTTAAGGTTCATTCTTTCTACTACGACACCGATCAGATGGCAAACCAGAGCAAGCATTTCAGGGAAAGAACGTCGTTGTTTAAGGAAAACATATCAGCGGGGAATGCATCGCTGCTGCTCAAGGACGTGTTGGTTGAAGATGAAGGGATTTACAAGTGCTATGTGGGAACCCTTCAAGGCAGTCAAGATTTCTACATCAACCTCCATGTGGAAGGTGAGCCCACAAACGCTCTTGTGTACATCAGCAAACAAAAACTGCATTCAAGTCTTGCTAGTTCTGAGTCCTGATAGATTTTGCTGCCTTATGGGGTTCCGCAGGGTTCAATTTTAGGCCTATTGCTTTTTCTCTTTGTACTTGCTAACCCTGCTTTCAACCTTGGAAGAGACTAACATTTCCTTCCATTGCTCTGTTAACAACTGACAGATTTACGTGCCACTTGATGCCTTTTCTATGTTAAGACATGAAAACAATGAATGCATGACTGTCCAGTGGCCCTTATAAATCCAAAGGTTCTTTGTCCAAACTCTCAATCCCTTCTGATTCAAAGTTCCCAGTGATTGGCTTTAACCTACTCAAGATGAGACCTATCATGCGAAAACCAAACTCCTCAAATCCTCCTCTTCAATCCTTCTCTAAACCTTGTTCAAATATCCTCATTCAAATTTGTCTTCATAAGTTCCTGACTTAACCCGTCCTTCTCTTCGAGCACCTGTTGTGTTGACCTGTTGTCGTCTGGGTGTCAGCTCCAATCCGGGATGTCCGCATGGAGTTGAGTGACAAGGCTGTGTTCTGCCGAGTTGACGGCGTCTACCCGCCTCCCACGCTGGATTGGTCCACAGATCCCCCCATGGCAGACACGCTTTTTGAGAAGAAAACAAATGTGGAGCAGACGCAGTTGAGTCTGTATAACGTGGAGAGCTGCTTGCAACTGAAGGCGGACGAAAGCATCCATGTGGAGTTCACATGTGAGGTCACCGGCGAGCGGAACAGCAAAAAAGCTCGACTCAGGACAGAGGGTACAGACATTTTAACCAGACCTCCTCATTTGAACTTTTTTGGGGGAATCTCATTCAAATCTCCTTTGCAGATGCGATCCAAACACAGTCCGGCTCCGAGGTGAAGATTCCGTGTAGTTTTCCCACACAGGTCCAAACCTTCGACCTGATCTGGAGGTTCCGTCATTCGGAGCATATCCTATCGATGAAGGTGAGCGGCATGCAGCGCCATCTGATGCTCTCAGAGGACTGGAAGATCCACGTGATGAACGGACACTCTGCTGGGCGGTACCTCAAGCTACCCAATGTAGTTCCTGACCACCAGGGCACTTACACCTGTGAGGTTCGGACGTCTCGAGTCACCTACATCACGCAGACGGATGTCGTTGTCATACCAGGTGATTACATCGTTTCCTGTCATATGGAATATTAGTGACAGTTCAAATAACAATACCAACATGCTTCTACCCCCAAGACTCAAAGCTTCCAGTACTGATCGGTATAACCATCTTAATCGGTGTCTTGCTGATCGTGTCTGTCTCCATAATTGGATTCTGCATCTGGAAAAGTGAGTGAGCCAAGTTAACGATGATGTGGGAGAGACAGCTTATTGGATCCTGACTGCGCTGTGGTCTTTTGTTTAGTGAGGACGTCGCGCAAATCGCCAAAGATACCAGAAGACGACGACTCCAAGAAACAAGAGAAGAAAGCGAATGACACGGACAAAGAAGTCACTGAAAGTCTAAACCTTGAATTTCTGTCTAGTGTCCTAAGGCAGAGGTATGCTAGGTTTATGAGCGGAATGGCTACAATTTTCCAAGGACTACGTTCCATGTCAAACAACAATGCTATATGAATGAAAAAGTTGCTTATTTTGCAAAAGGGAGATAAAATGTAAATAATATGATGAGGGAAGAACACCCTATTTTAGCATACATGTAAAAAAATGGAACTTAGGCTACATAAGAGTATGACTTTTATCCTGGAAAAGACGCTGATACACAGTAAAAATAAAAAAATAAGTATGTTACTACTTATTGAAACAAGACAATAAAATACATAAAAATTGACTTTTTTTTTTTTACTATTTTGTAGCTGCCGTAGTACCAAGACTGATCTGTGGGAGGCAGCACTGTTCCACGAGGCTGCAAAATTAAAGTCATGTTCTTGGAAATATTGACCAGCTTTAGCATTTGCGATCAGTGAGGAAAAATATAAAAAAAATTATTTCTCTTATGAATATATATAATTTTTTTCCACCTCAAACAAAAGGGAAAACCCCACACAAGTCAAAGAAAGCAGAATATTTGTTGAATATTCGTGTGTGTGTGTGTGTGTACATGCACATTTCACAGCAGCCGCACGTTGTCCTCTCTGTAATTGTGAGTGTCCCCATCGAAGGGCAGCGGTGGTGGGTGGTTGTAGAGGCCCATGAGGAAGATGATGATGGTGCCCAAGGTCATGACTGGGGTAACGAGGAAGAGGCAGAGCCGGTCCACAGTGCGAGCGATGCCGCTCCAGTTATCCTTCTCCTGGAATAACGACAACACGTCAGATGCCTTTGTTCGTTTACGCGGAGTGTTTTTTTTTTTTTTTGGCATTCATTTAAATGGGAACCTGTGTTTGATAAATGGCGTTTCCACATATGATGATGACACGCTCACCTCATTGTAGTCATTCTTATTGCGCATGTGTTTGATGATGTAGTTTGCGCCGTCCACCGCCGGCTTGATTTCCCCGTACAGCTGCTCGGTGGCTCCGCCATCCTCCTGTACCTTTTTCACTGAGGGATGAAAATGAATTATAGAAATTAGGACTAGGTTAAAAAAAAAAAAAAAAAAGTCAACTGTTGACTGGCTAAGTTGGCGTTTGCTGGCTTGTTTTTGTGATCGACTAACGTATACGTTTGCATACCTGTGGCGTGCGTGGGCCGAGTCATGAGCCCGTGTCTCACCGACTGCTTCTCAAACATTAAGTCGCTGCGGGATTTTACGCTGTAGTATTCCTCGGCCGACGTGATGTAGCCCGCTGAGCTGGAGCGCCGCTGCATGCCGCCGTCCCAGTTGGGCTCCGACTCGGCTGGCCGGGACATGAGCAGGAGACGGGGAAGACGCTCCAAGAACAACTGTGACAAATGCGTTGGTTGGACTACAACAGATTTCGGGTTTGTATTTTTAGGAAGGGAAAGTAGCACTTCATTTTATAATTTAAAGAAACAAAGAGGGATAACCGCTGAGTGGGATTCCCGCCTTGGCCACCAGGGGGACACTACTGTATTAGACTGTCATGCAAACACAAGTGTGTGTGCGTGTGTGTTACCCTCTTAGTCCACTCGGACATGATGTGTGTGCTTGGGCTCCTGAAGTGCAGGTTGAGGACAACCACGCAGTTCAAGACCACCACTGTCACCAGTACCATGATGAACATCAGGTACCTGAGACATCAACAATTAATCAAATAAAAAATAAAAATAAAAAAACACGTACACAATGAGTGTGTGTCTCTCACTTGACAATGAGCGGAACAGAGATGGAAGTCTCCGGAAGCCTTTGAGAGATCAGCAGAAGGAAGACAGACTGAGCGAGCAGCACGGAGATGGACAAAGTCATCTTCTCACCACCTAGCGTGCATGCACATACAAACAATTCAACATTTTAAGGAGCCAAGAAAATGTCAGTGAAGTGCGCGAGATTGCCGACGGACTGTCTGCGGGCAGGTAATAGACGAGCGAGGCCAGGAAGGAGATGAGCACGCAGGGGATGATGATGTTGACAATGTAGAAGAGCGGCTTGCGTTTGATGATGAGGTAGAAGGTGATGTCTTGGTGCTTGTTGCTCTCCATGGGAATGTGTTTGTACGTGTTCCTCTTGGCCGGGCGATGGATCACCTCCCACTCGCCGTTCTCTGACAACCAATCAGAGCAGAGAGTCCCGAGGTGCCCATCCGTCACGTCGACAAAGAATCAGATGCACCAAGAGTGCGAGGCGCTCACCCGTCCAGCTGGCCGGGTCGATGATGATCCACTCGACCGTCCACGTGTTGTGATCGTCGCCGTCGGTGCTCAGTAGCATTCGGATTTCTTTGGCGTTGTACGTCAGAGAGCTGCAACGATGTGGGAGATGCGCACAGCAGCTCAACAAAGACCGTCAACTTTGCAGTTCTTGCAGTATTTTGAGTGTAATTCCACTGTCAGCCACTAGATGGTGCAACACTATTCTTTTTTTTTTTTTAATCTCTATTTTCACTTATTGTAGGGGTTGGTCAGTTTGCACACAAGGGATGGAGCTGGGTTTACCATAAACAAAAAAAAAACCATATCAATGAGGAATCTCACGTAAACTTAAGGGTGCAATTCTGCCAGTCGAAGGGGAAATAGTTGACGTTGATAGAGCAGGATGAGCGGAAGATGGCGGGTGGTAACCAGCTGCACTCCCCCTCGTTGGTAACCAGCACGTTGCAATAGTAGGCCACCTGAAACTGGGCGTCGTTGCTGGGCGAGGAGGAAAAGGGGACAGACTCCTTAAGAACTACCGTAGAAAGGTATTTTTTTTCTTACAGAGCACTTAGATGTCGACTAAAAATCCCTCAAGAGCGAGTCGGGAGTGTGTGAATGATTCCAAACTCATCCCCTACTTTGTGGGTAGTGGAGGCTGGAACGATGAATGAAATGAGTGCTCACTTGTTTTCCAGGACGATCTCGGGAAGCCACACCAAGTTGGTCGGCAGACGCAGTATATCGATGCCGTCAAACTCGCTGGTGTTCCACGACAGACGGTAGTCCTTCCACGACTGGTGTAAACGCGCCCAAAAAGACGGCAAGTTTTGCAAACGCGCGGGGCGGCAGCGCAACTGTGCTTCGACTAGAAGAACTCACGTGGCCGATCCAGACGTTGGTGAGCAGGGTCTCATCCTTTTCTTTCTAGCATAAAAGCAGACACAAAGTAACCCTTGACCTCAAATGGCTTTTGCTGTCACAGTGTCAATAAAGCCAGCCGACGTTTGTGTTTTCGTACTAAAGAGATGAGGTTTGAGAGCGTGAGTGCGAGGTAGACATCAACCACGTCTTGTTGTCTCTCCACGGGACGCAGTTCCTTGTTGTAGCCACGCTCCTTTAACAGGTAGTTGATCAGGCGCTCTTCTTCGTTCCGGCACCAGCACACTAGGCACACGCACGTCAAGGTTAGCGTTGATATATTATAACACGTAGAAAAACAACACATTTAGAGTAACACGACTTAGATATTTTAATAGCACCCAAATCCCTAAGTACTACATAGGATGTACTTTCAATTTATTTTTTTTGCGGACTTCCAGTTTGAGAAGCATTGGTGTACACAAAGAGCCTCCAGCACGTTCAAGCGATCCAATTTCACGTGACAGCTGCTTCCTACTTGCTAACCTCAAATGCCAGGCACACAAACCTCCACCAAGCTGCAGATATTTGCCACCAATAGAATTAAACAACAAACACCTCAATATAAATTTGTTGAACTGTCTTTAAGTGCAACATCTCAATATTGAACTCATCTTTACGTTGCGACTTCATTTGAATCAAATCTAGATTCATCAGTTTGATAGCCCAAGATCCGAAACGCAGACTTCAATGAGACATAATTTGACAAATATTCGCATCAATATAATACTTACAGAGGACTACAAAATGTAAACATAACACACATACTAGTTGTTCCAGCATAACCAGGAAGTCCCTACGCATTTTAATGACAGAGCAATTGAAAGACAAAAGAAAACTAACCAGGCCAGAAAAAGGTGAGCAGGAACACAGCAAAGAGCTTCATGTTGAGTTGTAGTTTTGTCGGAAAGACCTTGTCCGTCTGTCTTCTTTCAGACCTTTTGCCAAAGTGCCTTTGATTGACAATCAGCAGCTGCAGAAACAGACGCGGCAGAAAATAGAAAGCAGCAGCAGCAGCACTTGGTCACTCTGTCCCGGAAAACACAACAGCTGCATCAATACTCAATAAAAGTCACACTTTGAACTTATTTGAAAACTTGAATGACAAGCGTGGTCAAAAGGTTTTGCAGTTATGCCCAAAATGCCAACTCAAAAGCTGACCGGTAAAATTCAGAGCTTAACTTAACGCAAATACTTATGATAAGAATGACGCATTCCTTTTGGCAACTTCAATAAGCAAGTATTGATAAAGTCATACGTACCTGGAATGATTTTCCACAACAAATACAGCAGTCATGATGTACATATTTATTTGCTATATAATTAAAACAAAGTTATTTAAAAACAAGAGACACATATTTTATTCAGCTTGTGTTACTTTTGTTGTGACTGTCATTTCTTAATTTAGTTTTTAGTTCACGGTTGTTGGCGAGTGTCACAGCGAGAGGTTGACGTCGTTCTTCTTGCCGCTGCTCAGGCTGTGGATCATGGCGATCATGGTCGAATGCTTGTTGAGCTCGTCTTCGCACTGTTTGAGCTTGGCCTCCAGCTGACTCTTCTGCAGCTCCAGAGACGACGCCTGCGCACGGGGGGGACCAGCATGGAACCGGGAAGCTTGGCGGGAAGGCAGACGTCACGCTTACCTTGATGCACGCGTCCCTCCTGGACTGCTCCGTCTTGGTCAGCTCTTTCTTCAAAGCTTCGAGCGTGTCCTCCAGCTCCCGCCTCTCTTGTTCTTTCCCTCGTTCTTTGTCTGCCGCCGTCCGCAGCTCTCCTTGTAACTCTGACGCCAAAACATGACTTCAACGAGGCGGAATTCTGATGCTACTGCAAATGTGCTAGCGTAATCGCATCTGACCTGCTATATCTTTGTCCTTCAACTGCATGTCTGAATGCAGCGACTTGATCTCCTCATCCTTCTCCTTCAACAGTGACACAACCCTGACGAGAATGTGCGAGCCCAGTGAGTATTAGGCATGCTACTACTCAAACACCAACGCTAGCATCGGAATCCCTTCTATAAAGTCAACTGAAATGCTAGCAAACAGTATGAACCAAAATGCTAACACAAGAGACTGACTAGTTGAAGATATGTCATATTGACATGCAAACATTTGGACAAGTCTCCTACTTCTCATGCTGCAGCTGCAGAGCTTGGTGGCTCTTCCGCAGCGTGTCGTTGCGTTGGTTGAGGTTGGCGTGAGCCGCCCGAAGCTCCTTCAACTGACACCCACTCTCATTGAACCTGACAACAAGCGCATCATTCAGTCATTACCTCTACCAAGGCAGTGACGAAGGTAAAGGTTTTTCAAATTAAGTGAATTATTCAGTCCCGACATTCCAGGAACTTTTATATCGTCCATTATATGGAAATGACCTTTGGAGCAGGGAGTTGTAGGCGGCTTTGAGGGCCTGGTGCTCCTCCGAGTCCAGCTGCAGTCTGGCGTTGTGTTGTAGTAGTTCCTCCGTGTCGGCCTTGGAGCGTTGCGCCTCCTCCAGCTGCATGGCCAGCTCGCTCTGAAGGGACTCACGCCGCCGCTCCGCTTCCTTCAGCAGGCTGGCCAACTTGCGAGCCTTTACGTCACAGATGCTAAATTAGACTTCATCGCCATTTACAATGGCTTCTTTCTACGGGTGGAGGTGCCACAAGACAAAAGTGCTCACCTCGGCCTCGGCCTGAGCTAGCTGGAAGTGGTACTGATTAATGAGGCGGTCGGCCTGAGACAGAGCCACGGCTTTTGCTTCCAGCAGGTCCTTAAGGCGACTCTCCTCAGACTGAAGGTCAGATTAGGATTTAATGAACATCAAATGCCAAATCAGGCCTCCAAGTCAATCATTGCAATCCTGCATGTGCTTCTTTTAGACTGAGGACTAAACCCTAGTTGTCATGGTAAAAAACACACCAACGTCAGGAGTCTCTCATGACTTACGGCGAGGGCGGCGAGCTTCTGCTCGTAGACGTCGATGATGTCAGACACATGGGCATCTTTTGCCGGCTCCTGCAGCTACAAACCAGAAGGGGGCAGCACTCAGCTTCAATGCCATGCTATCAAAAAGCGACAGGAAGCCTACAGGAAATGCGTTTAAGACCTCCAAGCCGCCGCGGAGCTTCTCCACTAAGCCGTGGATGTTGCTGGATGCCCCGGATATGTCCAGACTGCTGCTGTTTGTCCGAGGAGGCGGGAAGTCCTGCACAGGGATACGCTTGACGGTATGTTCGGCCTCCCTTTGCCGGTAAGCATTATTGGCGGCCATGCTGTCCCCGAGGCTGGAGGAAGACAAAAGTCACGTTTTTTCCACGATTGTAAACAGTACTCAGTGTACTTTAGGCCAAAGTATAATTGATGGCTCATGCTTGGCTGCTAGCTGGTCGATGCAGGTTTTCATCACTAAAGAACTGAAATCCTCTTGAACAGCTGGAGACTCACACCAGCGACGGGAAGTCCGGGAGCGGCGTGGCCTCCAAGAGCAGAGCGAGGCCGGTATGCACGTGCGCTCTGTGATGCGAGGTCAGGGCCAGAGCGAGGGGCGTAGCTATCCTCTGGTCCTGAACATGCGATGGGGGTTGAAGGTGATGATGTTGCAGAAGCAGAGAGAGGAAGAAGAAAAAAAAAAAAAAAAGGAAGTCACCTGCAACGTACGGTAGAAGCCGGTCTCCATGTCCTTGACTTGCTGCCGCAATTTGCTCATCAGCACCAAGGTGCTGAGCAGAGCCTCGGCACACACCTGACTAGACACACACAGACACGTATCATCATCATCATATATCTTACAGTGAAGAAGACTCCTGGACCTGATTGGCTGACCTGAGATTGTTGTCAGCGCCCGGGGGAAGGCAGGCCAAGGGGTTGTTGCCATGACAACAGGCGAGCAGTGTCTCTACCTGCAAGAGGCACTGATGTGCGCTCACCTGGTTTGACACCAGTGCCCGTGTGGTGTCCTTACCGCACATAAGTGGACTGGTTAAGGCTTTTGGACAAAGCAAACAATACATGGACCAAGATGACACTCACTTCCCCAAGGGTCAGTGTCAGGGCCTAACCAAAACTCAACTCAACAAGGCTGTACCTTTGGACATCTCTGCTGGGTTTAACACTACCGGACAATTATGAGCGAATGGCGAGGATATCGAGGAGCAGGCTGTTGACGCGAGTGACGCGTTTGCAGTGTTGTCTCAGGTGAGCATCTCTTTTGGCAGGCGGGTCCAGGGACTTGACAAAGTCCAGCAGGACAGGAAGTAGCATCCTCACAAAATTCTCAGTGCTGTCTGGCATGCTGGCAGCGCCCAATGCCTCCTGGGCAAAGGCAATTACATGCATAATGAAATGTCAGATTTTTATTTTCTCAAACATGTGGAAAATGACACTTGATGACTTAATTCAAACCTCCATCAGCTCCGTGAGCAGCTGCAGCGCCTTCAGTGAGCAGGTCTCGGCACCATCCACGGGCGAGCTGATCCACTGCACTAGCGCCAGCCCAGGCTCAGTCGCCGCCGCCTTCCTCCGGCTTGCCGCCGTGAGTTTGGGTCCCGCCGCTTTGCACAGCACCTGGCACAGCAGTGGGCGCAGACCCGGCACGCTGCACATGGCGAGGAGTAGCTCCAGGACCTGCGGACGCACAACAGTCAAGCTCCAGGGGAACTCTAGAACTGTCATGCATGAAGGTGCATACACATAACTCACTTTGGCTGCTGAGTCGGCATCTTTTAAATGCAACAGTCCTAAAACTTGAGACACACACGCTGGCAAGTGCTGGTACCTGCGGACCACGACAAAACCGCTTTAGAGGGGTTTGTGCCTTTGTGTGTATCTGTGTGTCTTGTACCTTGTGAGATAATCTGCAATTTTGGGGTTCTGCAGCAGATCAACCAGAAGATCGACAGAATACGTTCGGGTAAGTGTGCCGTCACCGTTGACAATGATGTTAAAGACCAGCTGGAAGGTCTGGTGGATGTTTTTGGCATCAAAGAGCTGTGGTGGAAACACACACACATACAGCAAAACATACAAACAAACACACATACACGAGGAAACACACACACACACAAAACACTGATGAAAACACAAACCGATATCGAAAGTTTGGACACAAACAACATGCACAGAAATTGAGAGGCACGAACACACCAAGAATTACCAAAAGTCTACAATCAGAAAAGTCTACCAAAATGGCAACCGTTCCCACACCCGCCCACCTTCTCTCCGACTTTTTCGTTAAGAGTCAGGCTGGCCAGGATGGACAAGGTGAAAACCACCACGGTCAGACTGTTGTGGGCCAGAAAGGTGATCAGCGTCCGATAAAACGGCTTCACGTTGTCCTGTTTTTGGATGAAGAAAAGTTCAGTTCCATTTCACTTTTTTACACCCACCCCCTCAATCCATGATGAGGTCACTACAGCAAAAAAAAAACACAAAAGAACCATCACTACTGACCAGAGACTTGATGTGAGTCTGCACGGCGGGGTTATCTCGACAAAGGTTGGCTAACAGGCCGAGGCAGGGCATGATGATGTCATCGCTAGGGGACTGGCTGCCAGAAAAGATTTCAATTCTGTGTGACGGGTTGGCAGTGAAACATGAGCTACGCACACACGGAGTAAGGTCCACCTCAATAAGAAAAATTGAAACTCAGTATACAGATAGACGAACAAAGTTTTTTTTTTACTTGTAGGTTAAAGCCTTTTTTTTGCTGATCAGACTTACACCGAAATTCGGTTTACGTCGTAGCGTAGGAACGGATCAACGTCACAAACCAAGGACCCCCTGTATTATTTCTACTAGTGACTTACAGAAATTTGTCTTCTGAAAAGTATTATCCTTTGTTTCATGATTTTTTTTAAAAACCTTTTGTATTGAACAACTGAAATGAAATTAGCTTTCCTAGTGTATTTACATTTTGTGAGCTGCATCTGTACACTTGTATGTCCGTCTTACATGTTGGACACGAGGAAGACGATGAGCTCGTTGACGTGGTTCGAGGACGGGAAGATGCGAGTGCTGTAGGTTATCTTCTGGAGCAACTGTAAACTCTTTGCACAGACATAGCAGTATTACAATATGCCAGCAACGGTCTGCAACGTACGTATACCCCGTGATGAAATTGTAATATAATCGACTGAAATGACTAACCTGCAGTACTAAAGGGTCTCCAGGGGTGGTGCTGTGGCGATGAACAAGCAGAGCCAGGATGCTGGTGAGGTTGAAGTTACAGTGTAAGATCTTCCTGCTGCCATCGTCACAAGCTGCAATGAGTTGACGTATTGGAATATGGATTTATTCCACCAGAATTTTATCTAAACTAAATAGATTAAAGAAAAAATGGACAGTACCAAGCTGCGTCAGCAGGGACAAGATGGCACCGGCAACGGTGGGACTTGTATTTGCGTTACCGGTGAGCTCCACCAGCCTGCGAACACACTCGGTGGGTAGCAGCTGACCTGAAGACAGCAGCTGCTCACATTTGAGGTTGGAAATCTCCTGCAAACATTAAAAACTGTGACAAAAATGTCTCTGCTCTTTTCATCAAATGTAAAATTTGCGTACCACATTATGGTTTGGTGATATGCATATCAAGTTTATGAGAATTAAAAAAAAATTACAACTTGTAGAGAAATAGATAAGGTTGAAAATTAATTGAATTCAAGTTGGCACTGGACTGTAGTAGAATGGAATGTTTACAAAAAACAAAGGCTACCATTTTGAACAAAATCTTTGGAATCTTTCTTGTTCCATGAAATATAGTTATCATAACTTAGAAAATGACACAAGAGGTTTAAAAGTGAGTCACCTCCATTTGCTTAAGAAGCTGTGCTGTACTTTGAGCATTCCTCCCTCCTTCATACTGCTGCGTGGCGAGCAGCAGAGACTTCAAACAAGTCGTAGCGTCCATTTAGGAAAGTAAAAACCAAACTATCAAAAATATTAATTTGACCTTTTATTTACTGTAACGCTGTGTGTGAGTGAATGAGAGAGGGAGATTCAAATGCGAAACTCGACGTTCGCAAACCAGCAAGCGGTTACACTAGCGGCACATGAGGTTTAAAGCATTGAATTGAATCTCTACATTGAATAATTTCTATCATCGTCTCGAAATAAAAACGAGAGATATTTATTCCAGTTCATTTGTGCTCGTTTTAAGTCCCCAACCGTCAACTTCCGACAACAAAACAACACGTCCTCCCGCTCGGTACTTCAAAATGGTGTGGGACAAATGACGTTTAAGATTGCGCGCATGCGCGGGGCTGCTGCCGCCTTCAGGGCCCATAGGAAATGTGGCTCCTTATGCGCGGGGCTGCTGCCGCCTCCTAGGGCCGATAGGAAATTTGGCTTCTTGAATAGTTTTGCCATAAAAGCTACGCGAGAAAATACACAATTTAAGCAGAAATTGAATCCTTTACACCAGTGGTCCCCAACTTTTCTGCTTTTCCATCAGTACGACTTCTCCGTTCTGTACTGATATCAAAGACCGATACTTTGCAAAAGAAATGCAAGAAAATTGTGATTAAAGAAATACCTATCTTCGCCAATTGAGATATTTGGCTTATCATTGTGCAACATTGATGGCGATTTTTCCCATTCTCATTCCAATTTCTGGTTGGAAAAACAACAAAAACGGCCACAAGAAGGCGCTCGATACTGTCCCGCCGAGGTCGTTTTCATTGATAAACACACTCACACACACACACACACACACGCGCACACACACAAAAGATACAGTAATAATTTACAAATTATAAAAATATAGTTTTTGTATTTTTGTTTAGGATCTTGGGGATAAATGAAAATAAACCCATTTTGGATGCAATAAGCATTGTTCTTGTTTTCCATTTAATCCCCTTTCCTCCCTCTTGATTCGACATGAATGCAATTCCATTTTTGCCCGATAGAGGGAGGCACACGTCACATGTCATCACGTTTTCGGTTGTTTTTTCTAAATTACATTTTTGTATCTGAATTGATGTTTCAGCTATTTCTTCATGAAAACGGACAAATTTAAGTGTCTTCAGAAATCCGTTTCCTCTCACACATCGTTCGTCTTTTGACACTCAAGTTGGCTTAACTGTCAATGCTTATTATGTTGTTGCAATACACCAGAGGGACTTGTAAACCAAAGTGCCATGATGAGGCAGCCATTTTATTGTTAAGTTTTATTTTATTTTTGGTAGGATAGGGGTGTCTGCACTATTATTGACCAACCTTTTCTGAAAATGACCCACAATGTATACATACTGTAATTGGTAGTTTTCAAATGAGCTAAATGCATTGAGGGGAAAAAAAAAAAAACACTCATCAGGGATCAATCCAGCTCAACTATCACTCTCATGGTGGCCTTAGCCCCCCCCCAAATGAGTGTATGTATGCTCGTGTGCTGTCTTAACCCCTGAAGTGGGTCCTTCTGGCTGGCTCATCCCGCTAACGAGGGCCTTGCTGTAGGACTGTAAACAGAGGACCACTCCCGATAATCAGTCCGAGGCCCGGAAAGAAAGCGCAGAGGGACTATCAAAGGCTGCAAACAGGTGAGGTGAACTTACGATTCAAGCCATAATATTAAGTACACCTAATGGGAGCCAAATCAAAAGTTACATTGCTCAGTGTCAACTGACGCAATCCGAGAGGTGTTGCGTAACAAAAAGTTTCATTTAGGTGCTTGGAAAGCTTAAAAGGTAGATTTTTTTTTTTTTAAATTGATATTTTGACTTGCATCTCATTTAAAATATATTGAAGTGCTGAGGTTTCCTATGAGGAGGGGAGCTGCACCGAAAGATGAATTGTGATTAAATGAAATAAGTAAATGAAAATACTTAAGTATTTCATATTGGGATTTTATTTTGTAACATTTATGGTATACTCGGCCACACACACACACACACTCACTCACACACACAAAACTGGAGTCATTGAAATGTAATTACTGCAAGACTCTTTGTGCGAGCAGTAATCCTGTGAATCCATTGTTGGCCATACGTGCCTGCTCCTTCATTTATGACCACTACCCCCAACCAATTCGACCCCCCCACACACACACACTCAGGAGAAGTGTGCTTCCCACAAAAAGAGGCGTAATTAGCCCGGCGACACAGGCCCTCACAATGGGTACAACTTTTAAAAGGCACTGTAAGGCAAATACCGAAGTGTGCCATGTTGCACTTTAGGGCGGGGGGGGGGGGGTTGAATTGAATCCCATTCAAATGGCTTTCTGTCAATCATTACAACGCTGTAGTTTGTGAGTGCTGCCTCTGCTTGCCACTTTTCTGCTTTTGCCAAGACTTGCACATGCCTCCTGGTGGCCACACACGGCAACTGGCACCCCTGCTGTCCCAGGCTAAGTTGTGAAGGATCTCCGAGCAGCAGTGGACCCCAGAGATGCAGCGTGTAGGACCACCGGTGTGTGGACACGCCCTACTGTCCATTAACCAGTGTCCCGGCTGTGGGTAAACCAGCTATGGGTAAATAGTGACGACCTCAACGGTGGACCAGGCGGATGAAGGCTGCAGCAGAAAAGGGTCACCAGTCGTCTTGGTCTCCATACCACTGGATTCTGACCCCCTGATCTGTCAAGGACAGTGTGATGGCTGTCTGCGCACCAGTCTCCCCACTTTAAATAAAGTCACAAACGGGCGTCTTTTTCTCGAGAAGAAGACAGTCATACTCGTCCCGAGCGACCGCCAATAATGATGGTGTGTGTGTATGAGAGAGCGAGAGAGAGTTTGCAGCGCGGCATACACATTAATGATCGCAAGTCCTAAACAAACCCTCTGTGGTTGTTGGGCATCGACCCGCTGATGCGCCCATCACAAGCGGCTAACGTATCCGCGGAGGCCTCGCGCTGTAATTGACTTTGGGACACACACACACGTGCGGGATTAGCAACTCTCATTAGCCAGACCCCCTGTTGCTTTTTTTGTGTATGTTTTGTTGTGCTTGGAGACGGGGTGTGTATTATGAGAACAAAATAATATATTCTGCTATATATTTGCTTGTTAGCAAACAAAGTGTGAGCTCATCCTTTTTGGCTTCACCCCTTGAAATACATCCCCCGGTGTTTATTGGCCCGTGTGGGCCACGAAGGGAAAAAGTGTGCGAGGTCGTTTGTGTTTCAGCCCGAACGGATTGGCCCGTCACGAGCTCACCCAACGGATCGCCCGGATGATCGTATTTCCTGATTAACTCAAGTGAAATAAAGCTCTTGTAAAAAAAAAAAAAAAGGACGTTCCCTATCCCTTCTTCCCTTTTCCTCGCTCCCTCTCTCTTGACTCTTTTTACGTTTTGTTTTTAATTACCGTGGTCATGCCCGACGGCGGCTGATGACTTGATTAAGACTGTCGCGCTCTGTTCCAGTCTCTACCCCGCTGATGGATGACTCCCAAGCTTATTAACTTACTTGCCACCCCGCCCCGACGATCAATAACGTGCCGGACCTTGAAACGCAAAGAGGGGCAGTGTGATGGAGAGACACATGATTAGCCCATGTAGCCAATATGGAGAGGAGTACAGGTATATTGATTGGGATGGATTAGGCTCAGTTGCAGAGGCTTAAAAGCTTCTCTTTTTCTTACGCTGGTTTTTGTAATCGTACCTGACACCGTGACATTTTTAATGGTAACGAGCAATAAAAAAAATGGCGATACAGATTTTTTTATGGTGTGGCTCTTCCATATTTTGGAATGACTGAAAAAAATGAATACATTCAATCACATAATGACCAAGCCATGGCAGGCGTGCTTAAACTTGTTAAGGTTGTTTAGCATACCTGTCATGAAATTTAAACGGCTCTATTATTTGAAATAATCCAAATAATATGATTACTTTTGTTTCATTTGATGTATTATTCGATGTAACATAAAACCACATTATAAAAAGTTTTTTTTGGGGTGACATTATTGCATTCACTATTTATTACATTCGTCTAATTAAAAAAAAAAAACATTGAAAATTCTTAAAAGTAAATTCCTCAGTCCGAGATGGCTAAAGTTCCAACGCAATCGAAACAAATCGGAGCATTCCAATCTCAAGGGGAAAAAAAAAAACAAAAAACACAACAGTACTTGACACCCGCCCGTCTCCTTTTACTTGGAAGACCACCAGGAGACACGGCAGATGAGGAAAGGTCACAAAAAAAAAAACCTCATTCCCCATGGGAACCGCCCGCTTCACTGGGGCTTTTCACGAATCAGGGCTCATCATCGAAGATCATTTAGCCACCAATGGAAGCGCTTCAGCGTGCCGAGAAGTTTCGACATGTCTGAAGGTGACATTACGTTAGGACTGAATGAAACGGGGCAACGGAACACGCATAATAGACTTTCTTTCTCCGCATGTTGCGATATCGATCACGACTTGATGGAATGTTGGGAGCAGAGTTATTACATTGACTCTACGCTTATTCAAAGGAGGGCGAGTCATCCAAATTAAAACTGCAATTTAGCGTCACCCGATTTGACTGAGACTTTTTTTTTTTATGGCTCTACTCATGATATACACGTCTACCATAATTCATGTGGCTCAGTGAAACCGAATTGATCAAAATGATCAAAAAAAACAAAAATGGCCGCTTCGAATCAAAATGGGCTCCTGAGACTTTTTTTGTGGGCACATGAATAACATAAATATGTTTCCACTGACCTTTTCTTTGGCCTCCATCTGTGTTGACGGAAGTGGAAGCTCCTGCAGGGATGATGCACGCCATTAATGTGAGCGGGCTCCATTTTGCCAGACATTGATCTCGACATGCGGATCGTCCAACCCCGACCGACTGAAAGACGACGACAAGCAGAGGCAGACTCAGAAGGTCATCAATAGAACATTAAACATTACATTTTCTTAAAACATGGGTGAAGGTACAAAAAAAAAACAGTATGTCCCAAAAAAAAATAATAATTTAGTATTTTTTTTTATGGTGTTGGGATTTTCAATAGTTTCAAAGATTTTTTGCTATTTCAACCACACTAAACAGTAGCAGAGAAACTACACCATTTCCATCCATGAGGTCATTTAGCAATATGTTTTTCCAAGTAACTTTTCCCACTAAGCTTTCAGCTGGGACATTTGAAGAATTGACATCATAAAAGCCATTCAAAAGGCAACTAAGAGCGACGTTTCCAAGCCGTGAATGCACACTTAGTGGCTACATTCAATCCCCGCAAGAGAAATTTGTCTCAAGTGCAGAAAATTATTGCTAACCTCTGCATTTTCCCCCTTTTTTTCCACCCGGCTGTGATGCACATTATGAGAAATATGGAGTTGCTTTTACCGTATGCACTCCAGCCAGGGCCGTCATCTGTGACTTCTATTAGCTTGCCGCTCAATAGCGCTCTTGTCCTTGGATGTATTGTTTCTATTAACTTTTTTTTTTTTCCCTGGTCTGTTTTAATTAAATGTGCTGATGGAGTTTTTTTTGGGGGGGGATGGAAATGTCACAACAGCGCTAATGAATTGACGCGATGTCCGGAAGACAAATCAACACCAACTGTCTGTATGAATCAGATTCTTTAAAAAAAAAAAAAAAAAAGCATAAACAGATCAATAGAGCTTTCACGGCTCGCATATTGCTGACATAACCTAATCCCGGCATGCGTGTGTGACCACCTTGCATCCAGAGCTGTAACACAAGCTCATTTAGCATATGGCATCTTTACCGTCGGTGGGGTAAACACAATGGGGATGGTCAAACACACCACGCTGTGCACATTTGCACATTAAGCCGTTAGAAAGCTTCTTTAGGAACCTTCAAAATGAATCAACTTTGTCCGGAATCTGCATTTGTAGGCCGAGTGTTACTCGGGCCTGTGTCAAAATGTGCTGAGTATTCTATGGAGTCAGGTTTAGAGTTAACAATCAAATTCGACTGTGGACGCGCCAAAAACAAACAAAAAAAATGGTCACATTTTACAAATAACATTGTGCTACTCGTCCAACAAATGAAGTCATAAAGGCTTTCTTTCCGCTGCTCCTTTATCGGCGTGAAGCATTCAAACAAATGTCCAAACTTCATTGAGCAAACCTTTACTTCCACCCTGGCTCTCGAGGATCTCGCTATCAGCTGTCAACCTTAATGGAGGCTGCCAATCCCAACAAATCAATACGTCCCCAACAAGGGGCTCCGATTTCCGACCACACAAGAGTAAGCATGACGTCACGTGACCAGGATGCCCCTACGATCATAGTCCAACACAGGAGGGAAAAATAAATAAAAAAAATCAGACCATTTTTGGTGGGAACAGGTTAGACACCCAGAAGCAGGCAGCTAGCCAGCTAGCAAGCGGGAGGTGACGCTAGGCTAGGCTAGGCTATGCGAGCGAGGCCGTAAAGTGGCCGTTAGTGTACATTAGAGGCTCTTGAAGGGATCATGAATTTTTCAGCAAGGGGCTTTGCATGGTCGCAACCTTAAACACACCACAGGCCCTTCAGGATACTCTCACCTTTAACCCCTGCTCTCCCTCGGGGCGAATGGTCATGGTCAATGATCTGCCTGGCAACAGCTTTGTATCACATGAGGTCAAGTGGATGTTTTCACATCCTCAGACTGATTAAGGTGTTCAATAATGGCGCGCAGGGGGGGTCACTCTGGCATTGATATAGTAACAATAGTCATAGTTGTGATTATAAATATAACAAGCAAAGAAAAAAGCTGCAGCTCACTACTTGTTTTAGTTTTTGTTTAGTCTTTGTGTCAAGATATCAGATATAAGATTAGTTTTAGTCAAGTTCTTTTTTTTGTCTGGTCACATTTTAGTCACCTCTTTTTTTTTTTTTTTTAAGTCAGAATGGTCCAGGACTATTTTAGTCTAGTTTTAGTCGACTAAATCTTATGACATTTTTTATACTCTTTTCTCGAATGCAATTCTATTTTAGCCAAATCCAATTGGTCCTTTCAAAAATATATTCATTTCAGACACAGAAGATGCTCTGATTTGAATTATTTTCTCAGAGGGTCGCCATCAAGTCAACAACATTCAACCACTGCATTCGTGATGACGCCATCTTGGAAATCAAAGACACGTCATTAATTGGATCCTTCACTGAGGCTGTGATGGGGGCGGATTTGTGCACATCCGTGAGTGCATGTGTGTAAATGGACTTAGTTTAGGCGGGATTAACCGCACTAAGAGAGGCAGGGACATGCAGGACGTGTAGTGTCCATATGCTGCAAAGCCTTCCCTTGGGGGCCAACACGTGCCCCTCAACTGCACTGATACTACTAAATAAGTATTTGGAAAAAGAAATTGCCTTTAAAAAGGCAGATTTTGTACGTAGTATGTAAAAGATAAACAGCTAGCCTAATGCTAACGCCTAATGGTAATCACCATTGACTGGCTAGCAAACAACAATTCCATTCAAAAATGGCACAAAGAGGCTGAACAAAAAACAACATTTAGTGCAGAAACACATTTTGTGTCTATTCACAAAAGTCAACTTACTTAAAGATTTTAATATTCTACTCCTACATTATGTTTTCCTATATGTCATCTAAATCCCCAAAGGATTAAGATGGCTCACTCACTCACCTGTGTGAAAAGTCAAAGTTGGTCCTGCCTGAGTTCTTCCTTTGCCCGTCACAAAAGCGTGCTTGAAACACAAAGTACATATATGTAATGTAAAACAGTTTATCCATGTTTTTGGAAGACATAAATGTCAACAAAGAGCCAACAAAGCAGGGGCAAAAAAGAAATGTACCTGATGTTGAAATCAATGAGGCATTCTTCTTCACAATTCCAACTTCGAGGTTGGAAGCGCTGTTTAACGATGCCTGCCACCCTGTGGTTAACACTGGTATTACATCTTTCAAACATCAGCGATAGTGAATATTTTCGAGAAAAGGAGGACTATTACAGTACTCTTTGCTCTCAGTGGCCAAAGTGGGAACACTAGGGACAAACCTTTAAGAACAACACCAAAAGCCAATGGTCATAATACACGTATTGTCCAATGAGGAACTTTCTGCAAGGGTCCATCAACACCAAAAGCCAATGGTCATAATACACGTATTGTCCAATGAGGAACTTTCTGCAAGGGTCCATCAAAAATGAATATTTTTTTTGCTTCATGTACCTCATGTAGTGCTGTAAACAGTCTCAGCACAAAAGGGTTTTTGTGAGGCGCATGCCGAGAGGAAACCTGCGTGGAAGAGTGTGGAACAAGTCGAATGACAAAAGCAAGTGTCGGCCTTACACGCACTTCGGAGCCCTTAATACATGTGAATGGAGCCCCCCCCTCTACCTGCCATCATGTTTTTAGCACACTCACTTGTCTTATCATGATGAATGGAGAGTTGGAGGGACTCAGGGGGGGCTGGAATATGTTACCCCGCGGGAGCACAGTGGATCCCCACTGCGGCCCCCGTGAAGTAGGGTGAGGCCATCTGCCCTCTTCTTCTTGGGAGTCAATCCCACCTAGATGAGACACACACGTGGTGATATGGATAGTGCTTGATCTGCCTGGCCAGCCTTAAAATAACATCAAATATTGTGGTTAGCCCTAAGTGCTGCCGTCATTAGTATCGATATAAATGCAGATGTCGAAAAAGGACCAATTAGGGGCCAGTGGGGGCGGGGCTAGCGTGTGGATGATCTCCCTGTTTTATTCTCATTCTCTCTATATCTCTCTCCCCTTTTGTCTCTCATCCCATGATGCCACAAAGTGGAGGTGGTCGCGGGGGGTGCACTTTTCTTAGCGGAGGCCCCCCAGAGGGTCGTATATACACGGCAGGGAAGGAGGATCCGCTAAAATCATGTACTTGTTTGAGCCTCCATTGTTGTCCTATTTGAAGGTGACCTTTCACCCCAAGCAAGCCTGGAGTCAATTCAGCCATCCATCAATGTATGTGCTCATGTAGACATACACTATACATAAAATGATCGCTATATCAACATAAGAAATGACTTGTGGTTGCAGAAGTGCGCACACCCTCTTGTAACCGGTGATGCGGTTGTGTCCAATTCATGCTAAATGGGAGTTAACACACATCTTGCACCATATGAAGTGCCGTTGATTCCCTCCAATTAAAGTTCAGATGTTCTAGTAGGCTTTTGCTGGCATTCTTGCCATCACATCTTACAAGCCTACTGAGCGCTTCCTTAGGGGGATCAAAAGTTTTAGCCAGGAGAAGGCTGCAGCTCTCTTGTCTGTCCATCGGTCAGTCTGTGAGGCATGTGGTGACAAGAGTGTGACGGCAGATGTCAGTCAGGCTGTCTCATTGTGCTCGTGGCAGAAGAGCAACTCACGGCACAACACACTATTGTCATTCATTTGCTCCACAGGGACTTGTTTCAATTTACACCCCGCTTCTTAAAGCGGCATCACGCACGCAAACTGCGAGTCTTGATGAAAAAACACAAACTAAGAGGTTGATTTAAATGCGTGTGGTTGGATCTTGGTGTTACGTTTCAGCATATAAAACTAAGCATAAGCATTATCTTTTTAATGCACTTTAAAAAGATATATATAATTATTTTATGTACCCGTGAGTATAAAATTACTTTCTTCATAAACCGACCACAAATCATGCTTGGAATTTTTTTTTTTTATTAATTGTCTAAATTATAAATAAAGCACTCTACTTTGCAGTGGAAATATCAGATTAGACATAATAAATTAGCAAAATGAAATAAATGCTCCTTAACAAAAAAAAGATCAAATAATAATAATAAGACTTTGGAACTAATACATGAAATACAAATCTGGGTTCACAATCCACAGCACTGATCACATCACCATAAACATTTCGGCACACGTTTGATTGATCGTGTGCCTCAATACAGCAAAATCTTCTTAAACAGTTACAATATTAAACCATTTAAAAGAAACTTGACGCTTGTCAGAGTACAAATAGGACAATAAACTGGTTTGGCTTTAGTTCCACGGACGATATTCTGGATTTAAAGGTGTTTTTCCAGTGTAAGGTTGGAAATTTATTTTGACATTTGTTTGACTTTTTGCATGGTCCAACATTGATTCTTCCGCTGAGCCAGTTCCTGGATTGAGAATTGTGCTGTCCAAGATTTGTCTACCTTAAAAAAAAGAAAAAATACATTTTAAAATGAAATGCAAGACATAATCGAAATAATAATATTTCTTTCACACTACTGTTAAATTATGTTTATAAATACATCTAAACCAAACTAAAATAAAAACATCGAGACATCAATGAAATTCTTTACTTGTATGACTTCTGGCGTGGAACTTGAGCTCAGGCTCCTCCTGGAAGGAAGCCCCGCACAAGTCGCAGGGGAAGGGCTTGTCCCGGGCGTGAGTCCGCCGGACGTGGCTGTCGTGCGCCGCGTGTGAGGCGAAGGCCTTGCCGCAGTGCTTGCACTTGAAGGGCCGCTCTCCAGAATGCTGGCGGATGTGTGTGCGCAAAATGCTGGAGGCAGTGAAGGCCTAAGTGGAGGAAAGAAAGAAAGAAAATTGACAATGGCAACAGGGAACTTGTCATTTTTGATCAGGCAATAAAGTAGATTTATGTGTCAGATGACTGTTTAAAACAGAAAATGTGCTAAAGTAAATATGCAGTCATATTTGTGTGGACATTAGAAAACCAATTGATTCAAAACTGATCATTCATATTTTTTTAATCAGGCAATTCATTTGCATATTTGCTGAAGTTTGTGGCTGTGTTCAGCAATTAAATTACTTTTAAATAAATTTCATTTAAATAATATGCGGTACAATAATCAACCTTGCTGTTATCAGAAATGATTGATTTGAGTTTAGCAATTAATATTTGTCAAGAGGTAGTGATAACTAGTTCCACTTACAATGCTCATTTATGTCTTTTGTGACCGCTTCTAAAATTAATTGTGATCAATTAAATACAAAATGAAATTGTTTGTTTTTCCTAGCTCAATTTTAATGTTTTAATTTCATTTTGTGATTACCGAAAAAATATTATTATTTTAAAATGTGGCCTTAATATTTCCACGAGTTAAATTCAGTTTGCAGATAAAAATAATGCGTGATTACAAAAAAAAACATTATTTTAAGATGTGGCCTTAATATTTCCAATAGCTAAATTCAGTTTGCAGATAAAAATAACAAGCTTTGTAATGTAAAAACAAAAAATATTGTTTGAGGTTATAATTTTAACCAGGCAATAAAATAGTCCCACTCAATCTTTTTGTGCACGTTTGAACACAAACCATAAAATTAAGTAAATATGTTAATTTACTCCGGATCATACATTCATTTCATCATTTTATTTCCATTTTAATTCTAACAAAAAAAATATCGTTTCCAATCTTGACCATTCCTCTAATCAGGTGGAAAATAGTTCCACCACGTGACATACTTTTTCTTGCGTTAAACAACAACGTGTTAAATAAAATAAAACGTAAGTTAAAACGAAATTTAATAATTATCTCTTATTTTATTTTAGAATTAGCTAAAACAATCGTCTGTTTAGCGAGACGAAACACACGAACTGATCGTGAGAATACCAAGCATTCAATCGGTGATCACGTTGAATAAAAGATTAACCGAGAGTGTAAAAAGAAAAAAAAGGGGAGGATGCCATACAAACGAAGAAGAAAAGGCACAAAAAGAACTCAGGCTCATTCTATGGTCGTAAATAACATGTATAATGTGGCGAGACAAAAGGGTGGGTGTACATCTGGCCGATAATTAGCATGGAAGTGTGTCGCCGAAGTGTGCCCGCGGAGGGACACAATAAAACACGGGCCGAATGCGCAGTAAACACAAGGAAGTGGACGAGTGACAAATTGACAATACCGGACAAACATGGCGGATTAAAATACATCTCCTTCAAGTTCTCCTCACTAGACGGACATTTGTAATATTCATCTTCTTTAAAAAAAAAAAAAAAGTCCCTCACCTTGTTGCAGTAGACACACTTGTAGGGACGTTCTCCCGAATGGACTCGCATGTGTTTGTTGAGGCTGGACGATTGAGAAAAACTTTTTCCACACACTGTGCACTGCAATATAGCAACAATGGCTTTTTAAATGATGCCAGTTCAATTACTCGTAAATTGAAAACGTTACATCAACTTGAAAGAATTGTGCTTTTTTTTTTATATATAACATTGAGTAGACCAATAATGTTAATATTGTCCTGATATTTTAGTTCATTTCACAAGCAATAATATATTTATTTGATTGAGGTATCATTTAAAATACCTTATGTGGCCGGTGTTTTTCATGCACGTGGAGGATGTGTATGCGCAGGCGATCCCTCTTCTCGAAAGAACGACTGCATAGGTGGCACGGGAACTTGCGATCACCCTGGTCCACGCAACGTGTGTATTTCAAGTGCTTGTCCCGGTAGTACTTGTAGGCGAACACCTTGCCGCACCGGTCACACTTGAAACCCTCACCGGCATCTGGGGGTAGTTTGAAAAAGATCAGTTCCATTTCAGAGCTTTTCATATCTCCGGTTCCTGATCTCACCTTCAGCGGAAGGTAGGGTGTCGTAGTCCTCGTCAGGACCCCTAAGGGTGAGCGGGATGCCCAAGAACTGTACGTAGCCATCTCCGTACCAAACCAGGAGCTCCTGTTCGCCTTTGATCTCCTTGCAGGCTTCGTAGAAGATCTGACCTTTGACCTGCACCGCCGCTAGATTCTGCTCCTCAGCGAAGCGAGCGCATTTGACCAGCGACATCCAGTTGGCCGAGCCGCCGCGGCCGTCCACAAAGTGGCTTAGGCGACCGTTCTCAAATACCTACAGAAAATGCAGGACGTCGCGGAGGATAAAGAATATACGCCAATGAATAATGTTAAATTGTTCCACTGGTGCTCAAATATCTGTTCAGTCCTACCTCCCACATGAGAGTGTTGTCGTCGTAGGTCTTCATCTCGCTCGTGTTAACCAGTTTTCCTCGGAAGGGTCCGAAGCGTGTGCCTTTGGGAACGTTGCTTTCGGCGTCAGTGAACACGGTGCAGTGAGAAACGTTGCCCCAGCATGCCTGTACGATGCTCAGACCTGCAAGGAGAACGGCTTTCACGTTTTATCACGCAACATCGGAATGGTGGGTTTTAGAGCCTCACCCTCAGGAAGATCCAGAGCATCCTTATCCAGTGGGTTGATGGGACTGTCTGCAAGACAACCAGACTCGATTGGATGACATATTTGGAATAAAATCATCCATAATTAAAAATCAATCAGATTCGATTAATACATATTGTATATACCGTACAGAATATACAGGTGAAAAAACTTTTTTTTTTAACTGTTACTCTGTACTAATTATTTTTTGTGGACATTTATGCAGTATGTATAATGTAGTATATACAATACATATAATGTACTGTATATTTACAAACGATATTGACAAAATGTGTGTAAGTATACACATATTTACATTTTCACCAGATTAGTGGGAATTATTTACAATAATGAAATGTTGACTTAACCTAACTTGTTGATTTCAAACAAATTAATTTGTTCTTGATTTTTTACATTTGCTATTACAACCAGTTATTTTTCTGTTTCCGTTTTAATACGCTTTTAAAAATCGGTTTTATGAAGGTATTTTTATTGTTGCATTTTTAGTATAGTTTTTTGTTTTATGATTTTTTTTTAAATCGGGGATTTGTTCCCTTTTTTTGGGGCTATCAAAACCTGACTTATCAAAACTTATACCTTTTCACCTTGATGAATTGTTCTAAATTTGCCCATCAAAATGATGAGTTCAAAACTTTTCCAAAAGACAAGCACTTGGCACCTTCTTTGTCTGGCAGGTTCACCCCTGAAATAGCGTGGCCTCCTCCGGCACCGCCACGGCCTCGCTCCGGGCCCGCTGAGTACCCGTACAGCACCGCGAACAAGTCATCCTCGCTAAAGTTGAAGCGGCCTCTCTTCTCCGGGGACGGAACCCCGCTCCGGAGCATCTGCTTGGCTGGCGATGCAGAAGCGCAGGGTGACCTCTCGCTGCCGTTACCCGAAAGCGAGAGAGGTCCTGCGGCGTGCTCGGTCACCACCGCGGCCAGCTCCTCCGCCTTGGACGAGAACCGCGGGTGACTTTGCATGAGGTGTCCGAGGAAAGGGAGACCCGGGCCTGCTAACATCTGCTGCTGCTGCTGGAGGTAAGGGTTGAGTACCAGCGCGGAGGGGGACTTGACGGGGTGAAGGAGACCGTGAGTCCGGGGGAAAAGCTCCATATACGGATGGTGGTGGTGATGATGGAGAGGGGCGGGGAAGAAGCCCCGGGCGGGACTTGTCTTGAGCATGTCCGCCTGGAGGATCCTGTCCTTGGGCGCTGAAGGGAGGCTGGACAGGGTGAGCAACATGAAGGATGGATGGAACTGCGTCCTAATAAAATACAGGTTAATACACACTTTAAGCACATCGAGTTCATTTTTCAAATTCATGAAGGTAACGTTAATTTTCTTATTTAATGAATGAATGCCGCTTTGCATTGTAAAGCACTTTGTGATTATCTGCAAAGATAGACTTTAAGTATAAAGAAAAGTGAATTTATTTAGCTTCAAGAAAATCTTGATTTCATAACACTTTGCTTAAATCAAAGGTTTATACACATATTTAAATCATTTTTTTGGGGAATCACCCCCCCCTGGTGAAAAAGTTTAATCTAAATTTCCTCCCTTCATCCCATAAAAAAAAAAAAAAAAACACATTCATCACCGCTGTGTGAGTATTTGAAGAAGCATTCAACCAGTTCAGAGATACAAATCAAGGTCATGACACTCATTCAGGCCAGCCAGAACTGAGGTCAACATTCCTAAAACTTGAATGTCTTTATAGACCCTAACCCTGAATCCATATTTTAGAATTTGCAACATTTAATTAGAAATAAATCTGCAACTACCAGAAGCCCATTAAAACACGCAGAAAAATCAGCACATTTTGATTTTTTTTTTTTTAAGAAGCTTACCTTGCTGCCAATTTAGAGGTGCTGCACAGTGAAACTTGCTGTCATAACCCCTTTCCTACCCCCCCCCACACACACACAAGCAGGAAGAATCTTCTTCAAGTGGACCAGACAGTGAGTGTGTATGTGTGAGGACTGTCCGGTCATCTGAGGGCATCCACGTTGATCCGCTGATGATGGTGCTTCCTCCTTTCTATTGGCTGCTGGCTCATGCATCTCAATAACATCTTTCTCTCTCTCTCCAGGGAAAACCCACCCTGCTAACTTGTATGCATTTACATATGAACTCATCAATTTGGATGTTATCTCAAACAACCCCCCCCGGAACACTAATGATCACTTTTACCTATGAGGTGTACCTAATGTTATGGCCTGAAAGTGGAGAAATAATTAACAAAAAAAACAAAAAATGCTGACTTGTTTTGTTGGAAGAAACAATTAAAAGGCATCAAGGTGAAATATGTCAATAACAGAATTCTTTATTTACAAGGCAAATAGCATCAGCGAAGCCATAATAATTGACAACTTGCATAACCGTGGGTTTTAAACTTCTCGTGTCACTTTTGCATAAAACACGCACACGCGCGCGCGCTCGCTCGCTCACACACGCTTGGGTTGCAAAAAAAGGGGGGAGTTGGGGTGGAGGGGGGGCTACAGTGAGATTCTTGTGAACAATGCAGGAGAAAAATCGCACACACACGCACACCAGCTGTGGAAAAAAAGCAACGAAGCGTTCCTGGGAGAAACTCTTATTATAATACATGAACATATCGCGCTTCCTTTTTAAATGATGATGTCGCACCCGGTTGGTTTTGTACAAGTCATTATACAAACGTATACACACGGCCACGTAATATACAAGAGCGGACGAGATCTAAGGCATATTTGCTAGGTTGTTGTTGTTTTTTTTTTTTTAGCTCTAGTAAATTGGCAGACAATACAAAAAGGGCATTAAAAATAGCAAAAGCTGTTTCGGGGGGGGGGGGGGAGTGATCGTTGCATCCTACACATGGCTTCTTTACACGTTCTTTGGAAATAATTTTGCAACGGGCAGGGATTTAAAAACGCTCAAGAAGGCTCGTTTGATACAATCGAAATCGGCGCTTTGTTGAGGATTGCCTCGTAAGTCGCATGGGGGGTTGGCCCTTCAGAAGAAATGGTTGGACCCTGTTGACCTGACATCATCGTTATGATCAGAAGCATGTCAAAACCAAGGTTCTGAACTCGAATTGAGGTGTGTGAGGGTTATTTGGCTTTTCTCCATGGAGCGTCGCAGTACATCAGAAGGGTGGGGAACCGTTTTTCTGTTTCTCCCAGAGACAATACGATAATTCAAAAAAAAAAAAAAAAAAACAGCATCCAGTGTGTGTTTTGTACTCAGACACGGGACGGAGGAAGAACATTGACTCCTTTGACCAACAAATTGAATCAATTTGTAACGCGTTTCAAATCATCCTTCCCCATTGAAATGAATGGAAATAAATGAATCCATTCGAGCTGCATTGTGCTCCAGTTTCACGAAGATTTTTTGCAGAGAATAAAGATCTAAAAAAAATCTGCATTGTCTATATACTTGTGTTGCTCCACTATTTGTGTTCAAACAGCCAATGCTTAAAGGGCACTGCGACATGGATGCTATTTATTAGCCTGTCTATGGAGTTTTGCATTAAGTGTTAGCATTAAGCTAGTGACATTTCCTAAGGCAAAAAGTATGCAACATTGTTAAACACAATTTAAGTCATTTAAGTCGGACCAACTTTAAAATATAAACTGACATTTATAACAGTAATGTTATTTGTTTTTTTCTTCCCAAGTAAAGTTGCAAAAAAATATTTTTTGCTTGCCAGCTTGGCCTCTTTTTTCACCAAACTGGTGCTTTGCTGCCATCATCTGGAGCTCATCCTGCAATCGGAAGTGGAATGGTGGCAGTGTGAGAAGAAAAGTGGAGAGGGGGTGGGGGGGGGGGGTGCACTCGCTTCTCCCACCCTCACGACGGCCACCGGCGTCATTGCGGGCTCCGTGTGAAAGGCACTGGCAAAATATGTTTTGCTTGAAAGGGGGCGATACTAAAATAACAGAATGGTTAATTTGACTTTTTTTTTTTGCGGGGTTCAGACGTTAACTTTTCAATGATGTTAATGTTTTAACAATTACAGGTTCCCCACCCTTTGTAATTAAACAGAAAAAAAAAAAAGAGTGCGCGCCATTTTAGGCGAATCATTGCCTGAGGACATTTCAATATGGCTGTCTGTCAAGAGCCAGTGCTGCATAATCTAAAACATGAGTGTTACAAACGGCATTAAAAAAAAAAAAGGGTGTTTTAATACTGCATCCAAACGCACAGCCCAAAAAAAAAAAAAAAAAAAAAAAGGTGTCCTTATTCTTAATTAGGAAACTGTACAAAAATTACAAAAAACAGTTATTGCTTGTTTACATGACACCAAAATATGCACCTAGCAGCTTGCATGAAGCAATTTTTGTTTTCAAACTCCAGACAACATAGAAAGCACTTTTTTTGTTTTTTTTGTTTTTTTTTGTTTTGGGAACAAAAGTTATTGTATGGCTGTGTCGACTCGACTGGTCTCGTTTGGTGGTGGTCTGCGCTAAAGGCAAGAAGAAGCAAGAAAGCGATATCATCTGTACACTGTATACATCGCGGCCCCGCCCCGCTTTGTACCGGATGCGCTGAAAACAAAGAAATATGATGTCAGCAGACAGCGCCCCTCCCCTCCCCTCCTTCAAAAAACAAAACAAAAAAAATCTAATAAATAGAAAAACCATGGTATCACTTATTGGTATATACAAGTCATTGAATTTGGACTTTTTTTGTTTTTAATTATAAGATCATATAATCTCTTAAAGTCTCGGATGCTACAAGGATTAAGCCATCTACAGGAATTATTCTTAGTAAAACAGAATCTATACAGAAAAATAAAACTTAATTTAATACACTATATAAACCTCAAAACGCTCTTCTGCAGTGTTGCCTGCTACCCCCCCCCATTCAGGCGAACAAAAAAAGCTTTCTGAATCGTCTTCAGAAACTTTGAAACAAAACTTCTGAACTTTTTAAAAACTTTTTGTCATCATACAATAAGGAAAAGCTTCAGAGAGGCAAACCGAAACAGTCGGGTTTTCCTTTTTTTTGGGAGGGTGAAATATTAACAATGAGATTGTAAATAGCCGCAGTCCGCTGAGAGGAATACATTCATCGGGGCGTGTGTGTGTCGGGGGGGGGATTGGGGAGGTGGTTTGCCCCTCGTACCCGGGGGGGGGGCCTACAGTAAGTCACACTACGGTGAATGCAGACAGATGCCTGACTGTATTTCGTAATCTTTGAGGGCTGTTGGCTCGCTTGCGTTCGTACGCTTTTTTTTGTTGTTGTTGTTGTTGCTCCATCTCGAGTCCGACTCAATGCGAGTTAACAGTATTTCTGGAAGAAGAAGAAAAAGAAAACAAACCTGAAGCAGTTGACTGCATAAACATGCACAGTGATGGGCAAAAGCTTCAATCGTTGACATAATCTAAGTGCCGATATGTTTTCTATTGTCTGACATCGGTGCGATGGTGACCGCCCCGCTAAAATATTGATGGGCCCTGAAAGCCTCGTGGAGAAGCTGCGGTTAATGACACCTTACCGGCTCTTGTCCCATGGAGGGCAAGCCGGGCGAGGACATGGATGAGACGCCCATCTGGCCCATGCCAGGGACACCGTTGAACAGGCTGCCGTTATTCTGCTGTTGCTGCTGGCTAAACTGAGGGGACGCTTGCTGCTGTGAGAACATACTGCCAAGGAAAAGGAGCACAAATCACAAAAAGGTGATTTTTTTTTTTTTGGGGGGGTTCCACCAATCACAATCCGCCCCTCCCTACCTGTTCCCTGCCACGTTGCCCTGCGTCCAGCCATTGATGTCGGACGAGCCCTGGAAGGGGGTACCGCCTGGGCCCTGCTGCATCATGGGGGATTGCTGAGCGTGTGCTACCCGTGGGGATAGCAGGGGGCTCGGCGGTGCACCGGGACCCCCGAAACCGCTGTCCGCCTGTTGGCTCATACCTGGAGTGACAGTTGGGAAATGGGTCAAGGAGACAACACCAAAATGCGATAGAAATGAATGAAATAAAAAATGATCGTAGAAAGCGTCATTCAATGCATTCAAGTGGGCATTCGGGATGTTGACTGCAAGCAAGGTCGGGAGCAATGAGGTTAGGAAGGAAAATGAAACAGCCTTGGATGGATAAATATAGATAGATCGGATTCATGGTAAAAGAACTTACTGCCGCACTAGAGCTGTGAAGCCCTTTTTGAAAATCTGTGTTAAATGGTGAATTCGCTCTCATGGTTTGAAGTAGAGCTGGATTTCTGTAGTTAGGGCGCCCTCGTGTGGACAAGAAAGTGTAGAGCTAGCTAAAATTATGAGAATTAATTTGACGTCATACCTGTAAGCGCACACGTTTTTGCAAGTATATCTATCATGTGCAAAAATATTTGTATTTTACTGGTTCCAAAAAGTCTGATATTCAATCAGGAAAGTTTTCTTTTGGGGGGGGGGGTTGATCGTAACAGCACACGATGAGGGCATTTGAGGTGAACCGCGTGTGGGGGGGGGGCTGGGGCGGGGGAAGCAGTACCTGAGTTGGGAAACTGAAAGGCACTGTGCTGCATTTGGGGGCTGAGTACGGTCCCGTACTGTCCGCCCATCATGTTTGTGTTTTCCATCATCATCATCATCATCTGCTGCTGCTGCTGCTGGGAGGAGGGGGAGGGGGTGGAGCAGGAAGAGGAGGAGGTGCCATGCAAGTGCAGCTGGGGGTTGGCGGGGAGAGACAGTAGGCTGGGGGAGGAGAGAGGCGAGGGGGAGGAGAAGGGGCTGCTAGGGGGAGGTGGAGAGGCCAGGCCTGTACCGGTACCGTAGCTGGGCGGGTAGGGGAACTGCTGGGGGTTGGCCTGGGGGATCCGCGGCCCGCTCATGTTGGGAGGCAGGTTGAGGCCCTGCGCCCGCATGGCCATGCTCCGCTGTTGCTGTTGCTGCCGCTGTCGCAAGTGGTTGCTCAGCATCTCGCGTTGACGCTGCGCCAGCATCTGGGCATTGATGGTCCCCTGCGGGGGAAGACCACAAGTGGTGGGCCCGTTTTCTCCAGCTGGGTGGATTGATGGCTTACCTGATTGGGAGCGTTGGATCTTAGAGGTAGGTTCACATTTGACACGCTACTCATCTGTGTCATCATTGGCTGTCGGTTCTGGTTGGAAGGAAAGGAAGACAAAAAGGAAGAAGACAAAAAAAATGGTTACAGCAAAGTTATTATCCATCCATTTTCTGGACCGCTTTGTCCCCACGGGGATCACGGACATGCTGGAGCCTATCCCAACTGTCGTTAGGCAGTAGGCGCGGGACACCCTGAACCGGATGCCAGCCAATCGCAGGGCAGGAAAAGTCAAAACAATTGAATAGTCCGACTCACCTGCTGTGACTGAAGCCGATGTTGCAGCTGAAGGCGCAGCGTGTTGGGCTGGGTGGGCACCACCCCGCTGGGCCTGAGTCCCGCCCGGGCCTGCATCCTCATCATTGGGTAACCGGGACGCGGCGGCATCTGGCCGGCCATCGGGTGGAAGCCCGGCTCCTGCATGGGCGCGCCGGGGTAGCCCCTCTGCGCCATGTGGGACGGGGGCGGGGCAAACTGCTGCTGAGCGTACATGGGGGGCTTCTGCTCCAGCATCATGGAGGAGGGGTCCTGCGCAAACTGCTCCTGGTCTAGCGTCTGATTCTGAAAGGATCGTGGGGAAACATGAAAATTAAAACGAGGAGATTGAATGAAGCTGCGTTTTGCGCGGTTCGCTTTTTTTTATCCATACAGCGGATTTTTCGTGAAACGGCACTTGTCATTTTCAAAGTACAACGGCAGCTGGGTCACCTGTTCGATCAGAGCGGGGATGCCGAGCGCCCGGTCCAGCTCCTCCAGGCCGTCAAAATCCTTTAGCGCAGAGTACAGCTGAGACATGAGGGCCCCCTCGTCCACCGGACCCCCTTCGCCGAGGCCAATGCTGCACAACAAGTCCTCCTGAGGAGTCGGGTGAAGCGACCTGAGGAGGGGCGAGGGGGGTGTTAAGAGGACATGGGCCCAGACTTTGAATTGGCCAGGATTTTGGTGATACCTGTTCTGGTTGACAAAAGCAGTCTGCTCAATGGGCATCATGCTGTCCGGCCAAGGAGCCGTCTGATTGGGCGGAGCCTGCTGCTGCTGCTGCTGCTGCGAGAAGTGGCCGACCATACTCATGTCCATGTCAAGTTGGGCTAAAGGGTGACAAAAAAAAAAAAAAATCGATAGGATCCAGTTTAAAAGGTTCCTGACAAGAACGAGTGTGCTGGCAAACTGCTGCGTTCAAGTGCTTTAAAATTTGACATCTCATTACCAGATGTGGTTAAAGAAGTGTTTATCAAATTCGGAGGTAAAATACATTAATTGTTCATTTCCTTTTATTACTGTGAACTAATCACAAATTCACTTCGCTTGAAGAATATTTTGCTTTGAAGACACCACGAGATGGCGCTAAAGTACTGGTGAATATGAAACGGTAATTTAAGTAGTTAACAGGAAGGATTAAGCATCGTGAGTGAGTCTCTTTGTGCTGGTATTCCACACCGTTGGGCATCATGGAGGTCTGGAGCATTTGCCGAGGTCCTGGTTGCCCCGGTCTCATGGGAGGGCCGCCGGGGCCCATCCGACTCTGGGCCAGCTGCGGAACCGAGGCTGAGCCCGCCCAGCCTTCCTGCTGTTGCTGCTGTATACCCGGCCGAGGACCGCCTGGACCCACAAGTCCTGGATGGAGACAAGAATGAGAATTACTGTACTGTAACATACGTGGAAAGCCTTGAGTGTGGGTGTAGGATTCTACAAACCCACCTGGGACGACCATGTTGGCCTGGCTTGCCATCATGCCGTGTCCTCCCACCATGCTTTGCTGCTGCTGTTGCTGCTGCTGAACCAGCGCATACGGGCTGGTGGTCCTCATGGGGTACTGCGGCGTGGCGCTCATCTCCAGCGACACACTCCTCATCGGCCCACCCCTGCCCGGCCGCACGCCCCCGAAATCTGTAACGTAAGGAGAATGAAGACTTCCGCCGCCCAGCAAAGCAACACACAAAACAAATACTATAATAATACTAATAATTACTCGAGTATTTATTTGAGTGGGTGCGAGTGCTTTGCTACTCACTGGTGGGCACCATGCCACCGGTAACATTCTTGTGCTGCGGATGCTGCGGCGGTGTGGCCGGGTTGCTCTCGGACATTTGCAGGATGTCGTTGATGATGTTTTGCTTGTCCATGGGGCTGGGCAGCGAGACGGGCCGCGGCTCGCAAAACAGCTGCGGCTGGGCATTCTGCAGGTCGTTCAGGATGTCGTCCAGCTCCGAGGACTGCGCACGGAAAGGAGAAGGAGATGGATGACACTTGTGAAATCTGAAGACATGGATAGCAGTGAGATAAATAAGTTGCAAGTGCTACAAGTGGCCACCAGGGGACAGCACATGAAGACTCACTGTGAAGTGCACTACTGAGCTGTTCTTAACGGGAAACAACCAAAATTACACTGATGGGCAAATATCTCAAATAAAACTAATTAGTTATAGTTACAAATTGCCCCCAAAAAAGTAACTTACTTCGAATTACTTCTACTAATTAGCTACAAGGACATGTAATTATGATGATACTGTTTTACCTTTAAACCTTTAAATATGTCAAAGGATTCTGGTTTTTTGAATTGAGTAGACCAGAATAGATACATTATTTCCAACACATCTACTTCCAAATAACAAATCCATAAGGATGTAGAGATGAAGGAATAAAACAAAGCCTCGAGCCCACTTTATCACAAACCGGTGAGTGACTTGTACGGCCATTGATAGCTTTGCTTAGTGTGGTATACGTGAGCTAGCGTTTTCCGGATATACGGGAGTGCTACATACAGTCAATGTGGAGGAGGGGGGGGGGGGGGGGTGAGACAGTGAAAAGCCCTAATGAGGTCAGGAATGATGTAATGCTCCTGTACACTCTCACTTGTATGCCCCCCCCCCCGTTCACTTTCTACTCTCTCGGCCACGCCACTTTTACACTTAATGGCTCCTGTTTCTATCAATCTCTCGCTGTTTTCGAGGCAGCAGTGTAACGCGATCCGCATCCTGTGCAGGAACGACGAGGGTACAAGGCGTAAAAGGAAGAGGAGGAAACAATTTTAGAACCCATAGTTGCTGTAAGCAGAAGGTTAAAAAAAAAAAGTGAATATTCGTTTTTGGATTGAGCTAAAATTATGTTCTTTTAAAAACACCCAGTTTCAAATTATTTTGGACAAAAAAAAAAAGAAGCATATTTTGACCTGGATTGGAGCTATCGACCACTGGTTGGATTTTAGTTTCGTTTCGATGACGGCGAGAAGTTGCTATGTCGAAGTCAAGGAAGTGCTTTCACTCATTTGGTCAAAGTTGATGACAGTGGAAAATTAACACACACACACACACACACAATAATATTCCCCTCTGCCTTTTGCCACAAGTCAACTCTGCTCTGATTTCACATGTAGTCCTGCATCAATAATTCAGCTTTCAAACAATCGTGCGCATTACAGGAGGGAGGATGTGTGTGTGTGTGTGTGGGGGGGGGGGGGGCACACACTAGTAGGAGCAGTGGGTGAGGTTAGACCCCTCCCCCCACCACCTCCCCGCCCTCAAATCGAGTAGTCATCGTTCACACATGGCCGAGCAGCCATTCACCAGCAGCCCACTCGCCAGATAATGAAGTCGTCACAGCGTCCGTGACTAAAGACAACAACACACGCAATGCACGCTGCCAGAAAAGGCAAACGGGACCCGGAAGAAAATAATGAATTGAAGGATAATCGGTAGAATCGAAAACTATTCTCAATACTGCATCGGGTCAGTTTAAAGAAAAGTTGGTTTTCGGGATGTTTTACAGGGGGACGACTTTTTCCTCTCCCCTTATAGCCGATGCGGCGTAAAACAAAACATGGCCGCCGGCTCTATTTTAAAGTGCTTGCCTCCTCGCCACTATCACCATGGCAGCGGCATATGGCTCATCGTGCTCACTCTGCCTGCCGAGGCTGGGCTCTCCTGGGGCTATGTGCGCTTCCCCGTGTTTCTCCCCTCTTTGTTCCCATGCTACGGTGGTCCGACTATTACCCGAGGCCTCCCCCCCCGCCCAACATCCACTCCTCGTTTCCTTGTACAGTGGCGTCAGAGTATTGGCCCCCTTTTCCTGATGTATGATTTTGTTTTTCTATCAGGCAAGCCCCCATTTTAGTGTGTAGGAGATGTTGCGCGCACTCCCGCAGTAGGTGCATCGGCGATTGCATCACAGTAAGTATACTGCAAAAAAAAAAAAAAACAACATAGCAATTGAAATTTCACCAGCAAGTCTCTCCCTGTTCATTCCAGATTCCCTCCTCCCTCCCTCACATTCCCCTTCCTTCCTTCTTTCTTTCTTTCTTTCGTTCTGTGCCAGCCATGACCCGAGCTGGCTGCCAAACCCGCAGATTCCCGGGCCAAACGCGAGCAGGGATCAAATGGCCGGAGTGCCGCGGGGGCTTCGTCCAAATGTCACAGTCGTTTGAAGTGGGTGGGATGCAGCTTCCCTTTGCTCACGCCGCCAAAGCAACTTTTAAAAAGATATCGTGCTTTTTGGTGGAGACAACTGGAGGGGAAAAAAAAAGTGCCGACCGGAAGTGCCAGAATTGAACAAAGTGAGCGGCCGTGCAATGATTGGAGCGCTTTCATCTCGCTACGGGCGGTCGGTGAACCGATTGCATGCGCTGCGTACGCACGTGCATCGGGAAAGAGAATCGGCGAGGTGTTGAGAAGGCGCTTTTTGACATGGGAACTCCACAGCACAAGAAATTAGCAGCGGACGCTAGTCCGGGAAACAAAAAAAAAAAGAAACTAACCTGTTCGGCCCGATCGTAGCCGACATCTGGTTTCTCTGTTTTGACGAGCGGATGTTTGCCCCCCCCTTCCACCTTGACCTCTCCAGGCTCCAGCTTGGGCGCCTTGTCCTTCAGCCCGCCATCATCCTTGTCCAGCAGGTAGCGCAATAGAGCATTGTCCTTCTTTTTGGGGCTGAGCGGCTCCTGCTTGGGGGTGCCGTCTGCGTCGGCAGCGCCCTGGCCCTGCTCCTGGCCCAGCTCCTTCCCGGTGGCCTCGGCGGTGAGCTTGGCCAGGTCCACGGGAGACGTGCTGTTCTGGAGCAGCTGGTGGAGGATCTTGTGTTTCTCTTTGAGGGATGTGGCGTGCGTAGTCACTCCGGGGAGCCCGCTGCGGACCCCGGTCCCATCTTTCGCCTCGGCCCCCGCGTTGGGGGACAGGGGCGTCTCCAGAGGTTCCGGTTTGGTGGTGAGCAGCTGCAGCAGCTTAGTGTGGCCCTTGCTGTCGTGAAGACGAGCGTGAGCGTCGTCCTCGCGCTCCTCTTTTGGGTCGGCCGGGTTACTTTCCGTCTGGGCCGCCCCGTGGCCCCCCTGCCCGGCTTCGAAAGAGTCCAACGAGCCCGGTCCGGGTCTCGGCGCGGGATGAGGCCCCGATCCCGGAGGGGCGCTAGCCGGGGAGCCTATCCGCCGATCGGGAGACCCCAGCGTGTGCCCGTGACCGACTCCGTGACACTCGCTTAGGGCCTGGAGGGCTGACAGAGAGCTGCTGGTGTAGCTGTTGCCATGGCTGCCCGCCGCGCCGCTGCCCATTCCCACCGGGGAGGGCGAGTGGAGGCCGACGCGGGGGCTAGCCGCCCCCCCGGGGCTGCCGCGATGTCTGGGGGAAAGCATGCAGTTCTGCTGAGGCGGATGCGGACCGCCCACCGGGCTGGGGCTAGCGCGGGAGGGACTGTTCATTCTCCAGTTCTGGCCCTGCTGCGGTGGCTGCATCCCCCCCGCGTGGCTGTGCGGTGGGGGGCAACCGTAGCGGTAGCCCTGAATGTGTCCCCCCATGGCCGCTGGCTCTCTGGGCCCGGCGGGGCCCGGCGGCGAGAAAGGCGTGCTGTTGCTGATGTCTTGGCCCTGAGGTCCCGCGCCTGGCAAGCTGCCCGGGGTCGGAGGAGTCATGGAGGGGGTGGAGGAGTTCACGGGCTTGGGAGCCATGCCCGCAGCCTGGGCCTGGGCAGCGGGACCCATGTCCTGGCCCATGCCGCACACCGTCTGCTCCCTGGAGGCCAAATAACAACACACAGAGCAGTTCAAACAATCATACGCAGAGAAATGTTTCTGTTCTCGGACGTACCTCTGGAGAATGTGCAGCGACATGTAAAGCTGAGGTTCGTTGGTGGCGTGAGAGCGCACCAGCTTGCTCTTGGTATGGGCCGACACGATGGTTCCGTCCGAGAGAGAGAAGCGGTAGATGGGGCTGAACGCCTGGCCGTGGCGAAGCACTGCACCGAAAAAGGAAGCGTATCAAATCGCAGGTGTCGGACCGCCGGGGAGCAGGACTTACCTTCTTGCTGATGCCGTTTGGCAAAAGACATCTCGCCGTCGTTTTGCAAGTGAAAGCGTTGGATGCAACGACGCACCAGGTCCTCCCAGCCCGGTTTCATGGAGGCCCGCAGCAGGCTGGTATCCAGTGAGGTTATCTTGCCTGGAAAACAGAACTTTCTTTCACTACCAATTCAGATATTCTTCAGGATGATTTTTTTTTTTTTAAATGTCAATCCAAAGTCATAACATGAGGAACACCTGCTCCACTGTAATGCGCTTCAGCTGAGAAACCAGGCCATGCCATCTGTCAGGCTAATGGATCTTGTTAAGACTGCGCTTGTGTACCCGATCCTGCTGTAATTGGACTAGCGCGTTAGCGTGGAGGGCAGCACGGTGGCCTAGCGGGCTCCGGGTCTGTCGTTCGAACGTGTCCCGATGTCGGTGAACTTGAATCGTGTTGCGCTTTCTCGGTACCTTGTAGGTCTTGGCGTGTGGTGAAGCTCTCGTGCGTGGGCAACATGGGCCTCTCCTTCATGGGAACCCGGCGAGCTACGCAGATCAGGCACGACTGGAAGTCTGAGGGCGGAGAGGAGAAGCCGGAGATGAGGACGTACGTGGAAGGATATGGAAAGCACGGGGTGGGGGTGTGTTATTCCCAGGCAGCATCATTAATTGAGTTATTAATGATGATGGGGAGCAGGGCCCACCCCCACCACCCGTCGTCTTTCATGAGCGGAAGTGATGACCTTTGAGTGTCAGTGAACACATGAGTCAGACCGGTTTTGCTGGGTCGGTTTTTGAACTTGCGTACCGTCGCCTTCTTCCTTGATGGACTTGGGCTCCGACACGGCGAAGCACTGCATGGTCTCGTACTTCTGCTGCTGCTGCGGCTCGTGCTCGTGGGGCTGCTCGGGGCTCTCGCTGTGCGGGTTGACCAGCATTCGGCAGTTGAAGGTGTGGCTGTTTCGCCTCGGACCCTCGCTGGACCACGGCACGCCGTTCACTGGGGGGGGGAGGGAGGGGGAGAAAATTTAGCTAACTCTGATAATGGCGGTAGGTTATAATCAATTTGCTACAGTTTTTTTTTGGGGAGCCGCTCTAAAGTTTGCAGTCAAGCTCCACCGAGCCAAACGTGCGTCTCCTGGAGAACGCACATGCGACTCGAGCAAAGTCGCGTCCCACTCCATCTGCTGATCTCATTCGCTGCATTGATGATAATCTCCCAGTTATCTGGGACACAGCCCCACGCTTGATGCTTTTTTTTCCCCCCTTTTTCTTGCTGGGTGCTTCTTCTTCTCCTCCTCGCCACTCGCTCTCCCGCCCAGATGGCCGGGCGCTCGTCAGACCTCAATCCCGAGCGCAGAGGGGGGAGGGACTGACATAGATTGAAAATCACCTCCGGTGGCAAAAAGAAACTGAAGTCAAATGTTAAAGGGTAAAAAAAAAAAAAAAAAAAAGCTTTGCTAATATAAAATGAACAAAGAGAGCAAAAATGGGAAAGTCACACCCTTGATGTGACGATAGAGGCACGAGATGAAATTATAGGAAGGGAGTCGCGGCTGACAGGGGAGAGAAACCCGAAAATGGAAGCTAATTAGCCGAGAAGGCGGCTTAGATGCAAGAAGAGCGCCGGGGGGACTCTCGCCATCCGGCTGAAGAGGAAAATGAAGAACGTATAGATTGAGAAAAAGTGGAACGCACCATCTGAAAAAAAAAAAAAAACCCCAGCACCCTTTTTCAGTGGAGCGCGGCAAAAACAATTACTTGATTTTTTTTTTTTTTCCCCTTCAAATTTTTCAAAAATAATTTCAAAGTGGAGCTCAGGCTGACCGAGGGATTTGGGCAGCAGGTTCTTAATGAACTCGGCGTGGTCTCCGACGTGCAGCACGCTGTAGACGCTGGTGTTCATCAGCTCCTCCTGGTTGTAGTGCAGGTACTGAGTCACGTTCTCCGACACAAACACGATGTTGCCCTCCATGTTCACCACGAAGAAGAAGCCGTCCAGGGCCTGCGCGGGACAACCAACGACAGCAAGTCAACAGATTTTTATTCATTTATTTATATATTTTATGTTTACATCATATTTATATTCTATTTTTATACAAAATCAAATTCCGGTGCTTGTTAATCTGAGACGGCATTTCCTCTTCCACCTCTACGATAACTATAATCGCCATTAGCCTAATTGTTTTGCACGGGCGCGCCAACGCGTGAAAACGTCCACGGACGATTCTCCCAAAGTCGAGCCCGGCTGAAAATAGAGCCGTGGCCGAGATCATCTATCGCGGCGCGATAAGTGCATTCCGTGTGAAGAAAGGCCACGGGCTGGACAAGTAGGGCACCCAGAAACGGAGTGAGCCTCTTTCTAGACAGCGCTTGCGTCACGTCGAGCTGGCCGATATGCTAATATACGAGGCTCGCCTCCTCGCCACAATGGCGACATTTCCAGAATTAGTCTATATGCCTCCCTCTTAGTGCATCCTTTAAACGAACACGGGCTATATTTAGCCCCCATGAGTCAGTGTGCCGATTTGGTGACGCCGGACCGCGGGAGCTATAAATAGCCCTCGACGGCAGATATCCGACGTGAGAGGAAAAATGAAATGAAGAGAGCCCTGAGCAGGCCCTTTCTATGCACACGGTACCTCGAGCATCATGGGTCCCAAGGCATCCTTGTCAATCACGCTCTGGCCCGTCGACGAAACGTCCGACTTCTGCACCTCCTCCTCGTTGGCGGCGGCAGCTTTTTCTGTGAGCGGGGAGAAGGTTGAAATGTTTGACTTAAAAAGAAACATTTTGTGTTAGCCCCCCCGCTGAGGTTTCGCCGATGCATTAACGAGCCGAGAGATGAATGCGCCGCTCTGTGTGGAAATTGAAGACGCGTGATTGGCTGCCATTCGCGTAGCCATCGAAACGCCTCGCCCGGCCCCAAAAAAAAGTAGGCGAGAGGACACAAGGTTGTAAGTTTCTATCGTTACGTTGCTTATGTTACATAACAGCTCCTGTCACGTAAAACAAGATGACATCGCCGGCCACGTATATAATTAGACTGCGCCGTGGTCCAGCTGGGTCTAAACTTACTCCGGCCATCTCCATACGCCCCGTCGAAGCAACAGGAGCAATTTAAACTATTTTTGGATCCAAAAGCTTTTCTACTCCTTTTGATTATTTAAGAGAAAAGGCCATTTTTAGGCATGATTAAATACAATCATAAGGATAACGTGTTGGGTCTGAGATGTCTTCAGGAGAAGCATCTGTGCAAATAATTGGGCGGTGCTGATTGATGTGCCCGACGTTCTGGCTCGGGATGGTGGAGGCCATGCTGGATTATGAGAGTTACATGATGAAGTGATGGAAAGAACATTAATCAATCCTAACTCTGTTTAGGACAATATTAAATTGCTTCCAACACTTGCATGTGAGTCATATTTATTTATCATAATGATTATTATTACCTTCATTATTATTCGCGTGTGTGTGTGTGTACCTTGCTCCTTGATTTGCCGGATCTGCTTGACCGTCTCCTTCAGGATGGCACATTTGTCGGGCTTGACGTTGAAGTTGTCGATGTCGTTGAAGTTGGCGAAGATCAGCTCGGCCAGCTCCTCGATGTATTTGTTCTCGTGCTCGCGGTTGCGTTTCTCGTTGCTCCGCTTGGGACTGAGAAAGGAGGAGTAAATCGTTTGATAAATAAAGTACATCATTTGCTAATCGTGAACTAAAATGAATGGAGTTTTCCGATCTTATTGTCATGTACAGTTGATCTGGCTTTACCTGGGTCCGAGAAGTTCTGCTGAACATTCTTTACGTTTTCGCGACTCTGCCCTGGCAGGGTCGGAAGAGTTTTCCCCGATACCGCTCATCCTCAACGCATATCAGCTTCTAGAAATAAAAAGAAATTGTGAAAACGTTAAAATGCAACCCTATTACCTTGAACTTTTATTTCAGTTTTGAAACGGTCCTTTTTTTTTTTTTTCCCCCCCAAACTGCAGCATAATTGTAACTCGATCGGCTGCATGAACCCTTTTTCTACGCAAACCAGCCTTCGGAAAGGTGATTTTGACAAAACTCTCGAGTTTGAGGTCAGGGCAACAACTTCCTGACGGCCCTTCTGGCTTTCGCCAGCACACATGCGCTCGGCGATGCGATCTATTCCAGCCATGGAAACATGACAAGCGCACATGCTTGCCTGCTGACTCCTCCTTTCTTACATAAGGCAGGACGGGTAGCACAATATAGAGCAGATGTAGCGTAGCTTATGCGAGAGAGAGCGAGGGAAAAAAAAAAAGCTTCTGGCCTGGAATGGCCTACTTTGGAAGCAGCAAAAGGTGATTAGACACTCAAAAGAGGGGCAGCGTGCAGATGACAGATGACTGCAAAGGCAATGCCATGTTCGGCTCATTAATAGTTTTTTTTTTTTTTTTTTAAACTAACCTCCCGTCGGAGTTGATGCTTTTTCCCTTAATGATGACGGCAGATTGTTAAACTCCCTTAATAGCTTTAAGTGGCGCAAGTTATTCCCATTGGTCGGCCAAGTTACCATGGGGATTCCAGGTGCCGATTGGCTGCGCCCCGCCGAGCTCGGATACCATTGGGCGCCTGCGTCCTCTCTCCTTGACACGGCAGTTAACGGCGGGGTCGCTTGTACGTTTCGGAGCGATACGAGCGGGGGCTTCCGCGTCGGGATAGGCGAGCCACGTCTCAATGACAAGGCAGACAGACAGTCTGCACGGGGGGCCGGGACCGCCGGTGACGACGAAGAAGTGATGGAAGGTGCGTGTCCTTGCTCAGAGCGTATCTTAGGTATCACCGGAGCTGACGCTCCAGGATATGGCCGGAGCCGTCCTGTCTGGCGATAGGGAGACGGACGGCAAGGAGCGAGAGAAGGAGCTTGGATGTCAGCGGAGAGATTTTGACCGACCTTCCATCCAAATATTTGAATGGTGGTTGGGAAAGAGGTGCCAGGAGCCAAAACTCACAGAAAGCATGTCGGAGGAAGGGGAGTCGAGGGAGGCGGGATCAAAACCCACTTCGGTCAAACTTGCCGACAGCTGCCCGTTACCTTGAAGCAGATGTTTCACCGCGAGGTCACGGTCAAGGAAGGGAGAAAATATCGGCGAGAAGATATTCAATACATTGTCGGAAGCTAACAGTGAACAGTGGTGCCTCGGGGAGAAAGAATAAGCAGCAATCATAAAACAAAAGAGGCTTTGAGTTCTTTAATGAACTTTACAGTCAAACCAAATATTTGTGTTCAAAACAAGCACATACACTTGTCTCGGGCACAGTCCGCTTGAGGCTAGCAAACAATGCAAAACGCTATTGGCATGCTACCGGTTAGCATTGATAGCTGCCATTTGGGATTTTACGGGAAATATCACGTCTCCCTAAGGTGAAAGCAAAATTTAAAAGAAAAAACTAGAAAAGCTACCAGAGCCATCGGAGAGGTGATGGCGATTTTAGGAAACAAAATTCATCGTATAACACTCTCTTACACAAGAGTGAAAATAACAAGCAAGAAGTGAAAGGAGAAGAAAAGCTTCGTGGCCTTATCTGATAACCCAAAAAAAAAGAGCCTGAAAAATCACAAGGAGTCAAAATTACCTACAAATACCACCAGTTGAGAATGTGTACCTGCCTAGTGCCCAAAGACCGCTCCAGTTTTTGTTCCTGGATTCAGTGGTTGGCATTTAATCAGAGGTCGCCCTTCCCCCATCACCTTGGTTTCAGTGCGCAGAGTCCCTCAGGCCATCGCTGCGAGACGACAACATCAGGAAAGCTCCGAGTCTCGTCCACTTCTGCGAGCCAAAAAAGCCATGATGAGTCAGCATATGTACCATTTAAAAATGCATGAAACCAAATCTCGTATTCGGAAATAATTCAGTGTTGAACTAAAAAAAAAAAACTCTGAGACTTTAGAGCACAACTGGGATGAGATGTCTGCAAGGTCTTTTCATCTCCCGGGGGGGAGGGGGGGGGGCTTGAAAAATCACATGGCGTGCGCCTTACTAATCATGGCGCACAATTAATGAGACACATGGAGAAGTCATGTTCCCCTTTAGATAATTAGCAAATACAACTTACGAGCGGTACGAGAACTCCGCCGGGGCTTTTGAAGGCCATAATTGTGCCAACTAATCAAGTAAGTATAATTCCGCATTTCTCAGCCTTCCTCTTTTTACTTTCCTGCCAGGCGCTAAAGTTCTCATCCCGCGGAGGAATTTCCTCTGAGCTCTAAGGCCGTCACGTGCTCGTGCCCGATCGCCGGATCGAATGACAGGACAAAAGGGAGGGTGTGAAGAAAAAACCAAAACAAAAATCAACGTGGTAATTTCCCTCGTTGGGAAGCAGAACCAGAACGGAGGCTTTTACGCCCGGCATTTGGGAAAACAATGTTAATGAGCTAGCTAATCAGGTTCGGACGGGACAAAAGTGGGCTGAGGGTCACGACGGGGCTAAATGCCACTGAAGCGCCGTGCGGGTGCCTTTTGAATTACCCGCTGATGACCCTCGATTCGATAAGAATGAAAACACCTGATCTAATTGCTCTGGGTGAGTCACGCTATAGCTTCGCTTCAGATCCACAAACTAACGGCAATTCAGAGAAGATTGAATTTTGTTAGGAAGAGAACACGGCCGAGACGCCTGGCGTGGGCGTTTTTCGGGCGGGAACGTGCGTTGGCTCTGTCAATGACGGCAAACATGACAATCGATCTTTTTTTTTTTTTTTTGGGGGGGGTCATTACTTTTTCATGCAGCAAGTCAATTTGTCTTCATCATAGAAAAGAAAAATGCCTAAAATAAAAAATTCTTAAAAAAAAAAGAATCTTATGGGGATTTGCTTTGTTGCACACATAATGACAAAAAAAAAAAAGTTGTTGCTTCAGTAATACGACTTCAGTCTGCGACTGTGCTCACCACGCTGTTATCTGCATGTGTAAACATAGTGCGTGTGTGTGTGTGTGTGAGGGGGGGGTGTGTGTGTTGCAAAAGCTCGACAAACAAGTCTTTCAGCTCTGAATTTCAACCGAACTTTGTCTCCCGGGGCCCGACAAACTCTGAGCGCTCACTGGAAGGTATTTATAAACGCGTTGACGCCACGCCAGTCGATTTCAACGGCCGCTTCTGACGGCGACCCGCGCCAGGTGCCGGCACATCTGCTGCTCCGATGGCAGCTGCTTCAGCGGCGATATAGGGAGTCGACGTAGCTTATGACGCTCAAGTTGAATGGCAGAAAAAAATAAAAAAACGACAGCGAAAAGGTCCCGTGGAACAAATACAGGAAGTCGTTGCAGATCTTGTGACCAGTCAGCACCTCGGCTCTTGCGCACCGTTTACGCGCCGGCCGCCATTTAATGCCCGTCACACTTTGTATGGAAAGAGTTCCAGTCGAGGCCCGAGGCTTTACAGTGGTAGGGAAGGGAGGGGTGTGTGTGTGTGTGTGTGTGTGGGGGGGGTCAGCTGACACAACTATGTCACTGACTTGATTAACTATAAAGCCTGAAACGATCCTCAAGAGTGCGACAGGCAATTGTAAAACATTTAGCTGGAGGCCGATGGCGTCTTCACGCTCGAACGTGGTGAGGACAACATTTTCGGGCATGACTTTAAAACCCCGGGCATGAGCTGATTAGGACCTGACGCTGGAACATGTAATTGGACCAGACAGTGGAGGGAAGCGGGGTAGAAAAGGAACAAGCCAAGCACGGCAGCTCTTTCTCTCTCTCAAGCAAGTCCCGTGTTGAAACAGAGACGAGCGAGGTCAGGAAGACCCCGATGACGATTTAACGGTAAAAGCCATCACAGTCAAAATGGTTGTTGGGAAGTGCAACCAATGAGGGCCACCATGTTATGTCCTGCACCAAGTCCATTTTTTCATCCAGTCAGGAACAGGACATGAGCAGACGGTTGATTTATGGATCATATTCACATGAAGCTATATCTCGTTGGCGCAATATGGAGAGAGGACGCGGGGTACGCGATTCACTTCGGGAGACCCCCTGCAGTGGTGAGGAAGAAAGAAAAAAAAAAAAAAAAGAGTCGAGACAGCCGCGACGCGGGTCAGTGCAGGAACACTGCTGAGTCAGCAGAACGCCGGTCAGTTAAATCCCAGGGGGGGAAAAAAAAAAACACACAAAAAAACCGCCGCCTCGCATTCTGGTGGCTTCATGACGAGAGGGTGAGAAAAAGGCCTTGCCGCGCATACCGCGTCAATCTCGGCCCTGCCTGCCAGTCTCCAGGTTGTCCGGTGGACGAGCTGGCCGAACGGGAGGATTTTCCTCTCGCTCCCCCTCCGTCCGGTGCCAAGGATTCCTCGCTGTGCCAAGCACATGCTAGCACTGAGTAGCACAAACACAGTGGAGGAAGCAATTCACTGTCCTGTGTGAAAGAGGCTCAAAGTCAACTTGGAAATTTGACAGATTGGTCGGTCGCATCAAGCCTCTTTGACATTTTTTTCTCTCTGCAGCCTCCTTCTCGTTCACCCTCCCGTTCAAATCAAAGTAGCCGCGGGCACCTTCTTAGCCACGAGCTAACGCATCCAGCGGTATCATTTAGCTCGGGATCAATATGCACTCGGCAGCGGCTGACCTACATCGGAGCGCTTTGGGTCGCAGAGATGCAGTCGGTGGCGAGGTGTCACGTTACCGCTCTTGCTTTTAATGAACGATTTAAACGCGACGAGAGCGACTGTATCGTTGCGAAATTGGATCGACAAATAAAAGGGAAGAACTGGTATCGCTGCTTAACACCTAAACAGAGTCTTTGCTGAGCATTCTTCTGTTTTCATCTTTCAAAGTAGAAGATGGAAAATTCCACGCTAACCGCTAAGCTAACCTGAAAGTAAGGAAGTTGTATGCTTAAATATGTGTTGCAAGTTCACTGCTGTTAAATGCCCACCACGCAAATTTCTGCAGATTGGCTCTCACGTTAACTTTAGCAGTTATCATGGCTCCTTTTTATGCACATTTGACTGCCACCTGATTCGGACTTTTGGATGTGCCGCATTCCTCGCGGGGTTTGTTCTGATGATGCATATAGACTCCGTTTCGCCCTCCTTAGCAAAAAAAAAAAAAAACGACACCCACTCCATGCAGATACTGTAGACGGATGGGCGGCGTGGCTGATTCCAGGTCAGTTCAAACAACACAATGACGGAACGCCTCGGAGCGCGGTGGGGGTAAATAGTCTCGCCCCTCCTCTTTCGTGACGGTGTCTCATCAACCATTTCACCCCCCCCCCCATGCTGTCGCTACTGTAAGCCTGGCCATTACCCCCACGGCTCATCCCTCACACCCACCCAGGACCTGTCACACGGCTGTTTCCATGGCAACACCAATGCACAGACAGCAGGGTGAGGTGCCCGAGCTGATATCAGCAGGAGGGAGGGATGAAGGGAAGGAGGGAGGCATCCTGTTGAGAAAACACTGCGGCCCTTACACAAGGACTGATGGACGGATAAGCTAACGCAATAAGTGACCGCTGTTTGTTTATCGCTAAAAAACCAGTCCGCTATTTACTTGTGTTTCTGTCTCGTTTATAGTTTCACCAATTAGTGTTGTGCATTAGCGCCGCCTACAGGACTGGAGTTGACACTTACAGACATGATGTTCAAATTTCTATTTGCCAACGATTACAACATTTTGTAAACTTAAACTAAGAGGCTAATACTGGACGAGAGCGCTGCACAGGTTTTGGAGTGGGATCCAGCTAAGACAAAAAAAAAAAAAATGTCAGCTTGGGCTGGAAAACAAGGGTCACATGATTACAATATCAGTCAGGTGATGCAACAAAGCTTCCTTATCACAGGGCAAAGGACGCCGACTACTTACAGGTTGTAATACACGCTTTAGTTTCAAGTTATTCGGGCAATGGAGGAAACCGATATGAGCACCGATACTTTGGATATATATCAAATTTGATGAAACACAACGACAATAAAATTGGACCAGATGATGATGATTCGCCCATGTGTCAATCTGCCAAGTAGAACTTACTCATTGACAGTTTTTAACCACACCATTCCGAACCAATCGTCGCAGTGCCGAAGTCCCTAGACCCGACTGTACTTCAAAAAACGGATTCATCCACCATTTTGCAAGCGTAGCAGAACACACTCGCCCTCAACTTATATGTCACATCTGTCCGTCCACCTTGACTCCATAGTCTGACAGAAGGCCGTGACTCGCTTACGTGCCGGCAGCTGTGCAACATGTCAAGTCAAGGACCCGTGCCAGTGATGTGACAGGACTCAGAGGTCTGGCGTGTCGTCAGGTGGGCACAGCAAAACCGCTTAACCGGTTCCTCGGGATACATTCCGCCTGCATTAGCGGCATTGACAAGTCACTGCAAAAGACAACTGTGCATGTGTAGCCTAGAACCAGTCAAGCAGGAGGCCTTCACAAATACAGTCATCTGCATATTCACCATTTATTATTCACAAATGCTCAGTTATTGCGCTCTTTGAAACAAACACAATTCTGCACAAGCTCTGTCGAAGTACGGTAAAGAGTACAGTCAATGGTGTATGTTAAAGAAACTGGCATCGATTGGAGACAAACATATGTTAAGTATGGCCAAAGTTGTTATGAAGTCAGTGTTTTTTTGGCATGTGCATAAAATCATCAACACATTTCTTTTTTTTTCATGGTAATGACATAAAATGGTACTAATATGTTTTGGTCTCAAACAAGGTGGAACATAATAATTCTTTGGAAGGCGTTAATTACTTGTGGTTTTCCACTGATCACCACGAATAACGGATTTACTGCGCACGTCCATTTGTGCACTCAAAACAAAGCGAAAACCAGAGTTGCACAGCTACACCCGCATGCCATTTCGCCCTACTTTTGTACAAACCCCCCAGATTTACTCGCCGTCACTATTGCCGAACTTAATATCGCGAGGCTACGCAGCAGTTCGGCTCCCCTGGCACAATTCGGCTGTGATTTCACCGAGTTCTGCGAGGTGAATAGCCGCACAAAATACAGGGAGAAAAACACATTAAGCCATGGAGCTCGTTAGCATGCTAACTACGTTCGCACTGACCCAACTTCGTCTCGTACTCGCTCGCTCAGCAAAAAAAAAAAAAAAAAACAGAAAACAAACAAAACAATATTAACAAATATATCACCTATGTAACGGAAAGTATCAACAACCGGTTGATTTTATAAACACACCGTTGACAAACATGGCCAAATAGAGCCTGCAAGCTCGCTCTCTCAATGCGTTTTAATTGAGTTCGCAGGGCAGATAAATCCCTATTATTGACACCAAGGGCTGGCCGACAAGCTAACCAAGCTAAAGCTAAAAAGGAGCCCGAGTATGTATAGCTCAGACGACCGAGATTGACGAGCTAGTGGAAGCAGTGGAGCAGGAGGAGGAGGTGGTAGTGGTGGTGGGTGCGGGGTTGCTGGGGCTTGCTTGTACCGGGACTCGTTGACGGGGGGGGGAAAAAAACACAAAAATGCCCGCTTACGTGTTAGTGCTCAAGTCGTCCGTCTTCTTCTGGGTTAGATTCCGTGCGTCACGGGCTGAGCTGACCTTCGCGAAGGCGACGGTGGAACGACGTTAGCGTTGGCTAACTGTGCCGCCATGTTACTGCTGCGAGTCCGCAAGCCACCGCTGAGTGTTTATCTGGCTGGTGGTAGCTAGGCTAGCTTCTACCCCCTCCCCTCCTCATCCTCCCCCACACCAAAGCACATCACGGGGCTCCTCCAGCGAGGTGCGCACCCCCCCCCCCCCCCTCTCTCTCATTTAAGCGTACTTCGCAATATTGTTTTTTGTTTCTTGGCACAACTCTTACTTTAGTGGACGTTCATACCGTACCGTAATTAAAAACGTGTCGAAAGTATGTTTAAAAAACACATAATAGCCTTTTTAAAAACGCATTCGGCGTTAGATTACTGAATAATTTCAGTCAATCATGTTTAATATTTCAATAAAATTTATTTCGGCATTTAAAAAAAAATTGGCCGATGGAATTGGCACCTATTCACTTAATTTACTGTCAATCATCTATATTTTTATTGTTGTAAACTTGAGCAACACTGCCTTCTAGCGACCGTAATAGGAACATGCTTAGAAATTACACTTGCTTGTACAATATTTGTATCATTTGAATAAAAGTGGCTTTTTGTATTCTCTAAAATAAAAAGGACCTGTTGCCAAGTACATCATCCTCATGATTAAGCTTCAGGGAATAGCATCTTTTTCAACAGCATTAAAAATCATCACAAACAGTCAATCTTGTTTATTTGGCACAATTAAAAACAGGAGAACCGTCTACACTTTTATAACAAATCCCTCTTTTCATAAGCAATAGTAGAAATGCAGCAAATCACACATTTCCCTCTCTCCTCCAGCATCATTAGTCACTCCTCCTTCCTGACTTAACTAGGAGTCCACATCCAGCACCGATGGGTGTTTTGGTTTATTTACAAAAAAAAAAAGAAGATTTACTTATTTATACTTCCATGTTCCTTTTTTGTCAGCCAGTGAGACAGTTGTTTACTAGACTACAAAATGTATATCCAAAGCTATGGCTGGTTAGGATAAGACACTAAACGAAATGTAAAGTAGCTCACAAAAATACACAATTTTTTTTTGGGGGGGGGGGGGGGGGGGGGGGGGGCGGAGGGTGGACGGGGGTGAAATGAAACAAGACTTTTTGGGGGCATGAAAACACAAGTTTAAAAATGACACACCCTGTACAAAACGTTCTGTATCGATAGGCACTTTTTTTCTTAAATAAGGTCTTTTTTTGTGTCATAGTTTATTCCGCAATTTGTTGGTTCTTTCCCACCCAAAATTGGCACAGCGGAGCAGCCTTTCTGACGACGGATAAATCCAATGGACGTCCACTTGCGACGCTTCTTGAGGAGCGAGAGGGAAGCGGCCCGGGTGAGAGGGAAGGGCTTTCACGTAGCGGCGTCTCTTAAGAGGACTTCTGCTTCCGGAATCTCGGCGAGTCTGCAGCGTGAGAGCTGACGCCGTTGACACCGTTGGCTAAGAACACACACACACACACACACACACACACACACACACAAAACACTTGGTGAGAATATAATGACACCTGGGAGGAACTAAATACGAAATGATGCTTCACCTTTATCTTTCTTTGCTTTGCTTTTGGAGGGCCCAGATTTCTTCTTGATAGTCTGCACTGAGGCATGCTCTCTCCAACGACGCAGCTGGAAGTTGATAAACTTCCACATCATGAAGGCCTGCGTCAGACACACGCCGGCCAGCACGGTGATCCTGGGGAGAAAGAGAGCGCACACACACACACACACACACACACACACCAAAAAATACGTATGAAAACAGACAGACAGACAGACAAAAAGCATCTTGATGGAGATCAAAGTTACGCTCACCTCACGAAAAGAATGTTAAAGTTCCCTGTGGTCAAATCGAAGCCTTGATTGTCTGCGTTGGCGAGGCCGAAGCCCACCGTGAGGACGGAGAGGGACAGCGTGAGAAGACGTCCGAGGACAAACAGGACGGCCCACACTCTGAAGCTTACGACCAAAAAAAAAAAAAAAAAAAAAGAGGAAACTTGAAATGTGAGGTAGGACTTTCTGAATATTCTAAGAAAATAGTTCAAAGTATTCTAAGTGAAAACACAAAACAAAAGCCTCAATGCTCATTAAATGTTCTCAGAAAGTCACCCAAGTCTCGGTTCTGCCCTTACCCCAGCTGTCTGTTCTCGTTACTGAAATAGACGAGACGGGAAACGTGGAAGAGAACCTCCACAAAGTAGTGCAGCACCAGCAGGACCAGACCCAGACGGTTCAGACTGAAAAACAAAGACGACTAGCGTGATTCTTTTTCTTTTTCTCATAAGGCTCGCTAGTTAGTCTTACTTGAGGATGTAAGCGCCGCCGATGTGGCCCAAGTAGAGGAAAATGTACACCAGCTGGCGCGGAATGTCCTCCTAGAAGTGGTAAAAAGAAAAAGAAAAGAATTACAACGAGCCGGCACAGTTCCAAAAGCTGCCATTCTTTGGAAACAAAGTTGCCTAAAATGTGATGATTCAAAACAAGTTGGACTGTAACATTAAAAGAGTACGACATGAAAAATCAATGTGACAGAATATAAGGCAAAAAAACCTTTTTGGTCTTCTGGAAGTAGAGCTCAGGGAGCGCATGGAGCCAGTAGGCAATCTGGCAGATGTAGTAAAACTTTATCTGTAGCCTAACAGGGCAACATTGACATGAGTATGCAGAATAGCACAAATTATCATTTTTATTTTCATGTTATTTCATCAGCCTTCTACTTACGGCATCAGCATGTGGGGGTAACCTTCCCACAGCGAACTGGGATTGGATAGGAAGTTTTCCTGTGACACAAATGCAGGTAAGCAAAATAAATAAAAGATAAAAAGATGCAAAGAAAAACAAAACAATATAAAGGAAAAAAAAATTACATCAGAATAATCATAAGAATAAAAGTTGTAATCTTGCAATTTGCATTACGAGGGGAAAAAAGTCAAGATATTATGATAAAAATTCACAACGATCAGATTTGTAAAAAGTCAGAATATCACAAGAAAAAATTTAACATAAGCTAAAATGACAGTCATAAAATAATTCGCAATAAAGCAGAGAAAATAAATTGCAGCATAAGAAAAAGAATTACGTTTATGGTATAAAAAGTCATAATGAGGAAAAAAAAACTACTGAAAAATGGCACAAAAAGTTTTACTGCGACTTCTTGTGACATCACAATTTCTCATCAAGAATACCGAACAATGAAGCAAAGCAAAAGTAAAAAAATAATAATAAAAAATTGTATGACTAGTCAATAATTGATCAAACCCACCACGTACTTACAGAGAAGAGGATACTTGCGCCCCAGCCGAAGGAGAGGAAGTAGAAAGCGCTGAGCTGGCCCGACTCGTTGAACTTGCTGTGTTTGGTTTTGGAGAAGTGCTTCTTACGAATAATTTTCTGCACGCCGACACCACCAATTAGACAACAATGCGGGCGGACGAGCGTGACCCGGGCATGCGTGCCACTTACGTCCAGCACGTATTCCTGGATGATGGCGTGCATGATGATGGCCACCAGCATGTAGAAAAAGACGGTAGCCAGGTCTTTGATGCCGTGGTGGAAGTGGTTGACGGCCGTCTCCTCTGGACCTCCACCCCCAAAAAAAACAAAACCAGATTATTTGTCAAGTCGAGACACCAGCCCTTTAAGGAAAATGCGCCTTGGTGATGTGTCACAAACTGTTTGCTCGAGAGGATCTTGTAGCCACTGACCACATCTCAGCTATAATAATCTATCCTTACAATCTTCCTACTCATCTGCTTGTCATAGCTTTTGGAAGAATCATCATCACTTTAGAAGAATCCTACTCTCTGCCTGTGCATTTGAATGCATCTTATTTGTGAGGCATCTGTAAATAAGTTACAGTCCTGCCTGATAAGAGGTGAATGGAACCCTGACACTGCTGGACGCTATCTTTAAAAAAAACACAAAAAACTTTCACAGAGCTTTGATCAAAGTGGCTACAACAATCGAAAATTGCAGTCGGTAAACCAAATTAAAATAACATGTCAAGATGTTTTAATTCAGTTTACCATTTGTTGAGATTGTCACGTTGTACTGGACGGTGATGAACAACACTGCAAACTTGGATGTGACCTGTGAATTTGGATGAAAAGTACAAAAGAAGAATTATTCTACTAATGCTCACAATATTAAAATGTATTTTTTGTTTCTTTCCCACGATGCCATTTGAGGACGCTCTGTTAACTGAATGTGTTGCATTCACATTCCGTGGGAGTCCGTGACTTCATAAACTAACAAGAATAAGTGTAGCACGAACCCCGCAATTAACAATGAATTGCGATTCTCATGTTTCCATTATTAATCAATATGCAGTGATTAAAATGTATTTTAAATCAATAAAGTGCCGTTGCGGCGTGTTCGGTGCTGCGTTTTCGAAAACAGCGCTGCGTTCACTGCCCTTAAACTGCGTCGGACAATTCTAAACTATTTTACAAAAATAAGTTTTAATAAATGTGAACGTATGGGAGGGAAAGTAAAGCTATTTAAATACTTTACGGATGGAGATATTATTCAGCTAAAGAGAAGAGAGGCAAAAACTTGCTCTTCGTCGTTAGACTGAATGATGGCAGCCCTCCTGCAGAATGCCACGTAACACATTCAACGTTACGTGCAAACTAACCAGAAGACGCCGTTTGCCTAATCAATAATCACGGGGGATCGATGAGATACCAATAAAGTGTTATTTCTGTCTTTTTTAACACCGTGTTGCGTTCAGGGAACTTAAATGCTTCGTGACTAAAGTGCGCCTGTTGATTCCAAATTTCATAAACTAAAAGTACCGTTTAACAAAAGGGATTAAAAACGGGCAGATATATCGAATTAAACGTTTTACTTAGTTTGTTAGGTTTAAATAGCTAAAAATGAGAAATCAGAGTGTAAAACGGTCAAACTTTGTGTTCCAAGAGGAAGTAACACCGCGGAGAAAGGCGAGCAAGATAACCGTGCCACGGTCACTAGATGGCGGCCAAAAGAGAACCGAGCCTCCGCCGTCGGCGGGCTGCTGGAGCTCCACCGTGAGCTCAACACATCCGGAAGAAGTTAAGTCAGCAAAGTAGAAGATGTGTGTATCGCCATTTACCTCGAACATGAGCCCAAGGAGGAACACCATAGCAACGCAGGACACAATATCGGCATGATTCTGGATGATAAATTCGTGGCTCATCACCGGCGGGCTCTTGGTGCTCTTTTTCCGGATACCCATTTCCACAGAAATCGGCGTTGCTCGTTCGACGGCGACTTTTCTGAATGTCAAATTTTTGTTTCTTTCGACGTGGAAGCACTCGACAGTCGGCCTGCTGTTTCCAAGAACCCTAAAGGCCAGGCAGACAGCGATTAAATGGCGTGTCACTCTTGTGCTCGGGTGGGAGTGTCCACGCCAGCGAGAGTTCAGGGCGCCGCGCTTGACGCTACACAGGAAATAGCCACGTTGCTAGATCGCCCCCTACAGGATTGGGGAGGAATCGTGGTTCAATCATAATAAATGAACGAATCTATTTATCTTAAATTAATGATTGCAAATGAAATGATTTATGAAAAACTAATGAATGACTAAATGATTTAGTATTCGTTTTGAAATGAATAATACGCATATACATCAAATAAAAATAAAGGAATACAAAAAGTCAAAGTCTGTTTTATTGTCAATACCAGTGAGAACAGATTTTCATTTGCAATGCCGGGATTTAAGTAAAATGTACCCTTTTTTTTCTCTTTTTTTCATGGTTTGTCCTTTGTTGGTAATCAGGTGTGTTCCGCTAAAGCCACTCCCATACACAATGCAGTCCACACCATGGAAACAGGTAAACGTAGAAAGTACAAAGGAAAAAGTTGGCAGAAAAATAAATACTCAAAGTAGCTAGTTACCTGTTGCCATCGTGACACTTTCTATTTTGTAAAAGGACTTAGTCAGAAATACGGATGTCTTATTTCAAATGTACTTGAGAAAAGAAGTATAGTATTTCAACTTTACTTCTTCCCACCACGGGCGATGACGTTGAGTCCCATGCAGTCAATCATTCCCAAAAGTGCACGTGCACAGGACACAATTACGTAACAACATTGCTATGGTTCATTTTAAGGTGGAGCTTGTGCTAATTCCAAAGAAAGAAGACAGAAAGCAAAAGAGGACGAGAGAGCTTCTGTCTGCTCCTTCCACTTGTGATGAAAGGATGGCCACGCATCTGATCAGCTACGCACAAAAACTGTCCGATCTGATGCCTTTGGCCGACTAACTCAGAGATGCGCCGAACTGACATTCGGTACACCAAACTGCGATGGCTCCTAACGCTTGCCGGGCTTCTTCTTTACATCGTGGACATCTGGACAGATGTGGGACTGTCCATTAAGTACCTTCTAGATGGACGTTACATATGCTCGGCGTTGACTTTCTCATTCATCCTGGCCGGGTTGCTGGTGACTCAGATTTTCAGTCACGCCTGGTATGAGGATGATCTCGAAGACGCTTTGGTGAACCCCCGAGGGCAAGCCACCGTATTTGGAATGTCCAAGGGCAAACTCGTAGTCTTCCACCTGTGCGGCGTGGGTATTTTCACTAGGTAAGGGCAATCAAACTCCCAGATGGGGAAAAACGGAATGTGTAGCGGTTCGTGACAACATAGGGAGTGTCGCTTTGCACTTTATTATCTGGTGTTCTGCAGATTGTCTAAACTGGTAGAACCACATTGAGCTTGCATTTTTTCTCACTATGGAAACAAATACTTGCAATTCAAAACATCACGTTGGGCGAATATTAAACGGAAATACCGCCGCAATAAAACACATGACAAAACTATACAACATAGTAGTTGTTCTGTTTGTTTGTTTTTTTCCTTTATCAATATTTATTTGATGTCTATGTATTTATTTATTTACTTTAGGTACTACCACCTACTCAAAAGTGGCTTCAAAGTGCTCTGGCTCCTGAGCGGTTCCCTTAACGAGGACGAGAGGAAGGAATCTCACCATCGCCTGTTTTGTCAAGCCACTGACTTGAGCATGCTCAAACTCTTTGAGGCGTTTTTGGAGAGTACCCCCCAGCTCCTCGTGCAGATCTACATAATCCAAGACCAAGGCGAAAACTCGGTCGTACAATGTAGGTTTCAGTTCTAATCCTTAAATGTCATCCTCTAAATATCCAAACCTAAAGGTGTCGTTCCTGTCTGCTGCCTTCCAGATTTTTCCACGGTCTTCTCGTGTTGTAACATCGCCTGGGCTTTGGTGGACTACCGCCGATGTCTACGCCGGTCACTCCCCAACATCCAGGAGATGCCCTCTGGCTTGCCCACCGTCATTTACCTCCTCTATAAACTCTTCACCTTCAGCAGCCACATCCTCAGCTTCAGTCTCCTCCTGCTCCTCACCCCATACTGTGTGATAGCCTTGGTGGGCATTTTGTGGCTCCTGGGGACAATATGGTCACACGTGCTTCGCACCAACTTCTGCTCCACCAAAAGGCATGAGATGGTCTACCGCGCAGTGGTTGGGTTCATCCTGACATTCACCTTTTTTAACGTCAAAGGACAGGACACCAGGATTGCCATGACTGTTTATTATTTCCTCCATTTCCTCATTAACGTGACATCACCATTACTTTTGGCGTTACTGAAGCCGGAGGTGCGGACAGCAATGTTCTTCTTGGTAATCAGCGGGGTTATCTTTGCCAGCTCCGTGCTGGGGCTGGCCTTTCTGGTGTTTTTCTACTGCCATCTGCACCCGAAAGCGAAGCGGCCTGAAGCTGACGAAGTGGACGGAATCGCAAAACAAACTGAGGCAACAGGCAGAATGAACAACTTCCTGCGGCCCTGACGGACATTTAGTCAAGATCGTGGGTACAATAAAAATCACAGAAACTTCAATTAAGATACCTGGACCCTTCTTAATTGTTAAAGGGGCCATATACATACATATGTAAATATATATATATTATTTGTCAATTTATTTATTTATTTTTTATTTATTGGGGTTATTTGCTCATTACTTATTCGTTGCTCTTGTCTGTTCGTTTTTACTCTTTGTGCTATTTGATTGTGAGTGTTGTGTACTGTGTCTAGTCACCGTGGGACGGTGGGAAACGTAATTTCAATCTCTTTGTGTGCCTTAACATGTGAAGAAATTGACAATAAAGCGGACTTTGACTTTGATACATGTACATAAGCATATTTTCTACTCTACTCTAATATATACATATATATATATATATATAATAATAATAATAATACATTTTATTTATAAGGCGCCCTTCAAGGCACTCAAGGTCGCCGTACAAACATGAAATAGCATACACAATTCAAAGAAAAACAAATATATATATATATATATATATATATATATATATATATATATATATATATATAATGTATTTATTGCATTGTAGCTTTACATTTGTATTTATCTGCTTTTTAATTTCTCGTGGGGGTTAGGGGCGCGTTCAATATTTTAGGTTAATGCTCTGTTGGAGACACATTTAGTTTGTTCCCGGTTATTGCTAGATTTCATATTGATATTCATATGTATTTCATCTTGCATGTTATCATCTTTGTTGTGTGCATGGATTTTCTGGAAATCAATTAAACATTAAAATCTCAATAGTATCTGTCTCCATAGTCAGTGATTTCTATGCATTCTAATAGTATTTCCGTATCAAAGTATTTTTGGATACGGTTTCAAATTTTAGACATGAAATATATCTTGTTACTGTACGTATGTAGTAAAATAGGAAACGCTCTTGGAAAAGTTTATCTTGCAGCGTTACTGGAGCGCCGTCTGGTGGTGCAACTCTGGACTACATCACCACCAGGCATGAAAAAAAAAGTAACTTGAGTGTAAAATAAGCATAAAGACAAAAGTTATGAGTGAAAGGGGTTACGCAATGACTTTCGAGGTGCTATAAAATGAGCATTTTGTTTACAGGACTGCTGGTGAAGTATGCAATGAACCCGTTGAACACTAGATGTCAGTATTGTCATTTTCTTACAATTCAGGCCCGGAGTTGCCTATTTCAGGAGAAAGACGATGACGTCATCTTTTAAAAGGATGGATCATCCCCTCCTTTTTACTCCTTTTGTTGAAGAAAAAAAATGTAGCCAAGTAAAGCTGCCAAAAGTGCTTTTATCAGGGTGGGGGAGGCAAACTTTTTGGAACAATTTTGCTTGAGCGACTCACCTGAATAGTTAGCGCCACTGACATGGAACCACAGGAGTTAAGCAAGACCCAGAAAAAAGCGGGTCGAGGAAAGTGGTAGTACGTCATTTCTGGCACGGTAATAGACGCTAATCTGAGTCTCCCATCTAACCCTAATGCACCTCCAGTAGGGGGATGATCTCGGAGGGGGCAGAAAAGACCTTCAAAACCATCTGAGTCAGCTCTGATCTTTTCTTGATTTTGCTCAGGGTGATGCACACCTCTAGAAGTCAATTCTCAGCCTCAAAAGTTCGAAACAAAAACCCAGACATACTTAAATTGTGCTATTTTTTTGACATAATAATGACTACAGGCCTTTTTTTTCCCGATAAAATACTATTCGATACCTAATCTCGAAACATGAGGTGGATTGTGATTCAAGAACGACGCATTTCAAATGCTGCCTTGATGCAGACCGTTAACCCTTGCATCAACTTATTGATTTATTTTTTCCATCCTGTAGCAGCCAATCCATTTCAGGGGGTCTGCCGGCGTGTGCGGTGCCCCCCAAAAATTTGTACGGGCCCAATAACTGCGGCACGGCGAGCCGTTTTTCATTAAGGCTTCAAAGTCCATTGAAGGCATGATTAATGAAATCCCCGTAATGTTGCATGTCTTTAATTACCGTAATGCACTACCACCGCAGCAGCACCTTCGATGCATTAGCGACCCACGTTCAGCTCCCAAAGTTCCCAGAATTGTTTTTTTTCTTCTTCTTCTTCTTCACCGTTAAGGTTTCGGCACCGTTAAGGTTTCTTTAATCACGCTGCATTGCGCTCTGACAAATGAGTCCGGGCAGTGACAGATTGGAGAGTGGGGCCGAGGGTAATTACATGCAGTGGACTCGAGCGTGTGTGATCAGAGCGTGGTATAAGGTTCACAGGGTTCTGTAAATAAAGAAAATTATTCCAAGAACGTCGTAACAATGTCGGAATTCTGCTCCAGGAACCGTGACGCAGCGGAATAATGTGGGCGAGGGTACTTACAGTACTAGAGCAGCTATAGATAATATAACGAGGCATATATTCTTTATCCTCCTACAATAGAATTGGCAACAGTTTTTCTTGATTTAACATGACACACATTTTTCAGATTTTTTTTTCCCCAGAAAGATTAAACGACTCCACGTCTGGAAAAAAACTCCGAACCGATTGGTGCTCACTCATTATTTTCTGTGAGGCAAGCGGGTCATCGGGCGAACTGTACAAATTAGCCAAAATGAAAAAAAACGCAAGGAGACAAACTGCAAACAAAGCAGAACGGATGGCTTCCATCGAGCCGCTTGGGGGAACCCGGACATGACGCCATGGTCAAAACACGGCATGCTTCTCCTGGCTGGGTTAATCAAGACAAGCCCCCACCCGTGTGTGTTTGATTGTGGCCCACCGCTACATTTTCCGCATGTGTGAAGCCATTGCTCATTCGCCATCGTATTTTTTTTGACGTTACATCCAGTCAGCGGGGGGGGTCGTTACATATTTTGCCGCAGTGTAAACAAATACAAACAGTGGATATCATCCATCATCCTGTATGCTGCCCAAAACAAACATGGCTTCTGTTTTCTGTCTGTTCATACGTGTATATATGAATATGTATGTGTTTTAATGCAGATGTTAGCACATTTTTGGCCGATTAGACTTTATTTGAGCTATATATCTGTTAGTGGCTAATGCAAAAAAGCATTAAATGTGTCCCAATTCTTTTACACAGTACTATATGTTTGGAAAAATGTACTACTTCGGTTGGCATATTTCCAATCAGACTGCCCATCCCCCATCCAAATGCTATAATGGAGGGGGGGGGGGGGGGGTCCTCTTGGAGCTTATCACAGCAGGCCCGGAGATCTTCCAGCGCAGCCCGGGATGCCACGGCCGATTAGAGCTCGGGCCTGGCTTCTTTGATGGTGGCCACGCTGAAATTTGTTCTACATTAAGCCGGTGCTAATGTGATTAGAGAAATTGATCCATTAAATCTACTGTAAAAATGCGGGGTTTGAACTTGATACCGGCGGAGAAACATGAGAGGTACTGTGAAGGATTTAAAAGAGTCTTTGATGTCATATTTAACCCATCTGCACAAAAACGGAGGAGAGGAGGGAGGGGGGGTCCATAAAATGCATTTGGGAGTCCGAGAGACGGACCCCTGAGTGAAGAATGGCTGTTTTATTTTGGCCGTGAAGAAAGAAGGAGGTGGGGGGGGGGGCGTGTCACATTGTGCCACTCTAGGCGTTTTATCGGAGCAGTAAAGCGACCCAGACGTTCACCCCCCGTGTCACTTTCGCTACGGGTCACAAATTTGGCTTTCAAAACAAAGTTTTCATTCCGACGCAAAGCGAGACACGTCTTTTTTTTTCTTTTTTCGCAATGGCCGTTGCTTTAGTGGGCGGTCACATTGGTTGTCCATTTTGTCAGTCAACGGGGGTTACTTTTGTACTCGACTAGGTGCCGAAACGTGTTCAAAATGGCCGCTGTCACTCGATGTCCGTGCTGTGGTCCCCATAGTCTTTAATATAAATCCCGTTGAATGCAGTTTCGTGAATAATCAGGTAATCTCCCAGCCTCAAACCTCGGCGATGCAAATGCGGCGGCGCAGACGGCGGGCCAAGCCAAAGAAAGCCAAAGACGGTCAAATACATCAAAATCAGACACCGTTTATTTTGTTTCGGGTTTGACGGACTGTAATTTGGGACAAAGACATCCGTCGGTGGAGGACAAATGCTGCGGGAAGTTGATGAAGGGTTGGCCCGTGCGGGAGGTGAGGCCAAGAGGAGGGCGGACATGTTGTGTTATGCGTGACAACTAACAGGCTCGTGTGGAGAAAAAAAAAACATGAATGAGCTGCTTTGTTCGCAACTGTTTGACTCGCGATGATTTTTTTGATCATTTTATGAAGTCCACTTACAATTTATGGCACTCTGTCCTCGCATATCTTTGGAGGGCTCCTCCGAGGTCATTTCGCCACACAAGGGACTTTCCCAGCAACAAACAACCATGAAGTGCATCTCATGTGTATAATAAGCTAATTGCTGGGCCATTTTGTGGCTTTTCTTTTGGATGAGCCACGGAAAATAGATGGAATATAAATATGAAGTGGTAGAATATATATATATATATATATATATATATATATATATATATATATATATATACACATACAGTACTCTTCCTGTGTGCCCCAATTTGGAGTTCAACTCAAATTTGAATTGTGCCCAGCAGATGGCGCTCTAGATGCACATATGTGCTGAAGCAGCAACATGAGCTAAGGCCACACAGGCCAGAGTGACACTTGATAGCTCCTCATTACCCATCAGCACTCGGCACTCATTAGACAAGAGCCCCCCCCCCCCGAAGCTTTTGTTGGTCTAAAAGCAGCCTCGGCTCTTTTATTTTTACCCCCCCCCCCCAGTCATTTAAAAAAAAAAAAACATTGCAAAAGTAATAGGGGAAAAAAAACATGTTAGGGAACACGTTTTGGTTCATTATAGCTTAAAAATGAATCAATTTAATTCTTTATTTGTATTTAAATCAAAATAAATTTGATTTGATTATGAATGACATATTTGATATATTTATTTTATTATACATGTGAACTGGAAAACTCACTGCAATACTAGCTTTTACTTATGGCACAAAGGGAATTATGAGGAGGTTCATTAATAATTCATAAAGAATGGATTGAGTTAAACAGCAGGAGCACAGCGGTACAGTAAACGTCTCGCTTGGGACAGCGAGTTGATCAATGAGCCGGGTATTTGCTTTTGGGACGCTCGCTCGGCTGGTCGGTCGGTCGGCCGGGTCACATGACAGCGGATTCCGTGAGAGTGCGGGGCAGCGAGCCATTTCTTAACACTAAAAGGACGATTGGATTTCGAAGGGGTCGCGTTTCATAGCGACAATGAAATGCTCGCTATTGATAAAAAGTGGGAAATGCATGTCGGAGTGAAAAAGAATCCGAGGAAAAATGATTGACTGAATAACTAACAGTCTGATGACTTACGACCTTAGCAGTCGAACTGAATAATTGGCGAGCTAACTGAAGATCTCACCAACTAACTAACCAACCAAGTCACCGGATAAAGCGCTTCATCCGACAGGAAGTGCCGGCCATGATGCTTTTATTTAATCATTTTCAGGCAGTGGCTAACACACACACACACACACACACACACACACACACACACACACACACACACACACACACACACACACACACACACACACACACACACACACACACACGCACGCAATGCATGCACACATTTGGAAGAGTCGAAAAGACGGACGAGGGATTAAATTTAGTGCGTGCGAGGCGCCACTCAGGACATGCCCGAGTGATAAACACGCCGTCGATGATAGCGATGATTAATGGTTCTAATATTCAATAAGTGATTTCCGATTTCCTCATCTAGCAGTGAGGGCAGCAAAACAGGAAAAGCGTTTTGATTCATAAAATACACGTTTGTATTAGGGTACTCTTCTTCTTTGTAGAACTTTTTAGAATTTTTTTGTTTTCCCAAAATGTCCATAACTGTAACTGCCAAAGGTGGATTGTGAGATCCTGGGGTGGGGGTCATGATAAGAAAGAGACATCAGCAGCGGACAAGGGCAAAAGAACATATTGATGGAGAGGCCCTCTCGCAGGGCCTGCTGACATTAGATAGCTGCTATTTAAAAAAAAAACATCGCTTCCTCATGGATTTGTGGCAAAATGGCCGGCGGAACGCTGGTTTACTTACATCTTCTCCATCTCGGAGTTTCAACATGAGTGTTAGTTAACCATTAAGTGTCGCTCCGGTCCCCCCCCCCCCCACCACCTCCCCACTTGAAGTGGTCACGCTGGGATCAAGTCCAGCCAAGTGACAGTGAGTCTTGGGCAACAGCTGAAAGATGCTGGCAATGGAAGTGGGAGTGGGTTTAGGGATTTGGGGGTGTGTGGGTGGGGGATTTTAGTCTGGCTTTGACTTGGGCTTAAAGCGCACAGGGGTGGAAATACTAGAAGCAAAAATGTTGGACTAGTCCAGTAGAAAGAGTCTCATTTTAGTCCATTTGTCTGAAGAAAGTAAAAAAAATCTGCTTTGGAAGGATATGCAACAAGCACCGAGGAGAAATCCCTTTGCCCCCCCCCCCCCCTTTTTGTGCCCCTTGGCCCATTATAGCCCCTTGGTCCCTTGTACCCGTCGCTAAGCTTCTCCACGTCTGTCACATACCCCCCTGCCTTGTCACACCCCAGCACTGATGGATTGTCAGGGTCACTAGTTCAGCTGTGGAGTTCAAGCCTGTGGGCTCCAAAGACCCCCCCCCCCGCACCAACACACTGCAGTCTGCTCCCCCTACCCCTTGCCCCCCCCCACTCTCCACCAAAGCCGGGCACTCAGCTGAGAAAACTCATAATTCTCTCCTGAACGTCTCCCCCCCTGCCTCCGACACCCACCGGTAACACTTTCATTCCTCGCAGGGCCCTCAAATAGACCCCGGCTTCCCGGGGCCACATAAATCACCACGAGGGGTCGAGGAGTCGGGGAACAGGAATCAGGAGTCGTCTCGTGGCGGCCAATCAGTCAAAGCAGTCAACGCGCCGGACAGTTATCTCTTCATAATTGCGTCTCTGGAGACAGTGTCCAGTTTAATTCAACATATGATGAGTGAGCCCTCTTTGATACTGCCATCTCCTGGACAACAGTGAAATTACACCCAAAATGAACAACAAAACCCAGTTAAAAGTGTATATGAAAAATCAGCAAAATGGAAATAGAGTCTGTATGACTTAAAATTAAATCCATCAAATTTTTTTCATACATTTTAGAAAGTTTCGCAAAGTTAAAAACGCCACAAATCGTAATGTCAAATTTCATCCACCTATAGGAGATGCTTATGGACGTTCGGATACACGATCCCAGATCACTCGGCTCCGGACCACATGGCGAGGTACAAAAGGGGATCTGGAGAGTCTCGGCTTGTGGAGCCCAATCGACATTGACACGCTCTCCGCTCTCGTGCTAATAGCGCTGAACTGACGAGGCAGGAGGAGGGCAGCAGACTTTGGGTGGTGCTGGCAGTCCAGTAGTTTTGAAACGTGGCAATTATCAGCATTAGCCCCGCTCCCCTCCCAACCGACCCGTATCGTTAAAAGTCAGCGGAAATGGCAGCAATCAGGGCCGATTTCCCTGCGAGATGCGGGACGGGCTGGACACAACACACACACATATCGGAGAGATATAGACGCTCAGGAATCCTGACAGATGGAAGCGAAGCGGGCTGAGCCCCGACGTAGACAGAATTGCTTTGGGATTGACTCACAATTAAGATATCAAACGAGATCATGGCAGCTCACTGACAGCTGCCGCAATTGTTTGCACCTGACCCCCCTACCCCATCCAGCCCCCCCCCCCCCCATCCAGCCCCCTATCCCATCCCCACGTCTGCAATGGATTAGGCCCACTCGTGCTGGTGGCCACATTTTCACCTTGGCGCAAATGATTTAGTTCAGACTCGTCCGCCTGGCGTAACAGAAATTCACTGGCCTGAAAATATTGACAATAATTAAGTGGGGATTGAAGTTTAGTTTGTAACTCAAATCAACATCACTGTTGAAATGAATGGGAATACTATTAATCCGTTCCAGCCGACTCCCTTACCAAAAGCTAGTGTTTGTTTTTAATGAGAATAATCCATGTTTTTAAGTTTTCTTTTTGATATGCTAGCATTACGATAGCAACATCGTGCAATTCTCTGTTTTATAGAGGAGGAAATGAAGAAGTGCACAACAACGCATGCCCTTGTCAGGCCCTCTTTCCCCGGTACCCGCTGCCAACGTGCCTGGAACCAGGCCAGTCCCTGTGGAACCTCCCCGGATGCTCGTATGCTTCCCAGTGTGTAATCTGAGCCAGGCCTTTGACACAGTACAGGTATGTTCCCCTGTGGCCCAGATTACCGGGGGACTGTGTAAACAGCCCGGCTAATCTGAGGAAGTATCCCCTCCGCCAGTTTGCCAAGCCTGCCTTCGCTGACACGACGGCTATTTGATTGGGGGGCGGCATAAAAACCGACGCTGGCGCACCTCTACTTCAACATACACACCCAAATTAAATTCTTAGAGGCATCGTGTTGGCATGGGTTCATTCTACCTTGCAAATGCTCCCCCAAAAAATATTTAAAATTTTCCTAAAAATGAGGCGCACCCCCTAAATTGCCTATGTGGGATCTGTTTGAGGTTTTTTTTTTTTTTTTTTTGATGGCCAAGAGAGGCAAGAAACAAATGCGTTCTTTTTTTTTTGTTTAGAAGAACACCATCCATGCATAGAAGCGCTTTTCCTCCCTGGAATAAAAAACCTCATTAGGGGTGCGCCTTATCCGTGTATCAGCGAATCAGTGAGGCAGCTTGACATCCCGACCTGGACGTTTTCATGCAGTGATAGATATTATTCAAATGCCCGAGCCATTCTTCAATTAATCCAGGTTCATTTACGTACCCCTCCCTCACTGTCCCACCCAGCATGAATGGGCTCACTGTTGGGCCCAGGCCACCCACTCTTATGGGAATCCGCAGCGAATTAGAAAATCTGTCAATACGGGAGACGGCGGATACGCCGCACCGCTCCACCTGTTGTAAAAACGCTCTTTTGTCCGAGATCTGCCGCTGCTTACCTGAGGAGAGTTAACCCCGAGGTCAATGACATCCCCGCCGTGTTTCATGACCGGCTGGGCCTTGGCGGGAGCTCTGTGGAGGCCCATTGTTGTCCAAGGGGAGCACCACTCACTTCCTCTTGGCTCGCCTCTATCGCATACCTCTGCGAAACGGACCCGTGAACACTAACGGAGACGTATTAGATACGACCTATTCATTAAAAAAAATAATATGGAAAAATTACAGATGTCATTTTCTGGACTACTGGGAATCAGAAAGGGTAATAAACATTTGCCAGGAATATTTTAAGTCGTTGGGGATTCGTGTTTCACCCCCCCCCCGCGCCATAAACAAATCAAGCAATCAGCTCATTTGATTAATTCCCTCTTTGCGTACACAAAGCGGCACATCATCGCTGTGTTGATATTTGAATAGGATTTGAGCGGGATGTAAATGTGGAGTAAAGGAGTAGAGCGTACACAGGTGTGTCACGTGGCCACACGCCGACGACCGCCATCGTGCTCTTTGGTTAGGGGCCGTTGGGAGGCAGACAAAACAGAATAAACGTGTTTTGCTTTTTTTTTTTGTGGGGCGGCTGATGATAATGACATCTGTGTTTGTCCGTCCTGCCTTTCTTGGACAGCTATGTCATCATCGCATTCGCGGACTGCCCCGAGGGGGTGGTGCGCGGGCAGCGAGGGTGGCGAGGTTAGCGTTGAGGCTGGGGGTGCACGGCGGGTCGGCGTCACCTGTTCCTCCAACCAAAATAGGACACGACTTGAGCTTCAATTTTTAGCAGCGACAAGGGCAGAGCGATGACTGATGAGCGCGAGCCGGCGCACCCCCGTGTTGGCTTCCTTCGCTCTACCTGGCACGACAATATTAACATGTTTGTTTTTTATATTCCCCCCCCCTGGTGGCCGAGGCGGGCATACCAGAAGGAGCAGCACCATGCAATGAAATGAAGCATTAAATCGGGATGAAGAAATGATTCAATTATTACACATGACATGTTTTCTGAAATAAATTTCCTTTTGTACATTATAATTAAGTGTAAATTTGCCCTAAAATTTAAAACACTGCAATGTTGATTTTGAAGATATTTAAAAAAAAAAAAAGTGCTTTGAGTAAAGGAGGTCAAAGCCTGGAAAGAAGCACCCGAGCCCGCCGGGGTCTTTGTCAGTGATACGACTGATGACGGGTTCGGCTGACGCTCGGGTGTCACGCGGACTTTGTCTCCGGGACACCGCCTTGGGCTGATTCCCACATCCGCCCTTGTTTTTTTTCTATAGCGAGAGCTAACAAAGCATCCCTGAGATGCTGGCTATTTTTACCTTTCTCTCGGTCTGTTTAAAAGGTACGACATGACGGGCATGATGAATGGCGGCAATAATTCACAAGCAAAAGTCCAAGAAGCGCTTGTTGCCTGCAGGCCTTTTTGCACAATACACTGAAGGTCAGATTGTTGCTATGTGGCATTGTTGGGCTAGCATAGCGTGACAAGTCTTTTGCGCATTAGCTCCATTTTTGCTCAACATGCAGAACACCACAAAAGGACAACATTTTTTAGAAAAAATAGAAAAAGCAACAGCTACCAGCCACGATACTTTGTCGACTTATTCAATTCGCCGGATGCGTTCAATGCGCCGTGGGTTTTCGCTAGCCGCAATCGAGTGCTTGGCGCGCCGCCATTTTGTTTTCCTGTTGTTCAAATCACTTTCCGACAACGAAAAACATGCAGTCGAGCCACAATATTCTCCCCGGGAAGATAATCAATGCCATGGATTGCCACAGATTAAACCGGGGGCCGCTTGCTTTCCCCTCTCCGACATTCTGAGCGCTCAGTGAAGCGTACACACAGATTTGTTCATTGTTATTAAGCGTCCCTGCATCCTTCCCTCTTCCCGCAGGTCTTAACTGTGATGACAATGCTTTCCATGGCATGCTCATTATTTACAATTCCTGTAAACAAAGCAGCGCTTTCATGTAAGCAAAAACTACACAGTGAATACCCCCTAATAGTGCATATCAACGGCTATTAGCAGCAAAAAAAAAAACCCCAAAAAAACTAAACAGTAACATGTGAGCACTTTTGGTTTGGGGAAGTTCCACTTCAAAACGGTTAAAGGTCAGGACCAAACCTGCATGCTGCTATTTTAATAAGATTAGTTTTTTTAAACACTTTTTAAAACATCTTCTGAAGTCAATCAAACAAAAACTATCCTCTTTAGCTTAGCTTCGTTCGCGTAATGTTAGCATTTTGGAATAACCGGCCAGCAAAAGCAGCAAAAATGTTTTTTTTTTTTCCACAGTTGGTCACAAAATGTATCAATTAATTCAACGGCTAGCCGGCAGGAAATTGTTGAGGCCCTGCATTGTGATTGGCCAGTCTGTGTTTTTGGAGGCGTGGCCAAGTACACCGTAAGCAGTCGGCGTTGAATTTGCAAAGTCATCGGATGAACGAAGCATTTGGGGTGTACGTGACAGATTGATGGTGCTGTCAGATTCCCTCCATTCGCCGCCACATCTGCTCGGTCCATCTCGGGAGCGCAAATAGGACGCGACGCACGCCACTGGCCGTCGCCCAGACCGTCCCATTGACAGTTCTCGATCCGTTCCCTCATCCTGCGTCAATCGGCCAACGCAACAGACCTCGATTTGTCTACCTGTCAGCGGCCATGCCTTGCAACTCAATGCGGTTACGACTCACGCCAGCGTGGACCTTCCTCCAAAAGATGGAGCCTGTCTTTTAGCAGTGCCCATTAAAAAGCAAACGAGTCCTCTCTGTGTGAAGCCACATTAATCTCCATGAGTAAGCACAAGCAGGTGTTAACCTATGTCCCTACTCATCGCCATGGCAACAGACTTACGACACCTGGACAGGTCAACTGATGTTGTGATGTGGTCGTACAGGGCCACCGACTCTGAGTTTGATAATTTTCTTTTACAGTCATTCCTCGCCAGCACCAACTTTGTTATTTATATAAAAAAAAAATCTAAGACTCATTATTTGTCCAGGATATGGTCACTTATGGGCTTAAGTGTCTTTATAAGGCCATCACAAAACAACTAAATGAGAGTATTGTTGTCAACAAGACATCAAATCCATCCCTGAGCACAGAATATCATTTTTAATGCCGCCTTAAGTCCTCTCCAGAAAATGCTAGAGGAGGACTTTGACGTGGAATGTGAGGGCTCCCACAAGGCATGGGGTGGGGGGGCGCTTTGGGCTGCCACACGCTAGGATTGCCAGGGGTCGCTGCCCCCAGAGCCCGAGACCCTTAGACCCGAGACAAATGATTTGGAAGGGTGGGGGCGGGTGTGTCAGACTTTATATATAAAAGTAAACAAATGGTCCTGTGTATGCTACAAGGAAACAGAAGATGTATAGAACGAAAACATAAGTCGAGGGAAGCAAAGGGGGGGTCGATGTAATGCCGGCAGGTTGGCACCCCCCCCCCCCCTTTGGGCTTTGCAGTCGTCTGGCCCAGCTGTCATCTTTCTAATCATTTCTTTATTTTGCAGGAAGAGCTTGTCGCCAGGGGAAACGCGCCACTTCCGGCCAGTGGAAGGGGGGGGGGGGGGGGGGAAACCCGACGCCGGGACTCGCGACGTCTGCAGCCGACATCACAAGGGAACGCCGTTGCCTTTCATCCCGCCTGTGTTTCTTTGCTTTCTTTCGCCCTCTATGCACACAGTCATCGGTATCAGCCCCCCCCACACACCTCACGTCCTCAGGGGGTGTAACTTGACTTCTCAGTAGTAATAGTTTTCCTTTGACATCTAAATGATTATTTGGACTTTCATTTTGGAACGTGTGAGAGTTTGCTGGAACTTGGATAAGATCTCATGGATCTAATTCATTAAGATCCAATTAACCAACTGGTTTGACACAACAGAAATTGTCGCTACCCATTGTCGCCATGTTTGAAACATGATTAAATATATTTGATTGATTGATTGTATTTTTCACAGATTTCATTGGACAGCAAACTTGAAGCAAAGTTTAAGAGTTGATGACAGAAGTCTTACCTTTGATATTGTGTCGTTGAAGTCGTTTCTTTTTTTCTTTAGTACGCTGCTTGGTGGCCACGTATGGTTACTGCATGTAGAGGCGTGCTCTCCTCGATTGGGTCAAAGGTCAAAAGCAAGATGGCCCCCTCTGGTCAAGTGAGTGAACAGTGACCTCTTTTCAAAGCTTGACCTGGAAGCATGATTTGATCATTTGAATAAATTCAAGCTTGAAAGATCATTCTGGTTTATTCCGGATCAAGTCAACATCCACCACTTGACAGCTGATCTCATCGCCTGAACCAAAATATGGTGAGTGAATACATTGAAGCTACTTTTCACTTACAAACATTGCAACTTGGGTATAGAAAAAAAAAAATGGCGCAAACCTTGAGAAATCCTTGAAGACAAGAAACCACCCCCGTTGCCTAAAAACACCCCCCCCCCCGGTCTGCCAGCCCTGCAGTCCGGCATAATTAAGGCCAGCCTCCCAATCACGAAACCCAAGTTGAGCGCGACGATTGCTGACATCACGCAGCGTTATTTGAATAAGAAGCGTAAATCTAGTAGAGTAACGTACGTCCTAAAAAACATGCGGCATGTTTGAAATGTAAACATTTTCAGAGACTGATTGGTGTCCAAACCACAAGACCATTACCTGTCAGGTCTGAGCAGTGCTTAAGACCTTGATGAGATGTGTGTGTGTGTGTGATTAAGTATGATTGAACCGGGCCCTCCTCCAAACACCAAAAAAAAAAAAAAACTCTCTGGTTAAGATCAGAGGCAGTCAGCTCCACTCAGGAGTGACAACGTCGTCGTATAATCGAAATGATTGTCCACTTATGTTCTTGCTGTGAAATTTTAACCCACTCCAAAAAAAACCCCCCAACAACTTCCAAAATGTTTTTAATAAGGAAAATAAAAATAGAAAAAACAGTATAGTTAAAATAGGAGCTAAAATAAAATAAGATTTTATGCTTAAATTCAATTCTTTGTGATCTTTGTGCTGTGCCCACTTTGGCCACTAGGTAGCAATGTAACAGGCATGCAACCTGTTTTTTTGTTTGCAGAGGATAAAGAATACATGCTCATCTTAACGCAAACACACAATGCAAATGGCACAGCTGCTATAATCTAAGCCTTTAAAAACCTCAAGACACACAAATGCAATCGGAAAAAAGCATCGCAATTATCCGTCACGGTCCTCATACTTCGAAATTGTCATTTTTTTTTTGTTGTTGTCCATGTTGCTGGCGGTGCCTCGGGTCTAAAGGGGATTTAAAAAAAAATGATTAGCCATGGTGCGCATTGTTCGTTGTTACCATGGCGCCACTTGTGTTGTGAATCTCCAGGTGATTGACAGCGAGGTGAGGGCTGGCGGGGGGGGGACACACGCAGGGAAGATGACCAGCTGTGTCATTTGCTATTGGCAGCTGTGTGACGGCCGACATTAAATCTGGGATTTGCTTTCGTGCTGTCCGCATTATTGTGTGAGTGGGGGGGTTCATTGCCCCCCCCCTCTCCCCTGGATCTTGTGTCACATTCTGTCACAGCAGCTCTGTACTCACCCACGCCAAGACCTCCGATAAAACATAAAGAAATCCTAGATTTGGTTTTTCCCGACAATGTGCTTCTTCAGTGCCATTGATGTTCACCTTTTTCTTGTTGATGTTGAGAATCTATATGTTTGCGTTGGGTGTGAAAGATTCCCGAAGGGCCTAAAAACAATTTGGCCGATGACCTCAGTCAGTGTACGTTCTTGTCAATTTCAAGTGTGAAAAAGTGCTGACCTAGCACTTTTTTTGGTGTGACCGATATTGACCAAAATCCACCAAAATGAGGCCCCTCCAAATTTTTCTCTTTTTACAAATTATTTTGTGGGCCTCAACATCCTTCTAACCCCAAAATTAGGGATGAGCAATCAATTGAATTCAAATTGACATGGTGATGTAGTTGGTGGCAATACTTTATTACAGTCAGTTAGTGTGGTTTAGTTTTTGAATATACAGTTATCCCTCGTTACATCTAAATGTATCACGGTTTCACTACATCGTGGATTTTTTTTCCAAATTAAAAAAAAAATCCAAATTCAAATGAAAACTTTTCAAGTTTGACCCTACTTTGCGGATTTCACTTATCGCGGGTGATTTTTGGAACCGATTAAAACAGTAGTTGAATTCTTTTATTTCAATACAGATTCATTTATTGCTTGAAAAAAAGATTGAGGAAACTAAATTGCAATTTAAAAATCATTCAGCCCTCCCAAAAATGTTCGAGTTCAATTTCGTAAGCCCTTGAATTTCGCACCCCTCCCCAAAACACAGCACATGTTTGTCTGTGACTCCCAAAGGTAGCGTGAGGCCCACTAAAAAGGTGAGCATTGTTATTCTGCCCGGGGTCCTGCTAGACTCATCACTTATCCTCTATCGGCCTCCAGGATGTCTGCCGCCCGGCCCGTTTGTTTTACGGGGGGGGGAGCGAGCGACACTAAAGTACAAACACATCTTTCATGTCTAAATAAATCTGACAAAAGAGATGCTTTACGAAGCGTCACCGTCAGCTCGTCCCGCCTGCAAAGTGGCCCGAGCGTTTAATCCGATCGCCAACCGTCTTAGCAGATGCTCGGCTTGGCTGCAAGTCTCGCACCCACCGGCCCTGGCCGTTCTATCGCCATGTCCTGTTATTCTTTATGGCTTCCATAGGCACTAAAGAGGAGAGGAGTTATTTTCTTTTCATTACTCGGCTCTCGAGGGACAACTCGGACCCAACGCCCTCCCCTACTTTCGCTCCACAAATTCTTTTCAATTAAAGGCCTTATCCCGGGCAGATGCTGGAGACATTAGGCCGATGGGACCGGGCGCCTTTGCAGGCTGTAAATCTACGCAACTGCGATCCTGCAATATGGCAATCATTGTCTTATTGGGTCGTGCGTAACCCCAAAACGGCAGCGCGAGCGCAGTGGGAGCGTGAATAATTTATCCCGAAACCCTATCACCGTGTTTGTATCGATTTCCATCATAAAGCGAGACTGGGGATGGGATGGGGGGGGGGAGCTGACCGTACTGTAGAGGGTCATAGACGTCCACATAAATCTACTGTCAACTGCACAAGAGAGCCAAAAGCTAACCATGACAAATAAGGCCAAAAAACTTCAACAGTCCGATCAGTGGGACTGAGTCACTTGTTGGACTGCTCGTTAAACTTGGTGGACATGGGAGGGAATCCCAGACTGGGTTCATAAAAGGAACTTTCAAAAGCTTTTTGGAATTCAGTTTGATGCCAGCAATCGTTTCCCAAGAAATGAACAAAAAGTCCAAAAGAAAGTGTTTAGCTTGTAATGGCCAGTTGGGGGCAGCACATGAAAAGTCCTCGAGATACGGGAAGATGAATTGTCATTGGTTGATAGCGGTCACTTCAATTATTGTGTGGAAATGACAACCAGACTTGACGAAACCAGAAATATCGACCGATTTTAATTTCGCGAAACCATCATAACCCAAATCATTTTTCCCCACAGAAATGAATTGAAATGCCATCAATCCGTTTCAGTCTCGTCTCATCTCAAGGCACCACTGTCTCAAGTCTTTGCTCGGTAAGTACAACAATGCTCTTTTACGGTCCATACAGTATAGTAAACATAGGTACGTCGCTCATGTTAATCTGGCTGAGTGGTTGAAAAGCAGAAACCCCGAAACCGGATCACTATCGTGTACATTTCAATGTACAACATTGGAAAGTGAAACACTACCCGATATAGATTGTTGTCGAGACCTGGATTGAATTACACTTTACAACTGAGGGCTGCTTGGTGATGTACCTGGGTCTGATTTGAAATGAAAGTCAACTGCTGAATCGGACGTGATTTGATGGGTTTGGATGTTATTTGCTCATTTTTTCTTCAATTATGGTAGCAAGATTTATTGTGTCTCATCACCCAAACTTATTTTTTAGTACCTTAAAATTGTTTTGTAAAAGCCAACTTTTGCATTGTCCAACATGCACCATCCAGATTTGTGATTCCCACAATTTTATGGGCCACCAATAATTTACGAACCCTAAAATTTAGTGCCCCGATCCAAAATTTGGACTCCTTCAAATTTTGTACTGACCAAAATTTGCTGAACCCATTAATGGGTAACCAAACCCAAAATATAGATCCTCCAACAACTTAGAATGCCCTAAAATTTGTGCTCCCAACTTTTTACAACTGTACAAAACATTCCGCGGTAAATTTGAGCTCCAGGTTCCATTTTACAATTGCGAGCACTGTTGATAATAAAAAAAAACAAGCTGAACATGCACGACAACGCAGTTGTCCACTGTCGGTTCTAGAGCATCGGGGTTAAAGTCATGATGGTCCCAGTGAGCCTGCCTTTGACCCACACCTGGACTTTGCGAGGCAGGTAGCCCGTGATTTCATGCAGCGTGTGACTCAGTTTGTTTATCTCGCATTTGAATTTTGCCAGATCACGTCGTTGGTCGTTGACGATACGGATGAGTTCGCTGCGGGGCTTCTCGATCTTCTCGATGTGCCGCAGCATGTGCAGTTCCTTCTGCTTGATTTGCTTTCGAAGGCTACGGATGGTCGCCTCGTAGCGGTCGAAACGTTCCTTCTGCGTCTCCACGGCTTGGAACACCACCTCGGCCGTTTCAATCAAATGCGAATCCTTGTCGTCGGCGAACAGTTTTCCCTTGATGCGGGTGATCTCCTTGATGAACTTCTTGGGATCGTTAACCAGCGACATGGACGTCTCGATGTCCAGGCTGATGTTCCGGATGAAGGTGGCCTTGGCGGAGAGATGAGATTCCAGCTTCTGGATGCTACCTTGCTGATTCTTTATCCGGTTGTCCAGGAATTTGATCCTGTCTATCAGGTCGCTGTGTTTCCGCAATACCAAACCCGAATGTTTTTTGGTGAACAGGTGAGCCTTCTGTTCGATTTCGTACTTGTTCCACGTGGACTCCACTTCCTTCTCCATCCGCGTCAGGCGATCAGTTAACACGACCGTGCGCTTCTGCTCCCTTTGCAGCTTGTCCATCAACTCCTCAATCTGGAGTTGCATGTCGGCGTGTTCTGTTCGCTTTTGCTCCACTTCTTGGGTCATGTTTTTCATTTGCTCTGTCATAGTTTCGTTCTCGATGGTCTTTTCCTCCATGGCGCTCGTCATCGTCGCCACTCGGTCCGTCAGCACCTTGAGCTTCATCTTGATGGTCATCATGTCGATCTGGTAATCAAACTCCATCTTTGCCGTTAGTTGTTGGTGGGCCTCGCAATCCGTCTTGTAACGTTCAGTCGCACGTTGGAATTCCTGTTTCAAAGCGTTGTTTTCATCTTTTATTTCCTGAACGCGTTTCTCCATTTTTTCCATCTCAATTTGTTGCGCGTTCCTCTTGACTTGAAACGACCGTTCTTTGTCGCGCAAGCGGTTGTTGAGCTTGACCTCCAACTTCTTGACGGTTTCCTTGTTCTCCTCGACCTGCTCTGCCAGTTTCCTCTCCAAGTTAGCCTCAGCCTCCTCCAGATCGCTAATCTTTTTCTTCAGCTTGCCTTCCAATGTCTTCATGTTACTCACCTCGTTCTCCAGTAAGCTCTTCTTTTGCGTCAGCAGATAGATTTGGGCTTCGTAGACTTTCTGCTGCGAGAGTAATTCCAGATTCTCCTTGTTGACCATGTCCACTTTCTCCTCAAGGGCTCGGTTATTAGCTTCCAACGACTCAAGTTTTTCATTCCTCGCCTGGATGTCACTCGACCACAGATCGTTGAATTCATTCTGTTTCTCCACCAGCCTCCTGTTCTTCCACTTGAGAATACAGTCGGAATCTGAGCTTGTGCTCGTCATTGTCCTCACTCAACTTAATCGCAAAAACGGAACTGTTTGGCACCTCTTAGGCCAAAATGGCTAACCCTTCTCAAAAATACCGACCGTCAAAGACACAAAGGCTTCTTAGACGTCTATGATGTCACAGAAACTGTCACATCCTGGAATGAGCTTTGTACCTGACTTTGACGCTGCTCAAGGAATTAAGGTAAACAAACCGACGGACTTTATCTGGTCTCAGAAGCAATCCCTGCCTGCATGCATTAGAAGTCAAGCGAATTCTTAGCGTCTGCTCTCTGAAATTGTGACAGTTAAAGGTTGAATCTTTTGATAGTGACATCATCATTACTGCTATGATTGACATGTGAGACCAACCAATGATTGTGAAAGCATAGCCTGTATGTGCCAGGAAGTGAAATTCAAGTGTCTGGTCTTCCTACGTGGGAGGACTGGGTTAGTTGGAAGGCTCAAAACAAAAACAATTGTAACAGACCAAACGAAGCCCTTGGTGACAAATTTGTTCTCAACGTCAATCATTTATTTCCAAATACTTTTTTTCTATTGAATGTATCTCAGACCAAACAAAGCCCTTGGTGACAAATTTGTTCTCAACGTCAATCATTTATTTCCAAATACTTTTTTTCTATTGAATGTATCTGTTGAGATTCCGAGCGGGAAAACGAAAAAAAAAAAAGAGCAATCTGGCATATCACCAAACAGGAAGTAGGTGGGTACAGGGGACGGTCCGGTAGTCGTCACATCCGTTTTCAAAATGGTGGTCGTGCTTTGAAAAAAAGCAGAGTGACACAAAATTGTCAACAGCAGATATTCATCAAACTTTAAAAAATGGCTTCCTTTACCCATCGAGACCTCAATGTGGAGTTCCAGAGGTACACTTTAAATGCCCTAATAGACCAAACTGACCCAAGAATAGTATTCTTGCTGTTTTAGAGGAAAAACAAGTTTACTGTCGACGTCGATTTCAGGAAACCCCAAGCCGTTTCCGGGGTTACCGCACAGGTCCATACGAATGTCAACGTATTGAATCGACGGAAGGAGTAAGAAGTGATCTCACCGCCTGGCCCAGCCTGGAGGCTTTGTAATCAAGTCACGTTATGATGTAATGGCGATGTAAGAGCGACCTCAGCCTATGATGTCACTCGATGACGTCCTGTCTATTAAAGATCCACCATCAAATGATGGCGCTTTGTAGTCTGTCAAATATTACTTTGTAAAATTGTAACAAAGGTGGTAAGGATGGAGGGGTTCCACAAACCAAGGAGACGCTAGCAGATTATAGCTTCCTCAAATTCAACGATCCCACCCATCAGGTGCTCAGAGATCTCTTCAGGATGGAGCCCGTGTGTAAAATGCCCCAAAAGAAAACGGTGATCTGCCACCAAGGTTTCCTGTACAACATCAGGATGCCGCGCGATGAGTCGGAAAGAAATCCCATGGTACTCACCATTCCGGAGCACCGACGAATACTCACCAATGCCAGGGGTCCTCACATCATCGAGAGAGAAGTTCAGGCTGTGAAGGAGATGGCTCAGAAGAAGCAGGATACACTCAAAGCCGCCCAGCATCTGAGGAATCAGATCTTGCAGAGGGATCTGTGTTCCATGAAAGAGGAGGAGGAGACCAAGAAGAAGGCTGACAGGGAGGAGTACCTGAAATACCAGTGCCAACGGGAGAAGGCCCAGCTGGCCCAAGACACGCAAATCCTGAAACTGGACCGCTGGATCCTCCACAGCAAAATCAAGGCCGAGCGGGATAAGCAGATGGACTGGATGAAGCTCTGCGAGGAGAAGGAGCACGCCCGTGAGAAGAAAGAGTTTGAGAGGGTGCTCAAGTGCACCGAGATCGCTCTGGCCGCGGAGGATGAAAAGAACAGAAAACGGCACGAAAATGGCCGCAAGCACTTGGAGTTGATCAAGGAGCAGGTAAGATTTCAAATGGGTGAGCTGGAATTTTGGAAATACAATTTTCTTTTGCAACCATCCAGGTGAGGGAGCACGAGGAGACGGCCCGGCTCAAACGTCGGGAAAGGCTCACCGACTACATTCGCACCAAAGAAAACTGGAAGCTGAAGGACAAGTGGCTGGAAGAGCTGAAGCAGGATCGGTTGAAGAAGCTCAGCGATACCGGGGTCTCTCAAGAGTACATGGACTATGTGACCAAGAAGACCATCGAGGACAGTGTCAACATCATGGATTCCCAGTACCGCACCTTTAAATCATACGACATCCTGCCCAGATGGGTGACGGAAAGCACCGAAGCCATGAAAGCACACATTAAGAGTCAGAATTTTGAGAAGATCTTTTAAGGTCCTATTGGGAACCAAGTGGTTGAACCAAGGAAGCATCCACAGGACAAATGAAGATCCCCTCTTAAAGCTTCTATTGGAATTTAGCGAATCTAATCGAATTCTCACTTGCTCCGATTTCCCAGATAACGATGTACTATGTACTCATTGTCATTTCCATCCTCTGGAAACAATTTCTTCTTGACAAGATTAGAAAATAAATGAATATGGACAAAAATATGCATGGCTTTTTTTTTTTTTAGAGGTTCCACAGGGATTTATTCTTGGTACTCACACTTTTCTGTGTTTTAAGATAACATTACACTAGCATTTTAATTGCATTGCTAGCTTTTGAATGTGAGACAAACTCGGTGGTGTGTTGTGGTCACTTCGTCCAGTTCTTCAGGTGTACAGATGGCCTTGCCGACTACGGTCCCTAACTCCCCCCCCCCACCCGAGCCTCCAAACCAAAGTGGCGACACATTAGCCAGCAAAGTGGAGGCCTATTAATAGGTCGTAAAGAGCGACGTGGCAGATCGTGTTGTCCGAGGGGAGGTTTGATATGCGTGTAACACAATCTAAGTTCAATTGTGATGCACAGCCAGAGGCCTCGGCTGAGGAAATCTGCATGAAATCAGTGTCTGGGCCAGCTAGTAAATCACCTTTGGCTTGTTTATTGTACCAGAGCGATTTTATGGTGGCTGAGATGTCCTGGTGTGGGGAATGCCCCGGACCAAAAAATTTGTGCAGCGATTTTTTTTTTTTTTCCTTCTGTCCTTCATTTTTTTTCACTGTTACCTGAATGGACGGGGAAAAGCTGACCCGCCTCCGGTGTTTGAGAGATAGCAGCGGAGTGATAGTCATTCGGGACAATCTTTCAGCTGTTCGGATGTGGGGGGGGGGGGGGGGGCTCCAGAGTACGGTTGGGGAGCACATTAGTTCTCATTGTGCTGGTACATTCCTATGGTTTGTCCAGCCTGACTACTTTGTCCGGACCTGGCAGGCGCACTCGCCTCACCCGGCCAATCCTTCTCATTCCACGTGAAAAAAACAAAACAAAACAAAACATACAACAATGGCTGAACATATTGAACGCAGTTCGGCGGTGAAAAACATTCCATGTTAATTCTCTCGTGCGGTTTTGGCCGTCCCCTTCTAGCCTTTTGTTACATGTTGACACTTTTAAGCTACTGCTGTTCCAGGAAAATACCGAACAGATTTTTTTTTTTCGAAATATGCCGATTGTGATTTTCTATGTGATTATCCACTTCTCATATGCTTTGTTTACGTTGGTCAGAAAAATTTCAATGGACAAACATTGGGCAGTCTTTTACCAGACAATTCTCCAGACATGTTAAATTTATCAGTAGAAGTATAATTTTATTCACACATTTATCTCTAATACAGAATGTCAACTCCCTGGGTTATAAATAGCTAGCAATGAGACACTTGAAAACCACTCAGAAGCATTTGATTGAAATAGACGGGATTAGCATGTGGGCCTGTTGTTTGGTCTAGACGCCGACCAGCTCTAGTTTCTATTTGCTTCCTGGAGCGATTAACCAACTCGTGATGTGACACGTGTCAAAGTTGGGGCACGGCCACCACGTCATAGCCGCTTATTTAAAATAATAGCTAGCCATTTTCAAAATATACAAATCTCTGAACACCAGAAATGAAACCTTCATTTTATTTATTTTTTAATTATCCCTGTAAGGGTGCTTCATTTGAAGGAAATGAACTTTTGATTGGCTATAACTAAAGTGGATTGTGACCACTCCCACAGCGGCGCAGCCATCCCTAGTCAAACAAAGAATTCCTGTTAAGACCACATTTGGTATTGACAAAAACACACAAAATGCAATTATCTACATATTTCCTTTACTTAACAAACTTGGAACACGTCATCAACACTTTTGCAAGCTTTTTTTTTTTTTTTCCAATAAAAAAGCCACATTTTTTTCATCTTTGACAGAACATGGATATAAGGAAGGAATTGTCCAGTGATTACAAACTTACACACGCACAAAAAAAAAACAACAAAAACAAACCACCGCTGTACACGATTGTCTCAGTAAATAAAGTTTTTTGTCATTTTTCTTAAATTATTAGAAAAGCACGGAGATTTCTCAGGAACGAGTCTGTTTCGCCTTCTTACGGAGTTCATAAATAAGAAGCGCTGGCGGGGGAGGTGACGGGGACGGACCAACCGGAAAGCCTCAAATAAGTCCAGGCGGTCCATTTTCACAGTAACCACGGCTGTAAAATTCACCTCTCGGGACGACGACGACAAAAAAAAAAAAAATGCGTTAAGACGACGTGTGACGGGACGTCAGCACGTTTGACCGTTCTCCTCTCCTCTTGGAAGATGAGACGCTTCAGGTAGCACGACGGGCCTTTTGATGAGATGCCAAAGCAAGGCGAGCATTGCTACAGGTACTCCAGGTCCAGAGCGTGATGGAGGGCCATGAGGTCCGAGTGGCTGGAGATCCTCCAGAAGGGCATGTTGTGCTGGAACAATCACAAGCCACGGCTCGGTCATTGAAACATGAAAAAAAATATCAATGCTCCCACTGGAGGCCGCGAGCCGTTCCCGAGGCGAGCCAGCGAGTGCGCGGCAGGGGAAACCCGAGTCGCTGGAGAATGAAAGGAACTCGTCACAGGTGGAGTAGAGAGCTCCTCCATTAGTCCCCCCTGGACTTTATCAGAGCTCCAACCTCTCCAAGGTTCCGCTTAGGAGAGCCTGCAGTGACCCTTAAAAGCTCTTTGGCTCTTTTGTTTGGGAAATTGTCTTTGCTTTTAAAGTTGAAAAGCTGGAGATGGCTATCTGGCTTTCTTTTTTTTTTTTTCTCCAAAGGCTGTGGTTTTTATCGTGAAGGCCGTAACATAACAGTGCTTCACACATCTTCTCCATACGCGACATGACATGAAAGGAATATTTTATCACTCATGAACCCCGGTGAACACACCACAGCAGGAAATGGTTGGTTGAAAGAATTTTTTTTTTTTTTCCCATGGCGTGCCGACGCAGCGAATATCCTATCCGTGATTGAAGGCTCCTTTATGCAGGCCTTCAACATGGCTGAAAGGGACGGTCTAGCGTTACACGAAGCCGAGGGCACCGAGTGGGAATCTATAATTATGACGCATCGCCCGCCCTCGGCCCCTCCTCGCCGTGCCTTCGAAACATTTGAACACTAAAGACTTTCTCTCTTCCACTCAGTTCCCTTTTAAGAGGCTTTTATTAGCTTTTTTTTTTTTTTTTTTTCCCCAAAATGCTTTGTCTTATTTTAGTTTGATAGTTTTACTGTGGTGGAGCAATTGAAATTGCAATAACACTGTTCACCACTAGATGGCAGACGTCGCTTAAGAATATCTTAGAGAAGAAGAGCAAATTTGACAAGAATCCAGGACTAAATTCGGTCATAAAAATGGTTTATAAAATATGAATACAATTTTTTTTTCTCCAGAAGAACCGATGACGGTCCCATGTGTGAATCCCTTACCTTTTTCGAGCCTTGCTCCTCTTCCACGCCATCCCCGACCACAATGTAAACAACTTTCCTGCCGAACCGTTGGACGACTCTCTCGAAGCAGCTCTCCTTACCTGTGTGGGAAAAATCGAAAGATAAAACTAAGAGTGGCGCCCAAAAAGGCCAACATATGATTTCTCTCAAAAAGGGTGCATGGGGATAATGTTTATTTTGCACTGGAAAGTGAATTGCAGAACGAGCGTGTGTGTGTGTGTGTGTGTGGGGCTGGATGTCTCCAAGTGGTTTCATATGCAGAGGGAGGCCCCTCTCTGAGAAAATAATCCCCGAGTTGATGAGGCCTATTCCGAACATCAATCCTATCTGTTGCCTGGATCTCCCCGGACCCGTCACTTGGTAGCGCCTGTTCCCAAAACGCCAACTAAGCTACTCATCCGTTCAAGATGCTGTCACCGACCGGTGCTTTTACATTCGCGTCTGGTTGGATGTACCCAAGGGGTGCCATTAAATAAGCATACATTTGAATCTAAATAATAAACAATTTACCTATTTTGGTTGCGCTATAAATATTTTCAATAGGAAAGACGATGCCCAGGCCGTAGAGCAGGACCTTGGCAAGGGCGGGGATCAGCTGCGTGGTGGTCACCAGGATGTTCACACAGTTGGACCTGCACAGAAGGAGACGGCGCCATTTGATGACAGACTTCCCGTGAAAGAAGTCCCCCCCCCCCCCTTTCCAACTCCCCTCGCTCGACTTTTACCTTGAGTGGATTAACGTTAGTGCTTTCAGTGCCAGTGTTAACCAGGAGTCCGTCAAGGCTTCAATTTCTGCTCGCAATTGCAACCAGGCTTCCCTCTTGGCCGGGCCCAGGAGACCTGCAAGCGTACGGGAATATTGTTTGCTTTGGACCGCTTGGAAAAGTACCCAACTAGTAAGGGGAGGGGGAGAGGTGAGGGGGGGGGGGGTTACCTCCGACGTTATTTTTGTAAGTGGTGTAGATTTCTTTCACCCGTCTGTAGCGGAAGGCCAACTTTCTCATCCAGTCCACGCCTCCACGCACACCTGTGGCCAGGCAGAGGTTGGCGCTGGTGGCCGCCGCGTGGAAGCCGTCCGCGCCAAAGTTGTACGTGCTGTGAGTCGGATTAGAAAAGACGTGGCTTAGCGTCACAGCAAATCAAAAAAAAAAAATATATATATATATATGTATATAATATTCTGAAATTTGTTTTAAAAATAGATAAAAATATCTATCTATCTATCTATCTATCTATCTATCTATCTATCTATCTATCTATCTATCTATCTATCTATCTATCTATCTATCTATCTATCTATCTATCTATCTATCTATCTATCTATCTATCTATCTATCTATCTATCTATCTATCTATCTATCTATCTATCTATCTATCTGTAATATGGGCATTTGCTAAAGACAGACGATGAGTCAGCAGTTTACCTAAGATCCTGACCGTTGTCGTCGGAAGAAACGTCATCAATATGCACCTGGTCACATTCCTGCAAAACCAAACATAACATTTCAGTCGGCCCCGCCCGGCTCAATCTATTTGAAGTATTTTGAGAGGCTTCATTATTGAAGAAAATTGCCAGTCGCTAGCTTACGCGTTGGTTGTCATTTTTCACCAGCGTAAAAAAAAACACACACACACACACAGCCTGGCATTGGCTGGGCGCCCCGGCGTTGAAAGGCCTCGTCCGAGAATCTTCTGAATCAGCACATCCCATAATTCTTCCCATGTGCCCTCACCAGCGCCGTCTAAACAAAACCCCGACCTCGTCATCGGCAGAGAGGCAACCGAAATAAAACCCTATTCAGCGACTCGGGTTTGTGTTTGAGCCGCCATCTTGATGTATATAAATATAGTAGGCCGTATAAAAGGGGGGCCTTGGCTCTAATAGTGCATTTGTGAGCACATGTGCTCGCTAATACTCTTCCCTTTGGCTCTCCTTGGAAAGGCTCTGCGATTCTCCAGCTCTGTCCGGGCGAGCGGTAACACAATCCAGACTTTCTGCTAAATGTAACCGACTAGAAAAATTGAACCTGATGCTAACCGCCAATGAAATTATGACCTCTGATTGCTGCCGCGCCACACACCATCACAGGCCCCGGGGCCAGCCAGCCAGCCAGCCGGCCCGGTGAGCGCCGCTGAAAAAAAAAATCTGTTCTTAGTTTTCCATTTATAGGAACGCGCGAGTGTTACTGGCCTTTTCCTACCCCCCATCCACTTATATTGAGGGAGAGTTGGTGTGAGGCAAAAATTTGAGTATGGACTCAATCCTGAAGCCAGGAAATTACCTAGCAGAGTGAAAAGAGAGCTGACATGTCCTAATCTAGAAAACAGGATGTAAAGGTATTTAAAAAAAATAAATAACGTGGGAACTATGTGAATATAAGTGGTGCTTTGATTGAAGTCGGCTGTCATCACTCCCACAACGGCGCAGCTCCGAATCCGCCCGGCGTAGCCCGACTCGGTGCACGTTTGCTAGTTTGTTATACTCAATAACGTTCGCATTTTTTTTAAAGTCGTCTTTGTAGCCAATCGTCAAATACGTCACCCAGCACAGCCTGGTATTTTATCCACGAATGACCTCGACTCACCTGTTTAGAATTAAAATGATTAAAAATAATAATTTCTCAAATCCGAAAAATCCCTCCAGAATTTTTTTTTTAAACTTTTTTAATTAAATCCCATCCGGCTGTTAGGACACCCAAAGAGTTGCTGGAACTTCCTGGTTTGAAGTCAATCTAGGCGAGGCCGAACGCTGACGTGATTGCATTCCTAATGCCGGAGCAGGGTAAGGGTAAAGGGCTTTGGACCGTAAACCTTTTCTATTTTACTGGTTCCCCTCTGAACAAATTTTTCATCTCCCTGGATTTGCGCTGTGAAAGGGGAAGGGGAGCTTGAGGTGAGGAGAAACTCAAACCAGCTGTTCTTTTAACAGAATTAAAATCTTGACCCCCTCCACCCTCCCCCCCCCCCCCGCCCCTGTCTCCAAGCCCCGCACTAATGCAGCCATTCTCTTGCCAAAGTCTCTTTCCCCGGGATCCAAAGAGGAAAAGACTTTGACCCCGTGGCCCTTTTACCCTCCCTCTATGGGGGCTCCCACACACCGATAGAGGGTAGAAAGCCCAAAGTGGAAGCCTTGTAGTCTACAAGATGGAACCTTTAGCTACTGACTTAACTCCAGAAACAGAAACCAAGTTCCAGAAACTCACCAGGATTTTGGGAATGATCAGGGATATAAAACGGAGAGTGCGGGTGGTGGTACAGAGCAAAGGTACGATAGGGTCGACTTGCTTGTTTTGGAAAAACCACAACGACTCCTCGGGTTAAGTACCTCATAAAGCCTCCATTTAAAGACCCGCCCCCTTTTCACTGGAATTCCTCAATTGTCCAGTAATTAGCTGCTAATGAACCAGACCCGATCATCCGATAAATCGGAGCTCGTCGGGTTCATCCGTTGAGGTTAGACCCGACGTGATCTGGAACATGGAGCTTTCAGTTTAAAAAACGTATAAAAGATCATGAAAGGTTTACAAAGAGAATGATTCGTAGACTTGCCGACTTGGGACCTTGACGGAGACATTTATCAACCTGCTTCACGCGAACAAAGATGAAGGGGGGGGGGATCTGAAAAACAGTTACAGTTCCCTGCTGGGGCTCGCGTAAACCTCTGCACCGGACTCCCTGGGAGGACCAGGGGGGGGAGGAGGGGGTAGCCAGACGTGAGTAATGTCGTACAGTAACCCTTACACGTACTCATTAGGAACCACTTCTGAGGGCCTCGTAAACACCGCAAAGCCACGGATGGATGGACGGACGACGCAGGTTCACGGCAGTTAAGTGCAGCCGTATGGTCAAAAATGGAAAGCGGCCAAAATGGCAGTGCTGGGAAATTTACGGCGCCTCGGTGAAATGTCGGAATACCGCATGAGAATAATGCCTCCCCGAATACAAATGAAAGTAGCGCATAAGTCTTTGGGCGTAAGAGACTGACAAGCCTCGACAATTGCGAGGGACTTTCTCAGGAGCGTTTGAACATCTCTTTTCCATCCAGTCCGCCCCCCTCCCCTTCTCCCCGCTCACCAAGCAAACAGTGCTCACTCGAAAAGCTACAATCACTGTTAACCTAGACCAGATGTTCCTACTGTACTCAGGAGGGACTCGTCTCTGTTTGCTTCATAAGCACCTAAGTGAATTTTAAAAGTTGGAAGTGGCTATTGATGGACTGAAACTCTCGACGAGTGAGCATCACCCATCTGTCAAGCATGGGATTTGGGGGGGTAACAGGAGAAAATCTCCAGGAGTGGTTTGATTTTTCAGGTACACCTGGACCCTGAAATAACTTTAAACCAAAATGGCGTCTTTTCAGGCTTTTGTGGGTCTACTCCTAAAAGACATGTCTACCAAATTCCAGGTTACTGAACAAAACCAATGTGCAAATTTCACCAGGATGAGCAACAGAGTAATTGAGGACAGGATGTCATTTCTCCATCATTCAAGTTCTCCTTCTGTCCTCTGCTGAAAACTTTTCAGCAGAGGGAGGAAGCTATCAGAGGCGTCTTTGTTCCCCGGCTGTCTGTCATCAAGCAATCAAGCGATGACGGCCCGACTCTTCCTGTGGTGGCGACTCGGCCGAGACCAAAGCAAAGGTTAATCACCAATGCGCCAAAAACACGGAGCCCATTCCCCCCCCCCCCCGCTCTGGTTTCCTGTCTGCCATTTTGGAATAAATGTCGCCATTTTGGCAAGTCTTTTGTCCGTCATGTCGCGGACAACGGCCGTCAACGCGGGATTCCTCGACACTCCAGCGATAGAGGCTGTCAGTCACTGACCCCCCCCACCACTCCACCCCTTGGTTCCCACCGCAGGTATGGGGGGGCGGGGGTTGCGATTATACCTGGGGGTCAAACACAGGATGTGGGTAACAAAGGGAGACTTCTTCCAAGCTACTTCATTCCGAGCCGCGCTTGAACAGTTGCGGAATTTAAACAACGGCGCCAAACAAAAGCACAGAGATATGCGGGTTTGACAAATGTTCACAGGGGCGTGAGGGGGGGGGGGGGGGAACGCCAAAAAAATGTTTGTTCTTGTCAGAGTACGATTCAGTCGGGTATGATGGTTGAATTGTTTGTCGAGATTGAAGTCAAACAATGGTAACGAACGAGAACGAATATCGGGATTGGCGCTCTATGACAGCTTTGTCAAATTTCATTCGGGTTACGTGTAATCCAAGTCGAGGACGGCAGATTTGAAAGTGGAACGATTCGATTCGTTGCAGTTCGGCGCACTTGTATCTTGTGACTTTAAAAAAAAAAACGATTTTTTTTTCCGATTCAGATCGGTTTTCATTATATCTCTGTTGTCAGCATAAAGTGGCGGCTCGTATCGAGTGGAGTCACTCGCCGAAGGATGTGGGTGGTGGGTTGTTTTGAGCACACACTTACACACATACAGGTGTCAAGCAAAGCAAAAACAATATAAAGCTATCATTGAGGCGGAATTGCGGGATTTAACCCGACTATGGCGAGACATAAAACCAACAGACTGCAAAGAGACTCTAGAGGCCCATAGCGCAAGCTGAGCGTGCAATTCACAGCATCACTCATTAACAGGCCCGAGTGCACGTTTCAACCCAGGGAGCTATAAAAAGCAGGCAGCGCTCATGTCACGGGGTTGTTTCCACCCATCCGGCGTGTGGAAGTGGCTTCGGAGTGTGAAGGGGGCATAGGGCCACTAATTGAAAATGTTCCCACCTTGGGAGACCTCTCCGCCCAACCCCCTTTGTTGAGGACTTTGCCCTCATGCCCCTTTCTCCTTCAGAGTTGTTTTCTCACCCGAACAGGGAGGAAAGGAGGGGGGCGGCCAGTCCTGTAACCCCACAGAGAGGGGGAACCTGGTTCCCACACGCTGCTTGAGCATTTCGCAGCTACAGTAAACTCACAAGTGTCAGTCTTGTGGGTTTCATTACTGGCTGAAGTTAGCTAGCTGCTATGCCTTTATTAGCTAGCAATGTGGGTCAGGACACAAAATGGTGGCTCTTGAGTTTGTCGCCCTCATGGCAATCTGGGATTTTTGTACGTAAATACAGAAGCAGTTTATTTCTGTGGGCATCAAAATAAACCAAAAGTAAGATTCGAACGCAAAATACCATGCTAACATTGAGTCGGCTAGCACGGCCATATTTAATGCGGTGGTTTTAGCGAGGCAGTGTTAAAACTTTGATGGAGCCCCCCTCGTACTAAACTCTGCACCTGTGTTCCTTTTCTGCGCAGCCTTCTGGGTTGTCCCTTTATGGCTCCCGACTAAATTAGATGGACCATATGCATTTCTGCACATGCTTCAATACATAACTGCTGCTGCCGCCGCTGCTGCCGTCTGAGGTATTTATAGGCTCGTTTCGTTTTAACCTGCCACTATCCAAACCCGGGCGACTGTACTGTAAATCTACAGAGAGGAAGCACGACCGCTTAGGTATCGGACTTAACCGGTTTGTTTTTAAGAGGAGAGATCAATGCGCTGATCGTTGTTAGCGAAAAACATGCGTTAGCGCTTTGAGTCCCATGCTATGCTAACATCTCAACATATCGAGTCAACGGTCGGCCAAAAGATGAGCTGGTCTTCACTTTCCTGACTCATCTACTCATACCAACTAGCTAGCATACCAACTGTTAGCATTCTAGAACACATTCAGATGAGAAAATGAAAACCTTCAAAGGCACATTTTGGAAAGACATCAAATAAATCAGCCACCTAGTACGACAGACAATCTCAATAGCAGTCCTGTCTCTGCTCGTCTTTTCCATTGAAGCGCGTGGAAGTGAAATCCGGGGAGTGCCGAGAGACGTGGGAAGCGGCATGTGGTGTAGGTGGACAGCGATACCAAACACACAGCGTGACATGCAGACAGAAAGGAGATGGGTGCAGAAACACTAAAGCCTGACAAATTGCACCGCTACGGTTGGGGGCGGTGTACGACTGACATGTCAAATTCATGGCGTCCCTCGAGGGCTCAGAAAGTAATGCGTCTCCGGTATGAGACTGATAACTGAGAAGGAGGCTTCCACGCTATGAAGCAGTTGCTTCTTATGGACGCTCCGGTCACACTTTTATAGCTCTTGGAAAACACTAAATCATCAGATAGAAGGCAAAAAGAAAAAGAAAAAAATGGAGGACACGCACCTCTAAGTCGTTAAAGAATAAATGCGTGTCGGCCAAGTTGAAGATCATCTCTTCCATCCGTAGTCCTAATGATACTGACGATGGTGGATCCTGAAAGAAAACAAACAATAAAAACAAAATCATGATTTTATATTTGGGGTGAGAGCAGGCCGGCCGGTCTACTCAAATAATTTCCCAGCAGGCTGTTCTCATAAAAGAAGACATTAGGCCCACTTGAAAGTTTTGGCCCGGCGTGTTTACGACGGTGCAGAAAGGACCACGATCGTCTTTGGAACGGTCTACAGATGGGAATAAACGCTATTAAAATAAAAATAAAAATTGACCAGTCTCCAGTTAGGGGTGGTCCATTTTCAACACTCGGGTTTACCGGCAGTTGGAGCAAGACGAGGATTTCTTTTTGTGTGTATGCAGCTGCTTTGGGAGTGAAAACAGTGGTCGTGGGGAGCAGGGATTAGCCGGTTAAACCACCTGAAAACTCACCTGAGCTTTCGACTGATTAGCTGTCGTAGCTCATGGCGCTTATGTTTTCACTGGAGATGACAGCGGAGCAAATGCACAAGCCCGAAAGAAATTTCCGGTTCGCTATAGACTAGAAATAAATGTCCGCGTCATAGCCAAGATTTTTAACCAGCGGTTGTTTTGACGGCCTAAAATGACATCTTGCGCCTCGAGTGGTGAGAGAACTTAGCATTTCTTTGCCTTTGTTCTGGTAGGGAGGGGAAGGGGGTGGTTTGGGGGGTATTTGATGGGGGGCACTGTTTTGTTTTGGGGGTGAAAGAGGGCTGCCCCACGACCCGACATTGTTTATTTACTCTATTCCCAGCCTTGCATGCCGGTTGGAGAGTGAGCTGAGACTTATGCCAAGAAGCAGCGGCGATCTCACACACACACACACACACACACACACACACACACACACACACACACACACACACACACACACACACACACACACACACACACACACACACACACACACACACACACACACACACTGGGTCTCCGGTGTACCCTTCCGAAGCAGGAAACACCCCGGCCTCCATAAGGGCTCCGTTTCATCTGATCATTTCTATATGATGTGACAGCAGCTCACTAGTCGCCGCTCTGGTTCTTCAAACAGTAATAAAAGTCCAAATTTTTGCACTGCCGGCTGCTCAGGCCCTAAAAACGGCAACCGCAGAGTGTGCTCACTCAAAGCCTATCTGCAAGGTACATCTATAAACTACTTCAGGAAAGAAAGTGCTCACCCCCAACCCACCTTTGTCATCCCTGTCTGGGTGGCGTCAAGAAAACGTTACAAAAACCTTTCCCCGTAATCACTATAAATATCCGTACTTTCCCTTGTGGACCCCCGCCGCCCCCTTCCAACAACACCCCCTTCCCCTCTCATAAACACCGCGCAGTTCTTATCAGCTCTTTTAATTGGCATCAAGGCAGCTCACCCCCATAAAGCTTTGACGGCTAAAGCCAGCTGGAGCGCCATTGGGCAGGCCGGAGCAAGAGCTTAAAGGAGGTGGGGATGTAAAGGGGAAGGGGGAGGGGGGGGGGGGTTATTAGTAAAAGTGAGGGGTGGGGGGGGTGGCATTGACATCTCGAGGCAGGTGGTGCCTTGTGGCGTGCTTGTATTCTTAACTCCCTTGCCGGCTGATTGTTTACGTTGAATCACGGAGGATTCACGTCGGTGACTTTTCCCACCGAAGCACTTTTTCCCATCAGGGGCCATTTTTGTCGTTAGAAAGTCCTCCGAGGGCCATATGGAATTTGTGATGAAATATCATGTGACGGTCATCTTTTTTTTTTTTTTTTGCAGATAACATTGCTGGCTAAAGAAAATTGTGTATTGAACATTGTTTAAGTTTAAACAAATAAAAGCATATTTATTTGTATTTAAAATATATGTATCACAATGTTTTTTCTGTATACCTAAAAAGAAATTGCATTTTTCTGTCCATTAAAGAATTAAAATAATGTATTGAGAACTCTACTCCCAAACTACATTTAATTATCTGACCGCGTGTTGCTGTGTCTCTGCGTAAGATCCACAATGCTGCATTTTTGCCGGATCTCCGTGTGAAATCATATGCTTTGGTCAAAAATGCAAGGGCCTGTGTGACTGATCAACTTTGAAAGCCACATAGAAGGATGCCCTCAAAAGCAAACCATGAGAATCCGATTTTGCCTTATTTCCCCCCACCCAAAAACAGTTTGTTTAGAAAGTTTAAATTTAGAGAGGCAATTTAAATGGAATAACAAATAGCCCGGCGTGGAAAAGTAAACGTTTCATCATTTCATCTTATGAGCATGTACAGGGAAAATAACCGTGTGCAAAAATAAAAACATGTTTGTTGCAATATAGCTCTTATTCCAATTCACTTTGATTTTTTTTTTCTGGATTTCATTCCTGGATGATTTGAGAAGTGCTTAATTAAAGCAACAGTGTGCTCATTTGGGCAAGAGAAAGGAACACTTAAGTGTGTCAGGGGACATCCCTTGCGCAACAGTTGCGAGCCCCCCCCTCCACCCCCCCACTTGGCGATCCGCAGCCACGCACCGCTTCGACAGCTGCAGGCAAATACTTGCCAAGCCTCGTTGGAGCTATTAAAAAAAGAAGCAATTATCTACACGGTGAGATCCCCTTACCCCGTGCTCAACCGTCTATTTCCCCGAAATGTCCCCATGCAATAATCCGGTTCCTGACGCTCCAATTTGCGTCGCTTCCTAACCCGTTGGCCGTCGCCCATTGCTTCAGCCGTCTCGTATTTCCGCGTTAAATCGTCACTCACCCGTCCGTATCTGTTGGCGTAGGAGCCCGTGAGCAAGGAATGAAAAACGATGATTGTTTCATCCAGATCCCAGATGAATACTCGCTGGAGGAGAAGGGACACAAAAACAGAGAGGAAAAGAATCTGAATCGATAGCGATGCAAGGTGATCCTGACGGTCAATAGCGCGAATTGGCCCGGCCTCGGCCACCGTAACGGTCCCAGCCATCCCTAGTTTACAATCGATAGGGACAAACTCATTTAGTCGATATGCGATGATGTCAATGCTTAAATGGCAGCTTATAGTTCTAACAAAAGCTAGCATAGCAATGATTGCGCCTCCATGTAAAAGGGACAACCCCCCCCCCCCTCTTCGATTGCTTAACACAGAAGAGAAGTCACGATTCCACAAGGTGTCAATTATTCACGCCCAGTTAAGGAAGCGTTTCTTATAATGAATTAATGCCCACGGTGCGTTCAAGGCAAAGTGTCAGCCCATGTGCTAAGAGGATTAAGGTCCCTCGAGGGCGTCTGTCGCCAAGGTAGCGAACTCACCCCTACCTCAAGGTCGGAGTCGGGCGGCGGCGACGGGTTGTTGTTCCTCCTGCCCCGGCCACGTGACTTTCCATCCGAGGCTCGACGCAATCGATCCGATTCTGAATCTTTAATGGGGGTTGATGGACTGTGGATGGTACTGTACTCCACTGGAAGGAAGACGGATGACAAAAAGAAATGACGCTCGGTTCTTTTCGAGGACGTTTGTCTTAATGTACGTCGCTGCCGTTTGGTTCAGTTATTTGTTCCAATAGACAACTGCAAGCTTTTGTTATGCAACACACGAATGATGAATCTAGTCGTCATTATCAGACGATGCTAACGTCAAGTTAGCGCCGGAGTGGCTTACCTGCGGGATTCTCCGTGATGGCCTGGCTGGTGATGGCGGCAGGGGGTTCCTGTAGGGTATAGGTGGTGGTTGTGGAGGGCGTGCTGGGGCTGGTGTTGTTGCTGGTCATGTAGGGCGACGTGTAGGGCGAGCTGTTGTAATACTGAGCGTACTGACCCTGGCCGAAGGCAGGATAGCCCGGGTACTCCTGTGAAGAGATGCAAACTTGAAGAAAACTGCAAACATTTTGAAGTTTTTGGGGGGGTTTTTTTGGTAACGTGAGATATGCCCTTCACCATTATTGCTACTTTACCGCACAGATTTCCAAAAAATCATAAATGCGAACATATGTCAGCTCGCTCCCACATCTGGACTAGCATCCCGCGCTCTCGCTCTTTGCCACGAGACATATGAGCGAGGCGGTACGGCAGGTAATCCAGTGGACGAGGCGTGCGACATCCAGAGTGATTTATGTGTCACGGATGAAATGTAAGACGGTGAAAATCTGGTGTTCCGATCGATTGGCGGCGTTAGGATCTAAAAAATCTGGCAGTCGTACCTGTTGCGTGTTGTTGAAGCCTGTCGAGTTCGTCAGGGAGTTGTTCCCGCCGTATAATCCTGACGTTGTTGTGAAAGTACCGCCTGGGAAGAGGGACATGTTTTGGTTACATAACAGACTTTATTTCTAGGATAAGTAGTTTTGGGGCGAATAGATCACATGCTAGTGGAGCTAACTCACAGCTTCAAATAGTGACTTGTGGCAATCCTCAGGGGTCAATCTTAAGCCCTTTGCTGTTTTTACTTTCTTATAATGATCTGGGTATGATTTCAAAAGCGCCAGACTTAACTTCTATTCTAAAACTTCAAATTAACGGTGGATTTGAATAAAATAAAATGCGTAGAGGGGTGCGGTGGGGGTGGGGTCCCAGGATGTTGCAAATTTGGGTCCCTTAAGGATAACCCTTGAAAAGCGACCTTATCTCTCTCCTCTTCCTCTCTTTATCACTGCTTGAATCAGACCTGATGAATGACAGTTGGGGGGCGGCGGGGGGGATTCCGGAGAGGGGGGGGGGGCAGAAAACTAGTGGAGAGAACCTTCCTCTTCCAAGCAAATCCTGCGAGTAGCACAAGAGGCTGGTTGTCTTGTGGCTACTGGAGGGTAACGTCCGGGGCGAACGACCGAGGGCAGGTCGGTCGGTTAAAAGGAGGGGGGGGGGGGGGTCTGACATCCCGCCGGAATGAATATGTATGTTTCTCTTTTCACTCACTCACTCAAAGGATGATCCCTCCTGGGTAATTAAGTCATTCAAAGGGGGGCTGATAGCATCTAATGGCTTAATAATATACACAGCTTGACTTATTAGAGGAACAGAGGGCGGGCGCCTCCAGGCTGGGGCCGCTCCATCTGCTATGGGCCTGAGGTAGGTAAAATGGCCGCCAAATTTAAAAAAATGCTACAAAAAGGAATAGGTTAAATACTAAATAACAATTAGTCCCCGCCCCCTTTTCACTGTCTATGTGTAATCTTGCCATATACTCCAAGTGCCAGTTGAATGAAGGTAAATGCACTGTCATTTAAATGGAGGGGGGTCATCATTACCTTTTTTTACCCCCCAACCCCGCCCCGATAACAAACAAGAGGGAGTTCCTTTCATGCTGTGAGCGTCAAGGCCCTCCCACACCGTGACAAACGTGAAGCAGCTTTTCAGAAGGCAGTCAAAAGATCAGGCAAGCGGAAAGGAAGGATGTGGCGAAAAACGGACACAAAGCGCTTCTCTGTTTGGCCCCGAGAAGAGAAACAAATGATTTGTGAAGTCTCACCCCCCCCCCCCTTACACCCGTGCAGCTTTTTCACCCCCTTTTCATCCCCCCCCGGCCTCTACCGGTTATTTTACATCTGTCTGCCTTGTTTGGTTCCTCAAGGGCCGTGAGGGGGAATTTTACCGCGCACTCCCCCCCCCCTTCTCACTTCTTTTGGTTCCAAAGTTCAAAACGGAGTGAAAGTCTGACAGAACAATCAGAGGCGCAGGCAAACGAAGAGCACGACAACAAATTAGCCCGAAGCGCAGTTCAAGCGGTCATAAAAGTGCTGGCTCTGCGGAGAGCGAGGAGCCACATAAAAGCCGAGGGGACCCCGGCCCGCCGGGCCCCGTCCAGAATGGAGGCGTGCTGTTAGGATCGGGGGGCCTTGCGGTTCCCCGGGGGGCATGTTTTCGCTGCCTCCCTCTGTGCTGCTCCAGTTAGTTCACTCAGTCACTCAAGTGCAGACATCAGACCCCCTTCCCCCCCCCCCCCCCCCCCCCTCCCCACCTCTTGCCTGCCTTCTGGCCCCACAATTGGAAGTCCATTTGCCTGGCTTGATCAGTCTCCTCGCCACGGGCTATGTCTATCATCAGTGCACAATATTTGGAGCAGAAGTTTGGATGCCCCACTTGGGAATACGCTATCAAGTCCAGATGGACTCTCCTCCTCCTTTTTTTTTTTTTGCTAGCTTGCCGGAATGCTGGAATCCAATTATTCACATAATTAGCATCTGCTCAATCCCCAACTCTCTACCGGCGTTACTTCTAAATTGTCACCTTAGACGTTGCAATCTCGTCGTTTTTTTTCAACGCCCCCTTTGAGGGTTTCTGTGCCAACCCGCCATCCATTGCCACTCGAACGTGGCCTTTACGATTCGGCGCAGCCACGCAAATCTCCGTGGCATCGGACATGAAAGCGAGGCGCAGAAACATTTATCTAAACGTCTGCCGCCTTGACAGCTGGTCACAAGCTGGCAAAGGGATACGGGTTTGGGGGATGGGGGGGGGGGGGGTTGTCACATGTGGACCTTGCTTTGGTTGCTGGAAACCAGAAGAAGATGATTGGAATAACCTTTAGCAATTACTGTAATCGATCAAGGCCCGAATTTGCATTTCATTTTTGACAACTTCAGGATAGTCAGGGGATCCGATAGGCAGGTTAAGGTAAAAAGAACAAAGCGCACAATACTTGGAAGACAAATGGACTTATAATTCTGTCATCGGGACTTCGACCCACTCCCTCCACCCTTCCCGCCGTCGTTCTGTTTTTTTCAGGCTCTCTGGTTTTTGGTCGGCAGCCACGGGGAAAAAAAGGGCCACAGCGTGCCACATGTGGTTGAATTGCTGGCGTTATTTACTGTTGGATTTTCTGGAGAGATTCTGTAACAAGGGAGCCAGAGCGGAATGCGGCCAGCTAAATGGCCGACGCAGGTGGAAGTTTTGCGGCTCCGAGGGGGAAAATTGTTTCTGGGCGGAGGGGGCAACAGCTCATCTTTATTAGCTTCAAGGCTATAAATCGCCACAGATCTAAAACGCTTAAACAAATACAAATATGATCACAGGGAGAGAAAAACAAAGGCTGGGGAGTTGGGGTGCCTCTTAAGTGCCGGGTGATTTTCTTCCCCCATCTTGTGTTAATTTTTTTTTTTTTTGTGCAACTTACCCTGCATTTGGTAGCTGTACGGCGCCTGCCCCGTCTGCGGGGTGCTGAAGCCCGAGCCGTAGCCGAGGAAGCCCGTCTGGCCCGGCGACTGCGACTGGCTCAGGCCGCTTTCCGTCTTGATGCCTGCCCACAATGGCCCTAAATCAGTTAGCGACATCAGATCGGTTTGATGCTCTTTACAGGAGTCGAGAGTCACAGGTCTGAAATTACACCGAGTGCGGGCCGGGGGACCGATCACAATGGCCCCGGCGCTGATTTGTTTACTGATTCCTTGTCGCGATCTCATACCATTGCAAAACGGATTTTTTTGGGTTACTCCAGATTACACTGTTACTGTTATCTGTAATCTAAGACACCAAAATTTCAGACCACCTCGATCAAAATTTAAGACCTCATTAAATAAATGGAACCACTAGGAGTCAGAAGAATGTGCTCAATAAAATGGAACCACAAGGATATGAGCTCAAGATTTAGTGAAATTCTTCAATACTATTTTATGAAGTATGTACTGCATATGAAACAGAATACAGGATCAATAAAAATCTAAATTTAAGACCTCTTGAATAAAAATCCTCTCTAAATGTAACAGAAATACAAATTTGTTGAATTTTGGTGTTAAAACAAATTTGGAATTTTGGAGTGGAAAATCAAATGTAAGACTTTTCTGGATCTTCAGACACAAATTTGTGTTCCATTCGTCATCATCTAACACGGTCAGCAAAATCACCACACGAGAACATGCGGGCAACAAACAACAACTCAGCAAAACGTCTCAAGAAAGGTCTTGACTTTCACAAATGAAAGTTTCTCTTTCCAAAAGAGTTAAAATGGCGTCCCTCACCGTACGCCGGGATACCGTAGGGCTGTCCGGGCTGGGGGTAGCTGGCGTAAGCTGCGGCTTGCTGCATTCCTGTGGTGTACTGCGCCTGCCCGTACGCGGCCATATTTTGAGACGAAGGGGTCGGAAGAATATGCGGATATGTCCTGCTGTTTGAGCGATGAAAGAACAACAAAAAAAGTGAGGAAGAAAATGCAGTCAGCCTTCCAAAACAACTAAACTGGCCGCATAAAAATTTGATCGTATCACCAAAGACGAGAAATTACGACACGAGCTGCAGACATCCAGGCAAATAAAGCAGGAGGATCCAATTAAAGCTCCAAATGAAGTTGAGCATTGCTTATTTTTTTTATATATATGTATTTTTTTTGAAGAACAAGTAAAAAGGAGCCTTACTTGGAAGGGTAAATCTGCGGGGAGAACTGGTGCGTTTGTCTTGGACTGAATCCACTGCTTCCAATAGCTGAGGAGGAGAGTTAAGAGAGAGACAAGAGCACGTTGAAACACTCAGAAGCAAGGTAAATATTAGTTTTCGCCAACAGAACCCCGAGATTCCGAAGAAGCGGTAATTACGCCAGCATTACTCTGTTTATTTCCTTGACCTTCCTTAAGGTTGAAAAGCGGGATTGTAATAATGGAGCAAAAATAATCATGTAGGCTAGGATCTTTTTTTTATTTTTTTCTGCTGACTCATTAATTGTCATGGTAACCGCCGGGATAAACACACGGCTGTAATGGGCTGACAAAGCCGCAACCACGATACATGACGACGTAGTCCCACAGGGCTCTTAACTTAGCCCCTTGAATTTTTTTTATTTTTTTTTTACGGTGGCTCATCTTGTCTTTTGCTCTTGGTTATTTTATTTGCCTTGAAAATAAATACTCTCGAAAGCATGACAATGAAAAAAACTTTGTACAAACAAAACAAGCTTTAAACTGTTTTGGCAGTATTAAAAAACAAAGGATTGTAGTTTTGCCGGTTTGTAGAGGGAGTTAAAAAAAAAAAAATCGGGATACAAAGAGGGCCTTCGCACTACCTCCGCTGAATGTTATTAATACGTCTTTCAACGACATGGGAACTGCCCCGGTGAACACATTCACACACTTCTGTGTGAACGAAGCATATAAAAAAAAAAAAAAACGCTGACAAAGACAAAGGGTCATGTTCTTAAACATACATACATATACACACTTTATTGGTCAGGACGCTTCCTGACGTCCGGCTTATCAGTGGACTCATCGCTCACTGATCACTTCTGCACACATAAACACACACACACACATACACGCACACACACACACAAACATACAGACTCGGTACCTGATGCGGAGAAGCTGTCGAGAGAGGTGTCTGCAACTGAGGCGGCTATGTCGCTGCTGCTCATTGGCTCGCTTTTAACTGCCAAGAAAAAAAAAAACATTAAATATAAAAATGTTATTATTTTATTTTATTATTTTACAAATTTATTTTATTTGATTATTAATATTTTATTATTTGATTATTATTGTATTATTATCATTATTAAATATGCTTAAAAATAATTTTTAAAACAGTTTCTTTTAAATCAAACAAGTTTTGGGGGTTCAGTTTCATTGACCCTGCATATCACGATTTGTGTTTTTGCTGACTTTTGCATTATTTTTATCTCAATTTGTTTTGCCGTCTCATTAAGTTTTCATTTCCACTTGTTCTCGTCACTTAATTTAACCTCCATGACTTTTTAGGGAGCTGACAATATTTGTTCTCATCTGACTAATTGTGCGTGGCCTGTGTCGTAAATCCGGCTTTTGATATGCTGCATCTGTGTTAAAATCTCAAACAAGCGGGCTGACACAACTCTAAATCAATGCCTAGCGAATGATTCATGTGACGTGCGCTAAGATTTGTTTTAGTATCACTGAACTGTCAGGAAAAGGCGCTGCTTTATAAATTCATCTTTAAGCGTAGCGACCGATTTGTGACCTTGGCTCCATTACCGAGCTCACTGATAGATGCGTGAAGTGCAATTTCACAGCTACCTGACAGCTCAGGAATCTTTGAAATCATTCCCCCCCCCCCTCCACCTTTTGGGGGCAAAACAAATCGACAATGTGGGCAAGGCGGTCATGCTCCGCGGAAATGAAGAAGCCATCGGTTGTCATGTCGTACATGTTTTTCCGCTGTGCTTGCTCAGCGCCGATACATGCTGACAAGTGGCGGGCGGGCGGGTGTGGGTTGGGAGGGGGGGGGGGGGCAGAAAAAGAAAAAAAAATAATTCTGTGTGCATGCATAAACTAGCACACCATCACAAAAACAAATTTAGGATTGGATGAAGGAATGAAAACTCACTTCAAACCATGCCAGCATGACACATTTAAACAGCAAAGCCTGAATGAAAAGTCCAATCATTGAATTTTGGATTGTCCTTTCATTGCAAACAAAGTAGACAAACCTGAGGCGGACTGTGAGTTAGAACCTAACAACCAGTCTGCTGTGGTGAGCATTGTGATGCTGTCACCTATGAGGGGAAGAAAGCGGTAAAAAAAAAAAAAAAAGAAAAAAAAAAGGACACGTGACTGTCTATTTATCACCCGAGTCAACAACGATGCGCTGTGGGAAAACCGCATGCAAAATTCCACTTGTGTCCATCCATGCTAAGGGGAACAGCATCATGACATTTAAAATCACGGCTGATAATCGCTGGGAAACAGACCTTCAGTGCCATTGGGTGTCATGGAATTGTTGTTATGGAGGTGGGAGTTGTCCAGGCCGGCACCGCTCGAAGATTCGCTGCTTCCACTAAGTCGGCTGTGAGGACTGGCGAGATCCTGCATTTCCATAAACCTGAGCAAAAAAAAAAGAAGAAAATTAATGATATTGGAATACCAATGGTGGAGCAACATATGTAGATAGACAATATCTGGTCTATTAATTCCTCTTCTTCACTTTTTGAAAATGTAGGTGTGCAGAAGGAGATGGAAGTTTATATTTGGTTGGAGTAAATGATGCAGAAGATGCAGGCAAATAACATCTTCATATGATTTCAAACAAGTTCCCTCAAATGAGCCGATGCGCTGTAATGAAAGGCGCAGCGACAAACAAAACAATTTGTCATTCCGACGCTTTCGTCAAACCGCGCTTTCAACGTTTGCCGTCAGCGCGTCGCATCCCATAGCCAGATGTCGGCCGGTTTGATGCGTTCGGGGCTTGATTACAAGAGGCTCCGTGCACTGGCTGACTGGCAGGCGAGGAGGCCCGATGTGTTTACTCTGGCAAGCGTCTTAATTGTTGCCGTGTTTACGCAGAAGCAAGCCAAACACCGCATTGAACGTTTAACTCGACAGTGCGTGGCCGAAAGCATCGGTACCGGTGCCATTTTACGCATATGAGCAAAAACATTCCGATTTTAGAATGATTTAAAGCAATCAGTCGGAGGATAAAAAATATAGCGGCAATTAGATGATCTGTCTGCATGTGTTGCTGCACTAGTTGTATTCAAATAAAGGTGACACCCGTTTACGTTATGTAGCGGACTTTGTATTTTTTATTTTTTTTCCAAAGTGGTTCCCATGGATTAAAATCTACCTGCAACCGAGATGCCCGATTCCTCCCAAGTCCTGCGACTCCTCCTCCGGCCAGCTCCACCTGGAAGAAACAAAGTCGTTCCTTGTTAGGGTGAGACAAAAAGCCTCGTCTCTGACAAAACATGAAGCGGGAAGAGAGACGAAGCCCGCCGCTCTTTCCTCCTGGAGAGGCGGTTCATCATTTTGGGCCTACGACAGCTGCAAACTGGATTAGCTCCCACCCCTCACCCCCCCCCCCCCCCCCCACCCCCAATCAACATGCAAAGCGACTTAGCCAAGGTAAGCAGGAAGAAGTGGTGGAGGTGGTGGTGGTGGTGGGTGGGGGGATATAAGTGTGGGATCACAGGTTTTTTTTCAAGACAGGAAGATGGGACGTGTTGAGCGGGCGACCAGTCGAGCGTGACAGGCCAGGCATCCTCAGCACATCTTTCATGTGCAATTGACACTATCTGAAATTCATCAGCAACCCTGCTCCGGCCCAAACTGACAGCTCCTAATGAGCGTCAGGATTGAGCCCCCCCGCCCCCTCAACCATCCCCAAGCGGGCCAGCAGCAGGGCACACAAATATACAACTTCAAAGCTCCATTTAGAACCGGAAAAAGTGGCAAAGGAAGAAAACATACTGCGGTTTTGCTTATCTGTGACTTCATTTGAGGATTAGCAAATTTTGAGGAGCAATTTTTTTTTTTGCAGGTGAATTGCAGGGACCTGAATTAAGGTTTTTAATAAACAATAGAAATATGATAATATATCGAGTGATTTGTTTCAATTTGTTTCCTTTTTTTAACATATCTGTAAAATTAAGATGTTTTATTTGTTTTGAATTCATGTTGTGAAATTTCAGTGAGGCAAATTTCAATTCTTTCTATTGCATGTATTTAGTCAAATAAATTGCTTTCAAAAACAAATTCTCGTCTTCCACAATGTAACTCTTATGTTAGCTTAGCAATTAGCACGGCGTCTCCATCTTTAGTTAATTGCACCTCATCATCAAAAGTGCCGTTTATTGGCAAACAAGGCGGCGACGACCAGCTAATCCGCAACTTGTTTAGCCACACTAGCGCATCACTAGCTAGCTCAACACTCACTCAAACATTGTAAAAACAGAATATGTTCTTGAGAGGCCCCCAGTTCATCGGGGCACACACGCGCGCACACTCGGGGCACTTTTGGAGGCCCATCTCAACAACAAGGCGCAAATGCGAACATATGGAGCCACATATGTTTCCGATGACAGCGTCGACGCCTCTATTACTCTCCTTTAGCTGACAGTTACATTTCAGAACTCGGTCCGACCGACATCAAGAGCGAGAAAGAGCCGTACAGCGGCGCGGCCATAACACTACAGTATATTAGAACTGACTCAGGGCCCACCGTGGGGATTTCGGGTCCAAAACAAGGTCAAGAGTATACGTCTGGAAATGATTTTTTTTTTTTTTTCTTTTTAAGGACAAATTACTCTGCTTCCAGTTTTGAAATGAATTTGTTTTTGTGTTCAGAATTGCAGTGTGACCTCAACAGCTGTGATTTTAAATACTATCAATGTAATTGAATTTTTTTTTTAAGTATTATTTGTGCGACCTTTGGCTGCTGTCGTGTTCAAGTGTCTCCACGGTTGCAGGTGAAAGCATCTAGGTGAGGAGAAAGCGTGAAGAAGACTCACTTCAAAGGCCTCCTTGGAAAATACTTGTTGAAGCCAAAGAAAAAGCACCTTTCACGGACGGGCCGGCGCGGCTTTGAAGCCGGCGGCAACAAAGCGTCACCGTGACGACGGGAGATGAAGAAGCGCTGCCACGACAGGCTCCCGTCACGCTTGCTCGCCGTTTGTTTTCCAGGTAAACACAAGCTGACATTTTGAGTGCTGAGGGTTGCCCCGTATGTTGGCGCTCTTCAAAATGGACGTGCATTTTTTGACTTCATCATCATCAGCACTTTTTATTATCTCTTAGTATTCAAACCAACAACCGCATACAATTTTTGGGATGTGGATGATAACTTTAGAATTTAAAACTGCAAATTGAAATCAGACAGGGCTTCAATGTGACCTTAAATGCATCTTAATTCTTTTTTTCTGGGACATTAGATTTTTCAGATATTTTTAGTTTTTAAATTTGAATAGGAATTTTTGCATATATTATTGATATTACTGTATTATGAAAGCCTAATTTGCTAAAAAGAAAACAAGCAGACAAAAAAATCTTCGAGAAAAATTAACATGCATCCACTGATAAAAAAAAATAGTAAAAATATGTTGACCAGCGTAACCAACAGGAAAATAGGATAAAATTGATAGAAATAAAAATAAATGACGTTTTTATATGGACAATTACTACCACTGATTCAGCTTGTTTTGAAAGCCTTTTTGTTGAATACAAAGTTAGGATTAAAATCAGTAAAAAAAAAAGAATAACAGGCTGTTCCTGATACTTAATATCATTAAGCCGTCTGATCGTGTTTCACCTTAAAAATGCTGCGTTTAAAACAACCTTAAATCTGGACTGACCCAGGAATATTTAGAAACAAAGCAAAACAACCCAACAATTTTTTTTTTTTGCAGAACAATCCAAAGTTATCAAACTGGGTCATTCCAATGTCGAACTGGGAAGTTTTAAGTGTGTTTGATTTGCACTTCTTTTATAAAAAAAAAAAAAAAAAAAAATTGGAACCTTAAAGCGACTAATCCTCACTTAAGCTGGTCAGCTGAGTCCACATGGTGGCCGAGGGAAAATAAATCCGCCGGGCAAGCAAAAGAATGTGGACGCGTACGACAATTGGACACAGATGTTGCGACTGGGTGCTGAGGTGCGGTGCAGTTTTATTTTTTTCTTTCTTTTTTTTTTTTTGACGCAACACTCCGCTTAGGATGCCGTGCCGCCGATGCAAATTTTTCAAAATGGGTCGTGTTGCTGTTTGAACAACGGTCACCTAATAAGATCAATTCGTCGAACATATTTCAATGTAAATGGCGCCTCATTTGCCTTTGGTCAACCCGAGTAAACAAAAAGTCATTTGAAAATGACTCATTATCAGCGTTTTGCTAATGAAATCGCAGGCTCTTCCGGAAAGGCCTCGGAAAGGATAATTAAGGCTTTAAATCACATTTAAAAAAAAATAAAAATCATAAAGTATCGAAGTGTTTAAGTCGGGCAATAAATCCATACAGGTGAGTTAATTTTGATGTCATAAAATCATGACTATATGTCCAGTGGGAATTTTGGGTTGGGACATTATTATTGAACCAAATCGAGCAAGAGGATTAAAATAACATTTCATCCAGGAATTGTTTTCATCTGTAAAAAAAAAACAACAACACAATTTATTAGCGGTGCTTTTTATTGAATTTTATTTCCTCACTAAATGACCTTTAGGTAGGTGGGCAGTTCCACACGCATTCTCGTCACATTTCCACTTTTTATTTTTATTTTTGCTGTTCTTTCAATCTCATTTCCGGACCTAAACAGCAACGTGTGAACAAAACAATGCCTGCTGCTATTTAGTAAACAACTCCTGCGCTGCTAAATCATCTGCCTACTTACCAACCCCCCCGACCCCTGACCCCCCGCCCCCACCACCACCACCATTCTCTGCATCCACAATGCCGACCGCTCCTGCTTGTGCACATACAGCCACGCGAGCAAATACGCACTAATTGGATAAATAAGGTTATTGTGCCGCTGAATGGTAGCAGCTTGTCATGTTTGTTTAACACTGAGGGAGTGGTTTACAATTTTGGGGGGGTTCTACTTTTGCACTTTTAAAGCTCCATATGTGGCCCACCAACCATCAGTTGCCCACCACTGCTTTCATCTCCCACCTTGGAGCGAACGAAAGAAGATGAAAAAAGCGAGAGAAGTTCCCCCCCCCCCCCACTTTAACGTGAAACCACTTCAATTACACGAGTGTGTGATCACGCCGAGTATGTGTGTCATTTTTTACGGGGACGCCGAATGGCGCGCGGCCCTCCGTCTCGGGGTCTCCTCGCAGCATTCCAAGGCCGAAGCAGATGGCATAAAATGTCAAGCGCTTCCACTCGCGAACGCTTTTTGCTATTTAACCCACCGGCTGCATTCGACAGCAATAAACTGGTTGGGTCAATTTGACCCGGTGTGTGTTTCATTATTCAAAAGTGTCAGGAGCAACAACAACAAACTAGAATGCAAACTTAGAACAATTTTGAACTGTAATTGCCAATTTGTGTAATATTTTCATTTTCTATGTTAATTACACGTGCTATTTTTTTTTATTTTAAAATGGGCCAATTTGACCCATTTTGAAAATAATCCTTTCAAGGCAACAGTTTTGTAAAATAATTATTCTATTGCTAATTTATAAAAAAAAATCAAATGCACGACTAAACCATTTTAGAGCTAAATAAGGAAAAGCTTATTTTGGAAACAAATGACAAAAGAATTTCATTTGAGTGCAACAATTTTTAGTTGAATTACCTCATATTTAAACTTTTGTATTTAAATTTGCCCAGACGTATTAAACACTTTAATTAACTTTGCCTTAATTTTTTTTAACTGCAATAACATTTCAAACCTTACTTGAACATTTTGATGATTATGTGGCAATTTGGATTACTGGCACACTTTAAAAATGCATTCAATATTTATTTAGTATGAAAATACATAATGAATATTTTTGTTAAAAATATCAACACACACCAAAAGATTCCAAAAGCCTAGCAGCAATTTCATGCAAATACAAAATATCATACTCACAACAATTACGCTTGAATCCTCGTGTCTTTATCCCTTCTTTAGAAAAAAAAAAACAACAACTGTAGAAAAAAGATCCAATGTTCTAAAAAACTTCTTCTCCCAGAATCTCCGGCATGATTGAAGGACGGAGATGAAACTTTACAAGGCGCCTTTTTTCTTTTTCATTTTAAGCCTGGGAAGGAATGGAGCGCACCCCCTCACTGCCGCCAGCCAGTGCGGTACCTCAGCAGGGCCGGTCCGCTCCGGCCACAACGGAGAGAGTTGTCCGATTACTGCTGCAGGCGCTGACTAGTAGTGTGTGTGTGTGTCTCTCTCTGAGGAAGTGAAGGAGGGAAAAAAAGAGAACTAGAGAGAGAGAGAGCGAGAGAGAGGGGGGGGGGAGGGAGGGAATGGGAGGGAGAGGTTGTGGCTAAAAAAAAAAAAGTTGCTTTAACTGGGAGACTTTCAATATGTCTGTTTTGAGCAAACCTTTTCAGCTGCGCACCACCTCGACAGATGGTGCACCGCATTTACATTGCACATAAAAGAAAAAGAAAATCAGTCAAAAAACAAAGACTGGCAGTCTTTGCTCAACTTTTGAAGCCTTTTTGAAATTCTGATCAAGTTGGCACACATCCTGAAAAAATAGACATCATTGAAAAAAAAAAACATCCTCAGTTACTCTGCCATATTACAAACTGGGAACCCCTGAAACTCAAGTCTTTAAGCATGGGGGTCTTCTCCAGATTGTATCAGTGGAGTCTAAGACCCCGAGGGCACCCCCCCTTGCCCCCCCTCACCCCAACACACACAAACCCCATTTTCTTATGTCGTAGGTCACCATTGGATTTCTCTCCTTGGCAGAAGGACCCGGGAGGGTAAACAAGGGTTTAGGTCATTAGCTTTAACTGAGCTGCAGTTTTAACAGCGGCCCGGGTGGGTCGGCTCGGTCCTTCTCAGGCCTCGTGGAAGTCTTCCGTCAACACGTCGGCGGCGCGTCTGTGCGCCTTCTGTCCACCGCCGGTTGTTGTTTCAACCGTGCTAAGCTGCTACCGATCGGACATCCAATTGATGATCTGCTCAAGCTGTTTCGAAACTCCGGAACTTTTCTTATCCGGTTATGAATTCCATATAAGTATGTCAACCCCATGAGAAGTCTAAAATCAAACATTCATTATGCTAAAGAGGTGGTGACAGAAGAACACCAACAGCTAAAATTATGGGATGCCGCGTTAGCCATCTGGCCTCCTGTTTACGCTCGATGATAGCAATCGAACAAAAAAAGTCTTCAAATGAATGATTTGCATCAAATACTTCAAGGGAGAAGCTAAGCTAGCGACTGTTTTAAACTGAGTGATTTGCATAAAATAAGAGAAGCTAAGCTAGCTGTTAGCATGTGCAGAAAAAAAAAAAACTAAATGTGAATTTTGAGCTATAATTGATTTTAACCTTCCAACAAGACTCAAAATAAATGAGCTACAATCGCACAGTGTGCATCCGTTCGGGTAGGCCGCAGGTGAATCCGTCGGCTCCGGTTTCTGTGGGGCGTTTATTGCGCGCCCAACAGGCTCTCGCTAACTCAATTGACTGATGGCAGCTCTCAAGTAACCGAGCGGCTCGGCAACCAAATGAGGTGCCGCTTTTACGCTCGCCGTCTTCAAGCAGCACTTGGGCGGGAGACTTATTTTCAGCTTGGCACTGTTGTTAAGCTTAATTGTTTATCCGGGGCCAGACGACGGGCAATAAAAATGTGTTGGACCTGACTCGCCTTGACACTATTTACATAAAATGTGCAAATTGGGCAAAAAAAAAAAAAAAAAAACAACGTGACAAGCAGATCAAAAATGATGTGAATGAAGCAGAAGCCGAACACTCTTGCGATGTTTTTTTATGCATACGCCACAAATTTATTTGCTTAAAACCACTTCGGTGTTTGCTCAGTGTCACGCACATCAAGTTTTTTTTTATTTTTTTTTTATATGTTGCCCTAAGAGAAATCTGAACTCAAGTCTGGATGGAAAAACAAAGCTGATCTATTTACACAGATATTACCTGGTTGAAGGTGAAAGTGGCTGGACGGGCAATTTGTTGGCGTGCTTGCCCCCCTGGATATTCTCGGGCCGCTTCTGAATGAAAATAAAAGCCGGACAAGTCGTGACACATTGTTAGTTCGGCAAAGCAACACTGCCTCTTCGCTGCCTCTTTAGATGACCCCCAAAATAGATGGGGGGGGGGGGGGGGTTACTGACATAGTTTCAAGTTTTGAAATATTTCAAAAAATTAGGGAGCGATTAATATGGACTGATTCTGATATTTGGCAGGATAAAATTCAGATAACCGATTAATCGGCCAAATAATTAAAAACAAAGAAGACGGGAAATGTTGTCCTCTTACCTACCACCTGCAACAAAATTCTGACTTAATTACAAAAAAATATTTGATTATTTGATTAACTTAACAGAGAGAAACAATAATCGGCAAAAATTGAAGAGTCCAAGGCCGATTTTTTTTTTTTTAATCAACTGTCATGAAGCTAAGAACGAGGAATTTGAGAGTGCTGACAGATCCCTCAAGATAAATGACAAAGCAAGTAAAGTGCTTTCGAGTGGCGAATAAAAGTTCATCGGCCGACTTAACCACCTCGCGGCGATGAAACCAAACATGTGAAAAATGTCTCCCGTCGCCAATTTTACTTCCAAACACAACAAGACAATGTTTTGATGAGTACGTTCCGGAAGAGCGTTTATCCGAAGATGACACGTTTATCCCTGATGAGAGTACAGATTGTACTTTATGACCTACGAGACGCACTCGGGGAAAAGGTCTCCGACAGATACTTTATTACTCTCTGACGGCTCTGTGAAGGCTAAACAAGCACACTGTGGAGAGCTATTACTCCCAATGAGCCGTCACCGTGACACGCGTTACGTACACAACGGAGACAAACCAACTAAAGCCGTCCAACGTCATTACCTCATCCGCCGACGTTTGTATTCATCGAACCGCTACTGACTTGTTGTTTAAAAGAAACTGTTGCAATCTTAAGGAAGAAATACTTTGCGTGAACGCTGAGGGATATTTTGCTGAGCTCAGCAAATATTGCACAGAGAGAGTGTCAAGTGGGAACGGAATCAGCTGCACCCTAAATACCGAAAGGTTTTGCTCATAAATTGTCAACACCCGTCTAATGGCAACATTTGTCGGGGGCCGGGCTCAACTGTCAGGAGGCCCGGAGGTTTGGATTTGCGCGAGAAGGACGTCCAGCAATGCGCCGCTCCCCGCCCGCCGTCTCGGCCCGCGCAGCTGCCTCCCCTCGCGAGCTCGGTCGGGGTCAGACGAGCTCCGGGGGGGGCCCGGTCCACCCTCCCTCCCCGGCTGCTGCCGTATGGCCGGAGTCTGGCCCTCTCCTCGTCAGACTCCTCGGGGGGCGTCTCAAAGCAACGCCAGTCAGTAGTGAGGCCGCGGAGACATTTGCGGAGTCCACGCAACAAAAACACATTAGGCAAATGTCCGGGGTCAAACGTCTGTTTGAATTGGCCTGATGGAAGCCACTTGCGTTGGGCCACACAGCCAAACTACAGACCGCTAACGACGCTAACGAAAGAAGTCACAATTTGCTTCGAGATATGTCACCGAAAGGATCAAACGCGATAAATATTCTTCATCCTCGTAGACCCGCTTTTTAAAACGTACAACCTCGACGGCCTTTTTCTGTTTATCGGGAAGCAAGTGCGACTTTCTTCTACATTAATCAACGCTCGATAGCGGTTAGCGAGCGAGAGAGATATAAATAGCACGGCGAGCCTGCCATGGAAACAAGCGCCTCGCCGGCTAACCGGGATTCGGTTACAGGAGTAGCAACTTTTTGTAGGTCAGAAAAAAAAAAAAAATACTCGCAGTTGCCTGGGAAACAATGTGGAAGAATAGATTACGGAACAGGTAATGCCGCTCCGTAGCAATTAAGAGCACTCATTGAATGGGACTTATCGGGAGGGGTGGTGGGGGGGGGGGCATAATTGAGGGGTTTGTTGGTTGGCTGCAGCTGCACCTGGGCCAAAGGCACCTTGAAAAGCACCACAATAGAACAACATGTCCGTTTTCCGTGAGAATTGACCATTTTAAATACGGCAGCGAGTCAACAGATACGCAAAAAATGTTTTGCCATGAACATCGATGCATTCTTGGACTTAATTTCAAATTTGAGGACATTGCGAATGTCATGCTATTTTCTATTTTTCTGGGTTTGGTCACGATGGCAATGCGAGACCGATGTTAATTTTAGTTGACAGCAGAGGGCGCCAGATGACAAAATGACAGCGGTCCCCCAAAATGCGAAAATGAAGATAAATGATAATTCCTATAATAATAATTCCTAAAAGATTAAAGGATTGTGTGATATTTTATTTTTTCATTTTACGATTTCTGTTGTAAATGATAAGCACACAGCATTTCTTCTTTTTATGGCGTCGCTCTTTGGTCTACTCTTAGCTAGCCGCTAGTCGCCTCAGGACAAGCGCCGCGCGATGACTATGCAATTTCCAAAATGACGCCCTGGCTGAAACCTTGCCCGGTGCAATCCCCGCACTCCTTGTGCATTATTAATCGGAACTGCAATGACATTCTTTTCACCTGACTTGTCCTGCTCTGACTGTAGAATCTTACCCTGGCCGCCAAATGCCGGCAAATAAACACAACGAGGCGATACGAAAACATCCAAACGCCGAAAATGGATTTCTTTGCTTCGCTTTAAGTGTGATTATAAAATCCGCCATTTTTTTTTTTTACATTTCAAAGGAGTGTGACACTTCTTGGTGGGGGAGAGGGCACGCTAATAAATCAATAAGACTCAGGGTGTCCGATGACTTCCGAGCACTTTGGTCGCGTGCTTCCGACCCGGCGTATCTCTAGCGCCATCGATGTCGGCAGATGCGGATGCACTTAATAAATTGCACCTTGAACAAAAGGAAGAGGTGATGAATTGAAAAAGGGCCGGCATGCATAATTCACGCTGCCGCCTCTCTCCCTCAAATTGGCCGCTGTTGAATAATTCACATTGATCTCATTAGGGCCGGTTTTCATTATGGGGTAATTCCATTAAATGCAAAAGGGGGGGGGGCCTCAAAGGGTGGTATGATGTTAATTGGTCCAATAATGCAAGACGCGGTATTGCACAAAAACGTATGGATATATTATAAACAACGTATTGACAGCGAGTGAGATGATTTTATTGCCAGCCACTTAAATCACCACTCCCCCAACGGCGCAGCCTGCCACCTGCAGATCCACCAGGCCGCTATAATTTTAATTGCTCACATGTAGTTTGATTAAAAGTAGCATTCTTATTATTTACTTTGCTGATTCATCAAATATACCCAATTCCCTTTTGGGTAATTACAACATTAAGATTCCACAATGGTATCATGAGACAATTGGAGGGCAGATGGGTAAAATTAGTCATCAGTTCAGGTTAATGTGTTCCCGGAGGGTACTTGATACGACGTGGCAGTCAAATGGGAGCCATTAAAGACGAGAGCAAGAGCGTATCTATCTTAGCACTTAAGCACTCTAATTATCGGTGCACGCACGCTGCCAAAACGCACACGGCGTGATTCACGTTTAAACGGCTAATGGTGGCCAATTGCATTTAGAAGTTCTTGGAAAATAATATCAATGCCTAAATTCTGTTTACTGTATTATTACAAAAAGAACAAAATAGAGTTGAATCAAAACTATTCAAGATTATAAACAAAACTCTCATTTCGCTTTGCCCGTCAAGTGGGATACCTCCACTGCCGACATTAGCATTTCGCCTAAACAAGCGCGTAATAAGTTTAACGCGTAATAAGCTGGCGGCGGGGGATGGGTAGCACAATGAAAGAAAGCCACGCTGGCTTTTAAAATGAATAAAAATTGATTGTGTCCCAATAAAGAGCGAATGGGCCCAGTGTTAACTAGATTGCGCGTAAACGTCGCCGGCCGTCCCCGGGCCGCTTTATTGCGCGCTAATGCAATAGAGAACACTTAGCAATAAACGCGCCTCTCTGATGAGCTCGCAGAGGCTTTTCCAAGATGGCCCTGATGAAATTGCAAGAATTAGATTTGAGCCAGCTGCTAATGATGCCGAAAAAAAAAAAAAGGAAAAAAAAAAAGGGAAAATGTCTAAATAGAATTAGCCGGTCCTCCTCCTCCTACTCTCGGCTAAATGCATCATATGTAAATTAGTGTCATTTGGAAAAATCTCCTCGCCCGCGAGGTAGGACCTTCATTAGATGGGGACTTGAACAAGAACTCCTCCAGGATCTCTAAAAGAGTTCTAGCGCAAACAAGATGATCAAGATATTTATTGCACAGATGCTTCATGACTTCAATCCAAAGAGGAATATGCCTTGATTTTTTTCATTCCCAAAAACGGCACCAATTTTCTTTTCTAAAAAAGCCGTTATATAAAAGAAATACCTATAAAATCAATATATCGATTCCGAGCCATTACTTGAGCCGTGCTAACCGTTTGGCCCCCTTGCTAACACCACTCTAACGCAATTCGCTCCACTTTAAAACTCCAATCCAAATGTTTACACAATGAACAATGCCACTTTGTCGTGAACGGCGCAGACACGCAAATTCTGCAACCAATTATTGACCCCCCACCGGAGGATCCTCCACTTAACCACTCGGCGACCTCTCGCACACTCGACCCCTCCCCTCACCCTTTCTGCTGTAAAAACAGACCTGTATGTCAACTACGGGAATTACACAGCGATTAAACGGGATCAGCCGGGTTCCTAACGCAAACAATGAGACAGTCTAGTTGCTCGGCTCGTATGTTTTCAGCAGGTAGGTAATTCACTAATCTGGCCCATTGTTCCACCCTTCAGCTTCGCTGAATAACGTGGCTTTGCTAGCAGATTTGAACGGCTTTAGAGAAAACCACTAGCAAATAGGTAAGGCAAGTTTGTTTGTCGCAGGCTTCACATAAAACGATTGCTGTGTATTAACTAGCCTAATGAAAGGACGTAAAGGGGCCCCGAGGTTGACCCCTGTGGAACCCCACGGGTCACAGACAATTGATCTCAGACTCACAAATTTCAACAAATCCCGTTTTCAATCAGACTTGAATCAACGTATGTTTGAATTTCTGTAATAAGATCCCATGACAGGAGGAAATTAGTGAGCAAATCGGATTTTTCTAGGGATAGTTGACAGTATTTGCATGCAAACTGCGGCTGTCACGTTAAGCAGACAGCTGACGCTACTGTAGCGCGAAACTGCATTGGGAGAGCACCGACTAAGTATTTTCTGGGCGTCTGACAGCAGGATCGCATATGGCCGGCCTGCAGCTGTGCGGGTATTTCCACTGTCCATAAGCACCTTCCTATTAATGGGCTGGGAAAGCCACCAATGCATTGGAGCTAGAAAACACAAAGCCTGGGAGACACATATGGCCCAAGATGTCTCATCCGGTCTACCGGTTAGTTTCAAAACAGGGACAACCTGTTAGAAAAATGCTTTTAAGCCACGGATACTCGTAGAATCTCAGGTGCATCGTCACGCTGTTTTTCCTCCTTTCGGCCGTGCCTTTTTGACTCCGATGACATCATACCACAGAGACGGGAAGACGGCAGTAAAATGAAAAGCGCTATTTCATAAATAACAAGTAGAAGGGGGGGGAGCAAAAAGATCAACAAAGTATAAAACGTGATCATTCACTGGGCGAGCGGGACGAAGCCAACGCTATAAGTCACATCTGAAAAAAATCCAAATGAGCAAACAGAACTTGATTGTGTTGCTTTATTTGGCGCTCGTTTGTCACTCAGGTGGTCTCGCGGGCGGCCCACCTGCACGCTGTACTGTAAATTACGCACCCCGGACCCTAATTGCCCACCTCCGCCGCCTTGCTATAAAACCGGGGCGCGGAGTACTAACTCTATTGTCAGGTACTTCATCAAGGCTGACTTGATTTATTTGCTCGTTTTCAGAAAATTCGCCGGAGTAACACACGTCTCTCTCTCTCTCTCTCTCTCTCTCTCTCTCTCTCTCTCTCTCTCTCTCTCTCTCTCTCTCTCTCTCTCTCTCTCTCTCTCTCTCTCTCTCTCTCTCTCCTATATATATATATATATATATATATATAAAACCACTGTAGACTACTAAAAATATACATGTATATATTTTTTTCTAGTATTTTTCTAGTATGTATATATATATCTATATATAGTATTTTTCTAGTATCTCTCTCTCTCTCTCTCTCTCTCTCTCTCTCTCTCTCTCTCTATATATATATATATATATATATATATATATATATATATAACCTTTTTTTTCACTGTAGACTACTAAAAATATATATGTATATATTTTTTTCTCTTATATATAGTATTTTTCTAGTATCTATATCTATATCTATATCTAATATCTATATCTATCTATCTCTCTATCTATCTATCTCTCTCTCTCTCTCTCTCTCTCTCTCTCTATATATATATATATATATATATATATATATATATATATATATATATATATATATATATATATATATATATATATATATATATATATATATATGAATAATATAAAAAACAAATTTTATATATTTAATATATATATATATATTTGTTTTTTTAAAGTTTTTTTTTCACTGTAGGCTACTATAAAGGCAAGCACAGTAAGTTTCACTTCCTGCTCTATGGTTAGCATCACACTAAGGCCTCTGCGGTTGGCGTCCACGGTCATTCTTCAGTCTAATTATTTCCTTTTTTGCAGCACACCGCAGCTGACAGTGATGGATCGCAGGTTGAATCTGAGCATTTTTTGTCTGCGTATATGTTGGACGCGCTCGGCGTACGTACGCTCACGGCGAGCAAACACAAGCTCGGAAAGATTTCTCTGCTTTTCTCATTCCACTTTGTCTTCATTTTCTCTCCCTTCGGTGATGTATTGCGAAAGCGCATCGGCCAGACGGAAGTGTAGATTATGTGCCGTTGTGATTACGCCAAATAGTCGAAATGTATAAAGAGCTGTGATTGGATGTTTTCTTTGTCCAAGCTGTCAAATAAAAGTCCGTCAAGTGTGACTTAATGTCAATTCATGATGTGGCACAGAACTGATGGCTTGCTGTAAAACTTTAGCAGCAGTGTGCGGTATTGAGAAAAAAAAACATCTCTCAAATGCTAACATTGTTATTGACACCAAAAAAAAGATGGAAGACAGCAAGCAGATGAAGACAATCGAGAATTAATGGTTCGTAACATTTTCAGGCACTCCAAATGAAATCACATGCGGCTGCTGCTGCTTGTGAAAAAGACTTTTTCTGGCCCAAAAAAAAACAAAAGTCTTATTAGTGCTTTGCGTATCGTCGCCACAATTTGGCCAACCTTACTGTGAGTCTAATTGTCAAGTGGAAGGCGCTTTACCAACTGGAGAAATTAATGAATCCAAATAAGCAAGTCATCCAAGTGCAAGGCCTTGCGTGCGTGTGTGGCGGAGGCACGCAAAGTGGCAAACGCCGCCCGATTGAAGTCTGGAATGTTTTTGGCTGACTCAAAGCAGGCAACTTGAAATGGAAGGGGGGGGGGGTCACCCTCACCCCCTCCCTTCCTTTTGAGATTTTAACCATTTTCATACAGGATGTGAAGGAAAATGCAAGACTGGAACAAAATTGAGGGGGGTCAAATAATCAAAGAACGATTAATCGGTTTTAAAAAGTCACACTGCTGCCTTGTGTTAGCGTATCCCGGAGATCAATAAGTTTGTTTTGCAAGTTTCTGGGATTCAATTGCTTGTCGAGACACCAGGCGAGAATGCGGCGGCGGTCTTTGTGGCTGTTAAGCGTCTTTTATAGTCCAAGAATGTCACGGCTCAGTGCTGAAGTAGAATTTATTAATAACAGTCGGAGCACACGCAAAGTGTTTCTCATCGCTTTCTTCCTTCCTGTCGGCTCAGATCGCCCGCAGTGGAGGATCTGTGTGCTTTTTATTTTTAAGACAGACCTCACAGACTTTTTTTTTGGGGGGGATACAAATTTTTCCAAATGTTAGTTGAGATTTTTGACAGATTTTCAGAGGATTTTTTTTTTATACCCTAAAAAATGAGTAATGAGAAACGGTAGTCCCTGAGCCGCCACCTCCTCACTGGATCCATATGCGAGGCTCCGAGGCAGGAAATCGCCACGATTGGATGTAATCAGGGGAGGGCCCGCCGAGCCCATTAGACGAGTCCTGCTGGAACTGATTGGCTGTCATTAGCAAGAACCGAGTCATTCGCAAATATCATTTCAGAGAAAATTAATTCTGCGTGGGATTTATTTTGGTAGGTTTCTACTTCCTGTTTGGAATTCAGGTCCAGTGGACAAGGCAAGATATTTTGAGATGGTCATTGTTATTTTTTGGGTAAGGTGAGATTCCTGTGTTAAGGATTTTTGGTTCAGGCAATTTTTGAAATTGTCAGTTGAGATTTCCGAAATAAAGTTGAGATTTTTGTAAGATTTTGGCATTATTGCTCAATGCATCACAAATCAATTGTAATGACCAGCTTCTCTTCTGCAATGGCAGTCCAATCCAGCTGCTTTTTACTGACGCAGATCCAAATATGTAAATGCCTGACCGCCGCTCGACCCGCGTAGGAATGTTATTTTGCTTCGGCTGCCTCGCGCTACGCTAATTTCTTCAGGACCGCAAGTACGATTCAGCCTGTTCTGACAATATTCTTAGAACTGCAGAGACCGAAGTTGCTTGACAAGATGGTGGCTTTGTCTCACCGAAACCCCCAGCAGGTGAGGCTCCGGCTCCCCCGCCTCCCCTGACCACACGTTCCCACTCGGGGAAACTAAGGTCCACGCAGCGAAACGTACGCCAAGACTTATTTAGTGTCTGCTGGCGTAGTTGAAGGCCTTGATTTGTATCCCCCCCCCCACTCCTTCCACTCTCCTCCCACTCGATTCCCAGGTCAAGGGGGCTCGACGAGACATGTCTGCTCTACTGTGCCGCCATCTGGTTATCCACTCAAGGTGTCCGGCCAAACAATAGGCTTACAACAAGGTTCGTTCTGAAAACACAACTTCCCACTGATAACTTTCTGTCTTTCTCAGTCTGAGTCATCCAAGCGCAATCATAGGCCAAAAGTAAACACAGCAAATGAGACGCTGATTACATCACGATGGTACGACTTGACGTTTTATGAGCACCGTCAGCCACCTTTGAAATAACACGCAGATGATGTTTATGCGTGCCGGCGTTTTGCTTAAGCGCTCGTGTTTGGACTGTAAACACGCATGATATGGCATGATGTAAATCCCGCGGGCTTCGTTGGAGTAGATTACACATGACACGTTGCTGTCACATTTTTTTTTTTTTGTATTCTTAGAAAATAGCTACAAATTTGAATTGTCTGAGAGAGGACAGAGGGAGTTTTGTTGCGTTGAGGCGATACGGACAGGGGATGGATAGCATCAGCTAGCTCCCCTGGGCTAATGGAGGAGTTGATCCTATTAGAGGCCCTCGCTCTCCACTCCCGCAGCCCTAATGGCCTCCCTCTCCCCCCCCCCCCCCCCACACTCTCGTGTTCATCATCCCTTCCTGGCCGCTGATTCCCAGGATCAATAGTCCTCATCCCTCTCTCAACGTGTCGTAAATCAGCCGGGGCCGAGGAAAGAAAGCGTCTCCAGCGAGCCGATCCGGGGTCAGGCGGAAAGGTGAGGACAGCTTTAAGGGCCCCGGCCCGGTAACATCCTCCCAGTTGTTCTTCTTCAATGCTGACTTAAAGGATGGATGAAAGGGAGGACATAAATTAGGATGCACCATGAAGCTGTCAGCAGCTGCATATATGTGATTTTCGTATCCACCCAAACAAATAAATTGAGCAAATCTAATCAAATTAACGAACCGATGATGCAGTTATAAGTCGATTTTGTTCTCCCCACATTGGGCAAGGGGACATAAGTGAGACAAAAAAATATATACTAAAAACATCGCTATGTAAATGAAAATATGGCTTTTTTTGTCGCCCTCTTGTGGCTCTCCTACGCAATACACGGGCAGAATAAACAAGCCTCTTCTTCTTATCGCATTTGCACATCAAAATCCTTTGGAGCGGTGAGAACGGCAAACCCCCTTGAAAGGCTCACTGTTACCTGCCCGCTGGGGTAGAACCCGCGTCGGCTGCGTCTGCCCTTTCCCATGCTTCCTCCCGACGGCGGGACCCCCACGAGCCACGGCAGGACAGAGGGGACACCTGTTTGGCCGCCATGTGAAATCTCAGTCTTCTATTGAGAGAAGGGAGTGCGGGTGGGGCGGCTTGGCGATAGGGCACCTCCGTGGCAGGAAACCAGAGAGGGCGGCGGGAAAAGCGGACGCTGGGGGTCCGTCGCAATTTGCCTCTTTTCACAGGACGATTAGCCGCGCTTGGTCGGAGAAATGGCACTGCTACACTTTTCTAAAATGCTCTCTCGAGGGACAGTTAAGGACAAACTCATCTGTGATAAGACGGAGACGACCTTTATCCAAGAGGAGACTAAGGGCTGGATATATATAAATGTTTTCATTGAAATATTATCGCCTTAGTAATGATAAGACACCGTCATTCTCCTCCATTCCTGTTGTTTGCTAGCTTGAGCTCATGGCTCGGCTACTTGCTGTTTCTGATTTCAAACAATGCAACATATTGACAAGTGGGCCTTTTTCGGGGGGTGGGGGGGACATCAAAGTACGCACCCCCAAGCATCGAGTGCATGATCAATGGCACAGGTGGGTGCACATATCTCCAAACTGCTCATTAGGTACAAATTAGCATGACGGCTGCTCGCCTCCATTCATAAACGTTGAGTAATGTTAACAGCTCATCACTCATTTGCATGTGTCATCCGTCCCCCCCCCCTCTCTGGAAATATGGAGAGCGGGGGCACGCCATCCGAAAACACTCCCGATCCCCTCTCGGCTTCATTTGCGCTGACCCACAATGCGGTATTTTCTTAACACGAGCAGCAGGCCGCTTTGATGTTATCTGCCTATCCAAACAGCCACGGAGGACGGCGGCCATTAATCACTGTGAAGCCTGCGAGGGCCCGCTCATAAATCGCCTCGCCGCTCCTTAAACAGGAGAGGCCCCCAGGGGTGCGCCCGCGCCATTTATCAACGCTCGCCTCCCCTTTCTGGATGAAGTAAAACTCATTCGGGATTGATGCTGCAGGAGTTGACTCGACACCCTCCACTTTTTTTTTTTTTTTTTTTTCCTTTAGCCTGATTTTTAGCCGCCTTTGCCCTCGTCGGAAACGCCAAAGAGGTGCGTCGGCGATTGTACCAGTTGCGCTTGGCCAACTTTGCCACCTTAGAAACAAACCGGGGGTGTCCATGAATGTGTTCTTGTGGTACCCCACAGAAAGCGAGACCACTTCATAAAAAAGATAGAAAAAAAGTAGAGTAGCTCAGACAAGCGTATGCTGTTAAAATTGCTTTTTTTTTTTTTTAATATAAAGATATACATTACATGAAATAACATTAAAATGGTCACATGTGATTTTTTATCTCCATAAATCAGCGTCAATGTCCAAACAGACAGCGGAAGCGAGATGATGGATGAAAAGTGTCTGCTTAGATGTGTGTGTGTGTTGAGAGTACGCAAACAAGCTGCTCTTGTCACGCATGGCCTTGAGGAAGCTCTGTAGATTTAAAGTCTCCATCAAAAGCCCCCCACCCAACTCAGGGACTTGGCCGTCCTTGGCGCACTGCCTAATAGTCTCTTTCCACACAGCCAAGCGGGCAAACAGCGGGGTCCTCCCGGTGCTCCCCTCCCAGGGGGTCATCACCCCCTTCTCCTCCGCACCTCCATCAAGCTTTGATGTGACGGAGAAGGAGGTCTTGGCAACTTGAAGCCCCCTCAACCACTTGTGTGTGTTCCTTTGTGATGTGGTGACAGGGGGGGATGGTGAAGGGTCGGCCGGGTTCAAAGGTCGTACGGCCTTCTGTTTGTTGGCCGAAGAAGTGCCGCTCGTAAACGCAATTTTACTTTTAGCTTATTTATCGTCATTTGCAACATTTTGTCCTGTAAAAAAAAAGTTGGCTAGTTGAAGTTGAGTCGGGACTATTACGTAAAATACACACTGAAAACGTAAGAAAAAATAGAAGTAGAATAATCTGAAATGTTCAAATGAAATATAAATGGTCACTTGTTACTAGGCAGAATAGGTGGTGTGGCTCAGTTGCGCCACAGTGTTCACGCGTCCATCATTTCCTATCCTTGCCCATGGCCACATCCTGCTCGGACCCCCGCCAACCAAGCCCCCTTCTTTGCAAGTGGAGTAATTAACGCGCCATCTGATCCACCAGTCCTCCACATCATCTCTCTTGGGTAACACACACACACACACACACACACACACTGGTGATCCATCAACTGCCGTTAACTGGGCTGATGGATCTGTCAGCGCGTATTCGGAGGAGACCCCGAAGAGGTCGTTGTCATCATCATCATCATCATCATCATATGTTGAACCTTTGAAATGGATGCATCTCATTTGATTGATTAACAGAGTATATGCAACAGCAGTGGCGTACAAAGGGGGGGGGGGGCTTAGCCACACGCTCATGAATATTGTTGGATGATCTGCGATGTGTTGCTACCACTTGTGTACAAATATGATTTTTTTTTATGTTTATAATTCTGGCAAGATCAATGCTGGTTTAATTAGCCTTTCTATGGCGTTTTGCTTTGAATGTTAGCATTAAGCTAGCAGTAATATCTTTTTTTTTTCATGTTGTCAATCTAATCAGTAAAAACAAATGAACGGTCCAAATGGAATTCATCACTTTTATTTGCGAGTCCATTCTTGAGAAATAGCGTATCCTGTCAAACAAAATCCGTGCTTTCCAAAGTTTAAGAGGCTTGAACTTTCCGTGACCGTGATTGAAATCAAAGCGATTTCACGCTGCTTGTGTAAAACGTGACTTCCTGACGGAGCTCGAGGTGGCAATGACAAAGAATGAGGAAGGCGGACGGGGGACCACAGGTGCAACCAAATAGGCTTTTGAATTTTAGAATTTGACTTTTTATTGGGCTTTTAGAAGTTAATATCCATCCATCCGTCTAAATTTACACCAATAAAGCCAGTCCACCTTTTGTTGTCTCATATACAGAAAAAGAACACACAAGACATTCGGGCACTTCAAAAGACATCACATCTTTGCTCTTCGTTCCCAACTCGAAAATATTTCGACCGGCGGTGCCAGAGGCAATCGTCTAATCCACAGGTGTGTTCCACTCCGGTCCAAGTTCCCAACAGGCCCTCTGACAAAAGCCATTGTGGCCCAGAGAACAATGGCGGCGGCTAATCCCTCTCCAGCGTTGACAGCTCGGCCCTTCCAGAAATCTCATTGGTGGACGGATGACAGGGACGGGAAAACCCAAACGGACTATTTGCCCCAGAGCGTGGACCCGATTTCTTTGTCAGGATATCTTTGTGGACGCATGAAGTCAGAGCAAACCACATTGAAGCAGAAATAAGGGTTTATCCTTTCAGATTCAAAATGGCGGTAGCCGAGAAAGCAAACGGCACGTTTAATTTACGTTGTTTTGATTTGATTTTATTATTTAGATGCTTTTCCTTTGAAATGTATTTTTGTTTCATTCTTTTTCTCCTTAATTTCTATCCAATACCGCCAAAAGTATTCTCTCAAGAAGATGTAATCCGTACCCGCATCACTCAAATTTGATTGAAATGCCTCGGGATTTTCTCATTAGCGCCATTGAGTGAGTGCATATTGGGTAACAAACATTCCCAAAAGTCACTTCGGGCTCTTCTTGAAATTTTCCCATAATATCAACAGAATCAATCACGGAGAAACACTCCCCCCTTCTGGACATATACATCATTGCATCATCCCTAGACGTAGCATTGGAAATTTTGTTTACAGTACAAATATGCATTTATTTGGTTTCAGTATATATATTTTTTTTTTCATTAATATAAATAGTAAATATTTTATATTATGTTTGGGTCACCTGAGCCATTTTGGCCAATCATAACTGCATTTTGTAGGTAATTTACGTCCTACGGAACACGAAAGGAGTTCAAAAGAGAAATGGGAGCTAACTTCGTCGACGAGCAACAGGTTAGTTTTAACTGAATAATTTTCCTTCCTTCCTACTTCAATTACAGACAATATTAAATCCTGTTTGTGAAATTACAGAAACCTAAAAATGTGCCAAAACCAGCAAACAAGCTTTGTAAGCGTGGCAGGGTGAGTAAATTGAACACACATGCATTTTAATAACAGTCGTTATCTGGCCTGCACGACAAACATTTTGTAGAAATATCAAAATTTGGACGCACATGATGGGGAAACGACAACTCAGTGGAACCCTGCGAATAACTTGAAAAGAAATAGACAATTGGAAATTGATGAAAATATTTTTAAGATCAAAATTTATTTTAAAAATGGCCATAAGTGGGAGTTGGGTCCACAAAAAAAACAATAACACATAACAAACATTGAAAAAAAGGTAAGCATCATTGTGCTATGCTCCTATGCTAATGAATCTCAAAATATTAAATTTTATTGTCTATTTGATACAGAATCAGGATGTAATTTGTGATTAAATCACACTTCAAAACTTGTAATCGATTGACCGCCCTATTCATATAGTTTAATTTATATTTCTTATATTTGCTTTTACCAGTAATAATAACATTAGTAACATCAACAATCGTCATGATAATATCAATCATATCATTATGACTTTTTTTTCCTTCAAACACTGGGACTCGGAAATGCTTTTTGAGCTTGCACTTGTATTGTTTACCACAAGGTGTCAGTGTTGTAACACGTCCCATTTGAATCCACTTATTAAATCGAAAACCATGAGAATGAGACCACTCCATCCATCCTTATCATCACCTTGTTATACTGATGGATGGCACCACTTAAGTGTACATCTGAGCCTTTTTGTTCACCGGCTCTTCACGTTTGTGCCGGTTTGAGAAGGAAGCTCATTAAAAGTCTCTCGAGAATCGCTTAGCATGGGAATCTGACCAACAGCTGCGAGTTTAACACCCACCCGATGAAAACCTTGTTTGTTGGTGCCATCAAATTTGCATCAAATCTAACAAAATCTCACTCAACCCAGTGTTGGTGACGATAACCATAGAATAGAACGTGGCTTTTGTTGTGACCGTGAAACCCAGGGAGCAAAAAAACGTTTTATTCAAAATAACAAAGTCTCGCGAGACTGACAGTCTATGAGCATAGAAAGGACATTCCGCTGATAGTGTGATGCTAACCATAGAACAGGAAGTGGTGTTTGTCACCTCACTCTAGCAACTTTGCTTTTTTTCCCCCACTTTGGCTTTTACATGTCTTTTGTCTGTGATGTCACCATGAAACGCTCTGGTCGGGCCGTACTGTGTTCAGGCTGCACCACAAAGTCTCGTTGTGCTCTTGGAATGAGAGTGCTCGTCCTCAGAGTGTCCCGTCATCCCAAATGGCCAGATCTGGTGGGACAAATAAATAACTTCTTAATTAATTGTACTACTTTTTCTGTTGTGCACGCCTTGGCCACCTGGGGTCAGTATAAAGCGGGAATATGACTCTTGTACTCAGATCCTCTCTTGGCTTCTCAGTACAGCAATAATTGTAATTGTATGTTGTTTAGTTTGATAGGAAGCTTGAACCGAGTGAGGTGCTTTGTGTTTATAATGCCACAAATTAGTTAGCATTATTTTTGTAATCGGAAATCTGACGATCGGGATTTGAATATTTTTCAGAATTATTCAGTGACACAATAAATGCAATCATAATAATGTGATACCATTAGAAACAAAACCACAAATTTGGAGTTGAAGAATTTGATTTCTAAGCTTGCCGTGAAAAGAAATTTTGAAATGACCATACCAGACTGGAGGACTTGACAAATTCGTCATCCAGCGGACTGTCACGCAGCGGGTGGTCTTGGAGCAGTCGCCTGAGATGCGAGATGTACCTGGAGGCCAGCCGCAGTGTGTCCAGCTTGGATAGCTTGGTATCAGGGGGCACCCAAGGCAGGGTGGTCTTCAGCCTGGAGAAGGCTTTGCTCAGCACCCTCATCCTAGCCCTTTCGCGGGCGTTGGCCGCATCCCTGTGCGACTCTTTCCCACCGCGCTCCACTCCTCTGTCCTCTTCTGCCCAGCCGGCTGACATGGCCTACCGCAACCCTTCGGGATATGCTCTTGCTCTCGTCGTCCAGAGGGGTGGGAAAGTAAAAACAAGCATGTGGCTGGGCGACGGCTGTCATTTAAGAAAGCTGACATCTGGGCAACACTTTCTCCTCCCACCACTCAATAGCAATTCTCAGCCTCCACTTATGGAGACTCTGCCAAGTAAAGCAACCGTACACATCTGTGATAATCGATTAGCAAATCAACGAACAACTATTTTGGCAATTGTTTAGAGAACTTGTTTAACTCACAGTTGTTGGAATTTCAGCTTATCACCTGTAAATATTCTGTAAGTGTATTTCAAACGGTAACATAACTGTTAACTTAATGCTAACAAATAATGTAAAACGCCATAGACATGCTAATAGTTAGCAACAATCGTGGCAGTTTTGGTAGCAACAGATATAGGAACGTTAATAGTGGAGAGACACATGCTGACTCTTCTTTGTCTGTGTTACACTGCCATCTGATGACCAAGGTGAGCACAGCAGAAGGAGCAGTGCAATAAATTGAATTGCAGCATTCAAACCTGATGCTCAAATTTTTCAATTCTTTGGATTCTGTTTATTTTTGCAATTATGTTTTTCTAAATTACATTATTGTAGGGTGCACTCATCATTTTTAGTGATATCACTCCCCCCAAAAAATGTTTTTTTTTGAGTGATGTAAATTTCTTGAAGACCTTATCAAAAGTGTCTCATCTTGCGGGCGGTTTCACAGAGGGATCGTGTTTCCGCACACGGAGCAGCTGTTTGCTGTTCCCATGACATCTGGCACGTTGGCATGACCAGGGCTAACATCACTCTTGCATTCTTTGCTCTACTTGGTGCTGTTTGAGGAATTTGTTTGGAAGACTGGAGAAAGTCGAGGTTGGGTTAGGGTGGACTCCGTGCATCAAATCCAGACCAAATTCTGAAAATCTTGCATTTTTTTATAATCATTACAAACTACAATACACACACAGACGTCAAGCTATTTAATGACACTCCCAGTTGAGTTTTACACACAGACAATTTCATGCTAGGAAAATCTACTTTTCTCAATGCTAACAAACAATGCAAAACACCATTTGACATGCTAACGGTTAGCTTAATTAGTCACGGTTTGAAAATCCATGGATATTGGAACACAAGAACAAGACAATATAACAGTACTTGCAGGAATATATTCTTGATCCTCTATGACGAATAACTAATATATTTGGATATTGTTGGTTAGGCTGTGTGTGTAGCAGAAATGGTGCTGGTCAACTTTAGTGTTCGCAAATGTCCACCTCATTTGGGCTTGGACTCTATGGCCTTAAGAAGCGGAACCCAGCGGGACATGCTGGTTGAGCGTTTGGGCAGGCACGCCCGCTTCCACGCGGAGCCCGTAACGTTGACGGGGCCGTCGTACTCGTCCGCCTCGGAGGTAATCTCCATCTTCTGGATGATGAGCTTGAGGAGGTTGTGCTGCTTCTCCAGCATGCCAGACATCTCCTTCAGCCTGTAAAGACGATTTCTTTAACTTTGTTATTTTAAAATCGTAGCGCCTTGTTTTTTTTTTCGACAGGTGTCATACTACCAAAATGTTATTAATAATGCATTTGCAGCAAAATGCAATGGAGACTACTCGAGTGGTGTCGTGACCACATTTTCCACTAAGAGCCACTAATGCAACAAAAACTGACCACTTTGGCTTTTACCTGCATTCATAGTCGAATGCCACATGGAAAAAGGCTCACGCGATTAGAACACGGAGTAATGTGGATTTCCGTTACCTGCTCTTTTGTTTTTTGACCTCGGTCTCCAGCACGCATCTTTGCGACGCCACCTGAGTCCGCTTCCACTCGTCGTTGGCCGGCACGCTGCCTCCGAACAACTGCATGATGAAGTGCTGTATAAATCGGAGGGATAAATCACAAAAATGCAGCATATTCATATTTATGATCGCGTGTTTACCTTGGAGCACTTGCGGTTGGGGTAGATGATGACGGACTGTTTGTCCGCTCTTTTGATGAACCAGTAGGGCAGCTTGTCTTCCAAGGCAGTGTGGAGATCAATCTGGTTCCCCGTAAAATGCTCGTTTTCAGTTACATGTAAACCAGATTATTTACGTGATCTAACAATACTTCTTCTGCCTGTTTGTGACCCAATTAAATGCTTTCATCATTTTGAGGAAGATATAGTCACAAGATGAGTTGATCAACAGAATATAAAAATGTGACAAATCTTCTATGGACTTTGATGTTAGCATGATGCGTTTTTGGTAGGTTATATCTCGGTGGCGCTTGACAATATGACTTACGCCGTTGGATAGCCTGGTTATTACCCTATTGATTGGTACCTCATTTGTGAGGATCCAGTTTTTGAAGGACGAGTAGCACAACGAGAAACTTAAAATGCGAAAAACCTCCTATGGAATCTTGTTTGGAGCTAGCAGTATTCTGTTGCTAGCATGATGTGTGTTTACAAACCAACCTGCATGGCTATTCTTTTCATGGCAGCATTTCTTTGCACTTCCGCAATGTCTCCAACGGCTAAACCAATCTACAAGACGGAAAGGGACGCGTTATTTTCGAGTTTCTCCTCTTACATTAACGCATCCGGGCGCCGACCAGCTTACTAGTAAGTTGACGAGGACAATTGGCATCATGAGAACAAAGGAAACAAAAAAGAAGTACGTCAAGCCGCTGAACGGAAGCTCGTTCCTGAAATATGCGCCCAGGAAGTTGTTCTGGTAATTCAATTCACCGACCATCATGACAAACGTTTGCATCATGGATAGAGGCAGGTTCTCAAACTCTTTCTGTAGGAGGTCAAAACAACATATGGTGCGATTACCGATTACCCGCCGACACACACGGGCTATTGATGAAAAAGGTAGAAGGACTAGATGAGGCGTCAAGTGTCAGCATTCATTCTACCTGGTCAAGCAGCAGCGCGTAGAAGGCTAAGGCGAACGCCAACAGGAGATAGAAGAACAGCAGCACGGTACGATAGAGCGTTTTGCAGATCTCGCCGAACATCACCACAAAGATGCCGATGTGCTCGAACCTACGGGGAGCGATCGGCCGCGGTCAAGTGCCAGGCGGACGTTTTGACCGTAAGATTCGCCTACCTCTGGAGATACAGGAGGAATCCGAACCAAGAACTGCAGATGGCCAGGGCGCCCGCTTGCCAGTACCACGAACCGGACGTGCTGAGCATGAGCGGGATGACGAACAGAAGCGAGTTGATGGCCGAGAACCAGTCGGCTTGGTTGGAGTAGTCTTTTAGGTAGTCCCAACGCTGAGAGCCAATGAGTTACATGAGGGTTCTCGTGTCATAGTCTAACCATCTTGCAGGATACGGAGTCCGGACACGTTTGGAGTAACCAACTAGGGCAATGCTAAGAGTTTTTCTTTTTTACCTGCTGTATCATCTGAAGGACTTCCTTCAGTATGGAGTAGATATTCATGACGAGTACCATCACCATGCAGAAGGACAGGAACAGACTTTGCTGCTCAACGCAAAGACAAACAAAATGGGATATCTGTAGATGAGATTGCCCAAATTTTAAAATTAGAGTTGACGCTCGGGCAGTTATACCTCCGTGAATGAGACGGGCACCATGGTGATCTGGCGCTCCCCCGTCTCGGTGATGTTCATGCTGGGCCTCAAGGTCACAATGAGGTGCGTCAGTGGCAGCAGACCCATCAGGTACATGAACATGTTGAGAATATGTGCCTTGCTCCCGTACGCCACCCTGCGGAATCCATGTGACGGTTACTCGTCAGAAACAAAACATCGTAGCATGACGGCGCACTCACCACTTCATGGAAAGGTACTTTTTGCTGACGGGGTGGTTGAGCAGACCCAGTTGGTTGTACTTCACCATAGCCTGTGAGGAATAAAGACTTCTGAAGTCCAAGTCCGTGGGACTATTCCGTAATCTTAATTTACGTTGAGCGCGGCTAGCGGTTGCACCCGGTTGGACTTGTCTCCTGTCTTCTGCATTTCCAGTGGCGCTTGCAACCACCTGAAATCGTATTCAATCTGTGGAAGGTAGACATCAGATTCATTGTGTCTTCGGGTCGGGGTTGGATTAACATCGCAGGTGAATTACGTGAAACTCCGGACTGTTGTGATCGTCCTCCGACTCCCTCACGCTGCAATCCAACAGGTGCTAGCGAATAGAAATCGATGTTAAATTTTGTAACGTACATGTGAGTCACTTTAAAACAAACCTTATAAGTCTCTGGAAGGTATTCAATCATGTCCATGATGGGGCAACGCTGAGATCCCCCGATTTTATATTTTATCAACGCTTCCGCGCGTCTGCGGGGACAAACGGAATATACCAAGCCGCCATTTTAAGTCATCCAAACAATATAGCTACCTCTCACTGTCAATGACGGCATTGACCACATCCTGCTTCCCATGCTGGAGCGCTTCGTGTAGGAACGAGGTGTCGTTCTTGTTCAACGCAAACTCCGCCCCCCGGTTCACCATGACCATGACTGCTGCCACGTGGCCCATCCTTGCCGCGATGTGGAGGGCAGTGTTCTGAATGGCAGATCATTGTTTTAATCTAGTCAACCTCAGGGGGGGGGGGGGATCATTCATACCCCATCTTCATCCGTTTTATCCAGCAGTTTTACATTGGCGGATAATATGATGTCCATAGTTTGCGTGTATCCCTCCGAGGCGGCGTGGTGGAGACACGTCCAGCCCTTGTAATCACTACAGACAAACATAACATGATAAGAATCACAGAGTTCTCACGATAAAAAAAAATGTAAATCAGTCCGACGGGTGTGTTGACCTGTGAAATAGGGCCCCTTTGCGCAACAAGAGCCCCACCACCTGCGTGTGCCCCCCCCTGGACGCCAAATGAAGCGGCGTCAGGCCCCGCTCGTCACCTTCATTGAGCAAGCGCGAGTCCGTGATGGTCTCCAGCAACTGGTGACACGTGTTGATACGGCCGTACCTACGGGGGTAATAAAAACGATAGCGACACCTAGGGGGCGCTATAGTCACACAAGTTATGTTAGGGGTCCTTAAATGACCTCAAGATGCTTGCAGGCTTTTTTTGGTCTAGCTGACCCCTGATAGGCTGTCACATAACTAAACCCAGAAAAGTAGAGAATCGTGATTGGTTATTACCTGATGATGTAATTTTCAATGGCAAAATGGGCGCCGCCTGAGGACATCAAGCCTTTATGACATCATTGCCTTTCATTTGCCCCACAGCACTAGTGGAATGAGTACATGACCACTCATTTCACACCTACTTAAAAAAAAAAAATCAAATATGCCTCACTAATTGAATTCTATTCCAGGCGTTCGGGGCAGTACATAATGGAGATGTCACACCCAATTAATCGTTAAAAAAGCTTTTTGCATGGAAAAAAAAAATATTCTAGATGTTGAGGTAACAGCGCAGCACGCTCACTCTTCTTTTGTCCCCATATCACGTTCATCCAATTAGGGAGATGAAACAGTTGGCTTCAGTCTCAAGTCTCCCAAGAGTCATATTTTCGCCGTTATGCTCGTTTTTTTTTTTTTTTTTTATTATTTCAAGCAGAGTAAAAATAAGTAAAACGACTTTTCACCAGTGCACATCGTTAAGAATGAGCTGTGACAATAATGGATGATGATAAATGTTTCCTCTTTTTACTTCTGCAAAGGGCCGATGCAGCAAAGTGGAGATTGCGGAGTCAAATAAACATCTTTAGCCTCAAAAGGAAACCAAGAGCAGAACAAAAACAGTACGCCGCATCCAAGAGGAGACTGCGGCGCATAATGCTGTAGCAAAAAGCTGGGCTTTATTCCAGACCCTCAGGGGCAACTCACTGAGCAGCAAAGTGCAGGGCAGACTTCTTGTCCTTGGACTTGCACGCCAGGCCCAGTTGGCCCGAGAGGCCCAACATGTTGCGCACCGAGTCGTGGATGCCCAGCCGGCAGGCGTAGTGCAGCGGCGTGCAGCCTTCGTTGTCCTCGCAGCTCAGCAAGGCTTTCACACTGCTGCGCTGAAAGAGCAGAAGATGAAACATTATCGGAATACGATTCTACAAGGCAGCTGGGGATGCATCTTGTACGCTAAAGCGCTCATGCTGCTAATTGCTAGTTTATGTAACATGAATCCTATCTTAAATTAAAGGCAGATTACATAAACCATAGTGGACGGGAAGAACACTAATTAGGAATTGAGCCACACCCCCAAAATGGAAAGTTCTATCAAACTGCAGGATTATTTTTTTTTGTAATAACGCACCGATGTCAAACACGAGGCCCGGGGGCCAGATACGGCCCGCCACATCATTTTATGTGGCCCGCAAAGACAAATTGTGCATTGAATTTGTGTGTCATTACTAGAATTGCAAATTGGCTTTACTTTTAATATCTTTTTTTTTTTTTTTAATATTTGACCAGTTTTTACTCGTCTCATTTGAAAACGAGTTATTTGTCAGTTTGTTTTGTAGCTTTTACTGTATATAATATGAGGTACTCATACATTTATTTGGGTTGACAGTCATAAGAAGCTATGACTACAATGCGGCCCGCGAAAAAAAATTGTATGGCACCCCTGTAATTGCGGAGCGAGGCGGCTTCACAGGGACCAACATGTACCTGCAACACATTTTCCGGTACATTCTTCAGCCCCTTGGGTTGCAAGATTGTCAGATGAAGAAAGTTGCAACCAAATCTGTCTGTTAGGTTGACATTGGCCCCTGAAAAATGAAGGAAAAAATGGTCAGAAAGAAACTACGGTTAGCAAAATACTGTTGCACCTTTGGACAGGAGCAGCGCCACGGTTCTCCACGCGCCGTTACTGGTCGCTAGTAGCAACGGCGAGTTGCCTTTGCAGTCAACGGCGTTGACATCCGCACCCTGTGGAACACCAAAGCGTTCCTCATTAGCTTCTTTTCCCAAAGTCATTTTTATCTGTGCACCTTTAAGGGGGTGTGCTGGTGTACAGGATAAAACAATATATAAATAAAATATATAAAAAATATATATAGTTGTATAAAATGTATGAATGTATTTATTTCTTTGTTTGTTTATTTATTTAAAATAACGCAGGGGTTATTTTGACATTTGAGGTGGTGCGTGGCTTAAAATATTTTGCAAGTTGCAAATCAGACACACAATTGCTCTGTTCATAAAATACAAAAGCAATCTTGGCCATAAAAAATTCCCCGATGCTTAGTTTTTAATTAAGATAAACTCTGCGCACGTGTTTGTTTCCCACCGTGGCTTCAATAACTCGACGAGAGGTCAACTTGAACCTTTTTTTTTTTTCCGCTAACAGCAGATGGTGACAAGTAATTGCGAGCAGCTTTTACAAGCTAATAAGTGCTCATGAATGTTTGTTTGGTACACCTTATGGCGAGGAATCCACATTAATAGGAACAGTGATGCTTATAAAATGCATGGAGATGTTTACCAAGGATATGAGGTAGTCGGCTAGGTCGACGTGGTCGAATATGGTCGCCCTGAGAAGAAGACAAACAGGTTTTGTTAGCCAGGCTCGACATGTTACACAGTACGTGACTTTAAGTGGCGGTTTGTGTGCGGAGTGTCGTTTTACAAGCAGGTGCAAGGCTTCATAAATCAGTCTTGCTATTATTGGTGGCTACATGATTTCATCTATTTGTCCGTCCACCCACACCGACTTTGGTCTGTCCATACGAGCGTCTGTTGTTTGTCTGTGTCTTTCAATGGCGTTTTTTTTGTGGAGCTGTGACACGTGGGAAATGGCGGCGCTCGTAGTCAAGCTAGCGCCGTGACCCGTGCGAGTGTGAAGAGAGCCCACTTGTGCAGCGGCGTCTGACAAGCTCCATCGGTCAGGTTAATGATGTCCTCCACTCGGCCGTGAGCGGACAGCATCATTTTGACCACCTCGGTGGCGCCTTGGGTGCACGCCAGGTGCAGCGGCGTTGACTTGTCATGCTGCACGCCAAACAAACAAACAAACAAACGGGCGCCAATTAAACCGACGCATGTAATGAGCATGAGTTTTTTGTCTCCAAACGCTGGCGGATTGAGTTTGACAGAGCAGCACACACAATCACACAAAAACACGATTAGTGCACTTAGCAAAGCTGAACCCCGAGAAGTGTAACACAAGCTTTTAATGAGATAAGCATGGCAGAGGCAAAGTGGATTTTTTTTTTTTTTTTTTAACAATTTACATGACACTAGGAAGGCTCTGTCGAACTAGTGCAGTACCTGCTTCTGATCAACGTTGGCTCCCATGTCGATACAGAATCGAATGGTCTCCACGTTGCCGCCCCGCACGGCCAGATGCAGAGGAGAGCTATTGGATTTGTCCACGTAGTTAATATGGTTTGCACCCAAGTAGCCCAGCTCTTCCCCTGTTGGCCGATAATTCAATCGCATGTAATACAATTAGGCTGCATTGACAAAGGAAAAACATTTGACTTCAATCGGATGCTTTTTATGCCCCACCAAAATGTGTTTACATTTTTTTTGTCACATTTTTTTGGTCCACTCTTGTAAGTTTATGCTGTCCAGCAAAATTTTGTGCTCACCCAAATTTTGCATCCTTTCTAAAACGTAGTTTTTTTTCTTTCAAGAGGAACATTTACTTCACAAAATCTTATTATTATAAAAAAATATTTACTCTAAACTATAACAATATATACACAGCTTCAATTTTACAAACAGTAACTGCAGTTTTTTTTTCTTTTTTTTTCCCCAAATTTTAAGTTATAGCTCACCAGCCTTCAGAATGTGTTCCAAGACTTTTTTTGCACCAGCGAAAGCTGCCGCGTGCACCGCAAAGTGTCCCAGTTTGTTCTGCTGGCACAGGCGCGCTCCGTGCTTTAGCTTTCCAAACACATGGAAAGAAATCAGTGACCCCGCCTTCAATATATTTGTTCTCCTCCACCCCTGCCTTGAATTTTGTGCTGCTTACCAACAATTTGAGAGCTTGGCAGTTATTGAGCGAGCAGGCCATCATGACGGGAGTGTTGCCAAGGTCCCCCGGCTGGTTGTAGTCCACCGTGCCGTAGGAGAGCAACAGCTGCCGAGGACAAACTTCATTTCAGTGCGATTGCCGCGTGATTGACGGACAACCCGTCCAAGGTGCCGCTCGCCACGATGTCGTCCCGGATTGACTCGCACCGCCAAATTTTTCATCAAGCGGGACTCACCTCCACCAGCCTGTTGTGTCCCAGACTGATGGCCAAGTGCAAGGGCGACAGCAACGCCGCGTTGAGGACATTGGGGTCGGCTCGTAAGTCCATCAGAACCCGACAGCTCTCCGCCTGGTTCTTATCCACGGCCCAGTGGAGGGGCACGTCGCCGCACTCATCGCAGCTATTCAAAGCTTGGAGGCAGGACGAGGACATCGATGAATGAATATCTCGGGGATCGTGTGATCGACGGCCGCCTTACCTTTCGGGCCCAGGACGCTGCCGATGAACTGGATGAGGGCGACTTGGCCTCCCGCGGCAGCGTGATGAACTGGGCCGGCGCCGTTTTCATCTTTCTCACTTAGAACCTCTGGATTTTTTCTCACCAGGCTCTCCAGAAGGGCCCGGTCACCCTTCTCGGCCAACTTGAATACAAACAAAAGATTTGCCACCACCTCATGTACATGTGACCACAATGTTAAGCACAACAACAACAACAAAAAATGCCTCACCTCGAATATATTTACATGCGCCAGGGCTGGATCCTCATCCATCACGTATGTATAACAACTCGTCTGCCTGGCCACCTCCCTGCCAAAGTTCATCACTCACCTTTGCGCATCAACACACACACAGAAAAAAACAAATCAGGATGTAAATAGCAGCCGTATCTCCATTTGGCCCGGCGGGAGGGCAGATAAGGTCTTAAGCCGAGCCTTGGGGGGGGGGGGGGAATTGGCCCATGTGACATCGTCCTTACCCCCCCGGAAGGACGCTCAGATCCGGTTCTCGTCGCCGAGGTCAATGTAGAGAAAAGCAATTATGTTCCTCGCAGTCGGAGGGGGATACGTCCTTGGTTGATCCCGGGTGTGAGGCGAGATTGCAAAGGGCCCTTGACACAAAAAAATCCTGAATTGATGTATTTTTTATTTATTTTGAATATCTATTTTTTATTTTAATCTCTGGTGTGCGTTCCCACACTTTCTTTGGCGGTGGTGTGTGTAACAAGATACAATAAAACATCTGCTAAAATGTTTCCTGTCTGTTCCTTCATTAATATTTGAACAACTTTTAATCATTTTATCATCTTCCACCAGTGACCTCAGTGCCCAAAGAGAAAAATGAAGATTCATTTCGGCCAAATGAAATTGGACGATGGCTCGCCGGCTGCATGATCCAACTTCATTTTAAAAGTGGGCTCACTATTTAGCTGTCTTGTCATCTACTGATCTATAGCAACTTAACGGAATTGGAAAAAAAACCCACAAACTATTTACAGTGAGACTTTCACAGTTTATCAAATTAGTTCATAGTCAATTAATAAACCAAATAAAATGGGGGGGGGGGTCACTATTTGGCAAACTTACCTATTAAGGTTGAAAATTGGTTTCCTGATTTGTAGAACATTTTGAATTTAGGCTCACTATTTAGCAAACGCTCCTCTCATCATCCTCAATTCAAAACTATTAACCAATTTCTACAATAAATCAAACTTTTCTGTGATTCTATAAAAGGACATTGAATCTTACTTGATTTATTCTTTGAAGTCAAGGATTTTTCTTGATGTTTACCTCATAAATGCAGCCTCCTCATCTTCTTTCTTCTTCTTGTTTCTTCGGATGCTGACAAGATGCCGTCCCCTGCGACCCGTTCATTATGTTGCTCCGAGCCAAAGCGCGGCCATGCCCACTCAGTTAATGAGAGGAAATGGTGCCGGCAAGCGCTACGTTGCGGCGGCAAAATGTGATATGCGCAAATGCTGGTAACAGGGAAGGCCTGGTGAGGGGAGGGGGGGAGTGGATTTTATTTTACAGACTCACCATTATTGACTGTTTACCAAGCTGAGCTTTATTGTTCTATTTAAAAAGCTTGTGACATTTCTACAAAGCTGACCACCCGGTTGCACACAGCAGTGTATACTATCCATCAAAACTTGCGGAAGGAAGCAATTTGCTTCCCTTCACTTAATGTAACCTTTAAGAGCCCCCCCCACACACACACACACAATTCCTACAAATACATTGGTGCCTTAAAATACTATATATATATATATATATATATCTCAATTCCTCAGCTCATCAGTACAGCGTTGATATTAGTCGTTCTCGGCAGAGGATAAAGAATATAACTCTGAGTCCCATTATATTGTCTGGCTACATGTGTTGAATGTTTTTTTTTTTTTTTTTTTTAAATCTGTTGACGTAAACCAATCAAGATGCTAGTTAGCATTAAGCTAGCTAGACAATTACGCTATGCTGTTTGCGATCAAGTCAAACTACAAGTAAATAAAATCCATGAGAAAAGCTTGACAAAGAGCAAGCACACATGAAGATCATGCCAAATAGTCAGCCTACATGTAAAAATTACATGTACACAAGTATGGAAGTGATAGAAGTGAAAAAGCTAGCCATGGAGATTTACCTTTTACTACATTATACATACATTATACGACTAAATATATTCAAATTCTTCATACATAATATTATTATGACTGTTTGGTTTTTGTATAACATAATACTGCAGGCTGATATTTTTCTTATGAAATAAACACATCACAATGACTTTGAAGTTTTTTTTATGTGGGACCAGATGGTAGACAGGTGCACACCAATGAGACAATATTCAAATCTACGTAGACTTTACCTAACCAAATGGCACGAATCGTCAGAACAAATGTAGCTATCACACACACACACACACACACACACACACACACACACACACACACACACACACACACACACACACACACACACAGTTTACTTTGCGATTGGCCGAATGTGAGACCTAGAGAACAATATCCCGGCAAATATTTATTTTATAGCCTATTAAACATACAACGGATACAAAGGCTCACCGGTTTGGCTTGTGAACAATACAGAAATGTTTTAGGAACACATTGCGAATTAAATTGTAAAGAGTCAAGTTTGAATAGTGAAAATATTCAACATTTATGGAAATTTCTTGTCTCTGTTCCCCTAGAATTCAAAATGGTGAAGCCCACTGCTTTATGGCGTTCTCCTGGAAAGAACCAAGAAGTGACAAGCTGACTGACAAACAAACGTAAGACAATTGAATTCACTTTCTTTTTTTTCTTTTTTTTTTTTTTTACATCATCCAATCCACCCAGGAATGAAAGTGGTACAGTCCAACTCAAAAGTAGTAAAATAGTTAATTAACGCAGAAAGAGACAAATACTTTTCTAACAACTTTTGTTAGACGATTTAAAGTTTACAAACTTAATTTTTTTTCATGAGTTTACATAAAAGAGGTTGAGTGCAGCAATATGCAAGGTGCACATGCCTGTCAATCACAGCCCAAGTGATGCGTGTGTGTGTGTGTGCGGGGACGTCAGCACGCGTGCGTTGGCGTTCCATCACTTATGAATGAGATTTGCTCTTAGGCGCTTTCCTCAGGGGACGAGACCTACGTTTTTATTTTCTATGCTAGGTAAAACATTAAATGCCACTCGACAAAAAACGCTCGTGTCATCGTAAACCCTCTTCTACAATATACAGGGATTAGTTAGCTGATTAGCATAACGATATAAATAAAATCTGATTACCTGCAGTAATTAAAGACACGACAGTGACATCATCGAATCGTGATGACACTTTTTAACAGCCCACCGCATTCCAATCCCACAAAGACCGACGAGTCCCTCTGACCTTTTTACCCGGCCCTCATTTGGCTAGCGAGGAGCTGCAAGCGTGCAAACGGGTAATAAAGTGTCTCCGCTCCAACGCCGCCATTATTTTGAAGGTCGAGGGGTGGCTCAGCGACAGCCGCTCTCACTGAGATAATCGCTCCTTCCGACAGATTTCTCACCTCACACCTGAGCGATTTCTCCCATTTTATCACAAACGTTGCCTTGGAGGAGGTATCGGCATTGTAAGCCATTGCTTGCTGCTGCATTGAGGCTTTGCAGGCAAATGAGGATGACGCCACCTTGTGGACGTCCGAGCAGCCAGCAGGCCTCACCACTTCGATTGGCGCTCACCTAGCAAATATGTTATTAAATAACATCACTGTCTTTCCCCCCCTCGTAACATAGCAAAAACGAATTAGAAAGGATGGCGGTAAATCTCGGCAAAGAGACGGCGCGGAGAAACGCGGAGATGAAGAGGCGCTCACCTGAAATGGCACGGCTTGGATTTATAGCTGCTGCTTCTTCTTGAAACAGACTCGTAAATGTTTTTGATGCTCCAGCAAATAAATGACCCGCGTCCGTCCGTGCGTGTGTGCGTGTCAGCGCTCAGCAAACGATAAATCATGTGACTAAAAAATAAAATAAAATAAAAAAGTGCAATGATTCCCAATGCTAAAGATTTATTGTTGGGTTAGTTTTGTGTACAGTACAATATTTCTCCACGTATCAGGTTTTGGATAAAAGTAGGCCAACACGGTGAACTAGCGGTGATCAAATCTGCTTCGCAGTCAAACGGTCCAGGGTTAGAATCTGTTGGTTGACTTTTTGTTGATTTATGATTTTAATTTCGCACTTTACGTGAATAGCAGTGTGTTAGAAAGCAATAGAAACTCTAATACTCCCGTGCAAAATTTTCTGCACTCTTGAACGTCCTCCCCCTCGCTTCCCACATGCACGAGGTCAAGAGACTCCCCTGTAAAGCTGCCCTTCCTGCAACTCGCTCATTACAACACGCGGGACGCCCGACCACGCGCATGCACACGCCAGGAGGAAGAGAGAAAAAAAAAACAGAAGTCGGAAAATCAATGCAGATTGGTCGCTCCTGAGATGTATTCACGTGTGTAGTTGCATGTAAATATGCGCTCCTTTCGGCGGAGTCGTTTCCTCGAGAAGAGATCTGTGGAGCGGAAAACGGCGGCAACAACAAAAAAAAGCAATTTGTTCTTCGGCGTTGGGAGGAATTGCTCATCTGCATCAAGCAATGTTGATCTTTTGGTTTCCGGCTCTTATTTCTTTAACGTTAGATTTAGAAGAAAAAAAAAATATATATATATATAAAAGAAAGGATGTCAATTGCATAGAAATAAACAAATAAATCCAGATCAATTCTATTGATTGGTGTTCCAACCATAAAACAAAATATAAAATAGTGCATCCAAGCGAGCGTAGCTACAGTATGTCGGCCGCGTTGTCAGCGCTTGGCGATGAATGATTCATCGAAGTCCTACTCACCGTAATTAAACTGTATTGACTTAATTACCTTGAGGCCCAACGGGGTCATCAAAGCGATCAGGTTTGAGCGCGGCGCGAGCTAACCTTTTTCTTTTCGGGTGTCTGTTACGCTACGTGGCCTTCGGGGGATAACGTTACCGCCTGTCTGTCATAGCTTACGGGATTTGTTTTTCGGGTCCTCTTGGAGTTGTTGTTTATTCTAAAATCACTTTACGGGGTTTTTAATGAAAGGAGAAATCAACAATAAACCAGTTGGGACAAACATGTCACTTTGTTATAAAGCTAATATCAACTCTGAGAACAAGGGCGGCGATTAATGAAGGTCCTGAAAAAGCGCCAAGAACTCTCCGCGGGTGACGCAAGGCCAAAGTCAACCCCGCCCCGCCTGCCCAAGCCAAGGTGTTTCTGGCAGCCCTCCTTGGCGCTTCCATACGACGCAAGTTCAAAAGGGAAATGATGTTGAGACGTATCAAAATGACTTATGGGTGTCAACAGATGGCGGTCCTTGGATCATCACAGCCACGTTAACCTTCCAGCAGGCTTACATCATGCGGGCCGCTCGGGTCACGGCTACAAAAATATCTTTCCTGCCATCACTTGCTCGGGAGACAAATAGAATCGAAGCTACGGGCCGTCTCCTGGTTATTGTTCAGAAGATGATCATCAAAACTTTTCGAGGTGTAAGAAGGTTCAGATAGAAGACCAAAAACCTCCCGGGGCTTGTCTTGTCTGCAAATTTACAGACGTCGTTAAAAAGCTCATCTCCCGCCGGCCGGCTCGAATAAAGTCTGCTAGCGCAAAGACCATATATTGCATGCAACGCCACAAAAATCCCTTTCCAGGAAGAGAAGCTCACATCCAGAATGTCAGCCTGGCGGAACCCGGAGCAACTGGCCTACACCCAAACAAATTCACGGCGAGGCTGTGTGCGTACTATGGGATCTATTTTTAAGGAAGGGAGCATTCAGCAAAAGATGACTTCATAGGATGAGCATTTTGAATGAGACAACTGCCCACGGGTGGAGGAAGATGAAGAGCAACAAATAGCTTTCAACCAAATATGCGAGAGAACATTGCACAAAGGTGACCGACCCATCTCAGTCACCAACGAATCCCGTTGCGGTTTAAGCTTCGCATACCAACGAAGGACCTCGGATACAATGCGTCCTTTTTTTGTCGAGTTCACATCAAACACGCTTTTTATATTGACACTGCTTGAAATGCTGCGAGAGTCCCAGACTTGATGTCGAGCGGCAATGAGAATGACTTAATTGACACACGAGCGGCCGGCGTGGAATTTAAAGAGCAATACATCGTCTAACCTTGAAGGAACGGCAAGTAAAGTGATTATGACATCACCGCCCGGACGCTGATCTGGATTGAACACATTATTATTAGATGACTTGATGAAGTTGTCAGCTAGCCAAGGCTAGGGCCAACGCGTACTTACGGCCCATAAATGTCTGGCCCTTTCCCAATTTCATATAAATATATGAGCAAGTCCAACAGGGTCCAATAACACCTTGACGAAGGTAAAGTATGCTAGCGATCGCTAACGGGGTAGCGACACATAGCATTCATGTGTTTTGTCACGATGAAGTGAAAAAAAGATGTCCGACAACAGTTTTATCTTTAACAATTTTAATCTAGCTAAGGCGGAAAATAACTCGTGTACATTCTTGAATTAAATTTCTGCCCCAAAGTTTCTCAAGCCTCTAAGTGTTTGCTACCATTAGCGTTGTGTCTCATTCTTTTCTACTTGTATTACACAGCAGGCAGTCGCAATGGGAATCCAAATAAATAGAACCTTTTTTTTTTTGTTCCCAATTAGGACTCAGTCCTGGATGTATTATGCAAACACGAGCGGCTGTGCTGAGCCGTGATCAATCGTGTGCGTTTCAGCCGAGCCGCCAACGCAAAACTACAGCCCGCGCGGTAAGAACGCGGCTAGCTTACTTTGATTGATGGGGCTGGCGAGCGATTAGCACGTAGATGACATCAAATAAGACTCTCGTGGGATTTTGTGGTTAGCAAGAGTTCAGACAAAGCCTGTGTACAGTTTGCGTTGTGTTGTCGTGTGTATTTTTGACTGCTGCGGCGAGTGTCAGAGGTGAACAGGTGTTTGTTGCTGGATGAATGAAGAGGTGACACCGATTTATGACTCTGGGCTATGGCGGGTCATTAAACCGAAGGCCTCTGCTGCCCACTGTGGGCGGGTGGATGCTTTGTATGGACCTTGACACGGCCGGCATCTATTAATAGCCGCGGGAGAAGGAAGGAAGGAAAAGAGAAAAAGGAATCGGCTGGTGCATTCCGTGAATTTCCTCGTTATTGCTGAAAAGCGGACACTGCAGGCGCTCGCTCGTCGTGCTCGCGGTTGGTGGTCTCGGTGTGAGGGAGGACTGGACCATCCCCAAATTTCAATATAACAAATGACACTTTTTTTTTCTTTTTTAAGTGTATGATTCTTATGATGCACTGGCAAGCAGGCGGGAGAGTGGGAGACAAAAGAATGTTTGTTTTTTTGTTCGCTATTGTGTTGGTTTTCTATTCACGAAGAAGCAGCCCCACAATTTGTTTTTTTTTAAACAAAAATGGCAAATTTCTTTTCCAAACTGGTGTCCGGGGCTCATTGTTCAATCTTTCCAGCATGGGTTCTTAAAGTACTTTCCTGTAGACACATCTACAAAATTTCATCTTGTTTGGTGGGACAGATGTTTGGAGATTATTCTTAAAACCAAAATAGTCAGCCAGTTCATTTTAATGATGAAATAATTCATTCTCACCGTTTTATTCTGCCAAACGTGACCCGCTAACTTCTTTCCAATCTTCTCGCAGGCTCGACGACTCGCCGCTAGCCCGATGCGATGTGCCCCGGCCGAATGCTTCCTTGTACAGTAAGTCAACTGAACTCGGGAACCTTCCAGAAGCACATGTTCGTATTCAAATATACCCGGCCGAGCGACAGAGCCCAAGCCACTGTACGCTACAAATAATTCATCGGGCTTACAAGGCATTTGCTATCACGGTCGTGTGGACGGGCCCACGCGTGACACCCGCAGTGCACCTTTAACCTTGAAGCGCTCACACTTACTTAAGGCCCACTGTTTGCTCTCCTCTTTAATCAATGGCCCGCTATTGATCATTCGTCCCTGGGAGGAAGGGACATGACAGGGAAATCAATTACACGTATGCAGTGCATAATCAAATTTCTAAAAAGCGCTTTGCTAAGGGAAAATGTTGAGTCGCTCACACACACACACTCGTGGAGCTCTTTGGGGAAATAACGTTGCTCTATTGAACAATAGTCACATGAATGAAAGGGAGGGAGAGTTCAATACGTCAGTGTAGCTAATGATCCGGGAGATGATAAGAGATGCATAATTTAATGTCTCCATTTATTCGTTTAAGAGCGGCGAGTAGGGCGGATCGTTACGTGTCGATAAGCGCAGGTTAAGGCAAGTTTTCACGACATGGCGTGCAGGTGTATTTTGGCCGAGTCATGTTCAAGAATAGAGCTCAAACCGCGGGATTATTTTACGCGTCTCGAGTGCGTGACGGCTTGCCGCGTATTATTTTTGCCACTTCAGTTTAGTGACTGGCGATCCTAAATTAAGGGCATCCAAATGTGAACTTTTTCTGTAAGACTTCCAATAAGTGATTTAAAAGATGATTTTTTGTGTGTGTGTGAATTATTTACAGAGCATTAACCTTATTGACTCAATATGATTTATTTCTTAATGTTTAATAGAGATATAATTCATTTTAAATTCATAAACCAAACCAAAACTGCAACTTTCCCCATTTTTCTTTCCAATGAATCATTTCAAATCAAGTTAATGTCTGCTGCGGTTATTTGTTTTGTCCAAATGTCCCTTTTCTAAACTCCTAAAATCTGCTGACTCATCAAGTTATTTTTTTTTTTTCATGTTAAAAGACTTTCGTACGGCATCAACAGCTTGCGCGTCCGCGCTGGCTCCCACCGCGCTCACTTCCCACACAAATCAGCGTTTACGCAACCGCGTGCAATCCCCCCCCCCCCCACACCCCACCCCCTAGGCCCGCCACCCCGCCTGTAAGCACGATCCGCCTGGTGCCGGCCAGTCAGTTCACCTTCTCGCCAGGGAAGCTGCTGCAGCCTCTCAGCTGCTTGCCTGCACACTCCACTACAGCTGGACGCTTCATTCCGCGCACTCTCTCCCACCCCCCCACCTCCCTGCCTGCATTTTCACGCAACAAGCGAGCGCACGGATGGAGGCGGGACTCTTATTTTCCTTACTTTCGCCAATGATGGAGCGTTAAGATGTTTTGAAGGCGCACACATCAACACGCTCGATTCGACGGCATGCGGGGCGCGCGGTCTCCGCGCGGTGCCTGTGGATCGCTCTCGGCCGCCGACGCTTGACTGAGGACTGGAGCGGGGAAAAAGGGGGGGGGTGGGATCCCATCTCAATGGAAGCACTTTGCATGGACAAATGTGAATTATTTCGGCAAGGTAAAACCAAAGATTTTGTTTCAAATGAACTATAGTGCGGAAAAAAATTGGAAGGGAAACCACTTTGAATATTACTCAGGAATTGCACTCACGGGTCGGATGGAAAGAGAGATATTTGTTCTGCAAGTCAAGCAGAAGTAACATCATTTAATTCTCTCTTCGCATCACTTCTCTCGCTTTGAGTTTATAATCGGGATATTACGAGCGCTAGCCTTGCTCGAGGAGACACATATGCAAGCCGTCCCAAAAAAAAATAAAACTCCTTTGAAGAGCTAAAAGTCAGACATATTTTCGCTGTTGTGTAACGTTAATTTATGTAGTTGTTTTTCTCTTGGCTTTTAACTTGGCTTCCATTAGAAATATCGACTTTTAAAGCAAAATGATATTATTGGATGTTTCATTCTTCAAACTCTTTGCTCAATTTCCTCAGCTATGGAAAGACTTGCCTTAAAAGGACCCAGTGGCCATTTTTAATCTCTTTTTGGTGGACTTTCTACATCGTCGCAAGTCTTTCGGGTTGTGTGCGTCGCCATGGCGGAGAAGCTGGAACCTTCCGGGCTCAAGCCCGCCAACGTGCAACCCCTTCCCTCGGTACCGCCGGAACCCATCGACATCATCCGCACCAAAGCGCGCTCCCGCCGGGTCCGCCTGAACGTTGGCGGGCTCAACCACGAGGTCCTGTGGCGGACTCTGGACCGGCTTCCGAGGACCCGCCTCGGCAAGCTGCGGGATTGCAACACGCACGAGTCCCTGATGGAGGTGTGCGACGACTACAGCCTGAACGAGAACGAGTACTTCTTCGACCGCCACCCGGGGGCGTTCACCTCCATCCTCAATTTCTACCGCACGGGCAAGCTGCACATGATGGAGGAGATGTGCGCCCTTTCCTTCGGTCAGGAACTGGAGTTCTGGGGGATTGACGAGATCTACCTGGAGTCCTGCTGCCAGGCCCGCTACCACCAGAAGAAGGAGCAGATGAACGAGGAGTTGCGCAGAGAAGCGGAGACCTTGAGGGAACGCGAAGGAGACAGCGAGTTTGATAACACCTGCTGTTCAGAGAAAAGGAAGAAGTTGTGGGATCTTCTGGAGAAGCCGGGATCCTCTGTAGCTGCCAAGGTAACAAATCGAAAGGGAAAGTCATCAATCGTATTTGAAATCAAAGCCGATTCCAAAGCTCGTTACTACAGAACGACTCACCTTAACTGGTTTAACGAACACAATTGATGCTCTGTTGCTAACTAAAACAGCAGCATGTAAACCTTAATTGTGGAATCTTCCCGCATGATTCAATACAACATTCTGCGGAGAGTCGTTCATGGAGATTCACGTTCACATAGACTGCTGACATCTGGTCGGTCAACAAAGTTCATACAAACTCATTAAGGTATTCATTCCTTGTTAATTTTAAGCTAGCACTGATCCCAGCTAAGAGAAGCACACCATTTTTCCCAGTCAGCAGACGCTGGGAAATGTCTTCTTGATTTGTTTGACTCTTGACAACCGTTTGTACATACAATAACTCAAATCTACGACCCAGTGTGAGTTACTCAGTCTTTTCCTGGCAGGCGACATTTCTTGTTTGTTATGGTAGCGCTGGACCAGGGCTGTAGTCACAATCCTGCCTTGCTATGATTTAGCGTTTCATGTTAGGATCGGATTTTTAAATCAGTTCTCCCAATCTTACACGGATCAAATGTCAAGGCCACCCCAGCGGTAATAAAAACGACGACGTGTCCTTCAACTGGTCGTCATCCACCGTCGCATTGTGACTCCTCAATTAGGTCAGTCAGCCTCGATGAAATCCAATCACTGGTCGTATACGTCAGGTTTCAAGTATCCTGATCTCATCAGGGCAGGGCTGTGGCAGACCCGGATTAGATTGCATGTCAAGTGGATCATAAAAAAGGAGGGAATGATGTCGGAAGTTTTATAGTGGTTCAATGACTTCCGGTTTTGCCGGGGTTGTGATTATCGGGTTTTTCGTAGAAATTTACTTTGGAGGTAGTTATCCCGTCCAGTTACGTAGCGAGCGGGTTATATTGACTGGGTGTATTATTCTTGCACAAAGTGATTTGCAATTGACAAGGATGAGCTCGGAGCTTCATAATTACATCAAGACAAACGGCGCTTGAACGAACGGACGCCGGAATCAAATTTTGAGCCAACTCCCTTTTGATTCAAAATGGCCGGTGAATTTTATATTTGTCTTTCTCCAGATTTATACGGGGCAGTATTTCATCGCCTTTATTGTGATTGTATTGACATTTTCCTGAGGGGCGGGGGGTGGTGGTGGACGGGGGGGTGAGAACGTGACTTAAATGGTTCGGGCGTGTGATCGCGCCGCGGAGAGTTGATTTGAAAATAGACTCGGGATGGCTGCGCCGTGAGGTCAGGGAAGCCTTTTAGAGGCCAAGGGGCGGAGCCTCGGAAAGAAAAGTGGAGCCGCTTGTTTGTGATGTAAGCGCCGTCGTCTCCCCCTGCGAACGTTTTGAGAATTAAATCGTTGAGGGGAAAATAATACGCGGGGAGAAATGTCAGAGATGCATTGGCGGGAGGGAGTCGTGCCCCCCAAGATGCTGACTTGGATTTTTTTCTCAAATCATTTTGCATGAATTATAAATGAAATCATCACAGGGTGAGAAACGATCCAATGCGGCAACTTTTTAACTCGGCAGCTCCGCCTGCCGGAATCACGCTCGTTTTACGGAAGGTCCGATCGATAGCCGCTGACATTTTAAGGCGGGAAATTGCCGATTGTTTGTTGACCACCTGCGAGTGACTTTATTGTGATAAGGGTGCCCGCCCGCCGCTTGCTGGAATCCAATTTATCAAATCATTGCTTCATCTCGACCTTGTGAGAGTTATCCTTGTATGTTGGCCTTTAGCCCCTCCCCCCTCCCATCACCACTTTCAGCCTCCCCGCAGTTACATGAGCCCTCCAGCACCTAAATCCTCTTATCCAGCAATCATAATCAGATGTGACGGAACCTCCTAGGTAACTCGGGTTTTGGCGTTTATCATCCACGTGCCCGACATTCCAATTAAACTGCAGAACTTTTCCCAAAATGTAAAGAAAGAAAAAAGATTTCTGGTTGGAATGGATGGCCGTAAAACCCAGGGTGTTACTTTTTTTTTTTTTTGCTTTGCTTTGCTAAATTGAAGTCTTCGCTTTCATTTGCTTGATTACCGCCGAGAGCTCGCACGTGGAAGAGTTACAGCTCGAGGCCCCCACCGACGACAGCGGCGGCGGCAATGCCTCGCACGTGTGCCGTGATTTATCAATTAGGGCGAATGGGAAGCGACCACGACTTAAAGGCCATCGATGGAGTTTCAGGAAACGGACAAAAGTTGACGTCAGCAAATTGGCGTCGCAAGAAAAAAAATAAAAGCTAGCGGTGGCGGCCAAAGTGATCATTCCGGCGAAGGCGAGGTGTCCATTACATGCGCCGACGATCACGAGCTGGCGGACTTTGAAACACCCCCCCCCCCCCCGCGTCCTTGTGCACATACGCGTAGCTTTTTATTTGCAAACAAAAATGCTGAGCTCAGCTTTTCTACCTTCCAGTGCAGGAAGTTATTGCCACACTGACATCTCTCTCTCTCTCTCTCTCTCTCGCTCGCTCTAACGGTCGGAAAAGCTTTTCAGCAACATTGCCGCCGAGCCTTCACGTCCTCTTAAAGCTCTCCGGCTTGCCGGCGCTTCCTCTCGTCGCTTCTTTCCTCTCGAGGGGGAGGACGCCGGCTTTCCTGCCCGGCTGATTACAATTCAAAGCGGTGTTGGTACATTCGGCACCCTATCGATCACTTTCGGTTTTGTGGCCTCAGGTGGCTCCGTTTGCTGCGCTTATCAGTGAAATGTATAAATTTTTGGGGCCCTCAAGATCTGGAAGTTCCAATTGAGTGTCCATTTTTTTTACAACACATTTGCTGAGCCCCTAAAAATAACAACATAATCCGATTTTCGTACACTTTTTGAAGTGATGTGAGGAGATCCGATTTCAAGCCCCGCCCCCTCCCCCTTCATGACACACCAAAAACACAATTGTCATTCAAAGCAGCGCAACCTGTATGCGTTCCCTGTCCCGTCGTTAGCCTTCATTTGTGTTTGCGCGGTTGCCACGGCGACCGCCACCCGCACAACGATGACTTATCGACACCAATGCGAGCGCTCGGTCTCTGCCCGGGCTACGTGAGAAGGCAGAGCAGCTGGTACGTCACCACCCCGCCACACCGCCGACCTCGCATGCAAATCCGAGGGAAGCGCTTTCGCTCGTGCCTCCTTTTCATATTTTCTTGAAGGCTTCCGAGTGAGATCGGGACAAAGTTGAACGAAATAACCTCATAATCCGGCTTTCCTCTGATATCCAGATTTTTATTTTGTTCATGACCGACGTTTGACTTTTAACAACAGTTTCCAGTCCACGAGCCACAAACGAGGCGCTGTCGACTCCAACCTTCAAGCTTCCTCTGGTGTGAAATTTGTCCGTCTCACTCGGCCCGCCCCTTGAGTGTCCTTCAGCCCGGTCACCTTTGCTCCAAAATCACTCGCCGCCTCGACTCGTTCCCGCAGCGGATCGCCCCCGCCGGGCCTGAGGCTTAACGGCGCCCTGGACCCAAGTATTCTTGTTTATATTTTTTTTATGTATTATTATTATTTCTTTTTTTCATATAGTTTACTCCTACACTGGTTCTTCCACTTTGTAACTCGATTTATGTTCCGATCAAAGCCACAGATAGACACCATAAAGCTGGACATAGCGGCAGATATAAAGTAGCCCTCTTAATAACACATTGGCACGTTAACAACGCCGAGCAACTATGTGCAATTATCCAGACTATAAAGCCCAGGAAATATGGATTCTCTGCCCCCCCCCCCCCCACCTCTCTTTCTGAGAATACCGACAAGAGATTAGGATGTGTTATTTAAATGTACCGGCGCATTGTGAATGGTCAAAAACTAATGCGGATTAGCATGTCAAGTATTAAATCAGTCGTGGAGGCAGTAATTTATCCAACCTCGGATACAAAGTTCATCCCGTCTGTTAGGGTTTCAATATTGATTTAATCTTCGCCCCCCCCCCCCCCCAAAAAGAAATGATTCTGTTTTATACAACGATATTTGAAAAGAGGTTGATACCGTCAAATCCGAGATGTGTGACACGTTCTCGCCGTGGATTAAATGTGACAGTGTAAATCCCGCCTGCCTTCTGTCAGTCCGACGGACCCCCAAACCGATGTGACGTCACCCCCGCCTTAATCCTCCCCACCACATTCGTGGCAACGTTCACAAGACAGAATTAAATTGCCTTGTTCCACTTTTGACGAATCAATTAGTGGCAGTGGGCGGGATTTAAGGATCGTCAATATATGTACATATACATATATTGATAATTCTGTTGAGCAATGTCTGCCATCTAGTGGTAAACACTGCAATTACATCTTAAAACGAATCAGATACACCAAGCTTTAAATGAAAAATTGTTGACTTGAGGCAAGGAGCTGTCAGCGGTGTAAGATAAGAAGTCGAAATTGACAAACATGGTTCGGATCGATACTTTTGCCTCCATCTATCAAGTTTGTTCAATGTTAACGTCAAGCTTGTTTGGCAGTACAACGCAGTACACACACACACACACACACACACACACACACACACACACACACACCTTGTTTGTCAGATGGCGCTAAATGTTTAATGAGCATGTTGGCACAGCCCTGCTGCAGCACAACAAGAGAACACCTGAAAACTTGATTTTGTATCTACTCATCAAGATTGTATTGGAAACAAAACATTAGGTTTTACTTTGCTGATACTTTTATTAGCCAATCAATCAAAAGGTCGGAATACTTTTTCCATTTATACATTGATATGATGTCCTCAGTGTGACCCTTGTGTGTCTTCTAACCCCTGCTTGAACCCTTCAAATTACCAACGTTCTACCTAACGCATTAACAATTTCAGTAGCTGCTAATCCGCCACGTGCGACGGCGGCTATTTAAAGTCTCGTGTCAAATTTATCATCCTGATGGCTTCATCTTCATCTCCATATAGAAGGAGATGAATTCACATCTCTGTGTGGGATGGCTTGGGAGAAGGTCAGGGAATTACGCGGCGGCCTTGTTGTAAACAACAAGCATGCTAATAACAAAAGGCTCGTTAGCGCGCCACCTGGAATAGCCTCGGTTTCAAACGAGCGCCTTTCCAACTATTGACTCACAGCAACGGGGCGCTCCCTCCGAACTTCAGCTCCTCTCCGACGTTATTTATAGCGGCCAAGAAAACGACAAGACGTAACCTAGACAACAAGCGGGGAGATACTTTCACACTCGGAAAAAAATAAAGCATGTCATTACGTCTCTTCCTATGACACAGCTGCGTGATTATAGAGAACGCCGATTAACTTCACAAGGCGATGGCGGAACAGATTGTTCCGATAATAACATTGATTTTTTTTTTTTTCTTCCCCTTTTCATCGTGCTAATCTGCACTCCGCAAAAAAAAGTCTTTTACCTCCTCCGCGACGCGACCGCGGCGGTCGTACGATGATGAAGGGCATAACAATACGACGCGCACCGGCGAGCGACTGATTAGGGGTCGGTTAGAGGAGTAATTACGCAGCTGTGCGGACAAGTTAATTAAAAGGAAGCCCTGCGCAAAGATCGAGAGGCCGACCGTCGACTTACAGCGTTTGATTTGTCTCCGTCGTTGCCTTGACTTAAAAAACGTTTTTAGAATGTGGGAAGTGTACCTGTCGAGCAGGTCACGAATACCGGGACCCGATAGCACAGTGACCTCTGGGGTCAACTCGGGGAGCAGCTGCCTTCTGTCTGGACGTTGGCCCGGTTCTGGCTTTTAGCGTGTTTATTTCTAGGAAGGCCCCAGCACCTGCTGTCTGTTCACACTGGACTTTAATTTCCATGTGTGGAAGACAAAGACAGGGAACATCCGCTCATTGTTTACGTCGTAGCAATTCGGCGTCCTAATCGGGATCTGCTTATCGAGGGTTCTCCGTTAAAGTGTTCTTTCGGACTCGTTCTCTTACTTTCGTTGACGTTCAAAGATACCTGCGTGGTCATGGCCGCTGCATCATCCCCCCCCCGCTAATATATCGTTCTGACCCTGCCACAAGAGCAATTGCGCAATCATCTCGCCACTCTCATGCTGTCATTACAGGGCATCGCTCCATCTCTACAATTAAGGCTTTTATGGCCCGGGTCGCCAGGTCCTCCCTGCGCCGGAGGAGGTGAAATGAAAGACGGAAGCTCGCAGCAGGGGGGGAGGAAGGGACATCAAAAGACTGTCCGTCCTTGCTTTTATGCAAGCGGGGAAGTTTTGGGCATTACAGTTAAGAATGAGAATTGAAAGACAGCTTTTGAAAGTGGCTGAGTCAGATGTATCCTTGGTTTTCTTTTCCCAGGGAGGAAACCCCCCCCCCCCCCCCCTTGATTGCTTGACCGCAAAATCGACCTGCCAATTAATTTGCCTTAGCAAATTGGACGTAAGGCTCGGGGGGTCATTTTTATCCATTTGCGCTTTTTATGTGCAATTTATGATTGACCTTTTAGGACTCATTTAGCTCGTAAAAAAAAGTTTTTTTTTTGTAAAAGTGATTGGATCGCAGTGAATCATAAATCGTATCAAATCATTGAATTAATCGTATCACAAAATAACTGTCATGAACCGCAATGCAACATAATCGGAGTGACTTAAACCGCATTGTGATTGAATCGAATATACGCTACCGAGCTACAGATCACATTATCCTCTTCGATTGTTAGCCGATGACTCCGATTATCATTTGACCAAAGCAGGAAATCGACGCAGCATGATGGAAAAATACCAATCATTGACGGAGCCGTTCGTTAAAATAGCACATTTATCTCCGCTGTAATCAAATACGTCCCGTCTCATATGATATGGAGCTTTATCCGGGCTTTGGATTTGACGTGTGGACACTTTATCTCTCTAAAAATAGCCAAGCGTTTTGTTTTGGACACTGTGTATTGGAGTGACTTCCCAATTTTATGTGATACGTAACCTGCCCCCCACCCCCACCCCCTCCCTCGAGAATGATTGATCTAAAGGGAAAAATGTGTTTCTAAATATACGTTTTCAGAGGTTGAATGTATTCTAAGGTGGAAACTGACAAGGTGGACCGTTCCCTTGGGCTCTCTTGTGCCACACTGTATTTTCCCATTCTGAATAACTTCTCTGTCCTGAGAACGATGATGATACAATGGAGACGTCCGAGTCACTAAGCCGTTGTGGAACATTGTTATTCATTTCAAGCCGTCGTTTGCTTTGTGTGTGTTATCGTCCTCGCTGGCAAGAAGTCCAAATAACAGAGGTTCCAAAAAAAGTGGAACAATGCTTTTGACAGGGAGCATTAATCGGCTTTTAGTGGCGGCGCATCCAGCAGCAATCCCTCTTAAGCTTTTTTTTTGTTAGTGTTTTTTTTTTTTCTTCCCCTTCCTTGTATTTACTTCCCCTGAACAATAACAGTATATTAAATGTCCTGACCTGCGCTGGACCACACACACACAAACACGCGGAGTGATCGACAGTTTACAAAGTTTGGCGCCACCCAAGAGTAATCTCAATTCCTCTGAGAGCCTTAATGAGATATTTCGGTTGAGCTTATAAATATCACTCGGTAACATGAAAATGACGAAAAACATCACAGGCGTAATTTGAATGGCTTCTCATTCCAATCGGACCAAAATGTATCATTCCGAATGATGCTTTCTAGGGCCATACGTAACAGCTAAGTTGACGACAACTAGCGCCACAGGCTAATGTCGCTCTGCTTCTTGTTCGCTCAATGTCACGCTTACATTCCGAGCACGTCTCTCTTTATGGGGGGCAGTGGAGGCCACAAGATGTGTAAGGCTGTCATATAATTGGACGGCGTTAAATTAGAGTCCCGCTAATTACGCCCCGATGCTAATGACAGTTGCCCGTCACCCATCGGCAGATTCACGGTCACTGGGGAGGGGGGAGGTGTCATTGCTGGGCCCTCCAACTGGAACGAGTGGATGTCGATTACAGAGTAGGCGAAATTGTCTGCGTTAGCTTCTTGTGCTAACCGCCACGTGCCATTTTCTGGCCGTGACCCTCCAGGTGTGACAGAGTCCGGGTTAAGTGAGACAGAGCCTCCACCACGAAAGCCATTTGGGGAGAGCTACAGAAAGGAGCAATCATCATCATAATGCGGCTCCATTATCCATCTATGCCGCAATTTACCGATTCGGTCCGCTGGCTTGTGACTCGGCGCGGGCCGAACGTGATTTATGCACGGCGTTTTGACACAGCCAAATGATCTGCAGGGCCACTTTATCGGCGTAGAGATTTGATGGAAGTTCTCCACCACACATCGTGCATACATCATCTCCTAAATATGTATTGATTGGCCCTAAAGAAGACTTTGTAAATACTCTGCAAGCCACACAAAGCCTTGTACATCATGAGTTGGCGCAGACTTTTTTTTTTGTCACCCATTTTTAATATATGTCTTTTTTAATTTTGAAAGATTTTTGTCATTTTATTATTTATTTTTTCTATTTTATTTATTAATTCTTTTTTAAATATTCATCACACATTTATATTTATGTTTGCTTTATTTTAATATATTATTTTTATTTATTTATTATTATTGTTAGTTGCAATACAAGAAAAAGTACATTAAAATTAAATGCAAAATAATTTCAATTTAATTTATGTATTATTTGTTAAGGTCCAAATCCCAATAATTGCTGTCTAATTTTATTTTTACTTTTTAATGAAAGTCCAAAAATGCAATGTCATCCATGTCCAAATGTGTTTTAGATGTTTTGTGGTACATTAATGATCCACTCTGTTATTCCTGCGAGGCGTCGGCTAATTGTCGGATATGTGAACGTGCCTAACGTCTGTTCTGGGAAACGGAGATGCTGAAAGCTCTTAGAGCAGCACTTTGGCTTCCATCACGTTCGAGCGAAGGCTTCTTTCAAATACACTTGTTGCGGGACGCACACAGCCGAAGGGCGTAATGGCTCTGCGGCGTGCATATGTGATGAGCACAAAGTGACTGGAAGAAGAAAAAAAAACATCGGATGCGAGATTTCAAGGTGTCACATTGAGATTTATCGTCCCAGTTGATCGATAGAATTTATTTTGCTAAGCCACACCCAGGAAATACATGCCAGCCAATCACAGCAATCCCAATCATTAAACATTTGATTTATTTTTATTTGACTGTACATTTTATTATTTGATATTTATAGATTTATCTTGTTTTCATTTGAAATTATTTTTTAAATGCATTTTAAATATTATTTTAAGTGACACAAATGTGGTTCAGTACATGCGGGCAACTGTACGACTTGACCCAAACTGAACTCGGGATGACATAACACATGATGTTGTGTGTTCCCCCCCCCCCCCCCCCCCTTCGCTCATGTATGGAAATGAGCGAGACACGCTGCGGGCACATATTGATAATAATCAGTTGGCGGTCAATTGCCTCTTTAGCTACAGACACAATAGAACATGGCATCCATAATTCATAACCCACTTACGCTCTGAGTGTGTGTGTACCTTTTACGCAACCTTTTTTTTTCACACAGGTTTGGAATGTGCCGATTTTCTGCTTGTTTCATTTATTTTTGTACGTATCAGTGGATGATATCGGTATCATAGAGGAATACTCGATACCTTGAAATAAGCCCGATAGTTGCTCAAACACTAAAACGTCAGACGAACGTTTGTTGCCGTTAAGCATAATGAGCGGAAATTTGGATTGATGGGTGAAAGACCCGCCCGGATAGAATTCTACGAACCACTCAGGCACACACACGTATGATCACACACACACACACACACACAGGTCCTAAAAGTCTTGTCGTAAGCACTTTGTCAATTTCCCGCCGAGAGAAAACTCCTCCTGAAACTAGAGGTTGAATTTTGACTTTTAGCTTGATTGACAGATAAAATCCGCTAGCTGACTTGGTTTTTGCTCAGCTGTGGTGTTTTTCATGATGTTTGAAGGATGGGGTGACATTTAGCGAGCTTTTGTGAACGAGCTTTTTGTGTCCTGCCAGTTGGATTATTGCCCAACGTGTGGTCGAAATCGCTGCACTTGTCAAATCCTTGAAAAGCACCAAGGTCCATCAACGGCTTACATCGACTTTTGGGGTCGCGTCTGCCCGGAAGACTGAATGATTTTGAAGTTACTCTTCATGTTTAAGAAAAAAAAAAATAATCCACTATGGCTCTTGATCTTGAGATACAACTTGGTATCATGACAGTAATAAGAAATGCCATACTGATTATGTGATCGAGAGAAAGCATGGGGGACCAAGTATAGACCCTTGAGGGACACCACTGGTGAGAGGCAGTGTTGTACAGGTATATTTTATTTTAAAAAAATATGTCGATTTTGTTAACAGATTAAACATTAGATTAATTTTATAAAACAACTTTTTTTTTAATCCCTTACAACAATATAAAATATAAAAATAAATAAAACCACTTTTCTTCATCCCTTACAACAATTAAAATTTCAAGCATAACTTTTGACTGTTTTGTATTTTTGGTTTAGTGTCTTATGTTGTAATGTGTTCCAAAAAAAAAAAAAATGCCGATGACTTGGTTAGACCCTGGAATTTTGCGTGTTGTTGTTCCTCGAGTAAATCAAAGTTATTGTAGCCGAGCTCCTCGACTGTAGCTTATCCTTCTCCTCCTCACGAGTGATTTATTCGTTAATTAGCCGCAGCGGCGTGCTCCGCAGGCAGGGCATCATTTTCTCCACTGTACCTTTATGTTTGTCCTATGGCTTACATAAGCGCTGTGAATTTTGGGTTTTTTTTGGGGGGGGGGGTGTAGAATGAATATTTGATTGGGGCTCTTAATGTAGAGCGAACGTTCGGGATGAAGAGGCGGCCAGTGGGCGGGAGAGCAGCGAGCCGCATCGCCGTCCGGGCCTTTGGCATCGGGCCAACGCGGCCAAGAGAGCTTTTACTGTACCCACTCTTCTACTTGTCTATCTACTCTCTGGTGTGCTTTTCCCACTTCTTCACCGAGTAGCTACCTTTTTTCTTTTTTTTTTTTTTTAAATTTCATTTATTGCCTTGCTGTATTTTCCCGTCAGACTTTTACAGCAAGCAAACTGCAGTCAAGGAACCGGCTACTTCCAAATATTTTGGAACCGTGGTGCAACCTCCACCATTTTTCCCCCACACTTCCTCGCTACTCTATGATTAGACCCCCCACCCCACCCGCCAATGTCAGAAAACAAACCCTCTTGTCCTCCTCTTCCTTTTTTTTTACCGCATCCCTATTATTTGCTCTTCTCCAGCCGGGAGACACAATTAGGGAGGCCACCGCACCGCGTCTGTCCGCGACCTCCCCAGTAGATGGGAAAGTAGCCGTGGAGAAATTACAAAGCGTGTTTTCCGGCCAAAGGGAGAAGTGTTGTCCTGACTGTCCACACCTGTTGAGATTTGACCACAAGAGATAATTAGCATTAGCGAAAAAGATTCCGCCGACGGGGATTGGGCCTTCATTTCTATTCAAACAAGATTTCACGTACATGTGATAACTTCAAAGCCAAGGTGCTTGATAATGACGACGACCACGACGACATCCGTCCTCGCTCGGTATTCCTGACTCAGCGCTTTTTTTACAGTCCGCCCTCTGTTGTTCCCACGTGACTCTCAGATTGATGTTTAATCGATTGCTTTGTTCGCCGTCCAGAAAGACGAGTGTTTATTAGACGTTGGCATCAGGGTTGATGAAGTCATAAGGTCCCGATAGGTAAACCGACTTTTTTGCCGTTTATTGCGTCATATTTCAGGTCTTCTGTCTGTTTTCACGACTCAGATTTAGATCACCGGCCATATACTGCACAACTTTTGTGTCCTCAAAACTTTTTTTTTGTTCCCTCCTGACGTGATCCCGCCTCTCGCATAAACACCGGCATATTTACATAAAAGCCAAATGACTTTGTGATATCATAATTAGCCATGATTGATTCCCTCCGTCGGTGTTGTGCACTTTGGTTTCTAAGAGGATCATTATGCAAATTGACACAACTGCTTTTCATTCAAATGAACTGTCAGGGGCCACAATACAAACTCATTAACGGCTTCCACAAAGGTTCCTTGTGAATTATTATTATTATTTTTTTTTTACAAGACCTCGAGCCCCCCCTCTAAAAAAAATGAGTTATTCTTAGCCGCTTCCTTGGCAACACCGTTGCCATGCGTACACATCCATAGATACAAGCTCGGTGGGTTTTACCTCCCATCGGAGAGGGAGAAGAAGGAAGTCATGGTTGGTATGACTTTTCGAGCTTTGTAAAAAGTTTGTGTGATCACGACTTGGCCAGATGTTTGGCGATACGTAAGCCCTCCTGTAAACATCCCGCCGATACCTTAAGCTTCTTATGGACTCTTATGGACGATCGCTTACAGCTAAACACCTCTGGCTTATGTCGGCGCCGCTAACCGAATGTTGGGTAGGATAGCTTTTAATCAAGATCCGATTCCCAACACGCAATTCTGGGCTAGCGAGATAGGACGCAATTGGGTTTCTTGGACTTGAACTTTGATGCATAAAGATTCAATTAACACCACGAAAGATAAATGTGGACAGAGATTTTTTTCTGACAATTGACGGGTTTGTCAAACTGATGTAGTACAGCGCCAACTACTGGCAAAGAAGACTTACATCAGTTTTTCTTCAGCCTCCATTTTGATATAAGATACCGATATCTTGTATTTGTAACATCCCTAGTTTGTACCGTGCTATTATTAGCAATATTAACATATCACAAGCTAGCGATAGCGTGGGAATAGCTAGCCACAATTATCTCTCAAGATGAGCTTCTCTTTCTTGAAGTCTTCCTCAAAATGAAGCCTTAAGGGACGAGATTCAGTCTTCGTGTTTTGGAGTTTATATTTCTCCTTTTGCTCCAATGCGTTTTGGTTCAGCAAAGGTTACGACATCTCGTCAAGGATTTGTCGCTAGCTGCTGGCGTCTTACCTCATTATATATTCTCGCAAACTTTATTTACCCGCTTCGACGGAGGATTAATCCTGGTTAAAAGATGTTTTTGAATGAATGAATTTTAAAAAGCTTATTTGAAGCCCTTTTTTTGGGGCCCTTGCAACCATGAGGTCAGTTTTTTGGCAAGTTATATTCACGCGTGGATGTTGGAGTGTCTCCGGATGAAGCATTTTCCCTCTGATTCCATAACAATATATAAAATTTAAAAAAAACAGCGAGTGAAAGAGAGGGGCACTTGGAAGTCCAGAACCTTTCAGACTAATAGAGTGCTCACATGGCCTGCCAACAAGGAACCATCCCAAAAAATATGACTGGCATAGTTTGTGAGGCGACGTTTTGTTTAATATCGACAATAAACCGGGAGTGGCATTCAATAGCTAGATTTTTTTTTTTTAATTTGTAAGTCGAGTCACTCTTATCTCAAGGCACTGCTTTTGACATTGAGACACACACAGATACGTCCTAACGATGGGAATCAGGCGGTAAAGTGAAGGTCACCTTGCATGTGGCCCCCAGTTGATACGCCATAATCTCCTCTTTTATTTTTTTACGGGACGCCGCGTTCTCTGAGGAGATTCTCTACTGCGGCTCTGAACGACTGATCAATACACTAAATCACAGCGTCTCATTATAGCTCTCCCGGGCTTGTGTGTATGTGTGTTTTATGCCGGCCGTTATGAGTTGTGCCAACGCGCCTTTGGAGTGATTCAGTGCATATTTTATGTTTATGTGTTGTGCTATTATTTGCCCGGTTCAGAGCTCATCAACAAGACATCAAATTAAGGAGATTTGTTCAGGCTGACTCACCTTAGTATATAGTTTTATTTTATTAACTTTTATATTTTCTATCATATAAATATATTTATATTATCATTTTATGTTTTTATTTATTTATTATTTTATATTGTATATTTTATTTTATACATATTTATATCATTTTATACAAATGTATTTATATATATGTGTGTATATATATATATATATATATTTGTTCAGGCTGACTCACCTTAGTATGTAGTTTTATTTTATTAACTTTTATATTTTGTATCATATAAATATATTTATATTATCATTTTATGTTTTTATTTATTTATTATTTTATATTATATTATATATTATTTATATATATATACAATATATATATATATATATATAAAATTATTATTAATGAATGAATTAATTTATTTATTGCAGGTTAACTCCTATTATTAAGCGACAAAACCATTTGAAGACTTTCTCCATGTCAGACAAAGTAGCGATACAAGAGCGTCTTAAGAATGAGGAGAAAATCTAAATCTGGTCGTTAATCTGATTGAGCTCCGCCGTGGGCAGATGTTGGAGAGACTCCGCAGGGATCACAGGTCAGCAAAATAAACAGACACGGAGGCGGTATTGGGGGGGGGGGGTAAGATGGAAATGGAACCTCATTTGTGTTGTTTACGTCGTCTTTTATGCCCTTGCTGCCACCTTGTCCGAATCATCCCGTCGCTTGTCTTCAATTCACGGCAGCCATCTGGGCTCTCTTTGCAAAGACGCAAACGTGTGTCCGACATTTGGGCAAAATTTGCGATCGGTTCCATCAGCCCGATTTGCTTTTTCTTTGGCTTTTTCGGTGACTAACGGCGATGGCTATTCTCTGTGAGGGAGGGGCTATTACCGGGGGTACTCTAATGTACTCTAATGTTGCAATGCACAACGTGCTCTCTCTTTCCTATCTAATCTACACTTAAATTGAGTCCAGATTAGATTGTTTAATCAGAGTTGGCACATTTTCTACCTGCCTGATAAACTGGCCCACTTGACTGCGGCTGCCGACGAGGACATCAGATAAAATAAAGTCAATCGCAACCAAACTGATTGAAAGGCCAAATTGTGTACCTCTTGGTCAATTTTCTTCCCGTTCCTCCAATCTCCTCAAATCGGACACGGCGGGGCTGCAATCGGACGTATCGTTTTAATGAAACGACAATTCTTACCGAGGAGGTGGAAACCTTCCAGTTTCCATTTTTCTGGAGATTCCCTGCTGGCATCTCCCACGCTGGGTGACACACTCATCTAAGTGAAAGCTTGTGCAAGATTCAAGTTATTATTTCATAGGCAATAAAAGTGATAGGTGCAGGAAATGGCTTTTTCCCTTAGGCACACACACACACACACACTTATCTATAAGGGCTCCCACACAGGGAGTATACGGATGAGCAATTGCGAGCGATACTTCCTTTTTGATAATGGGCCCAGATGTGACATTGTTCTTTGTGTTCCTAGCGTACGACGGGAGTGTGTTGAATCAAACGGGCTCAGTCGGTGAGGTCGGAGGGATGAATAGACCGAATTGTATTTCGAGGGTCAATCGGAGGTAATGCGAGAGAACACGCATGAGCGTCGGAGGAAATGAGCTCGAAACGACATGCAAACGCTTGGGAGGCTATAAAGGACGCGAGTCAGCATATTTTTTCCGCGCTCGTTTCATGTTTTGTTTCCTGTGTATATTTCAGAAGGGGCGGGGGTGGGGCGTGGGAGGACCGAACGGAGGGAATGCCTGCGCTCATGCGCTCCATGTTTGGTGCCTTTCAAGGAGACACAAAGCCTTGCCAAAGCATTTGTGGCATTTTGTTGTGCCTGGTAAATTTTGCTTTCTGTCCCTTATGGACCACCGTACATTCGGACCTAAATAGCACTTCCCCTTGAGATGTTACCCCATTTTGCCCACCCCAATCTACGGCACTGAGGCTGTGATGAATCCAAATAATTTTGGCGAAGCCTTGTGTGACATTCGACTCAAAACACATTTATCTATGTTATGAGCACCACTCCCATTTTTTTTTTATCTCGTGTCTACACATCGGGGTGTGATGAGAAACTTCAAGCGAGCTTATCTCACATCCATCTAACCGACTCTCACTTCTTTCATTCGCGTTAATGTGGATCAGGGATGAATTTGCCTTTTGCACTCGCACCTCTTTAAATACATGAGGGAAATTAAATGTTGTTTTTTTTCTCTCATTGTTTTGATGGACTTTCTTAATACAAGCACCTATTATAATTGTTCAAGTGTTTTGCTTTTATGGCTTTATAGCCTTTCGAATTTACACACAAAAATACAGAAACACATGTAAACAAACAATACTTAGAGGCCGAGAAGCAAATATCAATACATAATAGCGGACATATATCCAAAGGTAGCATTTCGATTGATTTCGAGCAGAACTGTACTTGGCCTAACGGAGATCGGTGAATTCCTAGGCCGTATGTTCTCCCTTAATTGGTCGTTTGTCTTTGATCACCGACGTCTTTTTAAGGGGTCACGAGGGTCGCATTCTGGATATACAAACGAAGGGAAAAAAAAAAGCCAATTCAGCTTAATTAAGACATAAGAGTGAAACAGTGGCAATGTGTGTGTGTGTTTTTTGCAATGCATATGACTGCGCAAGTGCTTCAAATGCTGCAACCTCTCCTCCCCCTCCGCCTCCAGTTTGGCCCAAAGGCATCCACATGTTTTCATGTTGGCCCTCTTTGCCTCATTTCCCAGCGACATCACACGTAAGGAAGAAGCTGCAGCGTTGCGGCATAGCTCTGATTGTATTGATTCAATTTTCAATATTTTTTCCAGAATTTTCTTCTCGTTTTACAAAATGCAAGCATCATATTTTCTTTGACATTGTGTTTTTGAAACTCTATATTACCCGTTTGGCTAGCTTCATGCTAACGCTTCATTGAAAACGCCATTGGCATGCTAATGGTTAGCATTAATAAAAGTGATTATCCTCCAGACACTCACACACCCCTTCCTGTGTGTTCTCCCCTATCAGAATATTCATAATGCCGTGCTGTGTGCAAAAAAAGACTTTCCTACCGAAACACACCCTGACAAATTTGGCGCACCCCAACAAATTACGTGATACATTTATGTAAGAGTAAGACTGCTATTCCGCAATGATGGATCATGTAACTTTCTTAGTATGGCCTCAAACACATTTGAGGAATCACTTAGCGAGGCATTAGCTTAATGTGCATCAGTGGGAAGGCACCGCAATGACGACTAACGTCTTCCGGGTGGTGTCGTTAAACTTGAAATGGGTGCGCGGTCGGAGACAACCACACGACTGTCTCTCCCAGCGGACCCGAAAAAAAGCTTATCGAGTTTGCTTGCGACACCTAGTGGAGAAATTAGTACAAAAGAACTTTGGACAAAAAAATAGCATGAATTAGCTTAATGAAGGAGTTGAGTGGTTGGAAACACATACGAGGGTTGTCGGGGGGTGCGTCACCTAAAAATGAAATGATTTAGTGATCTCGTTAATGGCGAAATAATTCAACGCCAATTCCATGTGCACCTCTTTTTCTTTACGGTGTTTTCTTTCTATGGCCCGCGGGGAATTATTAGACTTTTAAAGGCGTTCAACTTCCTCGAGGCCTTCGTCTATTGATGTGATAAAAATGATTAATTGCCGCAATAGAACTCCGGCGAAGGCTTGTTAGGTCCGCACGAAAATTCACAAGCACCTTATGTGTATCATAATGTCGCAGCGTTTTCAACTTTGGAGGAGGGGAAAAAAAAGTTTCATCTGCAGAGTTTAATAGTAACCCCCTGCGGTTTAAGGCTATTCTCTGGAAGTGTCACTGGCTAATTCCTGGCTGCTTTGTGGGCTCACGAGCTGGTCTTATCTGGCTTTAGGAGTTACTCGCATAACTTTGCAAAGGAAGTTAGGGTTGAATTTTTTATCCGCAGCACCGCCACCCCCTGCCGACAAATATAGCATTGAAACGTAGCCCATTTAGCATATTGCTAGCTAGCTATATGGTGATTTTACATCATAGAATAGTTTTTCTTTTTAAGATGCGCACCCCCCTTTAGCAAACAAATTTGGTGCACCCCAACCTGAAAATATAATCTAAATATCACTTGTTCAGCAATTAGCAATTTTGACATTATTTCGTACATTAAAACGTTTTAAGCTACGCACCCCTTTTTGTCACATAATGCACCCCAAAGAGCCACAAGGATTAGAAAAAAAATACAAGACAAAAACAACTCGGCCTATTCCAATGTTGACTTTTCAAAATCAAAAAAATTGAAAAGAACCTCCAGCCCACCCCCAAAAAAATCATACTTTAGCCCGTTTAGCTTAAAGCTGCTTTGATTTTATGGACAAAAAAAAAACCACCTTATCCAAATAATTAAAACTGCGCAACCCCTTCAACACACTTTCGCACCCCTTTTTTTTGACACCACCGGTACCCTCTATAAAGCACCAAGACTATTTTCCCCCCCACGTTTCAGTTTCTTATGCCAATCATCTGTTGCCGCTCCTCGGGTGCCAGCATGGCTCATACATTTATTCATGCGCACACATCACTGATAGAAGGAAAGGGAGGGAAGGATCTCATTAGCAAAGAAAGCAGCTTGTCTCGGGCGGTAAACAGAATTCGGTTCATTTTCCTTCCTCACCCATCCCCCCCTTTTTTTTCCCCTCCATAGGTAGACTCGGGAAACGAGTTTTGAAAGTGGCAAACTTCTGAAAGGAGGAAAAAAAGATGTCATTGATTGTCATGATTTTTTTAAGCCATCAGTTCAACTCTGAATTGTTCCACTTTTGGGGCATTTCCTGAATGTTTAGGTTGAAGTTGGAATTGTGTTATTGAGATCAAAGCATCAAAAACTTTGTTCCGTTGTTGATCCCCGGCTGGTGTTTAAAGTCATTTGAGAAGGCTTTAAGACAGGATATACAGCAAGCGTCTCTCTCGCCATCGATTGAGCGGCTTTAAATATCCATCGATATCACAACCGCACGGCTAAATTTCTCTCGGGAGGCCGACTGCGGGAACGGCATCGCCAGCTGACAAGTTGAGCATGTGTATCGGTTAGCTTAGCATCCCGCTCATAAATCTCGAACCTGCCGACTGCAACGCTCGCATCCTGTTGGTGTCGTGTTCAACTTTTTTTTTTTAATATATATTAAAACGTTTCCGCCGTGTTGTTGACACGGCCGCATTGCCTGGCATGTTTGCGCCCAAGAAAGAATGTTCATAAATATTTCATAAGATCCTGCTCGGCTTCTTGCTTGTGCCCACAGACAAAATATTTCTTGTGTATCATTTGAATAATGAAAAAAAAAAAAAAATTATTTACGGCTTTGAATATGTTTACAAAAGAATGCAGCGGAAAGCTTTGCCAGTGAGCTGGAAAGAAACACGGACAACTGCTACGTTAGTTTCTTGCTAACAGTCGAGCTTTGTGTCAGACGCAAATAATCTGTCCGGGGTGGTCGAAGAATTTACGGCGGTAATACATTGGTTTAATGGGGTCACCAAACTGCCAGATGATGGAATAGCACACACACACACACACAAACACACACACTCACGGCGATCAATGCACATTACCAAAAGCCATAATCGTCGGAATTGATTCTGCAGCCAAAAAAAGCCTCTCTGCTGAGAAACAGCTTCATTTACAGTATGCAACACAAATTTATCCAAAAGTTGTCTCTCCAGTTGATTCCAAGCAAGGCAAAGAAGAGATCGGTGTCAGTCCAACCCATAAAATGTCCATCTTTGAAGGTTGTAGGAGAAGAGCTATCGTCTCCAATAACGATCTTCTTAAGTTGTTCGCTTTCCTCTCGTGCGAGTCAATCAAGTGTCACCACTGACCCGGCGTCACCCCGCCATCCATCTTGCCAAGATGTGCAGTCTTTTAGAAGTCACGTCGGGCTCAGCCCGAGCCGCCGCTCTTAGCTTGCTAATCGCTTTTACCTTATCGGTATTCAGTGAAGGACAACATTTCTTCACCTGTGGTGTGACACTCATTTTCCATTTGTGGACTGAGTCCAAATCAAATGTTTTGATGCTCAACTTTATAAATGACACATCAATTTCGTCCAAGTTTTAATGACTCATTTAGTTCCGTGAATCCACATTTTCCATTTGCTATTCATTTTGCATACGAGAAGGGCTGATTGGAATTCATCAGCACGCCTGCGGTGCCATTTGTGCTCAGACCTTCACTCGCTCTTTTGATTCACGTGCTTTTATTTCCGGCCGCCTTTGTTTATGCAGATCGACCGTGCCCCAATGGAAATCAACCGGGTCGTACCTGAGCCATCATATCCGATTTGAAGTTTGAATCTCTAATGTGGTGTTTCTTGGGTTTGTGTTTGGGCAGATTCTGGCCATCATATCCATCCTGTTCATCGTGCTGTCCACCATCGCGCTGTCCCTGAACACCTTGCCGGAACTTCAGGAGAAGGACGAGTTTGGCCACGCCAACGACAACCCTCAGCTGGCGCACGTGGAGGCCGTCTGCATCGCCTGGTTCACCATGGAGTACCTGCTACGCTTCCTCTCCTCGCCCAATAAATGGAAGTTCTTCAAGGGTGCGCTCAATGTCATCGACCTGCTGGCCATCCTGCCCTACTACGTGACCATTTTCCTGACCGAGTCCAACAAGAGCGTGCTCAAGTTCCAGAATGTGAGGCGTGTGGTGCAGATCTTCCGGATTATGAGGATACTTCGGATCCTCAAGTTGGCCAGGCACTCGACGGGGCTTCAGTCGCTGGGCTTCACTTTGAGGCGGAGCTACAACGAACTGGGTTTACTCATTTTGTTCCTCGCCATGGGCATCATGATTTTCTCCAGCTTGGTCTTCTTTGCCGAGAAAGACGAAGACGCCACCAAGTTCACCAGTATCCCCGCCTCCTTCTGGTGGGCCACCATTACCATGACAACGGTGGGCTACGGGGACATTTACCCACAGACGTTACCCGGAAAAATCGTCGGGGGGCTCTGCTGTATCGCGGGCGTGCTGGTCATCGCCCTGCCCATTCCCATTATCGTCAACAACTTCTCTGAGTTCTACAAGGAGCAGAAGAGGCAGGAGAAGGCCATTAAGAGGCGGGAGGCTTTGGAGAGAGCCAAGCGTAACGGCAGCATCGTGTCCATGAACCTCAAAGATGCCTTCGCTCGAAGTATGGAGCTCATGGATGTGGTGGTGGAGAAAGGGGAGGAGAAAAGCTCCCTGGACAACCACCTGTCACCCAATCGCTGGGGGGGCTCCAGCAGGTTGACCACCTCGGAGACCAACCTCAAGTCTCCAAAGAAGAGGAGCCTGGAGAACATGGCGGCGGCGCCCAACTCCCCCCACCACATCACCATCACCACCACAGGTAGCCCGCAATGGGGCAGCAAAACCCCGCAACACCTCAACGTCCAGAAACTGGAGGAGATGTACAACCAGATGACCAAGTCTCAGTCCTTCACCAACCTCCACACGACCAGCTCCATGAGCACGCTCAGCACCACCATTGTCGGCCCGGGCTCGCCAAAGCGGTCCCAAAGCCCCGAGTCCACACAGAAGGAAGAACTGGAGATGAAGGAGGTGGACGGACCCAGGAGGAGACACCTCCAGGTACCTTCGCCTCTCCATCTAACCACGGTTCAGCTTTCTTCGAGCGACATCCTCAAAGACGGCTTTTATCGATCCGATAACCGGGGCGATGGATCGGAACTCCACATAGAGGAAGGTGAGAGTTTCGGTAGCGCCGTGGAGAACATTCAAAAATCTCTTCGTGGGAACAACGCTCTTAAAATGAAGACGTCCGCAGAGGGCCCGCCGACGCCGCCCAGCACCACGTCTCCTGGAGACATCAGCTCCAGCATCCTGGAGGAAGAGTCACCAGACGGGGAAAGGTCGCCTCTCATGGCCAGCTCGGAAGCGCTTATCCAGGCCGTAGAGGACGAGGAGGAGGCGGGGGAGACCGGCCCCCTGGTGGACACCCCACCCGGCGATGAGGGCCCGTCCTCGGACAACCGCCTGATGGAGGTGGCCGGTGCGATTGGCGTAACCCGTTCCCCCAAGACCACCGCCCAAAACTGCAACCAGGGAGAGGGGGAAGCCGACCAAAACGGACACAAAGCGGAGAACCACATTTTCACCTCCGACATCCACCTGATACCCGGGGACAGCGGGCTCTCGCCCACTTGCGAGACCAGTATGTGACTGCGAGAGCCCAAACATTTCTGCATGGCATGGCAAGCCCCTTTCACTTGTGTCGTGGCGGACCGCCCCAACGACAAGGAACCCGTTTCCCCTTGTAAATAAAAGACAAGCTCCTTTTCCATTACGCAGATGAACTGGTCTGTAAATAAGCATGCAAGATAAAAAAAAGACTCGTCTTTTACGGTGCTTCATTTGCTTTGTAAATACTCGGACACGAAAGGCAATGACAATGCACGCGATAAAAAAAAAAAAAAGGACAATACTGTTGGCAGCAATGTGACAAATGGGGCAGGACAACCATTGTAGCGACCTATTTATTAAAAAAAAACAAAAAACATATCACTCATTACTTTTTGTGGAAAATGCAAAGTATTCCCTTGATGAGCCTGTCATTTGTTCCTGTTGTGTGTGTGTGTATGTAGTAACGTTTTGCTAATTTAAGTTTCAATATTCAGACTCCGAATTCATGAGGAAGCAAAACAGCAAACTTACATTTTGAAAAAAAATAACAAAAAAGATCTTTGTTAGGGACAACTCAGGTTTTAGGGAGCTTGTGGCCCACTGCTTAGCACAGTTGTCTCACAAAAATAATCACTTGTTTTTAAAGAAAAAAAAACCCGAACAATATTATCTGTAAATCACAAAGTTTTTAAGCTTCTGGATTTAGCACCTTTAAAAAGGCCAGGAACTCTTGTAGCCATATGCTTCGTTTTAGCGCTGGAAATAAATCATGTACTCTCCAGTGTATTTACCTTTTCACAATTATTGTTAAATCCTAAATCATTTTGTTCAATAAAATAGTTGTAGTGTAGTTTGGGGATTTTAATCCATTCTAATAATTCAACAAGTAGATCGAGAGCCATAAAAAGCAATTGTGAATTACGACACCTACAGTATACTCTTTATAATGTAAATGAATCTAGTTTGTCAAATAAAGTAGAAATATTTCTTCAGTTATCGATGGACCAAATCAAGCACACAAATAAGCTTTTCTCTAATCCACTAATATATGACATATAAATATGGCGCCGTAGCTCTACTTTTATATAAGCCTCCTGTTTATGTTGCAGGTCAAATTGACCCGTATTGCACTTTTTCGCTACTCGGCTTCTTCTGCTTGGCTTAATAATGAAATATTAACATTGAGATTTTTCTCCTCCTCTTTTGTTGACACTTCTGGGCAATTAAGTGCCCTGGGTCAAATTGACCCGGAAAACATAACAGGAGGGTTACATTTTTAGCTTCCTAATATTTGTGGTCATATTTGTGTGTGAATTTAATTTATTGTGTTTGTTGTTTTGTTTACATTGACAGAGAGCATCTCTTGTTGCCTTTGAATTCCAATTTATGGCTGGAATATTTTTGGGGACAGGTGGCTGTGTGTACAAAATGCATGTTTGTTGATTAATTTAATTTATTTCCAATTTTCTGTCTGTCTTTTGTCACGAGCAAAGAAAAGAGGGAGTCCTGAAAGTACAAGATATAGTGTATATTATAATGTGTATTATGATATCTATAATATACTGCGTTGAGTACTGCAAAACTATGCAGGCCCAAAATTGTGGCACTTTATTTTCTTCTGTCTACGAGGAATTTGTACAGACAGACAAATGTATTTTTCCAATGTTCTATCTTTAATATGAGGTTAAAAAAAAATAGCATTGCACGAACATGCAAAAAGAGAATTTCACAAGGATGCAATTGAAAATTTGGTGGTTATTTTATGTTTGCTTTTGAATACAATACTGTGTATGTACTGTCGGGCATCTAAACAATGTCAGACTTGAATCCAAAATGAGGAAAAAAATAATCATTTTAAAATGGCCACAGTCCATTTGCGTTCTTATTGATTTATTTTTGTGGCAAATTTCTCTATTTTTTCAACAACAACAAAAAAAACATTGTCTCAAAATGGAGCACGACAGTTTAAGTGGTCTTGAAAAAAAAAACTGTCGGTGGCGCGGCTCATTGCTCACACATAGCGAGGCACTGTATAGATAATCTAATTTTATAGCAGAAATCAGGTCTTTATGTAATTGATACAATTAATGCTATTGAGTTCTCAGGTTTTCTATCACCATAGATGTTTCTTGTTTTTCTTTCTCCCTTCTATTAACCTCAAAGTAAGCCACATTGATGTCTAACCGAACATCACCGAGCGCTTCCGAACTCGCAGCGCACCCAGTCGGGAGGTCCTTCCAAAAAAGGTAGAGTAGCGTGGGGTGTATTTTGTCCCGTTAGGGCCACCGTAATTTTAAAAAAATCAGGTATTTAACGTAGCAACCACATCGCATTTGTTGATGAATGCGAATCACGCAAATTTTAATGGAGGAAAAAAAAATTGGACATGGCTGCTGACAATTTATCCATCTCAGGGAGCAGCCATCTTGCCGCTCGCCGTGAACTGTATATGACATCACAGTTTCTCAGGAGTGGACCCAGGTTACGACCAATCATGGCTCACCTGTATTAGGAAGCTGAGCTCATCGCGCTTCTATCTGGCTCAAGAAACATTACAGGGTTTGCAATGTAATACACAACTTTTATTTTGGTCTTGTTTGTCCTTTTTGGGGCAACTGTACCTCGGACTATAACAGCCCCACGCTACGCCATTGCATATTTAAATTAGACACGACTGTTTCTCCTCAGCATTCATTTTTCCTTGATGCACTGACATTACCATGGATGATTATTATTGTACATAGCTTGTGTCTTTTATTTTCTCTGAGAGAATGGCTCCTGATCACACACACACACACACACACACACATAGAGTTTCTGTACAAAGCGACATCTTTGTATGCATGTTGTAGTCCATAGGATGATGTGGCCGCAGAACACTTTGTTGTCTTGTTTCCATGTTCGCCCACCAACACCAAGTCTATTAGTATATGCAGAATAACAAATAAATGTAGATATAACAACTGGTGTTTGGTACGTTCTCCAATTTACTAATGTCTTTTTTTTTTCCAATCCTTCAAGACAGACCCTCGAAAAATCGGAATTCATAAAGGCATGCGATTATTAAAGTGCGTCGTAGAAGTCGAAATAACAGCGAGCCAACGTGACTTGGTGGTCAGCTATTGTGAGGTGCTGTGCCTCCATCTAGCGGTAAAGGTCGGAAGCACACGTGTATCATATATTTGCTTGTACGAGGCACCAAAAAAATATTTGAAAATGAAATGTATTTGACTAATTAGAATTACTCAGACTACACTGTAAATTCAAAATTGTAAATTCAACAACGATAAAACAATAAGAACAAAGAAGACGACAAATAACATCAGAGGAGTCACGATACCTTCAATGAAGCCATTTGACTTTACTAATATTTTTGTATACGTGTTTTTATTATCATTGAATGACAAATTAAATCATTGTCTTCCTGTTTTACAGATGTCGACATTTTGTCAGTTGGGAGAGGAAAAGATCAGGTGAGTTAGACTAACATTGAATGAACCTCCATATGGTGGTCCTCTTTTCTTAATATATTTATTTATGACGTCAATAGACTGGTGCGGGGTTAGGGTTATGAAAAAAGCAATTGGCAGGATTATGAGTTTGATGCTAAACGACCGCCGGAGGGTTTTAGAGATGATGTGGACTAACATGCACTAAGATTTTGTGCCACTAGAGGGCAGAGTTAGAATACAGTATGCACTTTGTGTGCCATTTTTTGTTCTCATCAAAATTGTTTTTGCACTGTAAATCATCAGCTTAGCTAACGTCATCTGGCAAATATATACATACATGTGAGATTTTTTTTTTTTTAGTGCAAACTTTCCTTTGTTTCCAGTTTAAGGATCTAAAACTGTGAAAACGTGATTGGAATAAATAAATATATAAAGGTCGAGAAAAAAAATAAAATGCACACAATAAATTGGTGTAATCCCCCTCCCCAAAAAAGTATATTATTTTACAGATTGTGCCTTTTGGCAGATATTTTCTGAAGTCCTTCAGGGAGGCCATTTATCGCCATGTTTTATATTCACTGAGTCTTTTTGAGGGACTTTTTAGACAAGTTCAGTCAGATGAAGACAAAGCTGTGCTGCGGTGGACAAGTGCACTGCTGCGTTTTACGGATTCTCCTCCAGGTGCCGCTACACCGAGCGTTGCCCACCGCCTGCCACTGTAGCACAGCATCCCTGTAGCCCAAACAAATGTGTCATGTGATTTATTGCACGGTAGGTCAACCCATTATGACATGGACACTAACCTATCCATGTCTTGGCCGTCTCCTTGGCAACCTCGGCTGTGGTTGCGCATGGCGGGCGGTTGGCACGCCACGCACACCGTGAAACCTTCGGTAAAGTAGCGCATCCAATGTGTGTGCGGACGGTTCTCGGATGTGCAATGAGGGGAACGTGACTCCAAAGAGAATTCCACACAGAACCTGAGGGAATTAGGGTCTGAGTAAAGATGAGACTGCTACATTTCTATAAAGTCCCTCACCCTGTTTCTAAAGGGCTCCCGTAGCTGCCCGTCTTGGGCCTCGCCTTGCCGAACTCCAAGCTGGTGATAAATGCAGGCCCTGAAAACAAAGGTCTCGATCATTTCGACTGCATCCAAAGCCATTTAAACACAACTTGAGCTCACCTTTGTGGAGTCCACACGGGGTTCCCCGGCGGTCTCTGTAGTCCATGCAGCCGGCCCGCTCCTCCAAGGCCGGACAGGGCTCGCCGCCGTTAGCGGGTCGCTCGGCTATGTGTCGCACCCGCGCGCGCCAGGAGGGTCGGCATGGCTCGGCGCAGCCGCTCCAGAAGCTCCAAGCTTTCATTGAACACTCCTGAGCTGGAGTTGGGGACATTGGCGTAATCGGCTAAGCTCTCAGTAAACCAACAAGAGACGATTTGTTCCGACTGACATTGTTTATAGCGGGGGTGTCAAACTCATTGTTGTCTGTCGCGGGCCGCATTGTACTCAGTTTCCTTCAGAGGGCCATTATGAGTGTCAACGCCTTATACAGTAGGCTACACAACAAACTGATTAATAACTACTTTTGAAATCAGAGGCTAGTAAAAACTATTCCTAGCAATTTTTCAAATTTTTCAAAGTGAAGACAATTTGTAATGTTAGCATTGACACATGATGCACAATTTGTTTTCGCGGGCCACATCAAATGATTTGGCAGACCTTATCTAGCCCCCCGGGCCTTGAGTTTGACACCTATAGTTTATAGAGATGTAAAAAAAACAAAGCAGCAAAAAAATCCATTTAAAATAAAAATGTAAAAACATTAAAGAGGAAAAAAAGCTTTCTACATACAGTGCAAGCCACACTGTAATTTCTTAAACTGATCGACTTAGTCGCATTCTTCAAATACTTGTCGCTCTCCCCGGCTGGGCAAACAGTTCCACCTCTGTGAGATATTTCCACAGTAGATAAGCACGAGTGGATCTTATCATCTTGTTACTGTGCCAAAAGCACCTGTCGGCACTCACCTGGGCAGTGGGCAAAATAATCGGAGCAGCAGTCCCGCGTTGCGACGCAGCCGCGGTCGCAGTAGCACGTCCCGTAGACCCGATCCATCCTCCAGTCCTTGGAGGTGCAGCTCTGGTCTCGGCCGCTGCAGCATTTCCCCAAACAACCTCCCCAGACCAACCGGCGTTCTCCCATTAAGGCCAAAAGCAGCAAAAAGTAAGCAACCTCCATTTTGATGTCAATTGGGGACAACTTCCAATAATGGTAACCCCATGTGTCCCACGTGTCTCACGGTGCACCTCTCTTGAGTCTGAATGGACTCAGAGAGAGAGGTTTGGTTTTCTGCCACTCCCCCCCCCTCCTCTGCTTCCTTGCATCACGCCCCGGGCCACCCCAGAAGTCCCTGACAAGAAAGGGAGGAATGTGAGCACTTGGATGTTCTCCACGAGGACGACGGTGCCAAGTGTTGTCAAGCCCGACCCCTGAACTATCCTTCTTGTTTTCCCCTCACACACAAATTAGATTCTCTTTTTTTTTTTTTTTTATCTCTGCTTGGTTTCTATTTAGAAGAGGAAGAACCTTTCATGCCCTTCTGTGTTTATTTAAACACGTGTACGCCCAGACAGTGTGTCTCCGTGATAGTTCCGGTCCATAAAGCAGGTGAGGTCAACAAACATTATATTACTGACCACGTGCTCAAATGTAGCCTCTTACTGGGCGGATGGACGTTCGTAATGACTTCTGCGTGATGCTCCCAGGAGGTCAAGCGACAATAATAACCTTCATCTCCACCACCATCATCATCACAGGGTAAGACGTCTGCATGAACTCACAAATAACTGAGGTTATCTTTCATTCGGTCTTTCTTTCGTCGGGGTCGGCCGTCGTCGTATGTAAACACGCAGTCAGTGTTGTCCGACACGCCTTTCTTAAACGTGCATGTACGTACCTGAGAGAGGGTCCTCCATCATTGCCTATGGACAAATACCCTTCTGGGGTTTTCTGTCCCGGGTGACATCTATATGGGGAATGCAAACCGCGGTGGTCGCCGTGGCGACGCCCAGTTGCCATGACTTCAAGTCGTTTGTTTGACAAAACCATCCGTCTCGCTGGAAATGAGCTCAAAGTCATCAGTCTCGGGTTTAGGATTGGTTTTCGGTTCTATGGAAAGTCGGGTTCGGGGTTTACGATTTGGTTTCACAAAGCGGGGCTTCAAATTGACTATAAAAACAATTATCGATGTCATTCAAAATATTTCATGACAATTTTTGGCCACTTGGAATTAAGCTAACAGGTGACCTCATACGAAGCGTGCTAATTGCCACGACTCGGCCAAGTCTTCCCCTAACTCGGCCCCTCCCCGGCATCATTGTTCCGCCTAATGAGCAACTCTGCATCAGCGCGTTATGAATCGTGTCTTTTGTCCGCCATGTTGACCACGTCCCGAGATGTTTGACTTGGCATCTGTCGCCACCACGCAATTAGCGGGCGGATGTGCCACCGAAATACACGAGTAGGACCTTGAGCGTGCACCAAAACGCCTCCGTCGTGCGGTTGTTAAGTTACGCCGCGAGGAATGTCACCTGATAAGAGCCGGTTTAAAAAAAAAAAGAAGAAAAAGATTGTTAGCAAACATTGTCATACAATAACACAATGTGATATGACAGTGGTTACAGCTGTGTGGATGGGCCTTTATTTTTTTTTCGAGTTTCTATTGTGGCGACCGGTTTCTGTTGACACACGCTTTTGGTGGCTTTTGCTTTTGATGGATAACTTGCTTGACAACAGGTTGAACACAAAATGGTCACCGGGCCTCCATAAAAGCGGTTAGGAATGTATGCGGAAGGTTGGAGAAGGAAGGAAGAAAAAAAAAGAAAAAAACGTTGCCATTCCGATATCCAACGTGCTGTACCGGATTAAATGGAGAGAGCGAGATGTCGTTCAGGGCTCAGAGTGCTTTTATAAGTGCAGAAAAATGACAATTTGGTCACTAAAATGGACACTGAACACAACAAAACAGCAGAAAGCATGGACAGCATTACACATCGAGGATTTGATTGTCTAGATTTCTGTCAATGGAGTCAATACCTGAAAAATAATCTATCACCAACCACGACCATACGAAAATAATTTTTATTTAGTAATCCCACTGGCTAATCGTAACAGTTTATTTTGACCTCAAATATTCTTACTATTTTGATTGTTGTGCAGTAAATATGGTGAATATATCAATAAATAAAGTGACGCCAAACTTGAGGCCAGAGATGACCTCCGGCTGTCAGCCAGTGCAATCTCGAGTCAGTTAAGAAAAACCAACAACAGTAACAACACATTCAATGCAAACATGAAGTCGTTCTGCACGATTTGTTTTTGTGCTACGCGTCTTTCGCAATGGATGCAAAAGCCTCAAAGGCACTCACTGACCATTTAGGACACTTCATAAGGTACACCTGCACAATCTCACACGTCCAGTTGCAAAGCATGAGTTGTCTCGCCACCTACTGGGGGATGTAGGTTACATCACTCTTTTGAAAGTTTTGACCTCAGAAAAAGTTTGAATGATTTTTGGTCCATTTTTTTCCCCATTAAAGATATTATTAGTATTTTTAAACTTTATTTACAATGTAAAACGTTTCAAATGATGAGAATTGCATGGTTTTTTTTAAGGACCACGTTGTTTGTTGAAACTGATTAGATTTTTTTCAGGAAGTATTGTTTTTTTTTTCGTTCTAGAAAAAAGGATTTCGGGAATAAAGTTGTAGTGTTAACGAAGCTTTCCACTTGTGCTATCAGGAGTCGCCACAGCGAGTCAGTTTTTTTTGTATTCCAATACATTTTCAAGAGAAAATATATCATAATTTTTTTTTTTTAAAGTTTATCTTTTTTAGCAAGACAATTCCCCAATTTTATAATCGTATCCGGTTCACTGGCAGCTGGGACGTCGGCGATGGTGCAGGCGTACCTAAAGCGAGGCGGGCGCATCACTTGGTGGAAAGCTTGCCGGCCTTTTCGGCTAAAGTCCCGATGTCATCCGCTTTGGGCTGCAGCACGGCGTCCCCGGTCGGGTTCCGGTTCTCATCTAGCGCCCGGGAGTCCTCCTCGAGCTGGTAGTGGCCCCCTTCCTCAGCCACTATCCGGTCCACGCACTCCATTAAGTGAGCCACTTGCTTCCGCTCCTGGAAAACGCAGTTGTTGACCAGTACGTAGCGCCGCCGGCATTTCTCCAGCACGCGTTGCAGCTCGGCGCCCTCGCGGCGGATGTAACGCTCAAGCGAAATGTTCCGCAGCACGTCTGCCCAGGTGAACACCACCAAGACGTGCCGCCACACCCGCTCCCCGAACAAACCCACGTGCTCCTCGATGCGGGCGCGGTCCACCTCTGTGAACATGCCCACGGGGATGACCAGCAGGAAGGCATGCGGACCCGGTGGGCACAAGGTGGCGCCGTGGGTAATCTCTTTCTTGTAGGAGAGCGGCGTGTCCTGTGACGAGTACCAACCGGGTGTGTCCACCACGGTCACTGGGCGCCCCGCCACTTCCGTGTGCCGCGTAACGCTAAACTCCGCGGCGCGCTCCAGCCGGAACTCCTCGCGGCCCAGGATGGTGTTGGCCGTCAAGCTCTTGCCGGGCCAGCGCCAGCCGAGGACTACCAGGCGCATCGGGGACAGTGTCTGCTCGGGGCCGTTACTCTCCCCGGACCCCGTCGACGCCACTGAAACATGATAACATTGATGACTTTTCTAGAAGTTGAGGTGTATGTGAACGTATCATCATATCAACATAACCACGATTGTCATGAAATTCAATATCAATTTGAAATTAGGGCTCTCGAAAGTTCTCAAACTGGAATTCGAACTATTTAGTAGGCCAAATGATTTCAATGACGTAAAAGTGAGCATTTCATGCCACCGCTCACTATGCTATAAAATATTATAATATGATGTATATAAAACATGAAGACAAAAAAGGAAACGAACGCATGACTTTTGACCTGTACATGGGGGGAGCCCGAAACTTGATCTATTCGAGTTGCCTTTGTTGTGTTTTTGGCGGTCAGGGAATGACACACGGAAATGACAGCTACTATCCCTGTTGTGGTAATAACCAAATTATTAATAGTAATAACTGTAAAAGAAGCCAAAATTAGGTCATTCAAGATATGTCAACGAAACTTTGATATCCGTCAGTGTCCACTGTCGCGGCGTTTCGTCGGAAGGCTCATAATGTTCGCCTTATTACTTAGCAAAAGTTTTTAAGCTGGCGAGGGTGTCAAAATGGAGATGTGTCGCCAACTCACCCGAAGATGATTCGTGAAATTTTCCTGCCATAATGTTTCAAATTAATTCTTGCTAACTTTTGTTGAAGTTGGCGTTTGTAGTTTCGGCAGCGTCGGCGAAAGTACGGAAGCGCTTTTTTTGCTTCTTCCTGCTTGGTGACCTCACTGTCAGAAACGCTCACTTCCCAGGGACTCTAACGGGGGGGGGACTATTAAAATAATTATTCCATTAATTTGACTTTAGAATGCTCAATAATCACCATTCGAACGATTTAGACACACAGGAGAATTTGTTTACACTTTAGTTGTAAATTGACCCACTTTTCCACCGGGCGAGATTCCTCTCGCGAGATATGTGTCTATCGCGATGGTTCGGTTGCTCCCACTATCAGGAGCAACCTGGGAATTGTAGTCTTTACCCTAGAGTGGTTGCTAAGCCCAAAACGACCCCCTCAAAAATCCCTGAACGTTTGCCTTTGTGAGCAGTTACTTATATTATAGTTTTTTTTCTGGAGACATTTCCTGAATTGCACACGAGAGTTCCCGACGACATTCATCATCTGACGAGATTGCTTCTCGTAAGCAAACTGTAACAACTACATTTCCCAATGTGCACCTGTACCTGTTTGACACTGTATTCTTCATGGCGTCTGGTCGAAGTCTTAGGGCTGCTACCCTTCTGACGTACAGATAATCTGTCACAGTTTTAACGGTAAACGACATTGGTTCCTCGTATCTTTATTTAATGTTCTGGAATATACGCATTGTATTCAGGAGCGGTGTTTCTAACGGTTTGTCCAAGGAGGTTCGTCGTGCGTTGTTTCCTCACAGGAATAACGCAATATTTGCCTTAGTGTTGAGAGGGGCTTTGATTGTTTAGAGCAAAACATGACGACCTAAAGCCAACATTGTATGTTTTTGGATTACAAGGCGCTTGTCACGATGGAAGTGGCCCAGTCGCCAGTTACAGACGAGCAAAGGCATTTGACCCAGCTGAGGTTCGACGCCGCTGTCAAAGTCATCAAGAGTTTGCCTCCGGATGGTGAGTCAAACAACAACAGAACTGGAGGAGGTCGTTCGGGCCAGTCTAACCAGTCGACTGTTTGATCAAGTCGTTGACGCCATAGCTTTGCATTGCACTGGATTTAAAAAGGCCTAATCCACTTTGCAAAGCAAGCCTTTGGCAACAACGCCGTTGCAAACCACATTGACAATCTACAACGATTTTTTTTTCAGGTTCTTTTCAGCCTTCCAATGACATGATGCTCAAGTTCTACAGTTACTACAAGCAAGCCACCGTGGGCAAATGCAACATCGCCCGGCCTGGATTCTGGGACGCCGTCGGCAAGGCTAAATGGTAGGACAACAACAATCGGTGTACACATTGTACAACACGTCGCTCTCTGCCCTCAGACAACACGTGTTGTTCATTCACTGGATTTGCCGACCTGTGGACTTGAAGCCTCTCTGGCCACAGGCCTATCTTAGGGAATACACACAAAGAGCTTCAAAATGAGTTTAAAATGCCATACGGGCTCTTACTCGGACATTCCCATGACATTTTGGAGGAAGTTGCATGAGACTGTCAGGAAATTGTAAGAATTATTTTGGGACTGCTGGTGGCCATGGCTGACCTAAAATGAAAAATAAACAAAGCCACTCCATGTGAACGCTTCTGCAAAAATGATGTAATTCATACTTTGATTGTGTGCGCTTTGACTAAATCAAGGTATGCGTGGAACTCTCTGGGTGAAATGACCAAAGAGGAAGCCATGGCAGCCTACGTTGACGAAATGAAGCGGGTACGTTTTCTTCTCGAAGGTGTCATTTTCTGACGAGTTGAACTCAACTATGGATTTTTGCGTGTAGATTTTGGATGGTATGCCCCTGACAGGCGAGGTGGAGGAACTCCTGCAGACCTTGGCACCTTTCTACGAAGTGGTAGACGAGAAGAAAAAGATCACACAAATATCAGACCTCAGCACAGGTTGTGCATAACTTCCACACCCAACACATACTAGAGGCGAGGCGTGCTTGCTTCAAGCATTTTATTAGTCAGTCACCTATCTTAATGCCAACATGAATGATGTCATGTGAGTTCACTGCATTGCAATCTTTCGATGTAATTGTTGATATTTTGCAATCTGTCTCCTGTTGCATGCACTCTCAGCCCGTTTGACACAGTTTGCTAGGCAGCTGGAAGGCAAGTACACGTGACTGTGTTTTGAATCGAACAGCTGTTAGCGCCAGTTAGCCACCAGCGCTAGGTAGTGGCGAAGACTTCCTAGCTTGGGTTCTTTTTGTGCTCTTGTTGCTTCACGCACACACAGAGGAACCTCTGAGAGCCAAAGAAAAAGCATTTTTGAGAGCAATGTCATGGGCTGAATAGCGCTATTCCTTTTTTTTTTCTCGTAAACTTCAGAGGTTCCACTGTAGAATTCTTATCAAGCCTGCAATTTTGGGAAATAATGGCCAACAGGAAAAGTGTTGTGGCGTCATTAGGTGCCAGAAATTGTTTCGCCAGCATTTAAGGCATGTCGTGCGACCGGCAGGCTTCGGCTCGACTCTGAGCACCATGTCGTCAAAGAGCATGGCCAAGAGCATCATCAGGACCATGGAATTGAACGGAACGCTGGAGACTCGGCCCGCCAAGCCCGTGCTCGAGGAAAATAAAGAAACATCCGACGAAGACTCTCAGGAAGATGACGACGAGGTCGAAAAAGGTAATCCGATTGAGGCTACCTGAGAAATTGTTTCGTTGACCAGGTTCGTTCGCAGGCTCGCAGCCAAAGAGGAAATTGTCGCCGAGAGCGCACAAAACAGAAACTGGCAAGATGGCCAACGGCATGGCGCATCTGACAAATGGCGACCGCTCGCTCGCGACTCCGGATGTACCAGATGTTCAACCTCTGCTCAACGGCCACCATGCCGGTGCGTTTTTCTGTGTGGCATTTCAGCCTTTTAATGAAATGATGACCTTTCTGTGTTGACCTTTCCCACCCCTCCCAGACGCCATCAAAGATGTGACAGGGCCCGCTCAGCTTGCCAGTGACTCGGACAGTGAAGTCTATTGTGACTCGGTGGACCAGTTTGGACAGGATGAGGCAAGAACTCATTGCTCAAATGCTACATGTACAACTATGACGTGACAAAGCACATAATTATTCTGGCTTATTGATAAAGAGCTCTGAGCAGAATTGCTCCCTGAAAGACCTGGAGGAGGAGGAGCCTGTGGACAGCCAGGACCCACAGGGGGCACCGCAGGGCATCAGGTGCGGTGGCGAGGATGGAGAGGCCGGCGGGAGCATGACGCAGAGGTCCAGACTCAACGTGGAAATGGCGGGCTCTGTCATCGGCGGCGGCAGAGGTAAAAGATATTATGAGAGCTTGTTGGTAAGTTCCTGAACAGGAACTATTAGCTTAAAAAAAAAAAGTCATTTTGGGTTTTTTAGGCTCCAGGTCTCAAAGCCACGGGCTCAGGGCGCTGAAGCCCACCCACGAAAGCGGCGGGGACGAGAACGGCGGCGGCGGTGGCGGCGAGCGTCGTGGCCACACACCCGCGGGTAGCCTCAATGAGCAGATTGTGGCGGCGTTGGCCCAATTGCAGGAGGACATGCGAAGCGTCCTGGAGAGGCTCCACACGCTGGAGGCCCTCAGCGCCACACAGGTCAGCTGACGGGACTCTTAATATATTTTCCACTCATCCAAAATAATATTAAATAAAAAAATCTTCGCAGGCCCGCTCAGCAGTCCTGTCTCCTTGTCACCCGTCCACAACAGTCAATAAGAACAGCCGGGTACTTTTATTTTTTTTTATTTAATTGATTCTTATTTATTTTTTGCTAGCACTGACTATTTTGTCCCCCCTATTTGTCGGATGTTGTAGAGACCAGCGTGGTGGCCTCTTGACATTTCTCCCAGCTCTCTGGCTTTTGCCGTCGCGTGGCCCTTCGTGGTGCACTGGATCATTGGCCTTTACATGCAAAGGAGGAGAAGGTACTTTGCACCTTCATCATCAGATTGGACTAAACCTGTTACTTCACTCAAAAGTCTGTCATATTTATCTTCTTTTTGTCTTTTTCCCCCCTGTAGACGATTGAACTGAAAGAAATGAGGAAACGACCACCAAGAAGAATCCTCGCCGGTGACCTTTTGGCAGGTTGGCTAAACCGCTTTCTACGTTTGCTTTTGCACTAAAGAAGGAGAAAAGAGTCTTGTGAGTAAACGTGCATACTAAAGAATGTGATGATAATGATGATAATGTTGTTAAGACGGTTCCCATAGCAACTAGGGCTTACTTTGCACAAAGCGGGCCAGATTCTTTTCTTTTAGCTTGATGTGATTTTTAATCTTTCACTTTAGTTGCCCGGAGCAATGCTGCTAAAACAAAAGATGTAACCATTTGGTAGTTTAGAAGAAAGATTGAGAATTACTGTACTGTGTGACATTCTTTGTAATTCTGCATTGTTAGGGTTGCAAAAAAACAAAAACATTTTTGGTAAATTTCCATGGGAGTTTGGGAAATATTCCACATTTATGTAATTAATTAAATCAAATTAATTTGACCCCTCCCCTTCAGAACATACGACAAAGGTCCTATTCAAAATGTCCCTAAAAATTCCCATAGGAAGTTTTCCAACTTTGAAAATGTTGCAACCTTACGTGTTATTTATTGTGTTTAGCAGCTAAACAACCGTGCGGCATTTCGGTTCATCATGGTGGTCTCCACGTAGAAAGTGCCTCGACATTTTTAGGTGCACACCTTGTAGCAAATGGACCAAACGAATATGAGTAACATGAACTCAACCCAGTAAAATCTCATTTGCTTGTACTCTGAACATAAACTGACTTTTTGTGACAGCCATTCAATTTACCTGTTCAAATATAATATTTTAATTGTGTTATCTATTAAGGAGTATATTAGCCAGATTTGCAGAAACGTTATTCCTTCAAAGAGCCATTTGTTTTAATAACAAAATATATCAAGTGATAGTTTCTACTGAAATGTGTTTGCATGTCATAATCCAAGCCTCAAAAATAAAAGTTTCATAATGCAAAAGCGACGTGACTTGTTTGAAAAAGGCTGCAGAAGGGATATTACAAACACGTTTTATTTGCATTTCTCTTTCTGTCATAAAAGCAGCAGCTTTGTGTTTGGAAGCAGCGTTTAAAAATTACAATAACAAAACAAAAATTACAGAAATGTTGAATATATTATTAGCGTTCTCCAGCAAGTGCTACCTTTACTTTAATCTTCAAACAAATGCAACAGAAAAACTAAACCGACACCTGTATGGGAAACTGATAATCATAAGAACTTCATGAGATAAAAATCATATAGGTAGTGATTGCACATAAGTTTTTTTTGTCTTAACAGCAGTTAAAATGACGATAGCGACTAACAGGAACTGAAGGTGGCCATGTCGATGTGCTGCGCGTTGTTCCTGGCCTCAAAGTAGGACGTGTCCGTCTCGTCGTCAGGCTGTGGGATAAACGGCATGGGCTGCTTGTGAAGGTTCTCCCAATCGGAGCCCTCGAACAGTGGGTGGAGTTTCAGTTCTGTTGTGGGGATGGGGGGTTCAAATCAAATCTGAGCATGGGGAAAAAAATCTGGAAGTGGTGTAAGCAACCAAAAGTTGTTTTTGACCTTTGAGTCCCGCCCGCTTGGTCTTATCCATGGTTAGGAGGATTTCGATGGTGTCGCTGGCATCGTCCGACAGCGCTTCGTCTCCCTCGGGCCAGGGGATGTCTGATAAAAAAGTGTTTTTAAAAGAAATTACATTTTGATTTGTGGCTTTAAAAACTAAACATTGCAGCCACCTCTGTTGAGAATATTCTTGAAGACTAGTTGCGGCGTCTCATCGTTGAAGGGCGGCACGCCGGTGAGGAACTCGAACAAACACACGCCTAGCGCCCACCAGTCCACCATGCAATCTGAAAAGTCGTCTCAGATAAGTCATCCTGAAATGTCACCCGGCTGACTCGTAGATAAAAAAATAACAGCAAAGAAAAAGCAGCTGACAGTCACCATAGTCTTAACTAAATTTCCATTTCCACATTAGACGGTGTTTTCCGTCAGTGGCTAAAAATTCTGCTTTGAACAACAACGCAGTCCCAGGTGAGCAGAAATTGCATCAATTTGCATCTTAGCCATTAGCGTGAGCTCCATGTTAATAGATCCAAACGGCCCCGGTCATTTGCAACCAGCTGAAGCCGAGCCAAAAATCACAGAGCGGAATTAGACATAGTGTGTTAGCGGCGGGCCATGCGAGCACGCTTGTGCGCAAAACGTGATTTTCCTTACCGCATCTACGCCTCCCTGGAACTCACAAAGAAGTACTGTGAGATCAGTGAAAGCTAAAGGACACGATAAAAGTACGTACAGTGGCCACCCACTGTGATGCTGCTGCCATTTTAAAAAAAAAAAAAAAAAGCTGCATCCGCTCTTACCGTGAGGCATTTGCAAAAGCAGCTCTGGAGCCAAATAGTCGGGGGTCCCTAAAATCTGTGCCCCCTCCACGGGCTGAACCCCCCGTCGCACGCTCTTGGGAGTCCGTAAGGGGGTTTGCGAGGTGGACATGGTCCGAGGAGTCTACAAGGAGGAGATGCACAATCACGAAAAATAACTCCATTTTAGTCCGAAAATATTTCTGTAGAAGCCTACCAGATAAAGCGAGCTTCCAGAGCTGATCTTCCTCTGAACCGGTGTGGTGAGGCAGATATCAGATGAGGACGCGTCCAAGGTGGAGCCCACGCTGAGCCGCGACACGTTGGAGCGGTTGATGGAGCTGCAGTAGCTCCGGAACGCCACCACCGGCCGCAGGAAGGAGCACTGGGGTTGGTCGAGGGACGCCGGCGTCCCCGCGGTGCGGGGAGACGAGGACAAGGAGCGAGTCCGTCGAAGGGACGATTCACCGCCTTTCTCGGGGGAATGTAAGGCGCTACTTTGGGCGGGTCCGACGAGGTCCGGTGGGGTATGACTGTCGTTGGGCAGCGACGTCTCCAGGACCGAGCCGTCAAAGTCCAGACTCAAACTTCGGCAAAGCCCGCTGCCGGGGAGAGAGAGATAATGGCTAAGTGTGGTTAAGACTTTTGTTAACATGCATAATTATTACCTGCTTTGCGGCGACGCAAAGCTGCTTTCTAACGACTTCATGTTTTCAAAGTTGTCCTCGACAGCCGAGTCTTTCGTTTCGCAAAAGAGGCTCTTGGCCACGGTGACCGAATTGGAGGGCTTAGGAACGACGTCGCTGTTTGTGATCCTCACGCCGGAGAAGGTTCCGGTCAGGCCAGTGTGAGCGGCGGACGTCTTGCCAGGGACGTGGTAGCATCGTTTGTCGCTCTTCTTAGCGAGGGGCTCCGCAGCTTCCGGGCTTACTTGCACCTCGGAAAAGGGACGCTTGGCAGACGGCGCGGAACGAGAGCCGGTTTCTGGCTTGCCGCTCGCCTCCCGCTTCTCGGGGGATTCCAAATGTCCTCTTGCCTTCTGTTGGTTTGGCTCATTTTCCTTCTAGAAAGCACAAAATAAATATTGGTGATATCATCGCATTTTCAGGATTATTATCACATTATCTGACCTCCTCGAACTCCCACAGTGGGCTGATGTCTCCCTCTATGTCAGTGGTGCTGCCTGCACTCATGGTCTCCAAGCGCTTCCTGGTTTTCATCAGCATGGGCGTCAGATTGACGGCCAAGCTGTGCGGACTAAACATGAAGCTGTGCGGCCCTGTGAAGAATATCTTTTAGAAACAAGCTACTACATTTTAATTTTTTTTTCTGTCTAGCTATGAAGTGGGATGCTGGTCTCCCTTATGGATCAGGACCAAACCAATACGGTGAGAACAGTACCTTTCCTCCAAGCAGTGCACGCCGGTGAGCTCATGGTCTCCTTTGCCGTATCAGAGGGGGAGCCAAGGGAGTTATTCTTCCGCATCATTTTGCCACAGGACATGGCCGAGGTGCTGCTGTGCCGTTTATTTTTGTCCGCCGGGGTATTCTGCGCTTGAAGGAATCATAAATCAATGACAAACGAGACCATCACGTGTGGGGGGGGTGGAGGGTGGAATTCACACTCACAAAACCAAGTGAGGTGATCAAGGACATGACTTGACCCGGCGTGCGAGAGTAATTTGTGGGTTTGGACACAGATGGTGTGTTTAGGATATCTGTGAGTTGCAGTTCTGGGGGGAAAAAAATAAAATCAATGATAAAGCAGTCAACATTCCATATGCCCCTGTTTGGACTTACCTCTACCAAGCTTCACTTTGGAAAGCCCAAAATCAGTTAACTTGATGTGACCCTCGTTGGAAATGAGCATGTTGTCTGGCTTTATGTCCCTAAAAAGGCCAAAAAAAAAAGTGACACAATGCATTTACACCATGAACTCCTCATCCCAACCGGTTTGTACCTGTGGATGATGCCGTGGCGGTGGAGGTAATCCAAAGCAAGGGCAACCTCAGAAATGTATTTAACCGCCATGTCCTGGTCGAAATATCCACAGACGTTAAGGAGAGACTTCACATCTCCTCCAATGAGGTACTCCATCACCTTCAATGACAAAAAGAGTCAATGACATCACAGAAACATTTCGGTGATTGTGATCTTGCAAGATTGGTGAGTTACCAAGTAGATTTTGGTGGCTGTCTGGAGAGAATAAAACAGGTGAACCACGAAGGGACTTTTGCTCAAAGCCAGTGCGTTTCTTTCCGCCTTCATTTGGCCAGTCATGTTTTTATCCACCATGTCCGCTTTATTCAAGGCCTACAAGCGGTCGATTGCAACTTTGTAACTCAATTGTAAATACAGTAGATACGATACAGTAAAGCAAATAACCACTCACCTTTATGGCATATAACTGGGAATTGCATTTCTTTCGTGCAAGATAAACTTTGCCAAAAGCACCGCGACTAATTGGTTTCAAACTGACGAAATCTTCGATCTTTGGCAGCGTGACCAAGCCAACTCTAGAATTAGGAGTAGATTTGTGCTTTTCCTCCGTGTCCATCGTGTTAGTGTTTTTCTCCCTTTTCTCTAATAGCCACCAATTAGCCTAAAATAAACGTTCGCATGTTGCAGAACAGTTGCGGTTTGTTTTGAAATTTGAATTCAGCACCCTTCACCCTGGGTCCTCTGACCTCTATTGAGGTATGCAAGCAGATGCCTGTTCATAATTATACAAGAATTATTGTGTTTTCGAATACTGCTGGTGTCGGTGCCATATGTGATCGGGCTGGCATAACGGATATTTACATATTAAAAAAATAAAAATGTTGTCACTAACAGTGGCAACGCAAGATGGTTGCCCTCCGGTGACCTCCGCGCCTGCTGATAATGTCACGTTTTAATCACGTATTTCTGTAAAATATTAATTTGCCTTTGTGTTTGTCACCCCGGGCTGTTGTATTTATGAAAATCAAATTAAAATGAGGGATAAAAATTGTCTTTTGTTTTTCCTCTCTCAGAGAGCATTTGAGTGACGTCATTTTGTAGTCTTTTTTCATCAGCAGTGGATGTCAGAGGAGTTGTCGGTCGGCGTTGTTAGCAAGCCAGCCGAAAGTCGTTGTGTTACTAGAAAAACGCCGATTTGGGACTACAAGTTCCTTTAAAAGCACACGGAGGGCTTCTCCTTGTACATTTACGTTCCACCTTTGTGTTTTATTCAGCCAAAATGTTTTCCCTGTCGTCGTTTCAGCCACAGCAGGTAAGCGAGGTGCTGTTTTTTTGTTGCCCGAGCTAGTTAGCTCATATCGAGCAACATTCTTCTTATGTAATATAATTTTGGTCGCCTGGTGGGATATTTTCCGGTTCATTAACTATACCGAGGTGTGTACTTGTCAAGGCTGTACTTCGTATCTATTTTATTGCTAATATTTGGCTAATATTAGCATTAACGCGTGTGATTGTTTCACCGTCGGACCCTGGTTACGTCACAAATTCTGTAATCAAGGTTGGGTTTTGCACCTGTCAAGGTGGGGAAATAAATGGTGAACCTTAATGTAAAGTAAAATAATGGTTGCCAATATAAGATTACACAACTGCCATTCGTGGACGAGGAGTTACGTGGAAACTGTTATGTAAACACATCCACTCATGACAAAAGTACTAATGCTCTATACCATAGTACTATTAACTACGTATATTAAAACAAGTACCAAAGGAAGTGCTGATTCAATTTCTGTGCATGAGCAAAGTTTTTTCTTTTGTAACTATATACTTGAATGTGTACTTATAAACTGTGTTAAAATAACAGGTGCCCACTTGAAGGTGAAGTCACATTGAAGAGTTCTCATCATGACATAATGGAGTTCCTTATATTATTGACAGTGTAATGTGTCATGTCACCCACCCCTCCACTAGATGATTGTGCCTCTAAACCAGCTCATTGGCGCCCTCCACTCACTGAAGAACACTGCCACGGCATCAGTGCAGACCCTGCACAAAGACTTCAGCCCAGAACACACAGCACATGCAAAAGAGGTGAGTTTACAATTATGAATATGCCTTGGTTACTGTAAAGTGATCATGATGTTTGCTTCATAAGGATACATTTTTTTTTATTTTTCTTCCCACTCTTGTTGTAGCCATACGCAAGTCTTCGGGATCTGGGTGTGTCAGACATTCGAGGCAGTCATCTGGACGAGCTACTGAACAGGTTACTGCCCACGCTGGGCTCGGAGGAGCCGCCTGCCGTCCCCTCGGTATGGAGGACGAGTCACGTTTCGGCACACAGCTTCTTTCACAACAAGCACGGTTAGTTGCTTTCTGTCCACATTTTAAAAAGAAAAATACAGTTTATGATAAAAAAAGGTTTTGGTTCCTCATAGGGTTTGCACACAGAGGACTTTTTGGCTCGCCAGTATTCCACAGGCAAAATCACAGACCTCTACAAGACGTTTGCAATGAGCTTCAGTTTTTACCCTGTGAGTAACACCTCGCCATTAGTGTGTTACAGACCCACAGATTTTTTTTTTACGTCATTTGTTGTGCTTTGTTTGGGGCTTTGTTCAGTGTGGATACAGAGTCGAGATTTCAAGACTCTCAGACCAAAGAGCAGGAAGACGGCGTCCGGTGACGACGTTCCGACTGAGTCAGATCCTTATACACCGGCTTTCATTAAGGTCAGGAGCCCACCTCGCTCCTCACATTTTATACATTACATGTGGTGTGACGCTTTGCTTGGGTTCTTTCAAAAATGACTTTTTCATCTCCTTGATGGACACCAAATGAAAAGACAAGTCCAAAATGTCATGAGTAATATCTCTTTCGTTTCCTTATAGGGGTTTCTGACAAGGGAAAAGGGTGTAGAGGCTCAGTCTTTGGACCAACTGACAAAAAGCAGGAACCTTCCACAGAACCAAGAAGAGTCTTTCAAGTTGGGCTTCTCTGAGGGCTTCATGCGATCGCAGGCCTTCACACAGAAGACGCAAGGCAGGATGCTGATTCCCTTCTCCCCAGCAAATCTCTTTTTTTGATATTTTTGTTTCAACTTTACTTCATTTGCAGATTCATTGAGGAGAACCAGGTTTGTCCTGTTGGTGCTTCTTCTCCTCGGCATTTATGGTCTATCCAGAGCCCCCTTTCTCTCGGGTAAAGGCTCCTTTTCTGATGCTGGTTTGTCCCTTTTCCTCTTCTCAAATGATCTGACAGCCACATGCACGCATACCCTAACCCTTGTAGTTACATTCTATATCAATTCTACAAAAATAGGTTTTGTGTTCTTATAGTGAGGTTCCGCACCACATCGGGCCTGGACTCGGCCATCGACCCCGTCCAAATGAAGAATGTGACATTCGAGCACGTTAAGGGAGTGGAAGAGGCAAAGAATGAGCTGCAGGATGTTGTGGAATTCCTCCGGAACCCGCACAAGTTCACAGTTTTGGGTGGGAAGCTGCCCAAAGGTATTCCAGGATTCCCATTCGGTTCTGCCCAAACTCTTCGTTTTTTGGTTTTTTTTAATCCAACCTTCATGCAGGAATCCTCCTGGTCGGGCCGCCAGGCACCGGGAAGACACTGTTAGCCCGGGCGGTCGCCGGCGAGGCGGACGTGCCTTTCTACTATGCCTCCGGTTCTGAGTTTGATGAGATGTTTGTGGGAGTGGGCGCCAGTCGCATCAGGAACCTGTTCAGTAAGTTTCTGGGAAAGCAATTGGTTAAATGCAGCCCAGCGTGGCCAAATCTCAAAGAGATAGCTGATGGTACTACTGGTAAATCCCCCCCCCCTTTCATTTAACTAAGCAGAGCCATGAAAAATGGCTTGAATGACGATTGTAATTATTGCGTTCAAAGGGACATACAGTATAAAATAAGTATATGTTAACCAAATGTAATCAAATACCAAGCACACGTTTTTCGTGGTCACAGCTTCTCTATGTATCGACAGAGGAGGCCAAAGCCAATGCGCCTTGCGTCATCTTCATCGACGAGCTGGACAGCGTCGGAGGGAAGAGGATCGAGTCTCCCATGCATCCGTACTCCAGACAAACCATCAACCAGCTGTTGGCCGAAATGGACGGGTCAGTCAGTCCTTCTGTGGTCATCACCCCGAGTATATTTTATATGGAAGAAATTGTTTTTATCATATCTGGGACATGGGGTTGTCAAAATCTTCCAATGAAGTCTAGTGTGTCATGTTGGATTGTTTTTTGACAGGTTTAAACCAAATGAGGGCGTTATCGTCATTGGTGCTACCAACTTTGCAGAGGCCCTGGATAAGTACGCTTGCAGTTTTAGACTTTTCCTTTCCAAATGTCCATCCTCTGCTTGATCAATAATCTTCTCCTCGCCATCAGCGCTCTGGTGCGACCAGGCAGGTTCGACATGCAGGTGACAGTCCCTCGACCCGACGTCAAGGGACGGACTGAGATCCTCGACTGGTACCTGAACAAGATCAAAGTGGACTCAGGTAGTCTGTCACTAGCGCAGTTATGATAATTAGCTCAAACTAACAAAATAATTCAAAGTAAAGTTGAAGAAATTTTGTCATTCATGAAATAAAAGAAAAACGTGAGTACTGTTAAAAAAAAATGAAAACTAACTCTACAATTTACATTTATAGCATTTATATAACACAGTCACTTTAAAAAAAATACACATAATGAGTAGCTGTTGTCCTCTTTAGTAACAGTGCTCTTTGTCATGTTACAGAGGTGGAGCCTGAAATTATCGCCAGAGGCACGGTGGGCTTCACGGGAGCCGAGCTGGAAAACCTGGTCAACCAGGCAGCCTTGAAGGCGGCAATGGATGGGAAAGAGATGGTCGGCATGAAGGACCTGGAATTCGCCAAGGACAAGATCCTCATGGGTGAGCGAGTGAGGAAGTGAAGCGCAAGGTAGGGAGGAAATGGGTGGGGGTCTTAACAACGGACCCAATTGTTCATTGTAGGCCCTGAGAGGAGGAGCGTGGAGATTGACAAGAAGAACAAGACCATCACGGCCTATCACGAGTCGGGCCACGCCATCGTGGCTTACTACACCAAGGATGCCATGCCCATCAATAAGGCCACCATCATGCCACGTGGACCCACGCTTGGACACGTCAGTAAAAAAAAAAAAATAGACACGGGGGAACTTGGTTTTCGTTCTGCCCAACTTTTCATACGATTCCATTTGCAATGAGTATTAAATATGAAGTCAGACCTTCAAAATAAAAGCATTTTCAACACAAGCACAAAATATTTTGACTGCTGAACAAGCCGCCCCCATGCCAAAAAATGTTCTACTATAGTTGCATCAGTTTGATTTTGGTTCATTTTGATTTTGTGGTTGTCCTCCAGGTGTCGCTGCTCCCAGAAAACGACCGCTGGAGCGAGACCAGGGCGCAGTTGCTAGCCCAGATGGACGTCAGCATGGGTGGACGAGTGGCAGAGGAGCTCATCTTCGGAGATGAGTTCATCACCACAGGTGAGGGATCCCCGTGCGCTTGCTGTGTACGCCCTCCTGCTGCCCACTCAAATCGCATCTCCATTTTAGGTGCATCCAGCGACTTTGACGGGGCAACCAAAATTGCTAATTTGATGGTGACCAGGTTCGGCATGAGTGACAAGGTCAATTCGGCAGTGTGCATTTTCTTAAGGAGCCTATTCAGTGGATGACTATGTCACACGCCTGCTCGTTTGTTTCCTATAGCTCGGAGTCATGACCTACGGGGACGTGTCCAAACGAAGTCCTGAGACGCAAGCCGCCATCGAACAGGAAATCAGGATACTGTTGAAGGTCTGTTGTTTCACATAAGTAGCTCACTGTGTTTTGACACTTAACGTGCAGGAAAATAACAAGCTTGTTCTCTGAGGAAAAACGTATTTTTCTTTTATTAATTTCTTTCATCTGAACCGCCTTAAAACAATTGCATTTGCAGGACTCGTACGAGCGGGCCAAGATCCTCCTGAAGAAGTACAAAAAAGAGCACGAGAAGCTCGCCGACGCCCTCCTCAGGTACGAGACTTTGGACGCCAAAGAGATCCAACTGGTTCTGGAGGGGAAATCGCTGGACCACTAAGATACCCCCCCCCCCTCCACTTCCCTGTACTGTGCAGTCCTAGTGTCTTTTTGTCCTGCACAGTACAGCGAGCGAGGCGGCATGGTACATACTGTATCAACCCAGAACACTGAGTTATTTAAAACTCTCAACTGCTTTTTCTAGTCCTTTTTAGATTTAATTTTATCGGTCGGATTGGATGACAAAGTAACCTCATTTCAAGGACAAGACACACGAGAAGTGGTTTATTCAACAAGGAAGCTTCGGGTACCTCTACTGGAAGGTGCCATTTTGTATAGCCGGGTACAGTACTTTTTCAGCATCATACCTCCTGAAAAGAGCTACTTTTATTTATTGACGTGCCCTCCATTTCTTCCCGGATTCGTGCTCAAATAAAGGTCATTATTTCTTCACCTGACGATGCTCGTTCATTCACGAAGGTATCGTCCGCAACACGTAATTGACTGTCATGATTGAACCTGCAATTAGTTCCACATTCAGACATAGGGGCATTGTGAGTTCTCTTTGGTTGCCCCTCCTCTCAAGTGTTTATAAGTGGAAAAAGAGAAGTTCTACTCACTTGAAGACTGAAACTTCACATGGATAAAAGAACCATGGATGCTGACGACGACATCGCCGTGATCGGGATCGGATGCAACTTCCCGGGAGGTACACTGCATCACAAATATTACATTTTGTTTGCCTTATAAGCAACAATTTCAAATGAACATGTCTTGAATGACTTGGTAAGTTATAATGTTTTTGTTTTTTTAAATTCCTTGGATCATACAATTTGGAGCAAATAAATCTTTCCATAGAGGAGAATTACATATAAGAAGTGGAAGCTCTCTTGCTGGATATCAAAATACTTAAAAACAATTTGGAGTATTTACAATAACATTTAAGTTGAGGTTTATGTTCATCTGTCGTCCCTGTGCTTTTTAGGTGAAGGCTTGGATAATTTTTGGAGGGTTCTGTTAGAGGGCAAAAATTGTGTTGTGGATATTCCAGCTGAGAGGTTTGACAAAGATTCTTGGTATGAACTTGATGGCAGCAAACCTGGAAAGATGCAAACCGCCAAAGCTGCTTTTATAGACGGGTAAGCAGAAGAATTCAGATTATCAGTTGCAATATTAATAGCATTTATTTATCCTTTTCAACCTTTCAAATAATCCATCATATTTACAACTTCCATTAAATTCAATATAAATTTGTAGTGGTCTGTGTTTTTGTTATGCATGCAGTTCATGAAGTAAGACGGTGTCCATTTCAGGCTCAACGAGTTTGACCCCAAATTTTTTGGCATTCCTGAGGCAGAGGCGGATGTCATGGACCCTCAGCAGACTCTGCTCCTTCAGTGCACCTTCAGGGCTTTGGAGGACGCTGGAATCTCCATGGAGCGCATCAGTGGAAGCACAACTGGAGTTTATATCGGTGACCACATCAAGTAGTATTTATGACTCCCAAATAAATAGTGTGTCACAAAAGTGACGAAATTTGCTGCTATGTAAAATAGTCACTGTACTGCTTGTATTTTAGTTTACTTTCCATTAAAGAAAAAAAAAACAACACACAGCTTTTAATATGTTATATTGAAGCAAAATACTACAAGAGTACACTACCAACAGAGCTGACTGCTTTGCAGGTCTAATGAACCGAGACTATGAGATGCTGCGAAGTAATAACCCCACCTCCATAAGTCACTACAACGCCACGGGGACGGCCATGAGTCTGGCAGCCAACAGGATCTCCTTTGTCTTCAATCTCACCGGGCCATCGTTTGCCGTGGACAGTGCATGCTCCTCCTCCCTGGTGGCTCTGCACATAGCTTGTCAGGCGATAAAACAAGGTAAACTGTAAATATTTTCAGGATACTTTTTCAGGCATCTGTACTGTAGTATTAGTTTTTGGTTTTGAGGCTGACCTTCATTTAAGTACTCCTCTGACCAGGGGACTGCGAGATGGCACTGTGTGGAGGGGTCAACTGCATTTTGGAGCCTCGAGTGTTTGTGGCCCTCAGCAAAGCCAGGATGATTTCCCCCGAAGGCACCAGCAAGCCCTTCTCCAGCCGAGCAGATGGCTACGGCAGAGGCGAGGGCTGTGGTGTCGTTCTTCTCAAGCCGCTCAAAAATGTAAGTTTTGAAACCAATCCTTGGAATTTCTTGATTTGTGTCTGGTGATGTCAACCGAGGTTGTGGGAGTTGGTTTCGATTGCTACCAAGGAGAGTCCAGTTGTCTCCATTTATCTCTTAATCTAGATGTGACAAAATCTATCAAAGAGTTTTTAGGATTGTGTAATTTACAGGCATTACAAGACTGCAACAAAATCTGGGGTATCATTGCCAAAACATTCGTCAACCAAGATGGAAATTCGGTGTCACCAATCACCAAGCCGTCCTTGCATCAACAAGAGGCGCTGCTGCGACAAATATACTCCGAGCGTGACCTCGCCAATGTCCAGTACATCGAGGCCCATGGAACTGGAACCCCCGTTGGAGATCTGGCAGAGGCAACAAGCATCTCAAACGTGGTTGCCAAATCTAGAGAAAGTGGTGTAGATGCTCTATGGATTGGCTCTGTGAAGGGAAATATCGGACACACAGAATCTGCGGCCGGGGTGGCCGGACTCATCAAGGTGCTCCTCATGTTGAAGCACCAGACCATCGTTCCGTCGCTTTTCTACTCCCAAGACTGTTCCAGTATAAATGCTGAAGTCATGAGAATTAGTATTCCAACAAAAGCTGAAAGATGGGGAACGAATGGATCGTGTCAACGGGTGGCTGGCATTAACAGCTTTGGATTTGGAGGCACAAATACGCATGTAATTGTAAGAGAGTATCAACAGACTGCAAATGTCGCACATATCCCAAAAGATGGTCCCAGAATTTTTGTGACATCAGCAGCATCTGAGGAGTCCTTAATCCGATCCCTCGCTGATATCCATAGACGGCTTCTCGACGGCCAAGCAGCTGACGCCCAGGCATTATCCTTTACCTCTACTTGTGGGCGGAGCCACACAAAGCACAGATATCGCAGGGCTTTTGTCTTCTCATCCTTCTCAGATTTACAAGATCAGCTGCTATCTTCTTTGAAAGCAAAGGTGGTCTTGACATCAAACACTGAGGTGGTGTTTGTGTTCAGTGGAAATGGTGTTGCCTTCAAAGGCATGTGCAGGCAGCTCTTTAGTACCCTTCCTTATTTCAAAGACAAAGTGCAGGAGGTGGAGCTTCTCTTTCAGAAGAAGAACCAACACATCAGAATCGGTCAGTGGCTTTCCGAAGAGTGGGACACGCTTGACCTGAGCCGGCCAGATGTTGTCCAGCCTTTGCTTTTTGCTCTTCAGGTTGCCATAGCAGCTCTCCTGAAGCACTGGGGCATCAAACCTGACACAGTGCTGGGACACTCCTTAGGCGAGGTCGCTGCTGCTCACTGCTCTGGTTTGTTGTCTCTCGAAGATGCTGTCAAAGTGGTGTACCACCGCAGTGTGCTTCAAAGTAGGGCCATCTATGGAAAGATGCTTGTGGTGGGCAACATACTTGTCGAAAAAGTGCTGATAGCTCTTGAGGACTTCTCACAAAGTATCTGCGTGGCTGCCTTTAACAGTCCTCGGTCTTGCACTTTATCAGGAGATGAAGGTGCAGTAAATATCCTCCATGAGAAACTCAACAGGATATACGCTGATGAGAATATATTTCTTCATATTTTAGATGTTCCAGCAGCTTACCACAGTCATCTCATGGATCCTATCCTCGAAAGCATTCAGAGTCATCTGGCTTGCTTGGCTGTCAACGACATAGAATGCAAGCTATTTTCTACTGTGACAGGAGCCAAGTATGCGTACGGTGACTTTGGAACCGGTAGCTACTGGGGAAAGAACATCAGGCAACCAGTTTTGTTTGAGCAAACACTGCGGGCTGTCGTAAGAGATAAGCCGTCAAGAAGAAACCTGGTCTTTGTGGAGATTGGACCTCGCAGGGCTCTTCAAAGGCACATCCACGAAACACTAGGAAAAGACATTATTGTTCTCTCTGTTCGACCGCATAAAGAATATGAAACCATCTTGTCTACAGTAGGGAAACTATTCGAACTGGGTGTCAACGTGCACTGGCAGGACCTCCACCAAGGTTATAAAGCACCACCCACAGCGTTCCCAGTCTATCAGTTTGACAATACACGGAAAGAGGTCTACTTTGAGGATGTCAGACAAGGAAACGATTTGTCTTCTTCTTCACCACATCCGCTGTTGTCCCAAGTAAAGAAGAATAACAAAGAGTACGTATGCAATCTCACGACGGAGACCGTGCCATATCTCTGGGAGCACAAACATAACGGCATTGCCATCATCCCTGGCGCCTTCTACGTGGAGCTGGCATTCGCTTCTGTGGTGGCCTATTTGAAGCCGAAGAGGCCCATCTCCTTTATCGAGCTCAGTGTGACGTTCCACAATCTGCTAAGCACCAACAATCACCGGTTGAACGTGAGGTTCGAAGAGACTGATGGTGTCTTTACAATAAGCTCCTCTGCTGCCACTCACAGCTCTGGTACCTTCAGATGCGCAGATGGACCGGCTTTGTTGGAAGAACCAAGTATTTGTCTGGAGGGAATCTTTAAAAGGTGCACTTTGATCATAACGGCCGTAGAGTTTTATGCCATTCTTTCTAGAGCAGGATTTGATTATGGATTTGTTTTCAAACAGATGAACGATGTTCATTTTGGTGATGAGTTTAAAGAGGCTGTGACAGCAATCCACGTTCCAAAAGAACTCTTGAATCATCTTCACGACTACTTCATGCATCCTGTGCTGTTAGACTATTTCTTGCAAATGACTGCCGTCGCAGCCATGAGGCGTCTCTCAGTCAAACAAGGATTCCCCTCGGCTATTGGCAAGATTGTCATTTCAGGACCACCACAAGAGGAGATGTTTATTTACATGCGTGCAACGGAAGAGAAGCCAGACTTCCTGAAATTATGTGGTTGCTTCACTACCAAAGATGGGAAAGTACTGGTGGAACTTCAGGAGGTACAGATCACATTTTTGGGTAGTTGTTTGCCTGCTCCGGATTCTGTGTTTTACCACAATGAAATCATTCCCATCACAAACAAAGTAAATTGTGATGAGAAGATAAAGGCGATCGTTTTTGCAGACAAGCTCGGCATAGCTAAAGCACTCAAGCCATACTTGCATCCGGAGTCATCTTCCGTGGAGGAAAGAAATCACTGGACCCCTGGCCAGCTCCAAGACATTGTTCTCGGCAACAACTTGAGAGATTTTCTCTTCATTTGGGCCGTAGAAGATCTCAGCCACTTACCATCTGGTAGAACGCTGGACCGCCTAGTGGCCTGCTGTGAGTCATTCCGACAAATCGTTTTAACTTTGAAGGAGAGCCAACAATCTTGCACTGTCCGTGTTATAACCTACAGGTCCACAGAGAGGATTGTAGACTGTGTGAGTTCTGGTTTTGTGCTGTCTGGTATGATGAGATCTTGTGCGGCAGAGGTACCGGGTGTCACTTTTCAACTCATTGACCTGATGTCGCTAACCAGAACAGACATTGAATCTTTAGTTGGTGTCATTAACTCTTGCAAACAATCCGAAGTCATTGTTGGTCAAGGACAGGTGTCGACCACAAAGATAACACGTACGTTCATGGAGGAGAGAGTTTTATTTAAGGGTAACGTATCATCAGTGAAAGATTTTGTCCTACAGACCGGTCATCCTTACAGACTGGAAAGTTTGACTGCTAGCCCCATCGACGCAAATGACGGCAGAGTTCCGGATAAATCAGTCGAGGTTCAACTACTAAATGTGTGTGTCCATTCGGCGGATTACTTCCCTGTGACATTTTCACACTTGCATTTTGGAAAGACATTGTATTGGAACAATCGGACGACACACAACCACACACTGTTGGCTCTCGACTTTAGCGGCATCGTGACAGCCGTCGGGAAAGACGTTCGCAGCCTAAGAGTTGGCGACCGCATTGCCGCAAGTTACCCATCTGCAACAGCAACCAGGGTCGTCATTCCTGATTCTGTGTGTTACGACATCAAGAAACTTCCATTCCTGGAAGAATGTCCAAGCATGTCCTTCTTCATCCTGGCGTGGGAGCTCCTGCAGCGGACACTTCCCACCGCGACACGGGAAGAGGAGAAAAAGATGGCCATCGTCACGCCAGACTTAGCCTCTGCGTTCATGAAAGTTCTAGCGTTGACGGCAAACCGATCAGGCTGGAATGTGTCCTGTTTGCTCCATTTACCAAAGCAAGGTACAAGTCCTGATCCGTGCCAAGCTTTTGTCTTCCTGCCCCCGTATGACAACTCTTGGCAAGAATTAAGAGAAAACGACGGCCGTGAGCGACATGTCGTTTTTGTTTGCGGATCCTCATGCTGGACAAACAGTTTTGCGTTCAAGAGTGACTTCCTTCGTGTACATGTTCTCCATGTCCCTCGTGTCCTTCAAAGAGTTTATCTCAAAGCACAAGGAGGTGCTATCTTCAGGTGGCTCGCGATGCTCGGCTTTGATCGACCATCTCTGCCTGTCAAAAGGGAGACATTTCAAATCTCAAGTGCAGCAGAAGCTCAGGTTGACGAGTCGTACTTTGCCGCCAAGACACTGCGCCAAGTGGTTTTAGATTTGACGGCGCCTAACTGCCAAGTGTCAGACATTCCACTTCTGAGCAAACCCAGACAACTCTTTCAAAAACACTCTACTTATATCGTAACGGGAGGCCTCACCGGTTTGGGTTTTGAAACCGTTAAGTTCATTGCCAGCAATGGCGGTGGCTGTATCGTAACACTGTCCAGACGCATGCCAACGCACGAAACGCAGTCCGAACTGGATCTCATCCAGAAGAGGTACAACATCACCATCATGACCTTCCAGTGTGATGTTTCAATGTTACAACAAGTAGTGGAAGCCATCTCAAAGATTGAGCAGAGATTGAGTCCCATCAAAGGGGTTTTTCACAGCGCTGCCGTGCTCCACGATGCGCCCATAGAAAATCTCAATGCGTCTCTTCTGCAGAAGGTTCTGCAACCCAAAGTGAGCGGTGCCCTGAATCTCCACAATGCCACCCTTCACAAGAAGCTTGACTTCTTTGTCTGCTACTCCTCCATCTCGTCGCTTCTTGGTAACCAATCACAGTCCAACTACGCAGCAGCCAATTCTTTCCTCGACACCTTTTGTCTTTACCGGAGGAACCTCGGTCTTGCCGGACAGTCCATCAACTGGGGTCCTCTAAACCTTGGCCTTCTGTTAGAAAAAAAGCACGTCCAAATGCACCTAGAGAGCAAAGGGATGCTGGTCATGGACGTCGGAGAGATTCATGAAGCTCTCGCCAAAGTCCTTCTCACCAACAGACCTCAGCAGCTTGTATGCAAGTTCAACTTGAAAAACGCCTCACTCGGGAAACGACTATCAACTTTAGTGGACGCAGAACTGAAAGACAACGGGAGCATTGAGCCACCAGTTCACCAATCGTCTCTCTCACGTAAAAGTGTGAAAACTATCATTTGCGACGTTAGCAACCTTGGTGAGGACGAGTTGGATGACAACGCCACATTGGGTGTGCTGGGCGTCGACTCGATGTTGGCCATGACACTTCAGAATAAAATCTTTCAAGAGACGAGTGTAAATATACCACTGGTCAGGTTATTGGACCCAAACACGACAGTAGCAACTTTGGAAAGTTTTGTGAGAAATAATAATATCATGTGATTGATGTGGATGACATGACAACACACACAATACAGGAATGATGTTGAAAATTGTTTTCGATATTGGACAGTGATCATTTTGTATTCCTCGCCTCGCAACTCTGACTGACTGTACCAACAAAATATATTTCAGAGAAAAATAAATCCAATAATATGACAATGTGATCGTATCTTGTTTTAACAATCAAGTCGCCCACTTTTACCAACAATTACTACAAGAACCAAAGAACACATTGGTGTACGGCTAGTGTATATATCATTTGGTGCAATAATAAAATATATATACATACACATCAATTACAAATTTTTTTACACCAAATTCTTGTTTTTCTAATCATGAAGGCTTAAAAAACACTTCCCTAAATAACCATTAATGTCAACCACACGTTACCGCGAACCTGCGCTAAATGGGCGAAAAATAACAACATAAGAAATAAAAGACAGCAAAAGTGACTTTTACAATACAGTATGACAGAAATGATGGTAAATATCACACTCAGACCTGAATGGACAGCAAACCAGGCTTTACCCATCATTTTCAACATGGAAAAGATTTCAATTGACAAAACGCCAATTGAAAGACCACAAAAATCAGGCAGGTTGCATGTGCCGCACCGTGTGCCGCTTGCTCACTCCCGTCATAATTTAATAAAGTTTGACTCTGTTACATATACTTAGTTTAATAATCCTCATAAAGCGATAAGAAAGATCACCTTCGGAATACCGGATTGATGAACAGCTTTAAAAACAAACGCAAGGACCTCTGTCTTATCTTCACATATCCTTGAGACAATGAAATAAACATAAACACAAAACAATCATAACATCTTTTCAAATGTCTTCTCCATAAAATGTTTACCAAAAAACGCCAGTCAGAAGACAATCATGAAAATAATGCTAAGAAACCATAGTACCATAATTTATGAGTACCCTGTCTTACAAATGCTTTTTTTGTATTTTGTGTTGAAAGCAAAAAAAAAAAGTGGACATCTGCGTGACCTTCAGAAACTCCGCCAGATGACACCTGCATACTCCTCGCAGTGAAACTTCAGGTATCTGTTTTGAGCTTCCATTGTTGTGTAGGTATTTTGCCAAATATATTTGTTCAAACCACTGGTCCTAAGGTGAGTTTTGGTCTCTGGCATATTCATGGCATTTCCATTTCACTAGAGAAAGTTGATTGAATCTCTCCAATCAACTGGCCGTGGTCACAGATCGAATTATACTCGCAGCTTTTAGCAAATCTGTAGGGATCTTAAAATCGGACTGAAACAGTACCGGCATCATCGCTTGAAAGAGCATTTGAGACATCAGTTCCACCCTCATGCGCTTCATTCAAAATGGCTACCAAAGTGGATAGCGTGGCATTGGGATCCAAAAGTTTAACCAGTGGCACCTTCACACCTCGGTCTTGGTAGATGAGGTTTTGCAATGTCATGGCCTGCAAGGAGTCTGTGCCGAGAGATGCGAGCAGCGTGTCGTCCGCCAGTTGGCTCACGTCCACGCCAACGGTTTTGCAAAGCAGTGAGATGACATAATCTCTGGGCGACACCTCCTCTGTGTTTTTGCTTTGAGAATTCAACTCTCTAGATTTTTGGAGGGCTTGCTCCACCATCGCCGACAGCCGCATGGTCAGAGCGGCATTCTGTGAGAGGATGTTGAAGCGGATGTTCCGAAAGTGGAAACGGCAAATAGCCTGTTGGGGTCGGTTGATCAGCAAGCATTGTTCCAGGCTTTTATGGATCTCAGCCACCATCAGTACCATCATCCCTTTGGTCTCCAGGAAGCGGTGAATCAACTCTTTGTTTAAGAGGAGTCCCAGATTCAGAGCTCCCCAGTTGATGGACTCCGCCACCAGGCCGAGCTTGCGCCTGTACTGACAGAATAAGTCCAAAAATGAGTTTGCGGCCGCGTAGTTTGTTTGTGAGGCGTTTCCCAAAAAAGATGATATGGAGGAGTAACAAACAAAGTAATCCAGCTGGCACTTGAGTGTTGCTTTGTGCAAGTTGAGCACACCATTGACTTTTGGCTTGAGAACTTCCTCATATATGGACATGTCAAGGGACTCGATGAGAGCGTCGTGCAAGACGACCGCACTGTGAAACACACCTCTGATTGGATAATCTTTGAATTTAAACTGGATGTCGCTGATAACCTGGTGCACTTGCTCAGACACGGAAATGTCGCATTGCATGCAGACAATGTTGTTCCCACACTGCTTCTCTATGTTTTGGATCTCTCGCTGCACTTCGGGTGAGGGCTTGCTCCTGGAGAGGGTGATGACAACCTCGCCACCCTTTTGTGAAATGAACTTGACGGTTTCAAAGCCCAACCCAGTCAGACCACCCGCTATAATGTACACTGATCTTTTTCGGAAAAGCTTCTTTTTTGAGCACAGAAGTGGAATGTTTGAAGTCACGCCGGTCTGACATTTTTCCAGTGCCACAACAGCCAGCTTTTTTGCATGGAAGTACGACTCGGACATCTCTGAGGGAAGGTTCTGGATCTTCTCAGATGTGGTAGTCTGAAAGGTGACGCTTTCAAGGGAAAACTTCTTGTTCAAGTTAAAGGACTTAAGCCAGTGATAAACACGTAGCCTTCGAGCACCCAGGGATCCTTTTTGCAAAATAGCCGCAAGGTCAACTCTTTGCACGTGTACGCTTTCTTTTATACTCTGGAGGTCATCCTGGTCAAGCAAGTCTTGTGTCTGGGATCCTCGAACAAGGACAACATTCTTGACACCAGGAAAGTTGCAGACTTCTGCAATCAGACTTTTGCTGTATGGAGGCAGGACAATGAATGCATCAATTTGATTGGCTTCTTTGAAGATGCCTTGTTTTCCAATGCTCACGTTGTACCCAGACTTTTCAGAGGCAATCGTCAAAACTTTTACCAGAACGGAATCCGGAATAGGAGATATGATGGCCAGGTGATGCTTGGCTTTTGGCAAGACCCGACATAGGATTTCCCTGGCCAGCACAAAGAAGGAGAGACAAGGTGTTGTTTGAAGGAAGGGGAGTTGTTTGGTTGTGTAACACACATCCTGTGGAACTCTGATCCTACTGGCTGCTACCACGGGGTAACAGGAAGCCACAGAATCTCCCACTTTTAATTTCCTGACATCCTTTCCAACCTTGGTAACAATTCCACTAAAGTCAAGCATGAGTAGCTTGTGGTTCTGTGAAGAGTGTTTGTTCCAGTACAGCGTCTGGCCAAACTTGACATGTGAGGCACTCACAGGGAAGTACTCTGATGAATGCACACAAACCTGAGTGGGTTGAATCTCAACTGAGGTAGCACTCATTTGCTCCACATCAGCATGGACATGTACAGCGCTCAAGCGACACATTCTAAAAGCATCCGCAGTCTGAAGGATGCAAGTTTCAGATGTGTTGGAAGTAAAAGTGTGTTCAGAATTGTCAGGCAGTTCAGGAGGGGTACGTGTGATGGAAGGTTTTAGAATCTCCCCATCTCTAATCACCAATTCTGGGTACTTGCTGCAAGGGTAACCTCGTAGGATCTCAGACAGAGCCGCAACGTCTTTCGCAGATTTGGAGCTGATGTCAATCAACTGGAATGACATCTCAGCCATTTCTGCAGCAAGGGATCGTGTCATGCCGACAATGGCAAAGCCGGGATTGATGTGATCAACTGTAAACTCGGATGAGCAGTAGGTTACTGCCCGGATGGGGTTAGCGAAGTAGATTTCCTTGAGCTCCAGAACTACCTGGCGGAATATTTCACAGCAGCCTGCCAGATTCTCCAGGACATCATCAGGCGTGAAGGAGTTTAGGTTTTCTTTGCCCCACAAAAACAAGACCTCATCAAAGTTGTCCTTCAAGTTTATGTTGAGATTTTCTAAAAGATATGGAAATCCATGGTTCAAGATATCTTTTGCATGTGTGAATGGGATATAGTGAGAGCGCGAGTCCAAGTGGGGTTGTAGGGCTTTTGCGATCCCCATGTTGTCAGAGAAGACTAAGGCCTTCGGAGGTGGATCATTTGTGATCCCCTCGGGGATCACGCTAAACTCATTATGGTAGAAGTATTCCTCAACCACATGAGACTGACTGCCAAGGTACTTGATCAACACATGCTTAACCTCAACCAAGGTCCTACCATGTGGATCAGCAAAGCATCCGCATACCTCAAAATGGTTTGTACCAACATTGATTGCCCTCAAGTACACGATCATCTCATCTTGCAAAGGTTCTAACACTGTTAAACCTCCAATCTGGGCTGGAAATCCCGGTCTACCAGCAAAAATGTGCTCTACCGTGACTGGGAGGAGCTGCATGAGGAAGTCCAGCACAACTGGATGAACATAGAAGTCATGCAACTGAGACCGTAGTGCCTGTGGAACTGTGATCTTGGCAAAAGCCTCTTTCAGATCTTCCCCATAGTGTACATTGGCCTTATTGGTGAAGACGTCTCCATACCGGAAGCCTCCTTGAGCAAGGTAACTATAAAATTCTTGATAGGTCACTACAGATGTGCATCTTTTGTAGATGCTGCTCAGGTCAATGCACCGCTCTTCGACTGGTCCTTCTTTCTTTTGGACAACCGTGCCTGATGCGTATGTGGCTGACGAGGAGAACACTGAGAAACTAGCTTCGTTGTCTTTATGCTCCACCTGTATCTTCATCTCTTGCGGGCTTGGAGTTAAGACAAATGGGTTGTGAAAATTGACACTGAGCTGCAGTGAGTTGAGAGGGACTTTTGGTTTGGCGCAGGCCATGAATGCGGCTAAACCCAACTCGGCATAGAAGGCCCCAGGGAGGAGGGGCACTTTGTTGTGCCTGTGCTCTTTCAGGAAGAAGGTTGAGTCGGACATCAAATCGCAGACGTAAGTGTTGGTCTCATTGCCTGTGGCGCAGAGCACGGGGTGATTATTTGTTGTGTTCTTCTGAGCCGCTTTGATGATGACATCCCTGTCTGAAGAATCAAACTGGTATCTCGGGAAAGGCAGCGGCGGTGCCTCATAGCCTGCGTAAAAGGTGTTCCAGTCTACGTATACGCCGAGCTCAAAGAGCTTTGAAACGACAGACAAGAGCGTCTCGTGGTCTTTGTCTGGCTGCAGTGAGGCTACCACAGCTGTGTCATTGCCGAGAGTTTCCATAATGTTCCTCTGGAGGGCTCGCCGTGGACCTATTTCCAAAAAGACTGTGCTTTTCTTTCCCTGACCGGCCGATCTGACTGCTTGCTCGAAAGCGACAGGCTCACGCACATTTCTTGCCCAGTAATCACCTGAGCAAAAATCCCCGCTCTGTGCCTCCTCACCAGTCACAGTTGAGAATAATTGCACGTCAAGCTCGTTCCCCACCAAGGAGCCAATCGCCTCCCTGATTTTTGGCAATATTGGATCCATCATGTGGCTGTGGTAAGCTGCGGGGACCTCCAGGATGCGGATGAAGAGGTTCTCACTGTTGGCTGTGCTGCTCAGCTTTGCCTGAAGGCTCTGGATTGCATCTGCGTCTCCTGAAAGGGTGCAGGACTGCGGGCTGTTATAAGCAGCAAGACAAACTCTCCCTGAGTATTGAGGGAGAAGAGCTGTGACCTCAGAGACGGCCATGTTGCTGATCACCAGCATCTTCCCCCCAGCCACTTCACCTTGGAGAACGCTGCGGAAGTGGATGACTTTGAGGGCATCTTCAAGGGACAGGAGGCCAGAGCAGTGAGCCGCTGCCACCTCACCGACCGAGTGTCCCAGCATGGCATTAGCTTTGACACCCCAGTGCCCGAGCATAGTGGCGATGCCCACTTGCAAAGCAAAGAGGAGAGGCTGGGCCACATCCGGAGCATTGTAGTCACCACGCTCGCTCTCGCTTTCAAGCGTTTCCAGGATGTTGAGCCTGCTCATCTGCTGGTAGACTCGGGAAATCTGCTCGATTTTGTCTCTGAAGACTGGCTCGTGTCGAAGAAGCTGCTTGCCCATGCCGTGGTAAGTGAGGCCATTACCGCAGAAGACAAACACTAACTTTGGATCTTGGAGTGAGAGGCTTGATGGATTTTTCTTTACGGCAGCCTGGAGCTTCTCTTTGAGGTCAGTTATGGATGAAACCACGGAGGCCCATCTGTATTTGTGTTTGAGGTGGCTCCTCCTGCATGCCGCCGTGTATAAAAGATGATTTAGGTCAATGTTGTCCTCCAGACGTGAAATGGTGTCTTCTTGCATGAGGGTGAGAGACTTTGGTGAATTTGCTGACATGACAAAATATTTCATCTTTCTACCATCATTCTTGTTCATTCTATGCGACTGCTTATGCTGGGTGACAATAGCGTGAGCGTTTGTACCCCCAAAGCCAAAATTGTTGATTCCCGCAACCCGTCCACCCTTCGCTTCCCACCTTTCCACCTCTTTAGGAACTTTCATGTTCAGGGCCTTGAAGTCTACACAGGCTGTCTCCTCAGAGAAGAAAACTGATGGAACAATGGACTCATGCTTCATCATAAGGAGCACCTTGATAAGTCCGGCCACTCCAGCGGCGGATTCCGTGTGTCCAATATTGCTCTTGACTGACCCAATCCGCAGAGTTTCTGCACCGGGAGCTCGAACTTTGGCGATGACGTTCGCGAGGCTAGTTGCCTCCGTCGGGTCTCCGACTGGCGTTCCGGTGCCGTGAGCCTCAATGTAATGGACATCGTTGAGATCGTGCTTGGAGTAGATCATCCGCAGAAGCTCCTCCTGCTGAATCATGGAGGGCTTGGTGATCGGTGACACGGAGTGTCCGTCTTGGTTGACGGCGGTCTTGCTAATGATGCCCCAGATGTTATCCTGGTCTTGTAAGGCCTGTCAAGGAACAGAGAGAATATAATGAAATCAAAAGTGCTGGTGCCAGGACCACAATAACTTTATGATGGGTAGAGAAAAGAAAATACCAGAGGGTGGCATTAAGTCAGCAAGTTATCCATTTAAATGGAAAATAGAGTCACCTTTGTCAATGGTTTAAGGAGAACCACACCACATCCTTCCCCTCTGCCGTAACCGTTGCCTTTGTTCGAGAAAGGCTTGCTGGCTCCGTCCGGGGAAATCATATTGGCTTTGCTAAGGGCCACAAACACTCTAGGCTCAAAGATGCAGTTGACGCCGCCGCACACTGCCATGTCGCAGTCCCCTGATAAGACGGCATAGGACCTTTTAGGACTTTTTTTTCTCGAGATCACCTCAGACAAAATGGAGGCCGCATTAAAGCACCTTGTTTGATGGCCTGGCACGCCAGATGGAGCGCCACCAGGGAGGACGAGCAGGCGCAGTCGATGGCCAAGGATGGCCCGGTGAAGTCGAAGATGTATGATACTCGGTTGGCGGCGATGCTCATGGCTAAACCTGCTCCGGTCCAGTGGTTGATGACGCTAGGATGGGCATGCGCCGCAGTGGTTTCGTAGTCTCTGTTCATAAGTCCTGCCAGGAAAAAAGCATTCATCTTCTAGGCTCATGATACTCGGAAAAAGAGGAAAGTGATTTTTTTACCAAAATACACTCCAGTTCTGGTCCCGCTGGCTTTTTCCATGGGAAGGCCAGCGTTCTCCAAAGCTCTGTAGACACACTGAAGCAGCTGTTTCTGCTGAGGGTCCATTTGTTCTACCTCACTGTCGCTGATGCCAAAGAACTTGTGGTCAAAATGGTTGAACCTACAAACATCATGATCCAAACCCAATCAATAGTTGAATGAGCCACCAAGTTGTTTTTGCCGTTAATGCCGTAGAGTAGCATTGAGATGTTCTACCCGTCGATGAGGGCGGCGTTGGCTGTGTGGGACTTCCCCGCCTTGTTGTCGGGGTCATACCAGGTGGTTAGGTCGAACCGCTCTTTGGGAATCTGCACTAAACAATTCCGCCCACTCACCAGAACATTCCAGAAATTTTCCAGACCCTCTCCTGTGTGCAAAAAAAACCCCACACTCCTATCTTAGATTGACAAGTTCTCATAATATAACTTTTTATCACGAGATTAATAGTATTGTAAATCCTTGCTGTAATTTAGTCACGTCTTCATTTTTATTCCATAACATTTATTTTAAAAATTTATTTAAAATTGTAAATGGGAAATTTCAAGAAATCAAACAATCGAAAATTAAATGAAATACATTACCGCCTGGGAAGTTGCAGCCGATGCCCACCACGGCGATGGCGTCCTCAACCCGCTCCATCCTCGCCGGGGAGAACTGATGAGCACAAACAAAATCGAGTCCGTAATTCCTCTTTTTTGCAACTAGTCCCCTTCCGCCATCCTCAATCATCCAAACTAAACCTCAGCAGAAGTGAGCCAGCCTCTTTATAGGCGGCCCATCATCAAACATTCATGGTGGATTGTATGGACGTGGCCATGGTGACCATGAAGCACACCTTTATGAAGTCTCACAACTGATTAGGAGCGGTTTAATGAGTAAATCAATATGTTATACAACAATGGGCTGCTGTTATTGAAGCTTATCTAAGATCACCGTAGTTAATCTCTTTGAATATCGCCAACTTTTTTTTTTTTTTTTCCATTTCAATGGTTACGTTATATGGGCCTTCATTTGGGATCCAGCCAACTTAATCCACCTCTATCTACCTACCAAACCATTTTTTTAAGGCGGGCGTGGCTCAAACTGATAGCCTTTCAAAATAAAACAGCCCCAAAAAAATTATATCGCCTCTAAAAGAGAGTTTTGTAATCATATACAGATAAAACCAAATTACAGTAAGACAATAAAAAATGGAGGCTCATAAAGCATCAACACGCGCTAGTTTTACAAGAGAAAAATCTTTTTGAACACCAGACAAAAATTTCCCCGAAAAGTAAGAATATGGAAATAATGAAACTGACTGTGAGTCTGTAATTTGTTTCATTAAATCCAAATTACCTTTTACCATATTCATGTCTTTTTTTTTTTTTTTTTTTCAGTTGCACATTTTACATTTTTAGATTATTTGATTTTCAGTTTCAAATATGTTTTTAAGCGTTTAGCACTTGGAATGTTGCTTTTGAACTGCAAAACAGGACATAATCAGTCGTAATGGGTTTTGAAATATAAGTTTGTCCCAGACATCAACTGTCAAGCTGCAAATCTGGCCTATATAAGTGTTGGGTAACATTTGATTTAGTTCCTGCTCCTCTATCTCCCCAAAAGGCACTGGGGGAGGTTCCTAAATGTTTTTGTTCAGCTGTCAATCATCATTCTACGCCCCACCCGGTTCATCCCCCCCACAAAAAAAAGTGAAGATTTGAAAATGAAAAATAAAAGAAGTATAAAACAGAATATAATAAAACATCAAATTTCAAAATATCAATGGAAGTGAAAATTAATCAATGAATCTAAAATTAAAATGTAATTCAAATTATCAAAGTGCATCAAAATTATATTCAACCTAAGAAAACGTTTCATACAGTTATTTTTAATTTGAATATTGTTTTTCAAAATTCAAACTTTACACATCGATTGTCAGTTTTATTTTGTGAAGTGAAAAACGTTTTACGCTAATTTAACTCAAGTTTGAAGCAAATAGCAGTGAACAGAAAGTGCGACGAACTCTGCTCACTTCCGAATTATATTTTCCCACACCACAAGGAAACAAAAAAAATAAAATAACATCACATTCAGTTCAGCAGAGCAACACAAAACAATCGCAACACAAAACAATCGCTAATTCAGTTTCAAATTCAAGTTAGGGTAAAGTTAGATTTAAAAAATGCAGCATGTGGATGGAGCTTACTTCTCGGTTTGGTGTCCTGTGCCTTCGTACTGAGACAAATGATGTCATGTATATAGCACAGAGGCAGCATCATTTGGATGATTTTATTATTTATTTATTTTTAAGTCCAAAATGTGCCCAAACCGGACTTGAAGATGGAATGAAATGAGCTCATGATTGGCAGATGGAACAAAATGAGGTCATAATTAGCTGATGGAATGAAATGAGCTCATGACAGAGCAATTTGCCCACTTCCTTCTACAGTATGAAAATTATGTATTTATTTACTTCCCCTTCCTGACCTTTTAAAAAAATAGTCTTCAATACACACTAAATTTATGGAAATATTTTCTGTCCAGCATTGTGCAAAACATTAAATAGGACAGCTTTCATTTTGACATGGTCCTCGAACACTTTTGTGTGTTCAGCAGCAATTATTTTTTTTAGAAGGCATGTGGAAGCACTGTTAAACAATGCAGGCGTACATTTATTAATCTTCAATCTTTATATTGCCTTTATAGATGCTCGTGTTGTGAACTTTGATGCACTGTTGGAGGGGATGACAGCAGATAAGACAAAAGGTGCCGAGTCAGCACAAATGAAACATTTCCAAAGTCAAAGGGAAAATATATCAGCTTGAAAATAAAATACGGTAACCAAAAATTTTAACTTTTTAGTTTGATGGGTAACCACACCCACACTTATCTGCAGAATCCAGAAAATTCTGGATTTGTCCATTGGACAAAAAAAATAAACTTGGTACTAAAACTATGTACAAAGCAACCTGAGCAATGTACCAACATGTTTTAGCATGGTGGCTTATGACAACGTTAAAATGGGAAACGTGTTAACTTGACGTGAAACATCACTAGGTGAAATTCATCAAATTAGCAAAAACCGTGTCGCTGAAAAGTTAGTAAAAGCCAACAAGTAGTGAAGGTTAAAGATAACATTTATTGAGTACATCAGGTAGAAATGAACATTCAATACAATATCGATAACAAAATCAGAGCTCCACACAACGAGATATGAAGATTAAACAATCCAAGCCGGCAAAACAGGAAATGTCGCAATCCTGGCAAGTCAGTCCCACGTGATGTTGAGCATCCGACAACTAAGCTCCCACATCTTCTCCGCCACCTCTTCGTCTTTGCCTTCTGGCGAGCCTTCGGCGGGGGCGCAGTCCCTGCGGAAATAAGGAGGGGGGGGGGGGGGTGAGCGAGCAACGCCCGAACTTTTGGAGACTATGCGCCAACTTACATGTAGAATCCACCACTGTCCTCTTCCAGCGTGGGCTCCACGGCGCAGTAGATGGTGGTGCGGGCACCCTGCGCCGGCGTCTTAATCAAGGGTCTAATCACAGTTATCACAAAGCGTTGAGGCCGGTTCAGGTGGCGCCACAATTCCGTGTTGACCACACCCGGATGCACAGCGTACGTCGTCACGCCCGTGCCTAAAGACCACACAGCCAGGAGGTCAAAAACTGTTTGGATTGGCTACACAACATTAAATATTCCAGGAAATTTTTCATTGCATCAAACTTTAAAGCAAAAAATGTGCGCAGACCTTCCAAGCGTTTGGCGAGAGAGCGCGAGAAAAGCAAATTAGCCAGCTTGCTCTGAGAATACGCTTTGATCTTGTCGTAGGAGTGCTCGCTGTTGATGTCGTCAAATTTGATGGAGGTCCAAGCGTGAGCCATGGAGGACACTATCACTACACGGGCGGGAGACGAGCGCTTCAGGAGATCCAGCAGAAGGTACGTCAAGAGGAAGTGACCTGGTAGGGGGGGGGGCAAGTTTACTATGACCAAAACAGCCATGCATTCAAGTAACACTTTGTTTTGTGGAAAAAAGCAAACAGTCCTGAAGTAACCTGAAGTAACTCGTACGTCCTATCATGCTAATAATATCAGCAATCAAACGTAATATACGAACCATCAAGTGTGACGCAACGCAAACAATCGTCATAAAAGAGGCCGTAAGAATAGAGTCATAATAGTCGTAATCTCACGCTGTCGAGTGGCCTGACGATGTGCTAACGGGATGCCAACTACCAACAGCCATTTAGTTCTGTTAAAAAAAGGTCTGGAAATTTTTTTCAATATTCCAAAATCACCCACAATTTTCTGAATTTCATATTAAAATTCCTAAATTTAAGATTTCATTGACATGCAATGTGAAAAAATAAATAAATAAATCATTTACCCATGTGATTGACGCCAATGTGCATCTCAAAGCCATCGGCTGTTTTGCCGTAAGGACACATCATCACGCCAGCATTGTTGATCAGAATGTTCAGTTTGGACTCTCCTAAAATAAAATAATCATGACAGGAATGTTTGACAGCAATAAAGCAAATTAAAGGGGAGGCACCTCACCTTCATTTATGGCCTTTGCAAACTCTCGGATAGATTTGGTGTCAGCCATATCTAATTTCTTGCAAACCACGTCGTCATTGAGGGACCGGTCTCTAACTTCTGTGAGGGCCACCTGAGCTTTCTCCATGTCCCTGCAGGCCATGATCACTCTGGCACCTAACCACACACAATTGACATGGATTGATTAGCAACACCTGGAAAGTGATGGTCCGTAAAAACTAACTTCTTTAGAACACTTTCCACCATCTTAAGAATTTCACCAAAAAATAATATACATTTTTCCATTTCTATTTGATTGCCATTTATCCACTATTGTTCCAATGCAAAGTGACAAAATTATTGAAATAGTGTGACGATTACACAAGCACGCCCCCTAATTGATCAAATTAACATGAAAAATATTGTGGCTTAATTACGTCATCATATTTTTAAGTTTGATCCATCCAAATAAGAAACTACTACAAACTACAAAAGGACAAAAACAAAAAAAGCATGTCACGAAAATATCAAACCACAATACACGTTTTTAAAAATACAACTGTGTAAAAAGTTACTAAAATATTATGCTATTTTATGCACATTAAGCCTACCTAATGTTAAAAGAATGAATAACTCACACGAAAAAAATCTCAGGTACGTTTGATTTGGTCACACTGACCTCTGGTGGCCAGGTCGGCCGCCGCCTCCTTGCCGATGCCGGAGCTGGCCCCGGTAATGAGCACGGTTTTGCCATCTAGCCTCACGTCGCTGTTCCAGGGACCGCGGAACTGATCCCTGTCTCACAGCGAGTAAGTCAACCGGTAAAACATCTGTGGCGTTACTTTAACAAAAACTAACAATCGCGGCAAAACTTAAGATTTGGAAAAGTTTTAGAAACTTCTCCAGTGCCATCTTAACACGAAGAGCCTCACATGTAAAATATTGCTTTATTATTAAACATGAAATGATGACGATGATTACCAGCTGTATCGTCATTAATATGTTAAAGTTCTCACCTTAAATACTGCATGTTGCTTTCTTGAAGTCTTGAAGGAAAACAAGCAACAACAAATTATTAAAACGACTTCGTCCACCACGCCAAACCCGGCTATGCAGACCTGGCTTCCTTCAAATTGACACTCACGTTTGAGCCAATTAACGACGCGTTTAATGCCCTTGCTCGAACGTGATTGGTTAGGATCACAAGTGCCCGCTCTCAGAATATTTTTCATTACGACACACGCCGTGCCGAGGGAATTTCTTTTGATTAGAAATGTTTGAGGAAAAAAACACAAAACGTTTTAGTTCCATCAGCGAACAAAATAGCAATAAAATGTTACAGGTTGAGATAGTTGACTGACTCTCGTTTTAGCCAATCGGGACTTAGGTTAACGCCCTTGGATGAACGTGATTGGTTAGTGTGATAACGCAAATACTTCTGATTTAAAATACAAACTGTCGACACAATTTTTCTTTGGAAATGTTAAAAAACTGAATCTTTGGAGTCGTTTAGCGATAGAGACACGCTTAAAACATTTTAGTTTATTTTTTATCAGTGATTCTTAATTTATATATTATTGATTTGTGGACTTAAGACACGCAGGCGCACAATGCCCATGATGCGCGCATATATGTGTCCGCCAGAGGGCAGCAAATGCCAACTGATCAGCTGTTGTTTTAACCCTTTGTATGTTTTGTTCATGAACTGATTAACTGGTTACTTTGTTTTCAATTGAGACCTCTTTCTCGGTCTCTGCTGGGTAGACAAGCAGCTAAACTCGAATTGTTTGTGTTTGTTTGTGTTTTTTCTTGTTCTTGGGGCATTTTTTCAATGATTTACGGAGGTTTATTTTGTGCACACAAGGTCACTAGAAGAGGAAACTTAGCAGCTGATTGCTCGTCAGCAAACATTGACTTCCCATTTTTTTGCTTAACCAGTCAGAAAAGGAGTGTGGGAGTATGTGTGTGTGTGCGTGGGGAGTAAAGTCTGGCATTGTGAAACAAACTTGGGATAATTATTTCAGCATATGCTTACTGGAAGGAAGCAGGTAAACATTAACATGAAATCCAACAAGAACGAGAAAATGCAATTTCTTAAGAAATTGCGTATGAAGGCAAAAAAAAGATGAGTAAAAACTTGGGGAATGTTATGGAAAATCAATAGGCATAAGCTGAATAGTTTGAAGATGAAACAGTTTAAATCAGTTTAAAAAACAAACAGATGTAAGCGAATGCTGTCTTTCTCCACTCCTCGTTAAGATAGCACCACGCCCGACACGTCAGATTCGGGTCAAAAGTTTGAAACTCGAAAAAAAGATTTGAACCTGAAGAAAAAAAAAAAAAAAGATCAGAATCTGAAAAAACAAGTTGAACCTGAAAAAACAGGTGTGAATCTGAAAATATAAAACATTTAACAGAAAAAAAATCTTGAAAAATAAATGGAAGTGAAACTTGAAAATAAATATTTTATCGCCAAAAAATGTCAACCTAAAGTAAAAATACGTCTTCGCCTTCACACAACAAACAATATGGACTGTCAGAAGTACATTAGAAACATTTCACGGAGCAAATAATCCAAGTTAGGTTACAGTCGGAAGTAAGTAAAGATATAACTTTAACAAGCAATCAAATCATGACTTTAAGATTCATTAGGAAGGATGTTTGGGTCACCTGGAAAAAGGATCAGACTTTATTTAACCTCTTGCGCTGGCGCCACATTAGTAAATTCCCAGAGGCCCCAAAACAATGGGGCAGCGGGAGGATGCGCTGAATAAACCATGAGAACAATCCATTAGCTATAACGAGAATGACGCGGTTGCTCGATGGGACGCACGTTCTCTTATTTTGGCCCAGACGGGAAGTAAACACAAACAAACGAAACCATGTCCTGCACGGGTGGGCCTGGAACTAACATGTTCCGTATGACCTGCGAGTGCATGGAGGAGTGGGAGTTGTAAGGTTTCAATGCATCTGCGTGTGGAGTACGTTAAACCGACTAAATCAGATCGGGTACACTACTTGTTGAAGGTTAAGTTCATAACAAATCACTAGGTGGCGCTCTAACCCCTTACGCTATGTTCATTGTTAGGCCATGATAGTATGTATGTATGAATGTATGAATCCAGTTGCAAAGAAACAAATTGGCAAAATACAAAATGTAAAATACATTTAAAATAATAATATAAATCAGTCTAAATAAAAAATGTTTTTTAATTAAATCAATTGAAATTAAATTAAATTGAGGTCATGCTAGTCTGGAATCTTACGTCGACGACTACTACCTCTACCACCACTAATAATAATAATAAATGATTAAAATCTATAAATATATAAATAATGTGAAAATTTTAAAGAAAAAATATTGATGCTCGCACTGGTCAAACAATCCAAAGATTAACAAAAAAAAAAAAGACATTATTGTAGGGAGAAAAAAAGCTAGTGACTACTGAGCTCAACTGAGGTCAAAAGTTTATCTTCCAGAAGAACCGGAAAGAGCGAGTCCTGTTTACATGACAACAAAAGTCATCTCAAGGTCGAGTCCCTCTTTGGCCAAATGATAAACATCGTCATTATCTTCATCCATTGCCACCTTTCATGCTACACTAACTTCAGTCGGACAGTTGGCGCCCCATGCGTTTGTGTGTGTGTGTGTGTGTGTGTGTGTGTGTGTGTGTGTGTGTGTGTGTGTGTGCGTCTGTGTGTGTGTGAGACCTCACGGAGGTGCTGTGATTCCGTGTACAGTATACACACAATGGATACACACACACTAATGGCCTTCTGATAGCAATTATTATAGCACAAACACACATGCGAGTCATTTTCTCTCGACTGCATGCAAGCACACATTTGAGCTTTTAAAACCGCTTCGCCCCAATTCGCGTGAATCTGCATCAACCACCCAAATGCAGTGCAAAATAACAACTGTTTTCCTTCTGTGCCACCTGATATGGTTGCAAATAAATAAAAAGAAAAATGAAGAAAAAATTGAAAAAAATAAATAAATTAATATTTTATTGTTTGTATTTTTCACTATAGTTTTTTTAAATTTTGGGTTTACTATTTTGAATTATATATTTTTTTTTATTGTATACTTTTGTGTTTTTTACTTCCGTATATAGTTGCAAATGCAAAAGGTAATGTTATTCAAATAATGGGGCAGCCCTATGTGTCTTGGTTTGGCCTTTTTTTTCTTTATTTATTTTTTTATGTCATTCAGGTTGCGGTACTTTTTTTGTTTGTTGAATTGATTGTGCCTTTCTTGATTCCTAAAAAGGTTCCTAATGGACTTCAAGAACCCTGCTGTTAGGCTAACAAAATAATTAATTTGAATTTGTTTGATTTGTTTCCGGACAGGAAACAGCAACAGCACAGGGCTTGCACTCAATCACTTTGTGACAATTGACAGCCAGCTGAGCAAGTGCAGAACTTTTATTACCGGCTTCAAAAAGATGCTTGTGTCCTTAAACAGACCTTTAGCAGCACCATTTTTAAGGTAATATCATTCATTTGATTTGATCTTATTTGCTAGCCTTTGCTGTCTTTTTTCTGCTTTCCTTCACTCCACTCTTGTCCCTTTTCTTTTTGCCTGTTTTCACAGTACGAGCGTGTCAAACAAAAGAAAAAGGCCCCACTGGAAGAGACCACATGGTGGGCTTCATACGCCGGGCCAAGATCCGAGCAGATGAGAGCCATTAATATTCCCGTGGCATCCCAGATCACTTGCCGTTGCCAAGGAAGCCGGGCAACAATTTGTCCCTTCCACTATTCCACAAGGTCAGTTGAACTGTGCAAAGCTCCACACTCAAGTGCCGGTGCAAACCTCCAACTAGCGTCCATGGGGCTTTGTTATGATTATGCTAGCATTAAGCTAGTATTGCTCATAAACTAGCCCTCGAGTGCCAGGATTACAAACGCCTTCTGGCGATAATGAGATCCACTTCCCCGACCGGCGACCTTTACTCAATAATAAGAGCTAGCGGCCCGCTTAAGCCGAAACCGCGCGCCTTTTTCCGAGCCGTAAGACTCAAGCGCAAAGCGGCTCGACATAAATGCGCGCAATACGATAAAACCGCTTATCGATCCGCGTCGGCACACTCGGACTTTTGTTCGTCGAAGTCCGTTCGCAGGAAGCGGGCGGCTGTAATCCTGGGCCGAGGCGCCAACGTGGCTTGTTATGACTGCAAATAGGAGCGGTTGACCCTTATTTAGCACGCGCTCATCTGTTTAGACAGCAGCGCATTATGCGCTCGGCAACTTTCGTCCAGTTGTTTTCATGAGTGTCGTTTCATTTCAATCAACAGCTTCATTAGCGTCTCTATGTTTAAGCTAGCAACGATGGAGGCCTGTGAGTTTGCTTTGCCAACATTCTCTCACACACACACACACACACACACACACACACACACACACACACACACACACACACACACACTAACATAAAACCAATCGTAATAAGCTAATAAAGAATAAAAACGTCTAGATAAATGTGACTAAGTAAACATACACTTTTGCCGCCATAGAATATGCACACACTAAAAGGACAAGGAGCAACACACTTAATGAGCCACAATCATCCTTATCTACAAACATACATCAATTTTCTGAAGCGCTTATCCTCACGAGGGTCGCAGGCCGCAGCTCAGCGAACATATCCGTGCGCACACACACCGTTACATCATTTCAATGACCCAAATTTTAATCGGCGTCTCCTGTTCAAGTGGAGCCGACGGAATGAGTTGAAGTTTGATTGCCGTTTAGATCCTAAATGTGATGATTTCAGGGGAAAGCCAAAGTTATCCAAATTCAAAGTTAAAGAAGTGAACTAAAGTACGAAAGACGTCGACTTAGCGAGAGCATATTTTATCGCGAGGCCTTATCGTGACAGCGTGTAGGGGACGTGTGGACCGCGCCCGACGGCGTTCCCACAACTGTTCGGCGTGAAAAGTGATTTCCCACCCGGTTAAAAAGTAACACCAAGCGGTCAACCATTAACCACCGAACAAAATTATTGGGACACCAACAGAAGGTTAGGGGGGTGGAGTTTTTCCCACTCCTTGTGGAATTGAATGTGTTCTAAAAATGGATTAATTAGGAAAAAAACGAAATAAAAATTTGATTAAGGCAAAGCTTTGTTGTTTGGAGTAGATAAGGCATCATCATCTTTATTTGATGTTGACTCGGACTCGACCCCGCCGATTAAAATTGTCACTCAAGCCATTTCCCGTTTTGCCATCCGTCCTCGCTCGAGTGACATTGAACGATTTGTTTACAAGCTATCTTTTGGAAATACACGTGTGAAAAGATTTTCAGAATGTCGCAACATCACCTGACATGAGCGGCAAGGCTGCAAGATGGCGACACGCGATGCTTTGACAAGATGTTGGTGCTGATGCTGGTGATGTAATATCTTATGTAATATATGCCCCTCCTCCTAAAAAAAAAAATGGGTGAAATGAAGCTGAGCTGATGCAGGCAATGTGAATTTTTTCGGGCAGGCAAAAAATATGAGATTGTGTCTTTTTATATTTTTAAAATATATACAAATATGTCTAATTTCCCTAAAAGAATTCCCATGCCGCTTATGTTATGAAAGACTGCGGGAAGAAATTAGGGGCCCCAAATTCCCTTCGGACGAGCGCCCTGATGGATGTCAGGAAATTCCTCGTTTACAAACGTCACTGTAAAGACAAGATGGCGTCTGTGATTGTCGAAGCAAGCCAAAATAGGATGTCGTTGATGCCTGGATAACGTTCGTCACCCCCATGGGCAACAGACGCACAACGCTGAGAACATAGATGGCAGATAGCACAAGAATGTGCACCTGCATCTTCATTTTTAGAAGCGTTTTATAGTTTTACAAAAAAGAACCACTCTTGACTCTTTGCGTGTTTTTCTTATTTTCTGTTGGCATCCCAATACTTTTGGACAAATATCACAAATGGACCGCTTGTAGTTTTTCAAAACCATATTTATATATATTTTTTTTTTTACTTCCTGTTGGTGTCCCAATACCTTTGCCCATACCGCACAGGCGTGTAGATGGCAGTTAAAAGATAAAAACACAACTATTGACATCGAACAAGTATATTTCCACTTCCCGATTGACAGAATACACATTTGGCATTTCTAAAGGCGTCCCGATATTTTGGTCAAACTGCTCGATGCCACCGCAGCTATGCCAGGCGGTAACGTGAGAGCGGTGACCTCGTGAGCGCGCCCGCGTGTGTGTGGCCAGGAAACTTTACTCCCGTGAGTAACGCAATCTCTCCTCCTTAGCAACCGGTGAGCGCAGGAGACAAATCTGACCCACTCTCGGACGCGCTCGGTCGTAGCTAATCAAGTACCGGTCAATGAGTGCGATTGTTCTTCCTCTTTTAATGGCTTAACACACAAAAACTCTTTCTTCTTCTGGTGAGAGCAGTAAGAGGAGAATTTGGGGAGCGAGGCATCAACAAGGCCCTTGATTAGCATGCTAACATATTAGCATACACATTTGGAAAAGAAAACAATGTCTCGATACCTTTCGAGAAAATGTCAAACGTTGACCCGAGTGTCACACTTTCGCCCTGATGACGCCCCCGAGATTGGGCACACGCGTGTCCATAGCGAGGAGATATGGAATCCGACATGCGCTCCTTTAACTTTATCTCGAGGGAAGCATGCTGTGATAGTATCCGAGTGGAAGAATACGCTTTGTGACAATTGACGTTTCACCACTGTGCAAAATTCAAATGCAATTGTAGTCTTAATAAATAAAATATCCACGTATAGAAATGGGAGTTGACTATTTATGGCTAATGTAAGTAAGACACAATAGAAATCTTACTTCTACTCTCGTTTAGTCTCTTGTGGGCTTTTCGCATGATCACATGCCAGGCGACATGTATGTCAGCCCAGTGACCTGCTCGATTGCGCAACAGGATGCAAAAGCCCACAGGGTCCATCTGTCTGACCGTGTGTGTGTGTGTGTGTGTGTGTGTGTGTGTGTGTGTGTGTGTGTGTGTGTGTGTGTGTGTGTGTGTGTGTGTGTGTGTGTGTGTGTGTGTCCATATCAAATGAATCAATACAATCTATGCAAACAGTTTTAGTTCATGGCACTGTTAAAATATTGATTTCACCTTGGGGGAAAAAAAATAACTTTGCATTAGTATGTGAGGCAAAAAAATAAGAGGGCACGTGTGTCTGTGTGTGTGTGTGTGTGTGTGTGTGTGTGTGTGTGTGTGTGTGTGTGTGTGTGTGTGTGTGTGTGTGTGTGTGTGTGTGTCACATGATAGCCCCCAGCAAGGTTATCCAGCTGTCACAACAGATCAAACACAAAACACACACACACACAATAAAAAAATACTCTGTCACTGTGTTAGCAATTTCGTCGATGATATGAACTTGTGAATTTTTAAATTGAACTTGTAATCTATTTTTTTTATTATTATTATTTTCAACCACCTTGAGTTATGTAATCCAATCCAATCAATAAAATATGACAAACCACTCAAAACTTCTTTCACAACTTTTATGTAACAGGTCGAATGTCCATTTCATAGAATAACAATAAGACAGACAACTTCTGAACAGGGTTTAACAACCACTGGCGTCAATCAAAATAAAACCAATAAGGCATCTAATTTGTCATAAAAATGTTTTAATTACAATCTCTCTTTAGCGCTTGAACGTCTCATCTCATCTCTTGGCAGCTTCTCGTCTTCTTCCTTGCATCTTCTTCTTTTTTTAAAGTATTATTGCAATTGCACATTTTTGTTTTGGACACATAATAATTCATTTCAATTTCTTTCCACATAGAGCAGTCGATGGTTCGGTAAAGTGACGTCTGATAAGTGCTCCACGGGACACAAACACAATTCCATGAAGGAATATTGGACGGAGGAAAGACACGTGAGCGTTGGTGCGCACTGTCATGCCGTGGCTAAAAGGAGGTAGGAGAACGTGGCTAGTGTGGCGGTCAAAAGGGCAACTGGGGGGGGTGCGGGGGCACAATGCGCCATCTGAGTTTGGATTTGGAATATTTTGGGTGGAAATTTTATGACGGCTGATTGCGATGGCGCAGTTTTACTTGTGTCAGTTTGCGTTGGGCGTTCACTTGAAGACAGCGCGCACATGGCGGCCCTTGAGCGGCTGCGGCGGGCGGTAGTTGTCCACCATGCAACATTCGGGCTCCCCCTCGGCCGAGAACAGCAGGCTGCGGAATTTGTCCATCTGCGGAGAGAAGACGATTAGAAGAAATGAATGCTAAAACCAAAACTAGAAAAAACTACAACTGATCGTTGCATTTGGGCCAAAACAGAGCCGCTCTTTCTTCTTTACAAGCGTGACTCTAACAAAGAAGCATTTGTACGCAAGGCGCTACCTGAGCCGAGCTGACGCTGATGGTATCCTTGCAGACGATCCAGGTGACGCTCTCCAGCAGAGGGGGCGTGGTCAGGGACCCTTCGTACGTCCAGTAGTCCAGGCAGGAAGGCAGCAAGCTGCTTGGATCGAAGCCCTTGAACGTGGTCTGCTTGCCCTGAGGGAGGGAAGGGGGGGCATTAGGATCACCTGATGCTAACTCAAGCCACCTCCACGGGAACATACTTTGGTCTTGATGGCACCAAAGGCGTCCAGAACCTTCTGAAGACTGGCGTTTTCATCACCGATCTAGGACGCGATAATTGTTAACGAACCATGTTCAGATGGTGAAGTTTGAGTTTTCGTACAAACCTGCAAGAAAACTCCCACCACGGCGAGTCCGTCGGGTTTGCTCGCAGCTTCGCCGAAGTTACCATATTTGGTGTTCCAGTGCACCAGATGAAGCTGTGAAAACAAATCCCAACATATTTTTAGCAATCTTCATCTTCATTTTTAGCAATGTCATCTTTACCTCCGCAGGGTACTTGTTCCCGGACACCGTATGCTCCGAGCCCTTGTCATCAGAAGCCCCCCAGTGGAAGTGGAACTGCTTGAGCCGATACACCCCCGAGATGGGCCCGCCGGTCAAAACTGCGGGCGGAGAGACGGACAGAGAGAAAGAGAGACGGGAACGTTGAATGTTGAGAATGACAGCGACAGGCGACAACAACGACACGAGGCCTCCTGCTGTGAACCTGAGGTTGGATTTAACATCTTCTCGCGACAATTTCAAACACGCCTCATCATAACTGCATGTGTTGCGCAACCTCCATTGAGCAAAGACATGTAAAAAAAAAAAAAATCACGGCACACTAACCTGTGTTTAAATAGTTAAAGATATCTAGAGAATTTAAAAGGGGTCAAATTGCAAAATATATATATTTGCCTGTAGGATAATATGCGTAATAATGGCAACTCTTTGTATATGATGTGTCATCTTCATATTTGGGTCACAGGATGCGTGACTAAATGTCACAAAGCCAACACCTAGGTGGAAACACGCACACGGAAAGCCTGGACGCACTTGTTTGTATTTGCACCGAAGCAGCGGGCCGCCGTAGATTATGTAACCTTAATCTCAGTTGGCAAGCGCACATGTAATCTGGATAAGCGACGGTTTAAAAATACACACAAATGATCTATTTGTATCTTTACAAAAGAATATTCATTGTGAGATTTTAACGGTTAAAATATCATTTTGGACCAATTTCCAATCCGTCCACCCATTTGTTGACGTTCCTAAAAATATCGATCGAAGGTGTTCCTATTTTTAGGGCGCTTTGACCTTCTTTGAGACGATTGCGGTGGGGGAAGGTTTACTTGAGGTGACATTAACAATTCAGTCACCGTCTGCATGCATGCTTTGTTCTTGGGGGGGGCTAAAATGAAGCCCTCCTCTCTCCCAAACCCTCCAGCGGGAAGAATGAGCTTTTCTTGTACACTTACAGTATTACAAATACAATGAACCCATACAGAACATTTTAGGAAATAAAATGTAAATTGTCAGAGGGAAAAGGGCCAAAAAGAAAAAAAAGGAAATAAACTGCCTGCAGGAATAAATTGTGGATGACGTCACTGATGCGTGCATGCATGCATGCATGCAAAAAAAAAAAAAAAATCTGACTGCAGCGATGTCCGAATCATAAAACATGAAAATAAAAATGTGTTTAGTACTCACCGGAGCTGTCCTTATCATCGCTGAAGGTCACCTGGAAGGAGTGTCCGTTGTTGAGGATGTCCAAGCAGGTGCCCGGATCGTACTTGAGGCTGAGCGGCTTGAGCGCACCGTCGTATGACGCCAGGCCGGGATTGATGTCGATGGGCGACTGCCGCGGACCATCGGCGATGGGGAAACTGGCTGACCACTTGTCGGGACCTAAGGTAGGATAGAAAACACCAATAAATAAATGCTACAAATGCGTGGATTTTACGCGCGTCTCCCTGTGCACGAATGCAACATCTGCGCGCGCAATGAAGGCCAAGTGTGGGCTCACCGTTATTAGCGGCGTATCCCCACGCGTGAGACATGTTGTCACTTGGAGTGGATGCGGCTTCTTTCTAAGCAATCCTGAAAACAGAGCACTGGTGCCCCCCAACAACTGACAGCCGCGCGGCGCCTTATATATAAATATACGCGGACTCCCCCAGCCTCCCCCCCCCCCCCTTCACGTTCCCCGACTCTTCCTCCTCCTCCTCCTACACCGGCTTTCCAGGCGTGCTGTAGCTCTCTCTCTCTCTCTCTCTCTCTCTCTCTCTCTCTCTCTCTCTCTCTCTCGTTCCCTCCCTCTCTCTCCGAACCCTAACGCTAATCCAATCGCGTTACCCGAGCCGAACCCATGCCCACGAATTCAGATGATGATCCCATCATATCCTCGTCCGCTCCATTGTCTTTCGTCTCATCGCTTTCCCAGTCTCGCTTGCATCACGTTTAAATAAACATAAAAAAAAAAAAAAAAAAAGACGCAATCATGATAACGATTGCAATTGGCTGGCAACCAGTTCAGGATGCACAGAGACCGCTGGGAGAGACTCCAGCGCACCCATTATGAGAATAAGCGAGTCACAAAATGGATAGATAATAATGGCAATAACGAAATCTGTCTAATTCTCAGTTCGGAACCGGGGTGAGTGCAGATAAATCCAAACGGCTTGAAGTCATGACCTTCAAACACGACTGAAGCTGCTTCAAGCATGGCGGTTACATATTGTATAATACACATTTGCAATGCACACACAGCCAGGCTCGTTAGGCAGGCTTTTCTGTGATACAATAGCTCCACCTGCAGGCAACTGATGAAAATGCGGGCCTGGAGGACCTTTAAAAAAAAAAAATAGACGCGTCATATTGATGATGTCATCAAAAAAGGACGCTACTCCGGAATACAAAACAGAAAAACGTGGAACGCACGCAAGTTACGTTTAAGTATTGTTTTCGGGTCGTTCATCCAAAAAACACAAGCTGTACAGGTAAATGGATCGCGGCACTATTTTCCTATTTAAAAAAAAAAACGCCAGCCTCTGTCGATAAAACATGAAATAACACACTTGGGTTTACTATTAGCATGTAGCTGTAGCTTCTGTCAAATTGTCCTGTGTTTTTCTGGAAGAACAGCAGAAGTTCTTGGTGAATTACAACCGAGTGGTGGTACCCTAATCCCCCCTACACACACACTTAACCTTCCCCTCTGTCTTTGTAGGGTAACATGGGTAAAAACAAACCAAAAGGCAAGAAGCAACCAAATGTTTTTCAAGTGGCAGCGAACAAGCACCTAAAGGCCAAAAACAAAGCGAAGCCCATCCGGACCAAGCTGAAACACGTAAGGTCCATCTCGTCTTCATCGCATGGTCATTTTTAAAGAATTATACTGAATGTTATTTTTCTATTATCATCTCAGATCAATGCTGTGAAAAATGAGAAGGTAGAGAACCTTAACCAAATGTTCTCGCAAGTACAGAAGGACGTCAGCGTTTCCAAACGCGTCACTGCAGAAGAAAAGAAACCAGCACAGCAGGTGAAGTCCAACAGGCATTTTTATTTGATTATGTCATGATAAAAATTGTCATCCTTGTTTCTTTCTTTAGAATCTCAAAGAACCACCAAAGGAGCCAGTAAATGTTGACAGTGCTGCTCAGCTTTTCTCTCAGCTTTGATGGATTTCAGTTGTTGTGTACATGTGATTGATATTTTTACCCACTTTATATTGTAAATATCCATATAACTGTCATTAAATGCCATTATTTAAATTACCAATTACTTTGTGTACAAATATATCATTACTTTTTGTACAAATATATCATTACTGCTCTATTGGGAGAGTGTGTGTGTGTTGGTTGTGTGGGTCAAAGTCAGCTTTATTGTCAATTTCTTCACATGGCAAGACACAAGAGATCGAAATTTCATTTCCCACTATCCCACGGTGACAAGACATTCAAGAAAACATCCAAGAAAACAACACAAAAAGTAAAAACAAGAAGGCACATACAATGAATAATTAAGAGCAATGAATAAATGATAAATAAGAGGAGCAAAAATGGAGCAAGTGTGCATACAGCAGACAGTCAGAATATAGCACGAGACTAGTGTAAGGCAGCCAACGTGGCCCAAAAGGTCAGAACGTTATGCAGGATCCAGTCTGGAGTATGAAGCTGTTGGAGAGTCTGGTGGTGCAGGAGCGCAGGCATCTGTACGTCTTCCGCGTGGATTTTACGCGCGCCTCCCTGTGCACGAATGCAAGGGCAGCAGCTGACTATCACCAACAAAGTTTTGTCCACCTCGTCCGCATTGCTGAAGCTTGCTAGAAAAGGCTGCCTCAAGATGCCGTACAGCAGCGACTCCTAGTGGGCACAAACAATAACAAACTCCTTGACTTTTCAAAATACCTTCCACACTAGTGATGTGCATTCCAGTTCTTTCAAGTGAAAAGTATCTTTAGAATCTGTTCAATCAAAAGATTCGTTCAAATGAATCGTTCAACGTTCAAAAGTGGCACACCCGCCCTCACCCCCACTTTCTGATTGGCTGTCTGATCTGTGACGTCACTCGGACACTCTATTAGGTACACCGCCATTTTCAGGTGTACCTAATCACAGGCCACTTCATTAGGGAAAAATCATGGTCAAAATTTAAATGAAAGTGAAAAGTGCCACACCCAAACAACCCCCCACTTTCTGATTGGCTGGTCGATCTGTGACGTCACACGGACACAGGTGTACCTAATCACTTCATTAGGGAAAAAGTTTAAGTGAAAGTGAAAAGTGCCACACCCGCCCTCACCCCCACTTTCTGATTGGCTGATTGATCTGTGACGTCACTCGGACACTCCATTAGGTACACCGCTATTTTCAGGTGTACCTATTCACAGGCCACTTCATTAGGGAAAAATCATGGTCAAAATTTAAATGAAAGTGAAAAGTGCCACACCCAAACAACCCCCCACTTTCTGATTGGCTGGTCGATCTGTGACGTCACACGGACACAGGTGTACCTAATCACTTCATTAGGGAAAAAGTTTAAGTGAAAGTGAAAAGTGCCACACCCACCCTCACCCCCACTTTCTGATTGGCTGGTTAATCTGTGACGTCACTCGGACACTCTATTAGGTACACCGCCATTTTCAGGTGTACCTAATCACAGGCCACTTCATTAGGGAAAAATCATGGTCAAAATTTAAATGAAAGTGAAAAGTGCCACACCCAAACAACCCCCCACTTTCTGATTGGCTGGTCGATCTGTGACGTCACACGGACACAGGTGTACCTAATCACTTCATTAGGGAAAAAGTTTAAGTGAAAGTGAAAAGTGCCACACCCGCCCTCACCCCCACTTTCTGATTGGCTGGTTAATCTGTGACGTCACTCGGACACTCTATTAGGTACACCGCCATTTTCAGGTGTACCTAATCACAGGCCACTTCATTAGGGAAAAATCATGGTCAAAATTTAAATGAAAGTGAAAAGTGCCACACCCAAACAACCCCCCACTTTCTGATTGGCTGGTCGATCTGTGACGTCACACGGACACAGGTGTACCTAATCACTTCATTAGGGAAAAAGTTTAAGTGAAAGTGAAAAGTGCCACACCCGCCCTCACCCCCACTTTCTGATTGGCTGGTTAATCTGTGACGTCACTCGGACACTCTATTAGGTACACCGCCATTTTCAGGTGTACCTAATCACAGGCCACTTCATTAGGGAAAAATCATGGTCAAAATTTAAATGAAAGTGAAAAGTGCCACACCCAAACAACCCCCCACTTTCTGATTGGCTGGTCGATCTGTGACGTCACTTGGACACTCCATTAAGTACACCGCCATTTTCAGGTGTACCTAATAACAGGCCACGTCATTACTCACTCGAAAGCCCAAATGGTAACAACCTGAAGAGCTAGCTGCTCGCTAAAGCGGAAGTGTACGGTAGCCGAGAAAGCTCAATTCAAATCACATAAAAGCGCCTCTTAGGAAACTTGCACAAAAGACACTCACTCCACTCCACTCGTTCTTTTGAACGAATCGTTCACTCACGAGCCAACACTATTCCACACCCACTGTGGAAATTATCATGGTAGTCTACCAATATAGTATATTTAAAAGAGTATATACAGGTATATATTATAAAATGAAACATAATTGATATATTGGTGGTCTTAAAAAGGAGGCACTAATACATTATATCCTGCCGCCTCAGAATTGGCTCACAATGGGCGCGCTAGTAGAGTTAGCAGGCTTGTCGAAAGGCAGTCAGTTAGCCATGCTACTATGCTAGCGCCACGGCATTTATGTACGTCATTGTCATCGCCATATTTGATGAGGCAAAGTGGAGCGATTGAATAGGACGCCCCAGTAATTTACCAATTGGGAAAAAATATACAGTAAATCAAAGATTTTTATCTTGGGATAAAAATCTATCAATTTCAGATTCACAGCAAGGAGACATCTTTATTTTTTTATTTTTTTTATATGTTACGTACACACGACGTCTATGTCATCTTCCGCTTCCGAGTCGCATGCGTGCACCCATTGCAGAACCTCGGTCAAAGATGGCGGGTCCACTGTGGCGGCGATGCCAGAGGTGGATCGTCGGTCGTGTCGCTGCGAATTTACGAGAAGCACAGTGGCACTTCTCCAGGCTCGGACCCGCGTCCGAGGCTGCTGTGTCAGCAGGGAACTCGTGGCGAAATGACGAGGTGAGTTTGCCGCGATTGTGGGCGCTGTCAGAGAGGGGAAGGAAGGTCATTTGTAGTTACACAATTGTAATAACAGAATAGTTTTGACTTATATGGGGTATTTGAGAACTAAAGTCCTGTTTATATCCTTTAAACATTCTTCATTATAGTTTAAATTTTCTGGTCAGAAGTTGTACTTGACATACTACGTTCATTATACCTTCATTCATTGTCATTTATGTGTAAAAAAAAAAAAAAAGGTTCTAAATTGTCACATGCGTAATGCTGAGCGATATTAATAGAATCAAATAGACTTAACGCATTTCTTGTAAATATTCTGCACATTATTTATTTTATGACTTTCAACAATTTTACTGGGGGATGTTTGACCTTCCTGAGATCATACATAGGTGTGTTCATGTGGCTGCCTGCTGACGTTGCAATAAAAAAAAAAAAATCTATTTTATTATGGGATGAGATGCCTGATTATTTTTGCCCCCTTTTAGATTCCGCCATCATTACAATTTAACCAGAGAACCCTTCCCAGGTTAACATCCAGTCCGTTATCTCTCACCAGGTGAGACTTGATGATTCTAACGTGATTTAATTTTATTATACTGTATTTCTAAATGTTTCTTTTCCATGCAGACACAGGTATCCAGCATGTTCCTGGAGGAAGATTCACAGTGATGCCAAACCCAAAGACCCCTTCACACTCGCTCAGAAAGACTTGACCAGCTTATACGATGACATCAAAAAGGTAAATATAAATAAAAGGTAAAAATGCACGTAGGCCACTTGATTAGGTCGCCCTGCTCACACTCGCACGTTTTTTTTAAAAATTTTGTCCCAGGAATTATTTGTTTCCAAAGAAGAGCTCAAGTCTTTATGTGATTACTACTTTGACGGAAAGGGCAAAGCCATTCGGCCAATGATTGTCATCCTGATGGCACGTGCCCTCAACATCCATAGCAACCAAGCAGGGTAAAAAAAAAATACACGCACACGTTTAGTAAGCATGATGTGTGATATGATGGTGTGTAATATGTCGTCTGTGGGGTCGTGTAGAGACTTACTCCCGGGTCAGCGCGCCGTGGCCATGATCTCGGAGATGATCCACACGGCCAGCCTAGTGCACGATGACGTCATCGACGGCTCGGACAAGCGGCGGGGGAAGAGGACTATCAATGACCTGTGGGGTGAAAAAAAGGTGCATGTAGAATAGCACTCACTCTGGTCGCCTTCCTGTGGCATGTTTTTTTTTTTTTTTTTGACTGTCATGTCCCCAAAGGCCATCTTGGCGGGCGACTTCATCTTGTCGGCCGCTTCCATGGCCCTGGCTCGCATCGGCAACATCACCGTGGTCAAGGTGTTGGCGCAGGTTATTGAAGACCTTGTCAGAGGTAAAAGTAAAAATTGCTTAAGTGTGTGTATTTTCACTTTTTCAGTATTTACTAAAGCACAGTGGTTGATTTTTTTTTTTTTGTTGTGGCACAGGTGAATTCATGCAGCTGGGCTCCAAAGAAAATGAGAGTGAACGCTTCAAGCACTACTTGGACAAGACATTCAAGAAGACGGCCAGCCTCATCGCCAACAGTTGCAAAGCAGTATGTACGTTCTGTCTGCACGACACCCCCCCCAACATCTCTTCAGCTGTCTCAATGTCATTCCTGTTTTAATCTCATCTCACCGCAGGTGTCCATTTTGGTCAACGCGGACCCTGACGTACACGAGATTGCTTACCAGTATGGAAGGAATGTCGGGATCGCCTTTCAGGTACTATCAGGAAAAACATGAAAATATAGTGCTCAGATATCATTCATTGCTAGCTCAGTTAAAATGAGTGAATGAGTTAAATCATTTGTTTGCAGCTGGTGGATGACGTTTTGGACTTCACGGCAGGCGCCAGCCAGTTGGGAAAACCATCAGCCGCGGACCTCAAATTGGGCTTGGCCACAGGACCCGTTTTGTTCGCTTGTCAGCAGGTCAGCTTCGCCACAACTCGACCAAATATTTTTTTTTATAGTATAAATGAAACGATCATTCAATTTGTCAGTTCCCGGAGCTGCACGCTATGATCATGAGACGCTTCAGCTCCAAAGGGGATGTTGACCGAGCCTGGCAGTACGTTGTCCAGGTACCCCCAAATTGTCCATATTTTATTATCCTTACTATAATTGCTTCAATCAAGTGTCTTCAATTGTGTGAGCAGAGTGACGGAGTGCAGCAGACCAACTTCCTGGCGCGCCGTTACTGCCAGGAGGCCATCCGACACATCAGCCGGTTGCGCCCGTCGGCCGAGAGGGACGCCCTCATCGCGCTCACTCACACGGTGCTCGCCAGGGACAAGTAAGGCGCAACCGGAGGGGCTTCGCCTCAGGCAGCTAGCCGTGCCCCTTCCTCTCCATCATTCAAGATCTGCCATCAATAACCTCTCTTTCTACCTCGACACAAAGAGCGAGTCACGTTTGACAGCCGTGCAGGCCGTTTATTAGATACCCTCATATACAGTGTAACTCGATGGTTATTTAAATACTCCGCATGGTATCAGTGAAGCACTGAGCTAAATATATTGCTACATCATGTACTGTACTGTAAACGCAAATGTGTGTGTACTGTGGAGTCATTACCGCTTGGGCTCCGTCCGCACTTGAAATCTTACCGAAGTGTCCAATCACGGCCTTAACATCTGCAACCACTGATCAATAAACATTTTTTTTTTATTTTATTGCAAAACTTACCATGTGTGTTGATGAATCCTCATGTGTGTTTGTTGTCATACATAGAACTGTTTATTATAAAAGGCTGTACATTAATTTTTAAATCAACATATTTTACACAAATGAAGAGCAGAGTTGACTTGAAGCCAAATTTTCTGGTTGGATGCACACAAAAAAAAATATGAAGGAACAAATGAAAACAAGACCTGGTCTGAACTCAACGCAAACAACTGAATGAAAATTGGTAGGACTCAACGTGGCTGCTTGTCAAGAGCAAAGAAAAAGTTGGTCTTTACATTTTTTTTAACTTCTAACTAACATTATGCTAAATTTACTTTGCATGGCCACCACTGAAGAAAAGATGAGGTTATGCTTATCAATTCATCTAAACATTGTCTGCGTCACGCTTCGATGCGAAACATTTCCTGTCGTCAAATATGCTGCATGACAAAACCAAACCAAAGGCGAACCGGTACTAACATTCCAGAGAATATTTTTTTTTTTTTGCATTAAAGGATGCTAATGTGTGAACGCAGCAAATGTGTTTAATTTTTGAGGCCTGCTGGAAATCTGCATTTTTTTTTAAGTTCAGTGATTCAACAGAAATACAAATTATAAAAAAGGTGAATAAATTTACAACATAATGGCAATAGCAATAAACTGAAGTTAATATCGTGAAGGTTGGCATGCTTTTTTTTTTTCTAAATGGTTCTTCTCTCAGGGAGGAAGTATTGAGTTAACTCAATTTACAGCATAGAGAGAACCCCGCTGACTGATTCTTTTTTTTTTTTTTTTTACACATTTCCATCAAAGCTACTTGTTGGAGCAGCCGGCCATCTTTGCACATCCTTCAATTGTTGTTGTCTGTCCACCCACGTAGAAAAGCCCCCAATACAGTGACCCCCCCCAACACTAAATTGCAGCTCATTATTTGTGCAGGCCGAACAGTCTCAGATTTTAAACCACTTTTTTTTTTTTTTTTTTTGGTGTGGCCCGTGTCTGGTCCTCTCTAGATCGCGGGTGTGTCTGGAACGTATCCCTGGCAAGCGGGGTTTCACCGTAGACTACTTGTACAGTTTTTCATCTAGCTTGATCGCGTTTCAGTCGGCGTAGTGTATGATACTTTCCACATAGTTGCCGGGGAAGAGGCCGGTGACTCCGCCGCTGACGCCCTCGTACCAGCCGTCGTCGTTCTTCTTCATCACGTAGATGATGGCGCCCTCCATGAAGGACAGCTCGTCATCTTTATCCTTGCTGTAGTCGTAGATGGCCACCACTGCCGGGAGAAGGCGGAGACTCACGTTGAGGACACTTCAGAATAGCAAAATTGAGAGAAATCTCCGACCACCGACCTTTTTCGACGTAGTTCTTGGGTGCCCAATGGGGGTCTCCGTCGGCATAAGGGTCGTTGTAGTGCACCACTGAGGCATCCTCCTCCTCGTAGTCCACCGGGGGAGGGGGTGGCGGCGGGGGGGACTCGTCGAACAAGGCCAGGTCGTCCGGGGGTGGCGGTGGGGGCGGAGTCGGGGTGTCGGAGACTGCAGGGCGAGCGACGCGGCGTCAGTGACATGGGGATTGTGAGGTCAAGGGGTCAGTGGCATGACGATGCACATGCACGACTTACATGCAAATTTGAAGAAAAGTATTTTTTTCTTTTGACCAAGGGAGGGGGGAAAAAAAAAAGCCACACCAATGTGGGACATGCGTGTCTTTCATTCGACGGAACGCTACGTTGAGACCATTACTACTAATCATGCAGCTACCATGCAAGGATGACATTTGGTTGGGAACTTGTTGAAGGAATAGTCGTGGAAGACTATTTTAATTTAGGTTTCTTAGATCAGGATTTAAATAATAAATACATGAATTATGAATAAGAATTTGGTGTTCCTTATGTTCTTGGCCTGTGTACGAGTTGTACTTTTGTTTACACCAGCAGGTGGTGGGTGGCGCATCTTACTTCTTTTTGGCCCAGTCCAGCAAAATAAATTATGTGCTGCTGTAAAAAAAATTAAATTGCAAGCGTGTCGAGTTAGTCACAGAGTTGCAAACAGTGCCGGAGGGAAGCCACATGACATTTGTGAGAGTGGAGCCAAAAAGAGAGCAATGCATGCTGGGAACACAGACGATGATGAGGACGAGATGCTGGGGTGGGTTGGGGAGTCAATCAATGATGGGCTTCACACTTACTGCTCTCCTGCATCCTGGCCACAAAGCCAGTCAGGGGGATCTGTGGCGTCAGCTGGGGCATGGGGGGAGGAGGAGGGGGGGCCACGCACACTTGAGGGACAGCACACACACGCCGGGGAAAAAGAAAGAGATAGACAAAAAAGGAGAGAAAGAAATGAAAAAGAAAGAGCATCAGTCACCCAAAGTGGAAAAGAAATGCCGCCCCACTCGGAGCTGATGCGACAAAGGGTGCATCTCAAATACGTTTGGGGCAGTTCTGGGATTCAAAAGTACAGCCACTAAATTTCACTTGTGTCTTGGCACCGATCTCTTCTTTTTCAGAAAGTCGCTGAGCTAAAATAGAATCACTGCACTAGACTAGACTGTCGTACTATGGGGGAGGGGCTTACTTGAGTTGTGGCTGTAAGCGGGCGTGCCCCCGTTAACATGAGGCTGCTGTTGCTGCATTTGCTGCTGCTGTTGCTGCAAGGAGAACTGCGAGGTGACGGAAGGGGCCCGACGGTAGGTGCCGGTGGCCGACACCATGGAGACGGACGAGTTGGCGGGGTTGTGCCGCGAAATCTGTCGCGAGATGGTGCCGAACTGCGACATCGGGGCGGGGCCCGGGCCAGGCCCGGGGGCCACCGCTGGCGAGGGGCGAGGAAAAATGGCCGGCAGCAAGCGGGAAGGTGAAAAAGATGGTAAAGCAGAGACAGAGAGACCCAAAATAGTTAATAAGCCTGATTAGAATCAGACGTGACCAATCAAAAGAAAGCAGAGCAGGTTCTTAAATGACATTTCAGGAGGGAAATCAAATGTGTCCAGCTTGACCCATTTCCTATTCAGCAAAACGATAACTCTTCTAAGTCATATTTTCATCACTTCAAGTATTTGCAAAGGAAATGCTGTCAACCATGATGAACGTGCTCAGTCAGCGTTGCTTCGTTAGAAAAAGGCAACAAAGAAAACTATTCGACATTTGTTAGCCAACAGACAAAAAGTGGAGTCAACCACCACCATCACCACCACCAGCAAGATTAAGAGAACTGATTTGAAGGTCAGGCTCCAACGGGCTGACCCACCAATACCGTGACCCGTGAATGGCGGCCAGGACGCCCTCCTGAGGGTCTCACCTAAGGGTGGAGGAGGTGGTGGCGGCGGTGGACCGAACCCGCTCGGAGGGGGAGGTGGAGGAGGCACACCCGGAGGGGATGTCATGAATGGGACTGTGGAAAGTTTTTTTTATGTTCACAATTTACTATATGTCATCAAAGTAATAATAATCCGATTCCATCACCTTTTCACTTTCACATTTCAATTGAACAAAAACAGATGATAAGCCCCTTGGGTCTTTTTTTTTTTTTTTATTGCTTGCTTTGTGGTGGACTGTTTCAACGGCGAACCCGAAGCGTAAATTCCGAGCATATATTAGAGCAATAGGTGCATATTCATGTGTGAATGAACTGGAAGACCTTTATAAATCTGTACGCCACGTAAAGCACAATGAAAAGACAAAAACCTCACCTGGTCCCAAGTTGGGAATGGAGGGTGTAGGTACTGCGATGGGAATGCCGATGCCACTGCTGCTGCCGCTGTTCTCCCGGCTGCTGCTGCCCCCGCTGCTGCCGCTGAGGCACCACACAAACACAAGCTCCATCAATGTCAACATTCAATTGTTTGTGTTTATTCTTATGATTTAGAAAGAGGATCAGACTACATTTTGTGACCATTCGAAGGGTTCACAAATTCTCAAGTTTTCAAATCGAATCTGCCGGCTGTCCTTGTGTGAACAACAAAATTCCACATTCATTCGATCAATGGGAGCGAGGGCGACATGAAAGTGCCACATCTGAGTTTGACCCCGGGGTTGATCTGCCTTGATCTTCCTCTGCGTTCTCCTTCCTCTTTCATCCCACTTTAAACGATACCCCCGCCTCCCCGGGGCATCCCTCGACCTGCTTGTCAACTAACATGTCCCTGAAGCCCTTCAAGCACCTTCCATCCCAGTGAGCCAGCGCCCACACTTGCTATGGCCCCTCCCCTTCCCACTCACCCCCCTCCCAGATTCATGTCAGTGGAGCCCCGGGGCGCTTGTGGCACAAACAGCAGGGGGGGGTTGCCCACCGCAGGCTGCACAATAAAAGTGCCAAGCCTCATTTTTTTTTGGAAGGCCAATTTGATCTGGCTCCTTCGCTCGGCTCGTTTACGAGCGTCCCCCAGCCTCCTCATTTGTTGCAAAAAGAGCAAAAGAAACATAAAATATTAACGGGCGTCAAAGCCCGACTGCCGCGCTTCTTCGCTAACGAGCCCTCGCTTCAAACGAGATGAGTGTTGGGCTCTCAATGGAGGTGCGTGAGCGAGCAACATGCTGTGGGACGAGTGAGAGATGTTTCACTTCGGGGCACCGAAGCACTACTTTTCTATGTGGCAGCTGTTTTTCGTATGTGTCAGGAAGGAGGGGGGCGGGGCTAGACACTACCTGTGTGTGCGCTGCCTCTGGTTGAGCGAGGCTGTGCGTCCCGGGCTGTGCTGCGCGGCGTGCTGGTTGCCCAGGCGGGCCGGGCTGGTCATATAATCGTTGGGCACCGTCGGGGGCTTCACTGGCTCCAAAGTTTTGTAGGATGCGTTGCGCCTGTAGAAGCGCCCAAAAAGGAGGACAAATGTGAGTGGTGAACACCGATCCTAATGAAAGCAGCAAATGTGATCCACAGCGACTAACGAAACGTCTTACCCGAGCGTCCCGCGCCCCGACATGGGCGGGCTGGGTGGTTTCTGCGTAGGCGGGTTGGTCCGCGATAAGGTTCCCGCTCGGATTGACTGATTGTTTCCGTGCTGCTGCGGTCGGGAGGAAGGAAGGAAGACAGAAAAAGGGGAAAAGGCGTTTTAGAGAAGGCGACTTGCTGCTGCTCCATTTTGGGTGACGCCTGCACTTGTTTACAAACGTGAAGGTTGCGTCTGATGTGTGAATGAAGTGTGTCGGAAAATGACCTCTGCCAAGGAAGTTGTTTTTTGTAATGAGTTTCTTCTCTGGATTAAGCATCAAAAATAAAACTTCATTTACAGAATCAGACAATTTTTTTAAATGTTATAATCAATTTGTTCAATTGACATCTGCCATGTCTTTTTCAATACTAATCTTAAAGACTGTGCAACTGTTGAATAATGAACCGCCATTGGCAATATTTGACGAATTGTGGACTTTGTATGCAAGGGAGTAAAATGAGTTCGTCTGGCCTCGGCGGAGGTCATCTTTGCTATTGTGGTTGTGTTCTACTCTTGAGTGCAATGTGGGGGGAGCTGAGGGAAAGAAAATCTCAACTACTTATCTAACGATGACAACAACACACAACGTGAATGACAACATAGATACATAGGGATGCGGGGTTAAGGGGGGTGCATCTTGTCATTAAGGGAATAATTAAGGGATTAATAGGGAAATAAGACAGAAATTGTCCTATTGTGCAGTATTTTCCATGTGAAAAATACATGACAGCAAAATGGGTCACGTGTAGGACAGAAGACTTACCTTGGCTTTCATCCACTTAGTGTGGGCAAGTGGTGAGGGGGTTGGAGTGGGGGGGGGCGTAGTGGAAAACAGACAGAAAGAGGGCATGTCAAAACGGCCACAACGCAGTGAGGTCACAAAGAGACAGCAGAGAGAGAGAGAGTGAACGAAGCAGTCATCCATGATGCAACATTTGCGTTTAGCCTTTCGCATGTCAGGGCCTTCGCTTTGCGGCCAAGGTGAGACGCCAACTTCAAGTTTGGGGAGGGGGAAAACGCAGTCAGCACGCTGGCCAGGTTAGCAGCGCTGGATCGCATTCGCTTCACAAATGTAGGTCACGCTCGCAAATGGCAAGACGCCCGCGCCCCTCCCTTATCTTTGCTTCCTTTCGCTGTGTGGGAACACTTGAATTATGACCTACTTAAAAAAAAATACAAAATTAAGAAGCCTTTTGGGAGTGACGTCATCATGACCAGGTTGACCTCCACATTCAAGCTTCATGGGCAGCCGTCAAGTGAAGATGTCATTTCCCAAAATGCTGCCATCACTTTCCTGAATTTCAAATGTAATTACCAGCAAATTCTCCCACGGAAAAAAAAAAAAGCTTTTAGAGAGAAAGAAAAAACGTAATCACGGAGACCGTTTGGTTGTCGTCTGAGCTTTCCGTTTTCTCCCAAAGGCCTGACAAAAGACGTTCTCTCTCTGAGAGCAGCATGATGTTATGTCATCTCCTCTTTTTTTTCCCTCTTGAGATTTTATTTTCAGGACATTATCGGCCAGTCTTTGAGAAGATAGTGACGAGCTCTCTCTCTCTTACCTTGACTCCGTGTCCGACGTCGTCCAGCACGGCGTAGTCGATGGGCTTCCTAATGTAGCGCACGGGGCGTTCCATGTTGGCTGGCGCGATGATCTTGTGGGTCCTCGCCGTGTTCTTGTTGGTCGTCAGGATGCCGATCTCCCGTCGCGCCACCTTCTCTTTGTGGATGTCCACTGTCTGGGGATGACATCATAACAAGCGGGTGAGGGTGGTTGCTGAACAGAAGCTAATGCTAACGCTTCTTGTAGTTCAACAATGACTTTTGAGGGGCTCGTCGAAGGAGAAGCTCGTTCATCTTCTGCTTTTTTTTTGCAACATCCGGTGACTGACTCACTTGTTCCTTCCCCGTCATTCATGTAGCGAGACGCGCACATGCGCAAATGGCTCATGTTTGTTCTTGCCAACAAAAGCTCTGGGGGATTTTTTTGGGGAGTGCGATCCAGACAAAACCAGACAAAAGGAGTGACATGCCATCGGTTTCTTTAGCAGTCCTTGCTGTGCTAACAGTGACTCACAAAGACATGCGAACTTGTGTGGCCTCCGCCAAGTTGACGTTTACGACTTAAATAGAAGGTGACTCAGTTTTAGGAAGTCAAAGCTGCTCAAAACAAGACGACTACTTTTCTATTTTATGTCGTGTCTGAACAGCGTGGGAATGTCATTGGCATAGAAGCCGCGTGAGGGACACATGCGGTCGGTCGGTGGCGGTGTCAGAGGTCGTCAGTGTGAGGCGTCGGCTTCCGCTGCGCACACAAAGCTCTCCCTGTTGGCAGCCTCTTAACAGCCACTTCACACGCTGCACAAGGTGGAAGAGGAGCTTCTCCCCCCCCCCCCCCTCCCCTCCAACAGATCCTTCTCTTGGTCTTCTTCCACGATCACTACTGCAGCTTACGGAACAACATTTCCCTACAGCCCACTTTTTTCTTCCTAAAACGCTGTTAACGATTGAACCGATCTTTATTTGTGCTTCATATTCCTCTCCCAGCCTGACCCAGGGTGTTGCCATGGTAACAAAAAAAAAGTCCCACGACCTTGGTGTTGGCCTGACATCTATTCGCTGAGATAAAAGTGTACAAATGTGCTTTTTGTCTTTAGGTCTTTGGCCTGCTAAGTTCCTCCTTTCACTGCACTCTTGCCCAGGTACCAATGGGGGTTTCCGCCGTCCGCGTGATGCCATAGAGAAAAGATCTTTGGGTCGCGGCTCTTCGCTTGACTTATCTGAGCTCTTAATTCCTTCATCTGTATTAGCTCCACATGCACGAGGCCTACCGGGGACTTGACGCGGCAGAAGAGAGAAAGCTTCCGAGAGGTTTGCGGTCTACCTTCGTTTTGGTGGGACTTTGATGTGGCTCAAAGTAGGACCCCGACAATGGCGGTGGTAGGAACGACCCAGATTCAAAATTCAACAAGTGAGAGCGACCGCCCGTGGGCGTGTGCGTTTGTTATGACCTGCGAGATGTGGTTGATGGAGGACTCCATGCGCCGCAGCTGCGAGGCCTGGATGTCCAGCAGCTGCAGTACGTTGTTGGCTAAGGCATTGATCTGGTAGGCCACGCTGGCCAGCGACTGCGTGGTGTAGGCTTTGGTCTCCTCCAGAGCTTTCCTCTTGTCCTGGGCCTGTAGGGGGGGGGGGGGGGGGGCACACAAAAGACAAAAACGTAAATTCAAGTGCTGGCCTACATTTCACACTCAATGTTTATTCTCCTCCTGCTACATTTACACTTCCTCCCCCGGGATCCAAATTGTCCGAGAGTCTCCACCCAGATGACTGAGCAGGAAGCGGACTTCTTGATGCGGTGACATCAGTCGGAACTCAGATACAAACTACAAGCTGCACAATTGCTTTCTCAAACGGGGCAAGCGTATTGAAATGTAACATTTTCGGCACGCCAGCCGGCATGCGGACAGACATGTTGGAACGTCTGAGGCCACAAGTCAACGCAATTGATTCCACTCTGACACACTCGTCTTCCCACACATCCAGAGAGAGCCCGGCTACAACAAAATCTCCGGAATGCTTGGAATGCAGCAGAAGTCGTTGAAGTGCTCTTGGGGTGTTGGGCCGTCAGGGCGGGCGCTGCCAGAAAATAAACATTCAGGAATAGAAGGAGCAGGATTTGTTGTTGTTGTTCAAACGCAACGGCTTTTAACAAATGGCGTGGAAAGCGGCACGATGAGGGGAGGGGGGGGGCGGGGGAGCGTTTGCAGATCTCTCGAGGCTCTCGGCCGCCGGCAGCATATCCGCCGCTGATTGTTGCCGACTGTAATCTGGGCACGGGCAGCTGTTGATCTCGGATTGATGTAAACGTCTGAAATCCGGAAGCTCATTAGGAATAGCAATGACGCGCGTTCGCTTTGACTCGCAAAGCCTTCTGCTTTGCCGCCTGGCATGGACGGACACTCATCTCTGGGATATCCCAATAAATATTTCTGCATTTCTTCTTAAGGTCATCTGGTTTCTCCGTGTTGCAACTTGCTGATGTTGACCCCGTGACTCCAACCTCGTTTCCCGTTTGGGGCCTCACACAATTGTCAGGCGTCGTCTTAATCTCATGATGTCAAAGGTTCAGTGAAGTTCAGTTAAAAAAAAAAAAAAAATTAATTTCACCCCTATAATCTCCAATGTGGTTGCAAACGTATTCATTGCGACAACCCTTTTACGCATTCGAACTAGGATGCAAGAAGGAAAATAAATGTATAAAACTGTTGAGCTACTATGCTTGTTGTGTGACGTGTGGGACTAACCATAAGGCCCCTCGTGTGGGTGTCTATGCCAAATCCACAATGACGCGAACGTGCACACACGCAGACAAGCCTCAACTTGAAGCGACTTGTCACTGCAACCCTTCACAAAAAGCCTAGCTTCCTTCCTTCCTCCTCCTCAACAGTCTCGAAATGTCACTAACGGCGTTCAAAGAAGACGGTGAAAAGCGAGCAGTAAAGGGACTTGGCGGCAATGATGGCGTACTCGCCGTCTTTGGCGTATGACTTGCATTTCCTCAGGAAGTGTCCTCATAATTGAGCCAGCATAACCACGTGTTAATCGCCGGCTTTTGTCCTCGAGGGCTTTCCTGTTTGTTCACATTCAGGAGATAAAAAAAAAAAAAAGGACTACGACTGTGTGTCAAGTGTCACATATGACATTTTGGGATTTCGAAACATCACCCTTAAAGCTTATTTTGGCGACTAGTTTTTAGCAGCATCATTGGTAGGGGAAAAAACCCAAAAACAATACTTCCTATGAGGACATGTTATCCCGCAAAGACGTCAAAGCGGACCATTAGACACTTTAGCTCCATTTGAAGCTGGTGTACGAGGGCTATAATTGGCATCAATGTTCCTCACAGCGGTGCCTCCAGGCTGCCAAATCGTACAGCCATAAGGCCGAGGAAGAAAACTAAATTACAGGGAATCCTGGCGTGGTAGTGCGGCTGGAGCAGACACACCCTCCTCCCTGACTGACAGAGTACCTCTTCGTCCTTTTTCCTGCTGTTACTTTATCACTCAACAAAGCTGTCACATTTTTAAAGACAAAACCCCCAGTGTCACTCATGAGCCAAATGGTCCTACAAGCAACATGATGGGCCATCAGAGACAAAAGCTATCGAGAACTTGGTTTAAGGAAAGGGGAGAAGACAAAAAAAGAATCAATAGCTCCAAGCATTATTGACCTGACTACACATTCCTCAAGCCTGGAGATTTACTGTCTCTCCATGAAACACTGCATTCCACACGCATGTGTCTCATCATAAACGAGCTAATGGACTGGAGGTAATGCAGCAACATCAACACAAGTGTGACAGCGGAGTTTACTTGTGGCCACTGAACGCTCCACTGCAACAAGCACTGTTTTTGAGGTACAAAAGAGGTGGTTTGAAAATGCTCCGTGGCTATAATGGTAGCCATAAAAGGTTCTACTGGCGGCGGGGCGTGTAAATGTGGGACTATATGGCTTCTTTTGAGGGCTTTCTCGTGAAATAAAAGCAAGTTTAACAGCTGAGACGCGTTCACTGACCGGCTGTAAAACAGGCCTCCGCGCGTCGGTAATTTTTAACCCACACGGCGTATTTTATTATTCGACGGGGGGAAAGTAGACACACCCTCCGCGTAAACACGTCAAATATCGCCACCGCGGCTCATAATGAGACTCCCCATGAGCAGTTTGCTAAGTTAGCCCCGTCCGCCACTTTCTTTTTCCACATTTCCGGTGCCAACCAGCGTTTGGATCCTCAGTTTTTTCGCCACAAAAGACGGCAGGAGTTAGCTCCGCTTTTAGCTTACCTGCACATAATTGCTTTCACAGTAGTCCGCGACTCGGGTAAGGTTCTGGTAACTCTCGACGAGCGCTCTCTTGCCGGCCGGGATCTCCTCGTCGAGCAACATTTGTAGTTCCGCCATCTTTACATGTCTCCGCTGCGCGTCGTGGTCCCTTCGCCGACTTCCCTGCAAGTGAAGCGCCCACCAGCTCAGCCTCAATCCCGGGTAACAAGAGCAGCCCCTCCCTCGCCTGATATTTGTGTGCGACTCGCCCATTGGTTCTTACAACCGCTGACGAGTGTTCAGCCTGTGTGTGATCAAATGCTGCTTGGGTCATAAATGGTAATACCGATTAATATATATATATTTTTTTTTTAAATTTTAATGACCATAAGGCATAAATAATAATAATAAATGAAAAAAGATACAATCTATAGTGCCTTTAAGCATTTATTTTATTCAAAAAAAAATGACCATGGATAAGGAACTTGTTTTTATAAATGTATATATGAAAATTACCATGTTTCGTTAAACTTTTTTTTAAACGACCATGTATAAACGTTTCAAAGTAAAATCAACTATGTAGTCAGGCTTTTTTTTTTAATAAACTACTGTGGATAGTAGTAAGCATTGAAAAAAATAAAGAATCAACCTGAAGACATTTCTTTTTCTAAAGAACCATCTAAAATACTATTTGTAACTCTGCCACAAGTATCCTTTATGACTCAAATTTGAATGTGATAAAATCTCAATTAAATATACAATTATGTACTGGAAATGAAAAATAACTTGGACTCGTGGATAAATAATTAAAATCAAGTCTTATAGGTAGGTGTTTTTTATTATAGTTGAAAATAAAAGCAAAAAATATTTACAATAGAGCAAAGAGATTATCTACAGCTGTCCAACAAGTAGTGTAGTTTGATGCTCAGTGCTGGAAATCCTTTAGCGTAAGTTACTCTGCGCCAATTTGAATTTAGATAAAATTTTAAAATGAAACAGAAAAAAAGTGACAGGAAGCACAGTAATAATTTCCTTAAGTGTAACATGGCAGCTGCTCAATGAACACACGGGAAAGATGTCCCAACATGGTGGTAATTGCTTCAAACCCACTGAGAAATTTAAAATGCAAGTCTGTCATTGTTTAGTTCCTTCCTCCCCTTAAAAAATAATTTATGATCCCCATGATGCCAGCATGCGCATGTCGTCCTCATCATCAGCCCTTCTTCTGGCCGCTTTAAAAACAAAGACACAGAAATGTAAATTAGATTTTTTTTTTCTGCATTTTTATTTAGAATTTTAGTGAAGAAATGTGGAGGCGGGAATTTTATTTAGTACTTCTTCAAGGAAAAATACGTTAACATATTTGTCAATGAAAAAAATTGAGAAAAACTAATTTTACAAGAAAAAGCTCCTTTTTAATGTAATATCAAAGTAATGTGCTATTGAAAAAAAGAATAGTTCAATTTTTTTAGAATAATTTTGTTGTTTAAGGGGAAAAATAGCTACGGAATGAATTGTACTTGTCCAGAAATAATTTGTACATTTTAAAGAAATAGATTTTTCCAACATATTTTATATATATATATATATTTTTTAAATTTAAAAAGAAGAATATTGTACATACTTGCGCGGTGAGCTACCCGTCCTGATGGAGCCGAGGGCAGTCTGGCGCTGGGCACCGAGGGCAGTCCACCCATGCTCTTCAGGTTCTCGTCCATGTCCTGCTGCTCGAGCTCCTCTAGCTCGGCCAGCAGCTCATCCTAATAGCAATAAATAGTTATCTCACTGTTTTCTATTTTTTTTAAGAAAAAAAAAATACTTAAAATGTATTGGTTGCAAGAGCAAAAAGTATACCTCGTCGAAAGTGTCACCATAAGGTCGGGAGATGGCTTCATTGATCTCACGAGCCACATCTTGCTGTTCGTTGATGTCCTCCATCAGATCGTCAATCTTGTTTAGATCCCTGAGGAAAGACGTTGGAGGTAAACGGGAGTTCTCTGTAGCATGTATTTGTTTTCAGCGCATCTACTCATTGGCGTACTCCTCACATGCTCTCGTGGACCTTCTTCATGGCCTGGGCAGCGTAGCCCATGTTTCTCACCACCTCTGTGTTGGTGTGCGAGTTCTCCAGAGCCTCCCGCTGGAACTCGATGGTAGAAAGCGTGCCGTCGATCTGTGTCAGCTGCTGCTCCAGGCGCTTCTTCCTCTTCAGGGCCTGCAGGGCAGCTAAGAAAATGTTTGTGGGCATTAGCATCACGGCAGACCAACACAATAGATATAGATATGACGACACAAGGAAGCTATTTGAGTCTGGCTGTGATTCAACAGGCAGCGAGGCAAGTTTTTATGAGAGTACAAATCACATAGAAGTTTTAAACGTGGAGGGTTTAAACACGCTTCAGTATTTTTGTCAACATTATAGTTTTGCTGCAGTTAAAAGTGCCAGAACGTCAGTTAATCATTTACTCGATGTGATTCACTTAACATTAATTATTAAATTCATGCATTTTTTCAATTATAACAAACTGATTTGTAAGAACCTGGCGTCACAGTTTTGGCCAAAAAGTGGATATTTGCCCCAAAGTTAGATGCCTCTTGTTTTCTAGGAAGATGCACCTGTAGCTCTTCCTAAAATGGCGGCTGTCATAATACTTCACATCAGGTTTGGACATTTTAAGACGACGCCTAATACACAACGTGACTATCTTGTAAACTAACTTTTTAGACCATTTTTGTTGGTGATGAACAACGAAACATACGTACCTCTCTTGTTTTTTGTGCCGTGCTTTCTGGCTACCATTACTTCCTGCTCTATTCTTTTTTCCAGGTAATCCTGCTTCTTGGTCAACATATCCTCGGTCTCCCGGAGTTTGTGGATGGCCTCCCCGGCAGAGGGTCCCCCCTTGGACCGGTGATGGTGTTTGGACCTACCCCCGGACGACGACGATGAGCCGGAGCTCGAGCTCCCTTTAAAGAATTTCGTGATTTTACTCATTTTAGCTGGGAGTTCCTCCGACGGTGGGTAAAAAGCAGCGCTCGGTGGCGGTATGCGGACGCCGAGCTGTTATGATTGTCAGGTGTTTCCACGGGGTGTGTGAGTAGATGCCGAGCTGTTTTTCCGGCTCGACAACAAGCTATTGTGATCGACGAAACAACTTTTGCCACACCTATCTAGATCCCCATCACCTGCGTGACATCATCGAAACGCTCCCCCCTCCCCCCCATGGCGTAACGGGGGAAACGTTCGACAGAATATTTCGAATTATTTATTCAAATATACTCCTAGCTATTATGGTGCGGTATTCAAATGATGGTTTGTCGATAAATGATCAACTAGAGGAATAATTAAATTACTATTTAACTATAATGCAAAAATGAGCGCCATCGTATTTCACTTCCGGGGTAATTCACAAACAAGATTTATTTATTCGAATATATATTTTAATATATTATTTAATTATTATCAAAACAGTGATTAGTGATTGTCCTTAAGAAAAAAGAGTTTTAAATTGTGACTAAATTGTAAAATTTCCCTTTCGTGTTTTCAGTTGAATTTCAATTCCGGGGTCAGATTCATGTTGACATTCTTGTTGGAGAAGCTTACTGCTAAGTTAATGGCTGAGTTAGACATCGGAAAGCACTGTCAAATAGATTCTTGTCACCAACAAGGTCTGGAACGTCTTCGCTCTTTTGCTCCAACAAAATAACAATTGCTGGGTGACGTTACCATTATCGGTATTTAAAGAAAACACCCGTCATAGCTCAGTAGTGCTAGCATGATTCGGCACTCATCTTAATCACAACTCGACTCATAGATTATCTAAATATACTAAACGCTTTAAATAGTTTTTAATAGTCAACTATGTAATAACTGTTGCTTTCTTTCATTTAGATTTCCTTCCATTTGTTTGTGATTCCTGCAATAGAGTCTACTGGTAAGAAAACCGTAAGGAACGTTATTTCTAATGCACAATAAGAAGTCTTTTTTCTTTCTTAATATTTTCCACCACAAAATGTTTTACATAATGTCGTATATTGCAACTAATTTATCTTTGCAGTCTTGAACACAGAAGCAGAGAGGCTCACTCGTGTTCTCAGGTAAGCAGCACTTAATAGTGTAGGAAAATTCAAAAACTGCTTTTCTATCATGAAAATTCTTGAAATTTTTAACTCTCAGGAGCCCGCAAAAAGAGAACCCCAAACTGCGGGCGGCAGCACAAGTTATCCGTGCTCCGTTGAGGACTGCAAGGGGAAAGAACTCCTTCCTGTTCTCTGTCCGCAGTGTCAGAAACAGTTCTGTTTGGCGTAGGTTTACACTATGAAGCCAGATTTTTACCCCCTGTGTTCAGTTTAGTGATTAAGATTCCGCTACGGCTCTTTTTTTTCCACTGCACGCAGCCATCGTCATCAAGATGATCATAAGTGTGAGAAGCTGGAGGTGCAAAAGCCACGTATGGCAGCCACCAAGGAGCTGGTGCAAAGGATTGTGGGTAAGTTCTTAAAATTAATAATAATGACATTTTTCTGCTGTTCATTTTTTGCCCACATGGGGTCAGTATTGTACAAAGTGTGTGTGTGTTACACACAGTTACAGTGTGTGTTACACAGTTTGCCAACCTAGCAAAGCACATGCAGTTTGCCAACCTAGCATCGCACACATTTGGCAGTAGAAAAGTATTTTCTTTTGTTTATGTATTGAAATAACAATTTTGCATTTGGAAAACAAGGTGCGGAGATCGGCACACTCAATAAACAAGAAGAATACAATTGCCTTGAGTCAATCTTCACTGATTAACAAGAGCTTCATAATAGAAAATTCACACAAATTTAACTAAACGAACATTTTTAAGGAGCAAATTAGTGGGGTTTTTTTTGTCATTTTAAAATGACTCAGGCAATTATGCTATGAGGCTAACGTCTTGATTTGAAGTGTCAGTCAATATCTTTTCAACCAATTCAGTGAAATTGTAATTTGGTTATCTAATAAATTTCCACTCTCGTCCATTTAGAGTCGAAGGACGGTTCTAAAAGCAAAGGTCGTAGAGGGGCAAAGAACAGCGCTACAGCAGCCAAGGTAGCTCTGATGAAACTCAAGCTCCATGCAACAGGAGACAAGAGTTTACCACAGGTACTTTTGAGAACTTAGTTTATGATCGCTGTTGACTAGTTTCCTGATCATATTCTGCTCCACGCTTTCTTTCAGACTGAACGAATCTACTTTCAAGTGTATCTCCCGAAAACCTATCAGGCGGCCAGTCAGCCGATGTTCTTCTGCTCCAAATGGAGCGTGGGGAAGGTGGTGGATTACGCCGCCTCACTCGCTTCCCTCAAGAACAACAATAACGTGCTCGTAGCTCAGGTAACAACACGCCTATTGGCTTAAGTATGTCTTGAGTTACCTTTTTTTTTTTTTTTTATCTCCCCAGAAGTTGCGCCTCTGCCATCCTGAAACGGGGAAGTGTCTCCGTATGGACGACAGCCTGCACACGCTGCTGAGCAGTCCGGAAGACCCTCTGCACAACGGGGGGAACGTGATCCTTGAGTACCTGGACAACGAGAGCACAGGCGTGGAGGATGTTTCAAATTATGTTAAATTCAAATGACTGAATGACGTGATAAAACGCAAGTTTCACAAAGAATGTGTGCAGGTTTGTTGCTCTTGGGTACCTTAGGGGAGTATTGTTTATCAATTAGAAAACAAAACTTTATTAGTCCCACAAATGGAATATTTGCATTGTTTTATCAGCAAGTAAATTTTATAACTTGTTTTTGTGGTCATTTTTTACAATATCTTTATTGTTGTGCTATTTCCTTTTTCTCAAAAACAGGAATGGATACTGTTTACAGAAGAGATTTCTGACCAATCACAAGAACTCGCGGACGAATGACTTACGCCCACGGCCAAATCACAAGGAAATCCTGACCAATTGCGTGCACCTTTGCTTGACTGACACACAACACAGCCAATCGTATTTCAAATGCGACGTCAGTCGGATTTATAGACATGAAAAGGGGGCTTGTCTCCATCAGACAGACGATTGTTGTGTTCGTAAACAGAAAGACGCAGCGGTTTTTGTCGACGTTTCTCAATCATTTGTCCGGATTCTAAAGACTTGCTCGCGCTTTCATTGTTCAACTGATCGGTCGCTTGGACAACGGCGACTTGATCCACCGCGGAAAAAAAAAACGTTTTTTTTTTTTGTGCTATTAGGTCGAAAGTGATGCAGCTGCAGACGGACCCCGACGGGCGCAAACAGTCACTCGATTTAATCTCATCGCATTTAATCGGAAAGAGTAGTTTTTCTATAAACCGAAAGAGCCTCAGAGCGGCGCATTCTCGACCGAGTGCTTGTAACAGATTCTTAAACGCGCACTAATTCCTCGGTTGTAAACGCACAACAATACAAGGAAAACGAAGCTTGGAGGTGACCGGAGCGGCGAACTCCAGCAAAAATAAGAATAAAAAAGAGCCGAGAAGATTGCAGAGTGAGAAAAGTGACTTTTGTGGAACATCTACTTGGCTTTTGCGTCGAGGAATATCGACTTGGTAAGTGATTTTGAGATGGAACTGTGTTGATAAATAGAAGCAGGAAGACGATTGGGGACAGTGTGGGGGAGGGGCTGGCAGAAAATGGCGGTCGTTGTCAAAGATGTCCTCAAGATGGCGGTGCGCTCACTCTTGCTCCACATAAACAAGCTGTCAAACGCCTCCTTTTTTTTAAATAAACAAAACATTGGATTATATTGTGAGTCAAGTGCACTGCTAAAGTTACATCGTTTTTTTTATTGGCATCTATTCTTTTTATTCCTTTTTTAAAATTCTGTAAATATTATTTATCTATTTGTTTTTTGTCATTAATTTTTTATATATTGTATTTAAAGTACTGATATCTATATATATATTTTCCCCCCCAGAGAAGGCGATGAAGTTGCTGGAAAACTCGAGTTTTGAAGCACTCAGCTCACGGCTGTGTGCCGAAACAGGAGAATCTCGTATCCTTGGCAGGTTGGTTATTATTACAATTATTAATTATTTAATCAAGAAATGTAGATTAAAGAAATATTTTCAAGCCCTTCGAAAAGGTGCTCTATATATTTTATCGGTATGCAAAATTAAGATGCTATTTTTAAACAAGTGATGATCAATACAATTTTTTTTTCAGTATCTAATAAATCTTGACATTCAACAAAATAGATTCAATAAGTAACAATCTCCTCGTTTACCATTACCGTTAAATTGCTCAGGTTTAACGACTGTGCTAAACAGAGCTCTAAACATCGTTCTGAGATAAAAATGTGACCAATTAATCTCTAAACCAGACTTGATGTTCTCCGGAAATGAGAAACTTGTGACCTCGCATGGGGGGCAGTAGACCAAGCAGATCTGTGTTGTTACTTAATCATATCTTGGAGCACGACTCGGAAAGTTAATGCCTAACCACCGGTGTGTCTTTCCAGCTTCAAGCGTATTACCTTATGTAAGAACATAACGGGCTTGCGGCTACAATTACACAGCACGTCGTTTACCTGCAGCCCGCTACCGAGCACAGTGCAACCGGAGCACACGTAACACACTGGCTATTTTGAAGTCCGTTACGTGTTAGACGTGTACACACACATACAATGTTGGTAGTTACGAACAGTTGTGCGCGGTTAAGTAAAAGCTTGCTGACTTTTAGGCCGCTTAGATTAGTGAAGTAGCAGCATCAGGCAGTGACAGAACGCCCACTTGGAAATAAGTGCACAAACATCTTTTTAGAGTGGTGATTTCTAATGTGCTGTTTTTCTTAAACGTTTTTTGTTTTGTTTTGTTTTTTACCTCAGAGGGTTTACGGCCGTTCTTATGTATTTATGTAAAATAACACAAAGTAGGTTGTTTTGGAGTCTTACACTTGTGGAGCTTTTGGTGTCATAGTTGTTTGTTGACATCAGCTGTTTGTGTGCGAGGGGAGGAAAGGGTCAGCTCTGTCTCTACAATAGTCATCAGTGTTGACTTGAGCAAGCTCGATCTTGCATAACAAGCAGTCACATTTCACCAGCATCTGACATGAAGAAATAGAAGCGCAGCAACTTGGTCTTGTCACATGACTTTCAGAGATAAGCTTTGGTGCTGGAGATGAGCAGCTAATCTTGTTTGCACAGCAAAAAAAAAAAAAAAACACTTCCACTTTTTGTAGGTGTTATTGGTTTGCCTCAAGTATTTAAACCTGAAAAGTCACTTATGTCAATCAAATGTGCAGGCCACATCATTAGGAACACCTTAGATTTGACAATATAAGAAGCAGCATAAAAAGTGACGTTTGTTTTAGCTTTTTTTTTAATCGAAACACTAGCATTGATTAAAAAAAATCGATTATATTTAAAAATATTTTTGGCAGCCGCTTTCTTTAGTGTTAGATTCTCCCTTTACATGTTTTGTCTGTTGTTGTTGTTGTTTTTTCTTTAAGTATCGCTTTTGTCTGCCAACAGGATCGAGAGCTACTCGTGCAAGATGGCGGGCGACGACAAGCATATGTTCAAGCAGTTCTGCCAGGAAGGCCAGCCGCACGTCCTGGAGGCTCTGTCCCCGCCGCAGTCCGCCAGCGCCGCCAGTCCCGATCTGTCAGTCCCCCCCCCCCCCCCCAAAATCAATCGCCTTACATTCCGGGATTTAAAAAATTGTCTCCCTCCCTATAGGCTGGCTAAGAGCGCCGAGGACGCCGAGAACCCTCTGAGTGACAAGTGCTGCAGGAAGACTATCTTCTACCTTATCACCACACTTAACGAGTCCTTCAGGCCGGACTACGACTTCAGCACGGCGCGGGCGCACGAGTTCAGCAGGGAGCCAAGTCTCAACTGGGTTAGTACACACGTTCAATTAAATTTTTTTTTTCATTTTAAAAGCCGAAAGCTAACAAAAATTTTGTGGCGGTCAGGTGGCCAATGCTGTCAACAGCAGCTTGTTCTCTGCTGTCGGGGAAGGCTTTAACTCTCTGGGACCTGAGCTTTGGAGCGCCATCGACCAGGAGATCAATCTACCCGCCTGCGACATCTACAGGTAATCCATGCGGTCCCCAATATTTTTTTGACGGCCCCAAAAATATGCATGCTACATTCATTGCCGACTCTTAACTGTCCCTAGGTTAGAATGGTTGTTTCTGTGCCTTGGGATTTTCAGGCAACTAGCTATTAAGTTATTGTTTTACTTGAATTTCAAAACCGTTTTAGACCAGATTTTGTTTTTGCGACACTCCAATAACGTTTTCCTACAAGATTTTCATCTAATTGTCAGTATTTATGAAGCGGCCATTCCAGGCAGTTTGAGTGTGGTTAAATGTCTCCCTCTAGTGGCCATCCTCAACAGTACTGACTTTTTCCTCCTCCACCCTCAGCTACAATCCTGATCTGGATTCTGATCCTTTCGGGGAGGAGGGCAGCCTGTGGTCCTTCAACTACTTCTTCTACAACAAAAAGCTCAAGAGGATAGTCTTCCTCACGTGCCGCTACGTCAGGTAAGAGCTGTTTTTTGGTTCTAACCACCCCCACACCACCAACCAACTCACTTTTGCCGCCTCCTTCAGCGTCCTGAGCGGCTACGGCGGTGACGGCCTGGACAACGACGAGTTGGACATGGAGCTGGACGATCAGGATGACGAAGAGGAGGAGCTGGACGGCTTCACAGAGGACAGGTGAGCGCTAACTAAAAGTTGCTCTACCGTGACAACAATGCAATGTTTTTTTTGTGTGTATTTTTTACAGGTGTCCCAGAGTCGTGTGCGCGTGAGACTTCACTGTCCAGTCATCGTTGTGTTTTTCACGCAAAGCAGTTTTCACGCTTTTCTAGAATTATATGCATGTTTAAGAGTTTTTTTTCTAACGAATGTTGAGACGAGGCAAATTGCAAAGAAAGTCAACAACAAAAAGGAGGCAGTTTCCTGGGCTGGAACTTGTGTTACTGTTATGACCGTTTCTCTCCGCTTAGATTAACGAAGCTCGTTTTCCCACTGCTTTTATGTCAGATGTTCTTTTTTTGTGTGTCCCAAATATTCCTTTTTTTTTTTTATATATTTGTGTCCACCCCGATTTCCATGCACTTGTGAATAGAGTGAAACTAAGCTACATAATGACTGTATCTGTGCTTTCTTTTTTGTGTTTTAATATATTACTGATGTGAATAAACACCTTTTTTATGAGTGTCATTTTGCTTTTGTTTGGTTCAACACGCATTAAAGTTAGAGTTTCATATTTGGGTTTTAATCTATGCATGAAGTTTCAAGTGGGGAGTTTTAAATTCGAATTAAGGTTACTAACTAGGGTCTTAAGTTTAGGGTTATAATGTAGGGTTTCAAACTCAAGTTAGAAAAAAAAAAAAAAAAAACTCCCATGGCTGAAAAATATTTAATCTTGTCATAAATGTAACACATTTTGCAAGGATGTCTTAATGCTGTTGACTCACATGGCTCAAATACTGCACCACCCTTAGTTCATTCTTACTACAAAAGTGCACATCGCCGACTTGCAGAAATACACAAGAGCACCATTCCCATCTGGGAAGAAAAAAAAAAAATACTAGCTTCTTCGCTCAAATGCTTCGAGACAATGACATTAAATAGTGAAATTTAAAATACTGTCCTTAAAAAAAGTAACCACTTTGTCCAAAAGAAAAAAAAAACCAAGCACACCTTTGCTCATGGAGCTAAACCCACCAACCAAGTCGTAGCTTATGTAGAAGCAACAACTAACGTGGGTGTGTGTACATTTTTTTTTTTTTGTTAAACCAACAGCCTACATTCGCTTATGTCCCTGAATGTTGTGGCTGCATTTCATTTCCGGCCCAAATGCGTACGTGTCTGTTCCAAAGAAAAAAAAAATGGAAGGAAATGAGACCTTGTGGGAGGGGTTCCTGCCAAGTTCCATGAAAGAATTCAGAGGAGGGAGGGGCTGCTATCTGAGTCCAGCCCGTGATGTCATCCACTCCAGACCTTGACACAAACTGGAACCAAAAAGAATGGTTTTGTCAGACAAGTTCTAGTTAAAGTAATATCTTCTTATGAAATCAAAATAAATTTTAAAAAAATCAGCTCCTTTTTTGTTGTCTTACAACAACAACAACAACAAAAAGTCATGGAGTGAATATCTTCTCAAAAGCGAATATTTGTTTTCATCATTTTCCGTGTGAGCTTCCAGTATTTTTTTTTTCTGATGTGTGGTGTGGGCTTACCCTTCCCCCGTGAGACCGCAGCAGGACTGGATGTGCCACGGGTGATCTTTAATGGCGCTCAGCGTCATATACTTTGAGATCTCGGCCGCTGACATGCAGTCCTTCATGTCCTGCTTGTTGGCAAAGATCAGCACAGCTGCTTTGCGCAGGTCCTGCAAGAGACGAGTCACGATGGTCTGCTTGGACACAGAAAGCCAAAAGCAAGGTAGCCCCCCCCCCCCTCACACTTACCTCATGAGCCAACATTCTGTAAAGTTCCTCTTTGGTGATTACCAGACGCTCTCGGTCGGTGCTGTCCACCACCAGGATGACAAACTGCACAAAGATTCACTACGACTGAGCCCAAAAAAAAAGAAAAGCCAAGGAATAAAAAAAAACAGCCAAGGCTCCACAGCGGCAGCCTTTAAATTGATGGGATAGCATGCGATGCGTTGCCAAAGCGACCACAAGACTTCCACAGCGTTTATGCTTCTTTCAGCCACGTCGCATTGTTGTTGTTTTTTTTGGTTCACGAAGCTACACTAAGTTCGGAAATTAAATTACTGTTCCAAAACTAGGATTGTATTTATTTAATAACTCATTCAAAACACTGCAGCACATGAAGGTCAGATTTTCCACTGCCCGGGGAGTGGGAGGGGATTTCTTTGTCAACGCTTAACCTTTGAACCAGAGCGGCCCCCCCCCCCAGCTGCTGTGTGCTCAGTGAACAAACACACCATCTGCTCCCATTCACACATCTGCGAGTGTGTGTACCTCGGTGTTGGCGTAGTACGTGTTCCAGGAGGATCTGAGCGACTCTTGTCCGCCAATGTCCCACATGAGGAAGTGTGTGTTCTTCACCACGATCTCCTCCACGTTGCTGCCGATGGTGGGCGACGTGTGGACCACCTCATTCATCAGACTTATGAAAAGACACTTTATTAGGTACATTTCCAGCCGAGTACTTCACAATTGTCTTTTTTTTTTTTATCATTAAAAGTAGACAATAAACTGGCAGAATAAGGAACCTAAGCCATCAAATAAAAAAAATTAAAAATGAATAATAAAGTGCCTCACAACTGATAAAGTATGGTGGTCTTGCCGGCGTTGTCCAGGCCAACGATGATCACCTTGTGTTCTGTCAAAAAAAAAGTGGGCCACATTTCCATCATTTTTGTGGTAGTGGCAGTCATTTAGGAAAGTCAGGAGCAGACCATTGTGCTCTCAGCTCATCCAGGAAGGAAGCCTGATTAGAGGTCTCCAAATCTGACAAGAATCATGTCTATGACTTCCTGGAGCTTTGTAAAATACTGCCAGTGGAGATATTTAAAAAAAATCTCCAAAACAAATACCAGATATGAGCGATATAAAAACAAAACAAAAACTCCATTTCAAAACATTTTCAACCACTAACAATAGGTTCTGAGTGATAGATTTTTTTTAGGCCATTTCCAATGTCACATTTTCACCAAAATAAAGAAAAAAAAGTTCTTATCTTCTCAAATAAAAAGAACATTTCAAAAATACATTTTAGAGTGAAATTAAGTGTCCCTAAATATTGTAAACAATTTTCACGAGCAAAGGTCAACCCATCGTGACGTCAAACAAGGTGCTGTCCAGACAGTGCTAATCAATCGACCGTTCATCCAAACAAACAAAAATCAACCCAAAAAAATATGTGGTTTTTTTTTCCTAACTCTATTTAGTTTAAATGCAAATCATCACATTTAATAACCACTCAGTCAATAAAATAGCAAAGAGTTTATGGAAAACACCGTGTTACAAAGTCAACAGAAGTCGTCGAAAACGATGAAGCTGCTCGGAGTAGTTTTATTCGATAATGAACTCTTTACGTACCTTGATTACAGAAGAAGCTCCACAGTTTCGCGAAAATGAGGCCCATTGTTTAAAATAAAAAGGATGCCAATGTCCGTTCGTCCGTCCGTTCTTTGTTCCTAACATCCGTCGGTCGGTACTGAGCTGCAAGTCCCCCCACACACACGGCGGCTAGGCTGAGCTAAGCTGCAAACTCACGGCGACTTTTCCTCCGTCAAGGACTCCATTCGCCCCCGGAGACATTTACAAATGTGGCCGGGCGTAGCGAAAAGACAGTTCGGAGTTTTGTATTTTGTGTTAAGAGAGCCGCATAGAGTTGTCGTATGTGCGGTGTGTTCGACACCTTAACCCAAACAGCTCTTGCCGTCTACTGGGCCTGCTCTGGAGAAAAGTGGCTACATATTGAACGAATTACTGCTGACGTCATCACGCCACGACGCGTTCATGGTTTTTAACCTTTAAAAAAACGCTCGCTCACTAATCAAATAATTCTATAAAACTATGGATTGTATAATCTACACATTTTAAAAACGAAAAAAAAAAAAAAAAACAACGGGTTTAGTTTATTTGCGTGAGCGCTCGCTGTGACGTATACGGAAGTGGAAACACCGGCGATTCCCATACCGAAATGTTGTGGCAATGCCTTGCTGCAAGAAAAGTGGACAATTAACACATTAGAGAAGCAAACAGACACAATGTCGGTCTTTCCGAGAATTTCTCTGAGGCCGGAGGTCGCCGATTACTTGAAAGAAGTTTTCCTAAACAAAGAGGTACGTTTTTGATTAAATCTGCACATTTGTTGTCATGGCAGTGGAGAAAAATCATCATTATCCCTACAGAGTATCGTTTCAACGTGACCCTAAACGGAAGGGTTTTGAGATCACTTCTAATAGTTCGTCCTAAATACTTTCAATAAATGCTAATTGAATTTAGACCCAGTATTTATCTGATCTACAGCTGCCAAACAAATTGTTGTTGACATTTAGGTGTCTTACATGCTATTTTGGAATGTATAACTTCAAAGAACAAAACCAACATGCTTGCACACTAACCTGGAAATCTAACTCATTTGTTTCAAGTTGTTGGCGTCCATCGGCGATAAGGAAGCCGAGCGCCACTTTCAGACTCTTCTCACCTGTCTGTCGCATCCTCCGTCTTACACTTGCGTCCGGGCCAGTGTCCACCTGGCGTCCCTGGAAGAGATTAGACAAAAACTGGGTGAGGAGCTCAAGAAGGTGAGATGAAAGAAAAGAAAGGAGGGGGAATATTTATCTCTGAGTTGTTGTGTTTACATTTGTTGACGTAGCAAACGTGTGGATCTGAGAGGGAGGAGCTTGAGATCGACACTCATCCCAGCGTTCCCGATGTGCTTCTGATCCCTGTGGTTGGACCGAGGTACAAAAACTGCCAATTTTCTCAACAACAAAAAAAGTATAATAACAATACATTCATAGACATTTTTAGTGTGACAATTTTGTTTTTGTTTTCCGCAGATGTGTGCTGCAGCTCAGCTCCGAGGTGGTGGCAGGTGTGCAATGCGGCAACGCTGTGCTCAGGGGCGCCCATGTCTTTGCACCCGGAATACTTGCCTGTCCAAAAAGTAAAAAACATTTATCTTAATCATTTTTCATAATTTAACACCCCTGGGTGGGTCGCATTCAAACCTTGGAACAGATCATTTGCTGAAAAACTATGAATTCAGCCATGCTTGTGTTGCAGACATGAAGTCCGGGGACGCCGTGTCGGTCTTCTCTGACGTGGAAGGAAAATGCACCCGAGGAGCATTCGGGTTTCACGGCAAGAAAACATTTGTGGGCAACGGTGTGGCCGAAAAGGACCGCGCCGACATTTTCGGCACGGGTGAAACCATCAGGTAGCTCAAAGTGTTGTTAACTAACATTAAGACATTCGTAAAGTTACAGAATGCGTAACGAAAATATGTTCACATGATACAAAATTCATAGTTTTGAGTTGCACGTCTTGCCTTTCCAGGGGCGTCGGCGTGCGTATGACGGAACCCCTTTACTGGACTCCCTCTTTTGATGGAGTCTTACCTCGTCTGGTCTTCTTACAGGTAAAATGATAAACTGTCACAAGTCCAGATTTTTGGTTTTCTTTGGCTATTTTAGGGGTCTCCTTTTGGAGGTTTTACACTTTGTAGAGCTGTATGGTCATAAAAGTATTGTTTACGCCAGAACCTTCCATCTGTGGTGGTAGGCCACGTTCTGGGTCCTCAACCCGGAGAGCGCATCCTGGACATGTGCGCCGCCCCGGGGGGGAAGACGTGTCACATCGCCGCCCTCATAGAGGATCGGGTACACCGCAAAACAACGTCACTACGTCTCTCACATTTACTAAACTGTGCACAAAAAATGTCCTCAGGGAGAAGTGGTGGCCTTGGACAGGATTCGAAATAAGATTGAGTTAATTCGCCGGAATGCTGAAAGACTGCAATTGCGTAGCGTGAAAGCATTTTGCTTTAACAGCACCAAAGTCGTATGCGATGACATCATCGGCGACCGAGAAGGTGATATTTACAAATGCAGCCCAGTGGCACAAATGTCTGAATGAATCGTAAAGTTCTCACCTGTTCTCCAGGGCCGCCCTTCGCTTCTGAAAGCTTCGACCGCGTGCTCTTGGATGCGCCCTGCAGCGGGCTCGGCCAGAGGCCAAACATGGTGAGCACCTGGAGTCTGAAGGAAGTTTGCTCCTACCCACCCCTGCAAAGAAGCCTCTTCCATGCTGTACGTACGGATAGTATGCTTTAGTTTTCACCACTAGATGGCAGTAGAGACACACTTGCGGTTCTATGTGCATTTTGTACCTGCAGGCGGTGCAAGCATTGAAGCGAGGCGGGGTTCTGGTGTACAGCACATGCACGGTGACGCTGGCAGAGAACGAGGAGCAGGTGGCTTGGGCCCTTCGCACCTTCCCCAGACTCACGCTGCAGCCTCAGGTACAAAAATCAATGACAGCATGTTGGCTATTTTTTTGCCCACCTCATACACTAATTTGATCAACTCAACTCTCCAGGAGCCTCGCGTCGGGGGTGATGGCATGCCAGGCGCGGGGCTGACCCCGGAGCAGCTCGGCCTCCTCCAGAGGTTCCGACCAGAGTTGAGCTGGGAGGCCGCCGCCACGACGCCCCTTGCCAAAAGGGCGGACGGGGACACCATCGGATTCTTTATCGCCAAATTCCAGAAAAACTGACAAGCTCCCTGCGAGGATACTTGGGAAGAAGAGCAAACTTGGATGCAAAAGAACTGAAAAATCTGTAGTACGCATGTCAGGCCAGTAGGTGGCGATGTCACTATGCAATTCCACTAAAGAATTTTTCTTTTTTAATTTTTTAGATGATTATCTAAAGTTGATATTGAAAAAATAATGCTATGAATAATTAAAAGAAAAATCTTTTCATGGTAAAAATTGCTGTGTCATGTCAACAATGTCCCACTGGAGCCCAATGCCTTTTAGCAGTCAATGTTGGGATAAGCCGCATAAACACGGAGGTAGAGGCTGAATGCAGCGGACGTTGCCATGACAACAGTGACGACACCGTTGCCACGGCAATGGTGGATTCCTCTCTCGCGCGCGCAAACCAGGAAGTGATGGGGTCACGAGAGGTATTAACAATTTATCGGAGCAAGTGAAAATGGACATCTCGAGGCTAATTTATGGATGTTTGTCAAGCTGGCAGGATTCCCAGGAAAATACCGTTGCGCTCAACTCCAAGCCTATTTTAGACTCATCTCCCTTTGGTCGGGACGTTGCCTTGACGACGGCTCCGTGAGCCCACCTTAATTTTTCAGTAGCGTTTTAAGAGCGAGGGGGAAGAAGAAGAAAAACTATTTATAGACGTGGCACCCTGGGTGTTTTCAAAGAGAAACACAACTATGCGACCAACCTATGTAAAAATAAAAAAAGGTTTGAATTTTAGCAAGAATTTGGTATTACATAGTTTTTTTGTTGTTGATGTTTTTTGTTTTTGTTTTTTAAACCAAATGACTTTACTGTGTTTCCTCACGTGATAAAAAGGCAATGGTGGACTTACTGTTGTTCCCAAAGTTATAAAACAACCAAGCAAATGACTTTCTGCAAACAAACATGGCGACTCACTCGACCAATCAATTACGGAAGGATGTCTGAAAGAAAAAAATATGAGTGAAGTAGTTGCAGGTCAAAATTAGTAAAGAACAGCTCAGTACATGAACAAAAAGGCATGTTTTTTTTTTGGTTTTTTTTATCAAATATGCATATTTGTGAACATTCATGCATATCCATTAGGATCTATGCAGATACACGTCTACGTAGATATAAAGCGTCTACACACCCCTGTTCAAATGCCAAGATCATAAAAAGGCGAGACCAACATGAATTATTTATAACCTTGTGTAATGTGACCTAAGGGAATTGATGAGGAAATGGTATAAAAAAAAAAAAAAAAAAAAGAAACAAGAAGGACCACACCTGGACTTCACTTTGGATAAAGTTCAGATGTTCTAGTAGTCTCTCATACATGAATGCTGGGGAAAAATGTTGGTCTCAGTTTTTTTTTGCACGGCATTTAAACACGGGTGTGTAGATTTTCCATCCACTGCATACTTGTATCTCCATCATAGAAACGCTGCGATCAAAAACCGGAAGGAAGTGGATATAAATAGGATGCCGTGGTTTGGAGGTGTAGCAGCACAACAGGAGGGAGGAAATGGATCCTTGAGGGGGTAAAAACGTGGTCTACTGGGGGATATACGAGTCTCGGGCCCATTCCCCCGCGTCACCCCTCTTTTTGGGCTCTCGTTCGTAGTGGTGGTGGTCCCGCGCCGGCCTTTGTTGTTGTTGATGGTGGTGACTGCGCTGCTTGTTACGTTCATTGTGGTCCTGCTCGCGTTCCTTGGTGCGATGGTGGTGGTGATGATGATGGTGGTGGTGGTGGTTGTGGTCCCGGTGGCCTTGTTGGGGCTCCCTTAAGTCCTCCTCTTCCTCCTCCTCCTCCTCCTCCATTTCTTCCTGGTTGGTGTCCTCATGCTGCTGCTGTTGGTGGTGCTGAGGGAGGAGCTGAGTGTGAGGCTCCACGTAAGCGGCGTCCTTGTTCTCCCTGTTCTCGGGGCTCTCAGAGTCCAGCGTCTCCTGCCGGGCGAGGCCCCTGCTTCGGTGGTGGTGATGGTGATGTCGATGGTGGTTGTGGTTCTCAGTCCTGGTGGAAGAAGAGCGGTGCTGGGCATGAGGCGCTCCTCTCCTAGACGATTCGGTCCTCGGGGGGCGCTCCTCCTCGATGGCGGCGTCCTCCTCGCCGTCCGCCTGCTCCTGGTTCTGATGATGGTAGTGGTGGTCCTCTCTGGAGCCTTTCCGCTCCACTATTGCCTTTTCTGCTCGATGCTCTGCACCGCCACCCTGATGTAGAACAGGAGGAATGATTAGCCAAACAATGTTGCAATAATAATGTCCTAATTCTTTTTGATTGGTCGAGAGAAATTCAGCATTTTTATTTTAAGCATGTTTTATTGATACAAAATTTTAAATTTGAGCTAACATTAATTTCAATAACATTTACTAGCTAAAAAAAAAATCTAAATAGCCTATTTAGAATGTTATCAATTTGTCATCGTAATATTCCTTCTTGGTCGGCCGGGAGAAATCGTGCGTTTCGTCGTTACTACAATATATATTTTCATGTTTTATGATTTAATTTTCATATGTTAAATGTTTAGAATTTTCAGTTCTGAATTTTAATTCAAATATTTGGTATGTGGCTTTCATTCAAATATGACATTTCAAGTTTTGCTTGTAGATTTGCCATTACAAGTGAGACGCGGCTACGTTTCAATACCTGCACGCCGGACGAGGAGGGCAAGGGGACGGCGGGGGTCTTGGTCAGCGACAACTCTGGGGCGTCGCAGCCATTCGGGTGCGTGCTCTTCCAATAGGCCTCCAGGTAGTCGGCCATGTGCTCGCACGCGTCCTCCAGCTGGTTCTCGTCTAGGATGATGTCAAACATCTCCTGAGGGCGGCCAAAAAGAAAAGCATGTTGATTAAAAAAAAAAAAGTCAGAACGATGAACGAGTTTCGGGGGGGCTTACAGGCGGGCACTGAGCCAGCTTGTCGGCCGCCACCATCTGGACGTTGAGGTGTTTGGCTTGAGACTTGCCTCGTGACTTGATCAGTCTCTGCAGCACCTGAAGGCAAGAAAATCAAACTTTGATTTGATAAGAGCTGAACCCATGGAGATGTGTCGCGGTTTCTATAGCGACGGACCTTTGGTGAGGTGATCTTGACGTAGACGATGATGGGGGCCAGCGACGTCTTCCCCAGCTGCGACGGGTGGTTGATGGTGTCGGCGTCCAGGATAACCAGCTGCAGTGTCCGCGCCAGCTCAAAGATGCGCTCCCTCTCTCTCTGGACCTCGGCTGAAAAGGGGCACAATCGAAAAATATTTGAAGGGCGTTCGAGGACAGGGGACAGACGGTGTGAGCCGCGTTTGGACAAAAGCAACATCGGGATTTTTTTTTTTACAGTTAGTAGTTTTGTTTTTCAAGTCAACAACCACAGCCGCCCTCACCCAAGTTGGAGCGCGTGTTGGAGCGCTCGATGATGGCGTGCTTGCTGGGATGGTTCAGGACGGAGCGCTTGGCGAGCGAGATGTCGGCCGTGACGCGAGTGATGGAGATTCTGCCAGCAAAAGCCAAACGACAAAACAGATGACATATCGTATATTTAATGGACGAAACACGGCGGGGGGGAGCACCCTCCGATTTAATATCAAGTGTATATGGTCCAACTATAAAGTTCCGTGTGTGTGCACTGAAATGTGTGTCCCCAGCCTCAGACGAGTCCACGTTGAAAAAGCAGAATCCCGCTCAGCCTCAAAGAAGAGGTCCACTATAGCCTATTAAGGACATGCCTATTTAAAGCAGCGCCACACTCGCGTCTCCCCGGGCCAACTTGTTACATTCTCCCCAGGGGGGAGGGAGGGGGGGGGTGCTTTAGGGTGGATGAGGAAGAAAGCAGGATGAGAACCTACCGTCCTTCAAATCGGTGCTTCAAAAAGTCAAACAGTGCTTTTTGCATCATGTCGGTCACCTGCGAGCAGAAAAACACAAAGCGAATTGAAAACGTGGCTTTCTGTCCCCGTGGGGGCATTTGTGTAGGTCAAACTCACCTCGTAGCCCTTCAGCGACGGTCCGACCAGAACCACGGGCCGCATGGAAGGCACAACATCATATGGAGGAATGTGTTCCGTCTTTTGGAGAGAAAAAAAAAAAATAACATTCACAGCGCTGAGGCATTCTGGACCCATGACATGAGACCGTTCCTATATAAATGACATTGGAAGCTTTGGCCAGAAAAGAGTGAACAAAGAAAAGAAAAACAAAAACGTGAAAGTGTGTCACGTAATATTTGGAATATCTATCGGAAAGTTGTAAATTCAGAAAGGAGCGGGTAAGCTAGCGGAGGAAAGTAAACCGGCGCGACTTACCGACTTCTGCTTCTGCTTGGCTGCGGTGAGCAGAGAGAGAGAAAGAAAAAGGTTACGGGGAAGTAGAAAGGCGCATGCTAGCCGTGCTCGGCGGAGGATGAGAAGCTGCGGGCATTCGCTGGGCGGGTGGGCAGAGGAGGAAAAGCGGGAAGGGCCGCCGTCCGCTTTACCTTCTTAAAAAAGGGCATTCGTTTCTCTTTTGCTAATGGGGACGTGAGAGTGTTAGCGCCGCCGCATCGAGGGGAGCGCAGGATGACCGGCGGCTCGTTGTCGTCCGCGTCTAAGCCTGTGGCGTCTAAGTCAACGGCTGTCAATGGCGGGGGGAGGGGGGGGGGGGGGGTGGAGAATTATGGATGGAAAGGAAAGGAAGGGAAGGGAATGTCAGCTCGCCTACACGTGACACTTACCGGACGAAGGAGGAGTTGACTTGCGGGAGTTCGAAACCACTTCACCTAAACTTGACGAGGAGTTTGCTCCCAGTTTGCTGAAACGATACAGAATGAGATTCATTTTTAAATTAGACCTTTTTTTTTTTTATTTAAATGATTTTTTTTTTCTTACCTGGAATGGAACTTGCCCTGTTTGGCTCTCAGCTCTTGAAGGACTCGCATGTTTTCCAACTTGACCGGACTGGGAATGAAACCGATCTCGCAGCCTTCCTTCACCAGACGGCCTATCCACCAGTCGTTGTTGAATTTCTACGACAAAGGAACGGCGAGATTTTTGGCCGTCGGTTTTCGCCTCGGAGAAAGGCTACGTGGCTATCGGGTCGTCACCTCTTTGACGTGGAGGAAGTCTTTGGCCTCGAAGGAAAGCGCCATGCCGGGGACGGGGACATCGTCCTCGTGACAGGGGCTGTAGTTGACGTTTGTGCGGACGGCGAACGCAACCGGTTTTGTCTGACGAGAAAGCAAATTGAAAAAAAAATCTTTTTTTAAAATCAACCAACTTTATGGAACCAGTTGCTTGTCATGTGTCCCCAGTCTCGTTATTCTGCAAGTCAAAGCGAAAAAAAAAAAACCTCCCCCCCCCACTGCAACACTTTCCTTAATTGCTAACGCTAACAGGCAAATTCTGGCACATACAGGTGGCGAGTAGTTATTGAGATGCTCGAATTGACGCAGATCCAAGTGATTTGTTTTGGCTCGGCTGGCGCTCTGCACTCTTGCTGAGTGAATTGAAAGTTGAACTTTATGATTTGCGGTTGTGGAGGTTTTGGCCAACGGGGCGTGAAGTTTGCCGCCTGAAGGTTGTCGTCACCCGTTTCTCGGGCGTGTCGTACCTTGGCCTTGTCGAGCTGCGCCTGAGCTTGCCTCTCTGCCTCTCTGCGCACTGCCTCCTTGTCCTCCTCCAGAGACACATCAGAGTCCGACGGACGGCTGGTGTAGGAATCGGCCGAACCCTTGATTGTGAGCCAGAAAAAAACAAAACAATATCAAAACAAGACATGGCAGGAATAGTGTTGGAAGTGGATCATCTGTTCCCGTACGCAACTTTGACACCCACAAAGGGAGGGGGGGGGGGGGGTTCATTCATCTCACTGCAGCAGCGCAACACGCCGAGTTAAAAATAGCTCCCCTCATTAGAATTGCCCGGCCGTTGCGCGCGTGCCGCCACGGCGGATCGCTCCGTCGTCGGCGTTACGTTGGGATTATGCAAGGAAAGTAGTATGGCTGCAAAAATGCTTAATTATCCGCTCATGTTCGCCCAAGTGCTTCAGAACTTCAGAATGGGACGGATCTTCTAAGTGTTGTTCCTCGCCCCCCCCCTTTAAAGTTTGAAGGAATATTTCATGAAAGATGCGTGATAACAGAACACGGTCACCGCATCTCACGGGGCGGCGATAAACAACTTGACGAACGTCGGCTTACGTAGACATCCGAGCTCTTGACGCGACCTCCCTTGGCTCTTTTCAGCAGGCGGACCCAGGTGGCCTTCATCGGCCACGCCGCTACACTTGGGAGTCCGCTCGGACCCGGCGCCGCCGCGGTCAAGTTCACGCCGGCGCTTCACTGGCTACAGGTAGACTGACGCTACATCAACGGCTGCTCCCTTTGAATGCCTCGCCGGGGAATTCCGCTTTCATTTCCAGCCCCGCCGCTCGACGAGGAATCCGCAGGAGCCGCCTGCCCCGCGCATCTTCTCAAACGGCTGCAGCAGGTGCCGACCGCCGAGATGAGTCAGGTGGCGGCGATTCGCCGCATCCTCCCGTCCCCGTTGCCACTTGACATGCAGACAGCCGATCGGTCCCGACTTTTCTCCTTTGGTGCTAATGAAGTCTCGCAGGTGCCGCCGCCGCCCTGACGCAAGCTCCAGCTCTCTGCATTTGTCACAAGCTCGCCTGTGCTATTTCAGTGATTCTGCCGCTCTGTCTCCGTCCACCCCTCCTCCTCCTCTTTCCCCTCCTCCTCCTCCTCCGTCACTCCCTACATTTTTTCCCTGAGTTACCCCCCAACATTGCATCCATCTGCTTGCATTGCGGGGCTCTGGCTGGGCTGTTTGTTGCGCAATCACCAAAACGCCTCCCGCACGTGTGCCACTTGCTGCAACGAGTAAAAGGTGACATGACACAATCGCGTCCACGCCGACATGCTTTTCAAAGATCTCGATGATTTCTCCAGAGGTTAGGCTGCAATTACATCATTCAAGTGTTGACTTGTTTTGCTTCACTTCTGTGCGCATTTACTTCCTTTTCAATTTCAAGATGGAACCGCTAGCTGCAGCAAAGACATCTTTATTTAAAACTCCAAAGTGCCATCGCAAAGCCGCACGGGAAAAATGAGCATAATTAACGCGTTAATGAAAAAATTCTCATCTTCGTTCAGGAGCGGACTAAGTTAGACTCGGGTGAGAGAGGTTACTAAAAATATCTCCGCCGCTGCGCCAGTGACGCATGTTGCTCCCACAGACCGGTCGCGGGGTTGCGTGAGTTCGGAGGTCATCCGGTATGGCTGCCGGAATAAACGGATTTCATTCATTGATTTATTTTTTACGAGTGGTGTTGACTCCCCAAATTGTTTGACTCACAACAGTCCGAAATCCACAACCTGATCCCGAATGGGTGTCAAGTACGTGATTGATCCTCCACAAGGCAGGACGCAGATGCTGTTCCGAGGCCGTAAAGGTGAAGAGACTGGTGGCCCGGATGAGGCAAGTGATGACAAAGACTTGTTTGGACAGAATGAGCCCGGGGGCCGCTTCGCTGGGTCGACCTCCCTGTCTACTCCCACACCCGGATTAACGGTACTAATGAGCATCGAGAAAAACAATAACACTGCTCTGATCCACTTGGAGTAGGATCTCCTCATTCACATCATGTCCACCTTTTGCTATCCAAGACAGATCCCATCATGAGCGCTGCCTTCTGTTGTCTCCCATTGGGATTTCCCAGCGCTCTCTGGCTTCTATGCATCCACTCCAGAGAAGGGGGGGGGGGGGCAGAGAGGCATGCATTTTCTACAAAGTGACCTTCAGCGCTAGCGGTTCCTTCTCAGTGCAGAGAAAATGATATTTATATCTGGTAAATACAACAGCTTAAAATACTTTGTTGGATGTAGACCAAGAAAAGCTTCTTTTACATTTTTTTTTTTTCTGTATGGCGGGTTAATGAGTCTTGCGGCGTGGCGAGAAAAGAGTGATGGCGGTGCTGCCGCACAGCCATCAAGGTGACACCGACGGGCCTGGGAAAAGTGTTTACCAAGCAATCCAAGAGCCAGCGCATTAGGTAAGTGCATTGTCCCATCGCCTTGATGGACTTGCTGGCTGTCAATCACATGACAAACTATCGTGGCTAGCAAGATGCGAGAACAGGGCACAGCTATGCTACGACGACTACCGCTAACCTCTATCGACTCGAGGCAATCCGAATTTGGATTCAAACCAAAAAGTGAATCGATATCAAATTGTAGCCTTTATCCATTTGAATTTAAAAACCAAATGTGGCTTTAAAAAGCTAAAAGCAGGGTGATATTGATTAACTGAAATGTATGATGTTCAAGGCCAGAGAGAGAAAAAAAAATAAAAGTGGTTTTAGGGCTTCTAGCGGCGTATTATGAGTTCATCGCGTCTCGCTAATAAATATTACCTGCGACCGGCGGCTGCTGTCCCTGACAGACGCATCGCTCTCATTAGCAGTCGATCCCCTTCACCGCGAGGATCTTCTTTATCTAGCAACTCCGAGCGCTATAATAGGATGACGGCTGATGAAGAGGATACACTTAAGTGAGGGAGGCCGACCTGTGGGGATGGGAGGGAGGGGGGGGGGGGGGGAGGACTATACTTCTATTTTACGCCAGCGTCATCAATATTCCGGCAGCTCTCTGGCGTGCGAGGTGTAAGACGGCGAGATGATTGATGAGAGCTGGCCGAGAGAACGGAGTTGAGTAGCGAGCTAACCCTCTCCAGTCAAACGTTAACAGCCGACAAATGGAGCCGGGTTTCACATTTATAAGTTTTGCCTCCGTTTTCATTTCACGTGGACTGGATGAAGCGAGGGGTGGGGGTGACGTCAGACTTTTTGGGTTCAACAAGTTCTACTGTAGATACCGTAAAAGCACCGCCACATCTTTTTATGAGGAACTGGATCCAGTGTGTGCAAAAAAAAAAAGGGCTGTTATTTTCTCTTCCGGCTGCTGAGGTCACAAAGTTCACGGCGTACCTTGACAAAGAGCTTGGGAACAATCCAAAGATCAGCTGACTCGGTTGAAACATTGCTTTGCACGCTACAAAGAAGCAGCGCAAGTGAGCTTCAAGAACAAAGCGTGGGATAACGCCCCTTCAAATGTGCCCCAATAACCTCCATTCTGACTGAGTCTAAGCCCTTCCCCTTGCAAAGAGAGGAAGGAAGAAAAACCTCGCAAAAGCCTGGAAAAAAAAAAAAGTTCTCCTCAAACTCACCAAATCCGAGTCCTCGCTAGCCGAGTGAAACATTTCTGCTGGGAGGGGAAAAAAAAAAAAAAAATCTCAGCGGCTGCCCATCTCTGTTGCACAGCACAGGAATTCCTCAGCCTTTTTCACTTGCGAAAAAAAAAAAAAAAGTACGAGCCGGGAGAGGAGTTAAAAGTTCCTTCTCGGTCCTCCTTTGGCCTACTTTTGAGGCGCGGAGAGAAGACGAGCGTCTTTCCCACGCTGGGAGTCTACTCCTTTGGAACGCCACAACCATCCACTAGACCCAAAAAACAACCCCCCCCCCCCCACCCCTTTCCTCTCCAACCTCTGTCCCTCCCACACACACACACACACGCACACACACATAACGGGTAAGTAAGGAAGATCTCTGGCCAACAGGGCTGGCTTGAAAATTCCAGAAAGCAGCTGCAGCCGCTTTTTTTTATGCCCGCATGTGTGTGTGTGGAGTTTACATGAGTTCTATTTTGCCTAAAAAGAATCTTTTTTTTTTTTTTGTGTTTGTGTCTTACTGTACAGTCTGGAGCACGTGTTGGTGAGACCCGAGATATCAGGAAGTCATTATCTACGCGACACGACGCGGAGATGGTCACGGTTATCGAAAGCAGAGAGCGCAGAAAGTTTCCGTTTGTTTCGAGGGTAACAAGGGCACGGTTGTAACTAATGAAGGAAATATCGTTAGCTTGATAGCGAGCGGAACAGTCATTTTGATTTGATTCGCTCAACATTAATAATAAATTTAAAAAAAAAGAACTAAAAGCTAAATTTGTAAGTCCTCCTCCCCCCGAATGAGTTGTTTTATGGGCGGCCCAGGCTAAATCCTGGATTATATTGGGTTTGATCAGGGTTAGCCCCCCCCCCCCCACACGCCGGCAAGGATTACGTTGCGGAGCGTGTGCTCGGCACGTGACAAAGCCAAGAGTCGGCGGCGCCAGACTAAACAATGCTTTCGAGAAGCGTGTCCAGCCTTGACCTTTGTCATCAGGCTGACTAAAGCCTTGACGACTCAGCAGTTTCATTGTCTTGCTATGATGCGCTCCTTAAATTGGAAACTACGTGATTGATTAAATTGCCTTCGATGATCAAATCATTGGTTACTTTTAAATCATTTGAAGACATGAGATATTTTTGGATGGGCAGAGTGACTTAGAAGGAGAAACTTTGCTCATGCCTAGCTTCGACAAAAAACATCAATGTTGCTAACAGCTTCTCGCTCTTAAGTGACTTCCTGAAGTCTCCACAGGGAAGCGCAGAAAATAAAAGATATTATGAGGTGATTCCGTACGCGTGGTGTCAAAATGAAGGTCGGGCTAATTGAGCTCGAGCCTCGAGGGAGGAAAGGCCGCATGCCGAGTGAGTGACTGGTGATCAGGATGCTGGTGTTGCTAGCCGCCGACTAAAAATACATTGAAAAAAAAAATAGATAGGCAACAACCAGCCTGTAATGTGACCAAGCGTCCAGCGGGGCAGGCTAAAAGTGCAAAATCAAAAACTGTTGGCAAGCAGCTCAAAACCAAAAGTGGCCATTTTGAGTCTCGAGTCACTGGCAATTAACAAAAACAATCCGCAGCTTCACATTGCCAAAAAGCATCGACGGGATCACGAATAAATTTGTGTCACAATGAGACAAGGTCAGACCAGCGGTGAAGTGAAAAAGTGTAACGGACAAGAGACTCCATTGATTTAAATAACCAAATGGGCCAACAACAACAACTGTGTGTTCTTTGCCATGGCCGCCATTCAACATTTGTCAAAACACACGGAGGACTCGGCAAGAGTGCCACAACTTCACGTGCTACCCTGATAATAATTACAATTTTTAGACAATAACCTGGAATACTTTTGACCAAATGTTGGACGCTATCACAAATATCATGCTCATCTTTAGAATCTAAACGAAGGCACGAATGGAAAATCTTGCCTGGGGCCTGACGGGACTCTGATTCCTAACTAATGAAGCCCGCAAGGGCCGGCAGCCAGCGTCTGACCGGGGTTACCAAGATACGGGACACACCACGTCACTCGAGCTGCGCCACCATCTCTAATTACAGACATCGAGACCAAGGAGGCTCACCGAGGAAGAAAAAAAACAAAACAGACAGAAAGGAAGAAAGAGCAACACTTCCTGTCTTGTTTCCTCTTCACGGCGATCTTGAGTATTCTGGTTGAAATGATTGAAAGGATTTGAGAGTCAAATCAAAACTGAGTCCGTTTGTTTCACTTCAGCACAAAATTTCAGTTGCTCATCATCGACATTTGCATTCAGTTGACGGACTAACGCAAGCTTATCTTTGGCAATCCAGAGCTTCTCCGTAAATTGATATTCAGAGCGCAGGCCGACGTCAACCGACTGTGACGACGGCAAAACAAATCCAAAGTCAGCCCCTTTTTTTTGCTTTACCTTTGGTTTCTTGGACATGCTCGTCCTCCCTCAACGGCGAAACGACCCGCGGCCGGCGCTGCTCTGGCTCCTCGGCGCGACTGCCGGCTGACACGCTCTCGTTTAAGCTGCCGGGGTGTCATTGTTCGCTGCGAAGTGTTTTTTTTTCCTGCTGGCTGAGCATTAAGCTTTAATTTCATAGGATGACATCTGTTGCGTGGTTAACTAGATGGCACTCAACGAGGAAGATTTAGGGGGTGGGGGGGGCAGCACCAGATAGACGACAACATGTTTTTATTTTGCTACTGCGAAGAGCTTTCGTGATAATGACAAGTGACGCCGTGACCGGACAAACTAGAGCGAGTCAGAGTAACATCTGGCGCAATAATCTGCCCGGCGACGACTAACGACCGCCGCTGCGTTGCTCACCGGTGCTACCGCAAAGTTTTGGTTTTTTTAATTGAACCTCGAATGCTGATTAACATTCAATATAGGTTTGACATAAAGAATGGTTGGGGGAAATACTGGAAATAGAAATATAGTACGTACACAAAAATACATAAACAAAAATATAAAGTAGACTGCCCCATCCCCAAGTAGCTGATTTCATCCCTGCAAAGCCACTCTCACTCTAATCTCCCTTGATCCAGCTGCACTAGCAAAGAATTACATCCCAGAATTACATTTTTTTTTTTTTAAATAAATAAACAGGAAACATAATAAAGATTGTGACAGCTTCTCCCGCACTTGCGAGCAAATTTAGGAGTCAGGCTAAAAAAGCAAAGGTCATCGATAAGTTTCTCGGACCGCCATGCGAGTTGGCGGAGCAGTCGGCAGATTTTATAAAGTGGACATGTAGTAGCTTTTCGTTATATAATAGTTAAATCTCTAAAGCTTCTCTTTGGAAAGGCTCGCAGGCACAGGAGCATCGAAAACGGGCGCAAACGCACCGGCGGCGTCCATCGTGCTCTGTTCACGCACGCACGACGCTAACACTCTGCTTACCCACGACACATTTTTGTTCTTGGAGTGTCTGAGCATGGCAACGGGAGCGGGCCTGTCCAGACGAGTCTTCCGAAGACCCGGGGATCAGGGCTGCTGGCCAGAGGGCGGCCTTCCCGGCGACCCCGAATTGCCCGGCATCCGCCCAAAAAAAAAACGATCTCCAAGTCTTGCGGGAAAATACAAATCTCGTGAACTCCTTCTGACAGCAGGAAACGACCTGAGTGCTTACGTATTGGCGGCGAGTATGAATATGAAAGGTCCCAGCGGCAGGTTTAACCCCGCCCAGCTGAGCTCCCGGCCGGCACGCTACCAATCGTGCTGCGGTTTGCCGTGGCCCGGCTCCCGAGGGCCAGCTTAGAGGCGGATGAGCCTTCTCCGTGGAGGAGAGAGCTGCTGTTATTCAATGCCACAACAACCAGAACTGAAGCAAACCAAAACGACGCTAGGCGACAGGTTTTCAACGCCAGACTTCCCGAAGCGCCTTGATCCACTTTTAACGGCACGGCTCTTAATGAATTGTTTATAGCCGCATTGGCCGGCAGCCCTCGTCAAGAGGTCGCCCGCGTGCCGCCGCCCCTAATTAGTTCCGCGGAACATCTGCAGATGTTTTAAATGAGGCTCCCTCTCCGGCTTGCGCTGGAGTGGAAAGGCGAGCTGAGTATATATCACACTTTCCGGTCTTCTAGCGAAGATGATGTAAAAGTGCTACAAGAGTTCCGAGACATTCCTTTAAGTCTCTGTCCCCAATTAGTCGCTCCCTTTCCGGACAGTTTCACATTCTCTGGAAAAGTCCAAAAATGCTCAGCGCTCGCCAAAAGAAGTCCCTGGCCCCAAAAAGCTCCCTCCCCAGGCGGCCTCCAGAAACGTTGACTGAGATATTGGCCTTAGGTGGAGCTTTCTTGAAGAAACTCACACCAAAGTCAACTCTAGATTCATCTTTTAGTGTGTTTTGTTTAGATATAAAATATATTTACAGAATGTGTTCTGTAGTCCTACTTGACTGGCTGGCCTCCATTCACAATTTCTTCTGACTGGGAGGGGGGGGGAGGGGTGGATGTCTTACATTCCCGGAGTTTCCATGAGTAGCGTCTGGGACCGTCTACTCCAGCCTGTCAGGAAACGGCACGCTTCACATTCCATCTGGAGCGGAATTGTCATTTTGATGATGTAACCCCGACATGTAAGTGGAGCATCGTAGAACTAGCGGCGGGGCACGGCAGCTGGAGCGCAATTACTGCTCCGAGTTTTTTTTATTTTTTTTTTATATATGACATTGATGATATTAAATTTTACCGCACTTGAACTCAGCGCGTGAACACCTTACCACACGCCGAGGCTCACCAGCCAAGTGTGGCGGGGCAACAGCTGGTCCGACACTAATCCACTCATCAGTTAAATTAAAGCTTACTCAGTTGTGAGGTGAACGTTGCTCCAGCGCAATGTGGAGTCAAACCAATAACTGCGGGAGTCTGAAATATATTCTTTTGGACCAGGGATGGAGATGTAGACAAATTGTCACGTAATCCGGCGTGAGGTTTTTGCGACCGACGGATTATTCAGGCCGAGCTCATTTCGACACACGCGGGCTTGTCATCGCTGAGTAGTCCAAACGTTTGATTGTGTGATGAGGCCAAAGTGATAGAAGGCCATCTAGTGGCGAAAGCACGTGAAAAAGTATCTTAACTGCAGCACGGGAGTAAACACAAAAGATGGAAATGAGTGTTGGGGTAAGGTAGAGTAAACTGCTGACTCAGTAACAAACTAAGCAACGTTCAAAAATGAAGAACTAGAGCAGAATGGTCAATTTCCGAGCCCGTTGATGAATAGAAAGCGTCAAACTTACATATGGAAGCGCTGCTTTCCGGCGATGGCCCAGCCCGCAGCACGGCATGAAGTGGACCGGGGAAGGGAGGGACGGACGGGGGGCTACCTGTCGGGCGGCGGCATCCGCTCAGCCTCGGTCCGCCCCGGTGAATCCTTGACGTGGCTTGAGACGATTTGAAGTCGGAAAGCCTGTCGTTGTCATCATCGTCTTCTTGTAGCCATCTTGTAACGGCAAAATCCACTTGAGCTCCTCAGGTCGGACCTGTCCCCGCCCCCCAACAAAAATCCTCTGCAGTGCTACAGTTTTTGCGGGGCTGCTTCCAGCCACTCACTCGCTGTGGCACACGAGTTGCTGCTCGGCACGAAGGCTTGTGGGAGGGAGGAGGGGGGGGGGTTTGTCCTTTATTGACCGCCGTCCCCTGGCGTCCTACTCGAGAGCGTCCATCCAGATGCCCCTTCTCTCTTTTCTTCTCTTGACTTTGAGCCCCCACCTTCCCTTTCGCAACTTGAATGCTTTGCCAGTCAGTCCTCATTTGCATTGCATTAGCCTTTATGCAGCAATGTGTTTCCCTTTCAAAACCACAAAATGCAGCAATGCCTGAGGTGCAAATAGATCAGACTATAGAAAACTCTTTCAGGTGATTCACAGTAGGGTGCACCCGGCATCGTGGCCAAAGTCAGCTAGGATAAGTTCCAGCTCACCTGTGACGCTCAAGTGGACAAACGCTATAGAAAACGACCTCATGTTCAAACACTTGCAATTACCACATTCCTCCACTAGGTGGCAGTCTAACACCGAGCTCATGACTGCAGTCTAACGCCACAAACAACACACAAGACCATCACTGCACGTTATAACGCCACTTAGAGGACCATAAGTGTCAAAATGGAATAAACAAGTCATCAAATATGTTAATAATTATTTAATTAGTAAGAATTGACGAATAAATATTAAAATAAACTCAAATTGGCTGTCTTGGAACTCCATAAATATCCACCCCTCATGTACAGGTTACATCATCACCCAGGAGAGGACGCCAGGTCTGATAAGATGCTAATCAGGAGGATGTGACGTCATTGATTAGGCAAAAAGAAGGCAGGAAAATAAAAGCCCGCAATCAGTGGCGGAATGCAACCGGGTTTTACTGCCCCGGCCGTGGCCTCAAGTTTGTGAGCGTGACCAGGAGGAAGTAGGGTGTGAAATGACCTCAGACAACATACAGACTTCAATGTTGGAGCAAATCGTTTCTGTCTGTAACATATTTGATACCACAATTAGGACAAGAGCTATTTTTAGCCTAAGCGATCCTTCAAAAGTTCAGTAGTGTTTATTCTGTGCTTCACTAGAAGCGTTTGTTGATTGCTTTTAGACAAGTTCTAAATTAGGAAAGCGTATTAATATAGTCTTGGGGGAGGGCAAACGGGGAAATTCGTCAGAGCAGAAAACAAGGTCCAAGAGGCTCATTCACAAGTTGTCAGAGAAGCTGAGTGCAAACAGGCCTTTTTGCGCTTGGTGCCAAAAAAATAAGACCATGCACGACTCCTCCTAAAAAGGGAGAAACATTTCAGCAAGGGCACCCATCCCGCCCTGTACAGGTCTCTACATTCTACACAGTCCAGACGAGTAAAAGGCATACCTCGCCAGTTCTGCTTTATAACAGGAGATGCGAGTGCCGCCGCTGACGCGGAGGCGGTGTTTACACAAGACTTTCAGGGCAGGACACATACAGAGTCAGGACTGATGGATGATGATGACCATGAGAGCGCAGAATTTATGCTTAGTTTGTTTTTACCGGCACACATTTACACAGAAACATGCCGTTTCCGAGAAGGGATAGGAAATGGGCTCAAAGGACATTAAAGTCAACTTTGGGGATTTACTGCACAAATGACAACAGTTGGGATGTTAATATGAGTGAGCTAGTTTGTTAGTTTGCAAGAAGGTTACTCCTTACCTGACGTACGAGGCTGTTGGTGGTGGTGTCCGAGGAGGTGCTCCCGTTCAGACCTTTCAAGCGACCTTTCCTGCAGGCTGCTTTGCTGAGACTCTTTAAAAATAAAAATGCATAAATAAAACAATTAAGCAGCTAGCTTGACTGACTGAGCAAAGACCTCGAATGAGCACTCGACTTAGCTTTGAATTAACAATAATCAAATAAAACAGCAGTAAAAATATTATTAATATAGATAACTAATTCTGATAACACTATAACAGTAAAACCAACAAAAGTCGTAAAAGTGGAATTGACCTTTACCAGGAAGTAAAGCAAAATTAAATGTCCCCGGAGATTCAATTCACCTGTCACCTTGCGAATTTTGATTCAAATGTGATTTTAAAAATTACGCTCGTAGCACACTTGACCCAAAACAACTTTGATTTACACAGTAAAGAGTAATGAAAAAGTAGTGAACATGGCACAAAACGACATTTGGTGTAAACATAAACCGAAGCCAAAATGTCGCCGCAGTTGAGCACGAGACTGACAGTTGCGAACTTTTTAAGACAGGCCCAAAAAAAATTAACTTACTTGAAATACCGACTGCTGCAGCGAGTCAACCTCCATTTATGTGTCAGCCGCTGTTACTTTTTTTTTTTCCAGACGTAGCAACGACAAAAATCACAAAGCACGCAAACGGTGAAGCTCTCGACCATCTTGAGGCATTTTCATCACTACCAGCGGGCCTGACGAGGCTGCTCCTCCTCCGGGGTCCTCAGGTTGGCCGAAGCGAGAGGAGCTTGAAACAGCAGCTCGGATGATAACGATGGAAGTTTTACAGCCTGCGGCATCACATTTGTTTTGCTGCCCAAACTGGCTGCTCAATATGTGTGTACCAATCCGTCCCTCCGTCCGTCCCTCCGTCTGTCCATCCTTCCGTCCACCGTCTCCCCATGACAACACTCCAATAGAAAGAAATGAAATTAATGCCTGAAACAGTTGTTCACTTTTATTTATATCAAAAGGAGAAGTAATTATGTTTTTCACACTTTAAAGCGGAATTCAAGTTAAGTCTTAAAAAAAAAAGTATTTTGTATCCGCGTCTTCCATTTTATCCTGTACTGCCCCCTGCTGTTAACAAAACGACGTTACAGTGGCCACACAGTTTACGAATGTCAACATGGCTAAACTCAGAAAACACATTTTTGGTGGGATCTCTTAGCAGCTAGCCGTTGCATTATCAAAATGAACAAAAACTAAGTATGAAAGGAATAGCACACTCTTCTCACCCATGGCAGGCAGCGATAAGCCTCTCAAAGGAGACACCTCCATAAAATATCCCCGTTTATTGTTATGATTATAATACTAGAATTTGAGATCATGTTCAAAGAGTGCGAGCAGCAGGAGACAGGCCCAACCCGACAGTAGGCCAACATTCTGCAGTAGGAACGCAGTTAATGGCCGCCCGCTTTGGAAGTGATTCATCTCAGGAAGCTAGCGGAACACAGAAAAAGATGACACAAATATGAATCCACAAGATGAATAATTGAATAATTATTGCTAGCATATGATCATTAATCTCACCATTTCCACCAGTGACAGGTAGAGGAAAATGCCCGCGGTCACTGCAAAGATCCACTGCTGCACATGAGCCTGGGCCGAGACGAAGAGTCCAATGTAGAGACCAGCGAAAGCCGTCAGGGCGCTGACAAAATTCATGACCACGGCCGTCTTCACGGGGAGTCCGGAGCTCAGCAGCACGGCGAAATCACCTGCAAGGGAAAAAAAAAATGTCAATAAGTTGAAAAAAGTGTGTTTGGGATGGTGGAGCAAGTTGTCACCCATCTCGTGGGGGATCTCGTGGCACAAGATGGCCACGGTGGTCGCCATGCCGGTCTCGGGCGAGGAGGAGAAGGCGGCTCCCACCACCAGGCCGTCGGCAAAGTTGTGGAGGCTGTCGCCGACAATGACCATCACAGCCAGCAAGGGAATGTCACAGCCTGGGGAAACCACGTTAAGGACTTCATCGGAACTACGGTAGTGGACCATATTGCTCTTTACTTTTTGGTGAAGGTCTCTGCTCTGGAGATGTTTCTGCTTCTTCATCCACTGGTCCCTGCTAGAAAGTTAAACTGCACCTTTGCATTGAAACTGTCCTGAAAGCCAGCTCCTAAAACCACAACCCGAATGAGCCTTACCAGCTGGATGGTGGAGATGGACTTCCCCCTCTGGGACGGACCCTTGGAGCCCTCCCGAGAGTGGCTCTAAAGGGCAAGGAGAAGCAAAGCCGTGCTTGAGAATTCCAAACGTTGCTGTAAGGAACTTACATGTCCATGCTGAGGAACCAGAAAGGAGAAGATCCTCCCCATGAGGAAGAAGCCGTAGAGGCCGGCCACCACGCCGACGGTCTTCCACAAATAGTCCCTCTGCTCTGTGAGGTGTTCCTCGTCGTGTCCGTGGAGGCCGAGGATCTACAAATAATATTTTTTTCCTACATCTTGTCCCTGAACGCTGGTTGAATGTCCATGAGGAGGCTCACTTGCGGGATGAGGTGAAGAAGGGCGTCGCCCGAGAGAGTCCCCACGGCCAGGCCCACAAAAAGCTGCAAGATGAGGCTGTAGCTCTCCTGGCAGGAGTTGAAGAAGATCAAGCAGATGCCTAGCATGGATCCCAGCGTGATGAGCAGCACCGCCATCGTGCTATAGCCATACTCTGAGACCATTAAAAAGTCAACATGTGATTTTTAATCATTAGGAATGGAAAATAACAAAACTAGGTCGGGAAAGAGGAGGTCAAACATCTCACTCTCAAAAGCTGTGGGCTGATGAGTTCCTCTCGCAGTGCCTTCTGCAGAATGACACGCTTTGCCTAGCAACTGCTGGATGATGGCTGGGCACATTTGTTCAAAGTGTTCCTTCGAAATGGGCAGTTGAGGGTCCAGAGCAAAAATATCCACCAGCTGATTGGCTGAAAAACACACCTGAGAACGAGAAAACCCGATGACCTCGCTGCGCGTTTTCGCCATCCATCTACCGAGTGTTCACCTGCGCCCAGTTGCCGGCTTGGTGCTCGCAACCCTCCGACTCAACCCGCGAGCTTCGCCTCTTCCTGTCGTGAGCGTGTGGCTTCTTTCCTTCTCCGCCAACACCAAGCTGGTGAAGAAGTACTTCCAAATCTTCCAGAAGAAGCAAAACCATTACCAAAACTATTTTCTAAAAGAAGGCGCTAAAGAAGAAGGTCTCACCTACAACTTGGAGTTCGCTGGTGCGATTGAGGGAATGAAAGATGTAGTTGGTAAAGAAACCTGGCGGAGGGAGGTTCCTCTGAGCGAAACATGGACCCCTCAGGAGGTGACTGACGATGGCAGCAGACACTTTGGCAACAGACTCCATACCGGCACCTTCTTTAACGTTGGTCTCTTCAAGCAGATGAGCGTCGTCGATACACTGGATCTTCAAGTCGGAGGTTGTAGAACCTTCCCGGCTGGACGTTTTGTTGTCCTGGTTGACAATCTGAAGAATGCTCTGAAGTTCACCCGACGACAGGACGCCGTCGTCCTCCGTCGCGTGGAGATCGGTGAGAGCCCTCAGGTAGAAGTCGTAGCTACGGGCGGGCGAAGAAGACGACCGGCACATATCCGGCAGCTTCACCACGTAGTACAGCAGAAGAGTGGAGAGGCGCTGGAAGTCGTTCTCTGTCAGGTAAGGCTTCTCATCATCCTCCAACACGGAGAGCGCCACGTCCGCTGGCAGGCACTGGTGATATCGAGAACACAAAGGAACTCATAGAGGAGCCTCTTGGAGGCTCCGTGTGGAGAGCAAGGGGTGCCCCAAAGAAAGCCACTCAAGCAAGAAGGAGCCATAAAGGTCAAGAACTTAAGCCTCGCATTCCAGCCTTGACAAATGTTCTCAGGAGTTAGCGCAAGTTGTTTTGATTAGTGGAGATGGTCCTACCTTGTCACAGACATCTAGAGAAGCACCCGTCCTCTCTGGGCAGTCCACCGCCAGAAGAATCGCAGAGACCAGGATCCCGACGTGATTCTTCTGGAGGCGCGCTTCTTCACCCTGCGGCAAATCCAAGACTCGGAGGACGTCTTGTAGGTAGGACTCCGCTCGGATTCGTCCCGGCAGACACATCAGCAACAGCAGGAAACGAGGAACAGCAAATCCTCGGGAGCACATGTTACTGCGGAGGTCTTCCCGAGATGAGGTGACCATCCAAACGCGGCCTTGGCGCTCACCCTCCGCTTGAACTAACCCTTAGAGTCCAGCCAAAGCCGAGCGGGCCTCTCGGTCCACAACAAAAGGATTAGTGCAGCCAGTCAGAGAGCACGGGGGTAGGGAGAAAGCGGCGGGGGGGTGAGCACAATTAGTATTTAGAAGAGAAATTATGCTTGGTATTCAAGGTTGGGGAGAAGAAAAAAAAGTTAGATTAAAAACGAGGTCACCGGGAATGAGAACTTGTACATCTAGTACATGACTCTTAAAAATCATGTCAGGTTTTATTTATGATCTCTGAGTCCATTTATTATTCATAAAAAGAACTTTTTGAACATCATCCCACTTTGGGTCAAAACGACCAAGCACAGGAAGAAAAGCCAATTTTTACCCGCCAATCAAAGGTTTGGGCAGAATTAAGGCTACTAAAAAAAAAAAAAAGTACTTATTGGAAGTAAGCTCTTGAGGATTTGTTGCCATGGAGAAAGTTTGGAGGTGAGCAAGCGGCAGAAAGTTCTTATTTGCAGTTTTTCGAGGGAGAATAATGAGCATTTGAATTTTTGATTTATGATTTCTTTTATTGAATTTATTTACAATATCAGCCAGTGAAGGAATGCAAAAGACAATGAAAAGTCTGGCAAATTAATTTGACGTCAACATCTTTAGATTGTTGTCACTTTGTAAGAACAATTTTTAATTCTTCAAAGTGAAAAATCCTATTTACATTTTTTTAATCATCTCTTTTGGAGTGTTATTTAGTACTCAGTACTCGCAAGAATGATTAAAATAGAAAATTCGAGTTTGTTATTAGGAAAGATCAGCGCCCAGTGGCGTCTGCCTACGATTGTTCGTTCTGCTCAATGTTGCCAACCAGGCTCTTGGTGTCCACCAGAGCTCGGATGGGATTATTAAAGTACAACTTGTTGATGAAATTGGACTCCCCCGAAGGTGAGGAGATGGGCATCTTTTTCCGGAAGAGCAGGAAACCCACCAGTCCCGCCACGGCCAAAACCACCAACACCACGGCCACACTGACGCCGGGGGAGCCGTTGGACACCTTTTCTGTGATATGACCTATTTGAAAAAAATGTACAACGTGAATATTAAATCCAGAAAATTAGCTACTGCATAATTTCAATACTCACCAACATCTGGGGGCTTTTCTGTCGGCGTGATGACTGGGGAAAAAAAAAAAATCTCAGCATTAAATGTATTCTTTCAACCTTGCCATCATAAAAAAATAATATAAAATAATAAATACAAATATTTCAAATATGTGCAATTGTGACTAGCGAACTGCAAAGGGGTTGCAGACAGAGCCCTGGGGTGCTCCTATATTGACTGGAAAGGGAGTCACTCTACCTTTGGGTGTTTTGCAGATGTACGAGCGGTATCTGCTGCAGTCGGTCTTCTTCCATTTGCCGCTGTCGGAGAAGACCTCCACGCACGTCCTCGTGGACTCCGGCATGTCCGGCTTCCAGTTGGTGTAGTCCACCGCACTGTTGTCGATCCACGTCCACTGACCTTTTGAGATAGAAGCTCCCAGACTTAGCCGCCATCCGAAAAAGCTATACGAGTGCAATTCTTACCGTCGTGGGTTTTGTACAAGCCGATCCAAAAGCTCTTGGAGCTGTCCTGCAGGACATCTACGTTTTGTTGGATGAAAAGACTCTCCTGGGGGTCCTCGATGCTTGCCAGAGATGCCCCTGATAAATCAAGCAGACACTTTTTATATCCCACTGAGGTGGTGGTAAAAATTATCCCAGCGTACCCATTCTCAGACATTCCACGGAAGCGTGGGCCCAATTGTTCTTGACCGAGCTGAAGAAGGCGTAACAATGACCCCGGAAGGGGACCCAGGTTATCATCTTTGATTCTGGACAATTTCCGGCCAGCTGAGGAGGCTCGATGGGTGCAGAAACTATAGAAGAAAAAAAATCTGCGTTGTTAGATGTAAGCAAAGTCCGAGAAGAGGTTTTTTATTTTCCCCCTGACCTGGTGAGGTCTTGCAAAGCGAGTAGTAGGTGTTGCTGCACGGCGCCGTCTTCCAGGTTTTGTCCAAGTCCATGTACACACAACCGTAGTTGCTCTTCGGCTCATCTTCACCCCATTTGGTGTACGACAGGAACCAGTTGTCCACCCACTTGAAGCGACCTCCGGTCTGTCCAGAGGAAACCACGCTCAAGTACCGCCTAGTCAGACATTTTCGAGGTCTCGCATCTCCTTTACCACATTGCTGTTGAGGCCGATCCACACGGGCTCGTTGAATTTGAAAATCTGCAGCGAGACGTAGGCTTGCGTCATGGGGTCGAGCACGCTGGCCAGCTCGGCGTCGTCCGCCTGGCACTGCCTGCGAGCCTCGTCCCAGCGCAGCTTCTGCGTCAGCAGCTTGTACGAGTCGTTTCCCAGCTTGTTGAAGGCCTTGGAAGACACCGTGGTGGCCGCCGGCACGATCTGGGAATCTTTGGAGAAAAGTCATGTCAGTTCCCCAAAACGACTTTTAACAGTATAGAATAAAAACAACAATGCTTATTTAACGGTTGTGCAACTGACCAAGATTCCTTTTACAAATGAAGCCGAGCTTTAGGCCACAATGGTCCACCTTCCAGAGTCCTATTTGTTTTGTGATGCTGCCCACCATGATCACACAGTCAAAAACGTACTGAGAAACAAAAAGTACAGTGGTGCCTTGAGATTCACAATGCTAGTTTATAATAAAAAACGGCCATTGGCATGCTAACGGTTAGCATTGGCAGTATGACCGACTGAACACTGACGGTGGAGCAACACACGAAGACAGCTAATGCAATAATAATAATAATTATTATTATTATCGTTGGAAAAAAAGAGGAGAGCAAAAAATAGACCTGGTCCACTCCAGAGTAGCGTGCCTCCGGCATGGACGTAGGATGCCCTTTGGCCCAATTGGTATACAACACGCCTCGGCCGTCCGTCCACACAAAGTGCATCTCCCAGTTGACGTCGTTCATGCCGAGCCACAGGTCCTCCCTGTACCTCGACATCTGCGTGGTCAGGAAGGCTTGAAAAAGAACATTTGGGGAGGTTGAGTAGTGAACCGCAAATAAAAGCGAGGACCCCGGCATACCTTGCTCCCTCTCGCTGACGACAGAGACCAAATTCCCTCCCTGGTTTTTGCAGTACTCCCTGGCGTCCTGCCACGACTTTCTGTCGGCGACCTCAAACTTATAGCACTGTGAAAACCAGATAAGATGTCAAGATGACTAAATCACCAACGAGAGCTTTTGCATGTGAGTGAAATAAAGTTGGCAGAATTCCTTCTCCTCGCACTTACCTTGCCTTGGAATGGCAGCCACTCGGGCGCGCAGCCTCCCTTGGGCGCGGCCGTGGGCGCGACGGTGGCGTTGACGAATCCGCCGCTTCTTTTACAGATGGACGGCAGCTCGAGGCCGCAGTTGATGTCGTTCCAGAAGCCTTCGGGACACACACACACATGTTTACAAAATTGTTACGGACAATTTGAGGTCCTATTAATCAAATAAACAATGATATTTAGCATTTATACAAATTTTTTTTTTTTTAAATCTTCTTTTAGGTGCTGGTCTAATTGATACGATGAGTTTACCCATGCTATGGTATATGGTCACACAGTTTTCGTCATTGTTGGCAAAGTTGGGCTCGTTGTGTTCCCACGCTGTGTACGTCACCGGCGTTCCATCCAACCAGCTGGAGGAAAACACATTTTCTTCAACATATGAAAAAAAATTATTGTGGTGCTAGGGTTAGAATTTTTTTCTGAGGTTATACGTTTTTACAAATGTATAAATTATTCATGATTTTTTCCTCAATGTCATTTTGGTCTAACGTGTATTTGGAGTTACCTAAAGGAGTGGTCCAGATTGACAATCAGCCCGATGTAGTACTGATTCTCGAGGCGCCTGAGGATCTGTTTCCACAAGAAGGTTCTCTCGCTGTCCCCCGTGATGACGGCCAGCTCGCCGAAGTTCTTTTTGCAGAAGGCCCGCGCCGCCTCCATGGGTAGTTCGTCCGTGTTGATGAAGTACTGCGAGTCGTTGTAGACCAGCCAGCCGTCCTCGGTGGTGTTGAACGCTGCAGAGCACATTTTTTGAAACGCCACTTGTTTCTTTACATTCCAAATGTACGTTTTTGTCTTACCTGGCATGGTGACGGCGGGTTCGGGTTTGGGAGTCATTCCTGTAAATAGAACAGCACTAAATCAAAGTGTTGTGTGTGTGTGTGTGTGTGTGTGTGTGTGTGTGTGTGTGTGTGTGTGTGTGTGTGTGTGTGTGTGTGTGTCGGTTACCTTTGCGTATCTGGCAGATCCAGTCGTTGTAGACCTCGCAGTGTCGATCATTCCAGTGTCGTCTGTAACTGATTTGAACTTCCGTACAGTGCTCGGCGTCGTTGTAATTGTTGGGTTCCCCGTAGCCCCAACTCTCAAAGCCGTACTACATAGTAGTGGGAGGAGGACAAGGAGTTTTAATCATCACCATGAATGCTGGCTGTGATAAAAACAGGTACCCACGGGCGATCCGTCGCTCCAGACGAAACCTTCGTTGGTGCCGAGTAGGCTGAGTCCGATCCAGGCTGCGTACGATGAGTGAAACTGGGCATTGCTGATGTCCTCAGCTCCGTGGATGCTCATCAAGTCTCCACCGATGATCCTGCAGAAGTCCTTTGCTTCGTGCCAAGTCTTCTTCTCATTCTTGCTCTTTTTATACACCTGCAAACCGCCAGAGTTTTTTTTTGTTATTTTTAATTTTTAATTGTTAGTTTTTATTTCAATCTGACTTTAGGGGGGGGTGGGGGTCTCTCACCTTGAAGCAGACGTTCCTGTTGGCCACGGGCACCCACCCAGAGGCACAGTTGAGGGCGGGCGTAACAGGCGGCGCGGTGGTCACCTGGACGCCCTCGGCAACTTTCTTGCAAATGTACTTCTCCTTGCTGTCGCAGCTGACCACCTCCCACAGGCCGGCCCACTTCCCCGTCATCATGGCCACGCAGCCGTCTTTACGGTCTGTGGTTCAGAACCATGTGGTTCAGGTCAAAGGTCAGTTGAGAAATAAAGAGAAAATGTATTATTAAGAGGAAAAACTATTTCTAACTTTGAACTTCGATGCATTTTTTATATCATTTAAAATCGGCAATTTTTTAAATCACATTTTCAAATCAAAAATAAAACATAATGTTTTGGTTTTCTTTTTTGACTTGAGAGTAATTTGGCAATAAAAATCACAATTGGAGTAGCGTACCCGCAGTGTCCCCGTTGAAATACGTGAAGGTGATTTTCCTCTGGCTGGTCCAAGTGAATGTGTGTGATTCTTCTTTTTTGTAGAACCCTATCCAGAAGTACTTCTCAGGCCTCAGGCCAACCAAGCTGGTCAGGAAAGCATTCTCGTTCCTTTGGGAGGAAGAAACGAGGTCAGTGAAGCGTTCGGTGACGAAGGGGTGCGCAATAGTACCCGTTGGCCACGTCCACGAGGTTCCCGCCATCTCGCGTGCACGTCTGCGTGGCCTCCTGAAATGTTTTCTTCTCAGCTCCGATGGTGTAACAATATGACTGGTACCTGAGCGAACCCTACAAATATCAACAATGTTGTAAATTTTGTTAAAAAAAAAAAAAAGCATTTGCGATTTAGGCGGGTCCCTCACGAGCGCGCAACCCGGGTTGCTTTCCTGGTGGGTTCCTTCAGCCGCTTTGGAAGAAGCTTTCTTCTTACAGATGTATCCGTACTCCTTCTCGCACATTTGGTCGGCCCACCTGCCGCTCTAAAAAGACAAAGGCGCCGTTTGAATTTTTATTTTCAAAAAAACGCATTCTAGAAACAAAGGCTTTTTGCTCACGTCTCCCCGAATGAGTACGCAGTCCTCCTGGAGGTTGGTGCCATGGGTGGGCTCGTCCATTAACCACTGGGTGAAGGTGACCTGCGATTGGTCGGACCACTCGAAGAACATCTGGCTCCTCAGGTCGTTCAGACCGATCCACAGAATATCGGTTACCACTGAAAAAACATTTGTTGTGTACTTTTGAACGATTCGATCTCGTTTAAGAACGACAACGCCGGCGCCGCTTACGATATCCCGACTGGGCGATGATGAAGCTCTGCTCTTCGATGTTGTGAATGCTGGCCAGATCGGCGTCATCTCTACGGCAGGCGGTCAAAGCATCCTTCCACATTTTCTTGCTCCTCTCAATGAAGTAACAATTGCCACCGTAAGGGACCCAGTGGTTGGGGCAGAAACTGGGCTGGTGGACTGCATCCAGAAGATTATCATCGATCAAATTTCCTGTTGCTTAATCCAATTGAAATGATCTTACTGGGCGGTGGAGGAAGACTGGTGGAGTTGCCTTTACGGCAAATGTATCCCAGCTTCTTGGTGCAGGTACTGGTCTCCCATTTGGAGGCCTTGCCGGCATTTAAGGTGGCGCAGTTCATCCCAGGATCGGATGACGGATAACCTGATGGCAAATACAGAATTACACATTTGTACAATGACAAAATGCTAATGCTAACACCAGACAATTCAAATTGAGCTACTGGTTCAAAATGTCTCTTGCCACTTATGGAATGATAAATCCAGAATGACCTGGTGCCCAGTTTAAATATCGAAAGGGGTTCCCATTGCTCCACTGCCATCCCGCCTTGTAGTCCAAACTGTTAAGTCCGATCCACAGGGCGCTTCCCAAAATACTGGTCAGTCCTGTGTGGAGTCAATAAACTGGTTCAGCGTGCGTCCAAATCCACATCGGGAATTTTGGTGCTACCTGAAATGTAGGACTGCTCGTGGAGCTCCACGATACTGAGGAGATCCGCTCCCTGCTGCAGACAACTCTTGCGGGCCTGGTGCCAATTCAGCACGGCCTGAGCGTTACGTTGGTATTGAACCCCCGTCACCGGGTCCGTGTCCCAGCCGGACGATGCTGCAATTACAAATAATAAAAAAAAAACAGGAGAGCAATTTTGCAAACGTTGCGGAGGGGATGAGAGGACTGTGGGAAGAGGAAAACAAAGACTGCTGACAAGTCAGGACAAGAATGTATGTTGTTCTGTCAAGGGGGTCATAAACCTCAATTGTTAGCGCTGACCTCTTTCAAGGCAAAAAAAACAAAACGACGCAGAAAGAGTCGCGTGCGGACTTTTTGTGGTACTGTATTATTTGATGTTTTGTGCGTACCTCTGGTAGGACAGAAGCCCCATTTCTTCTCGCTGTTGTAGTTAGCCTTGGTGGCGCACCATAGCTGCCCGTCGGTGCGGCCCGCCTTGGTGCACTCCGAGTACCACTCCTCGCCAAATTTGAAGGGGAACAGACACGGGGCACCGAAGGAGTTGCCCCCAATGGTGAAAATTTCTGTGAGTCCAACACATAGTGTTAGACATTCTTTGCCGATGATAAAGAATATATGACTGGGAGTACTGTCTGTCTACATGTGTTTCTGCACCAGTAGTGTTCAATTTAGATCCAGAAGTTTGCTTTGTCTTTTAGAATAAGAGCATAAAACAGAAAGTCACCCAGCGCCTACCTTGATAGCCCTTAGCGCACAAGTCCATGTGCGTCCCGTAGATCTTCCATCGGCTCCAAACTCCCGAGCCCTTGTAGATCATCAAATTCTTCTCGTTGCGGTTCCCCCAGTTGAGATGCAGGCCTCGGTCCCGCAGTCCGAACAGGGTTTCGTTTTTGCACTCCCACTGTTGCAGCTCGCTGGCTTCGTTGCACTCGAACAGCAAGACCTTGACCCAGTCCTTAATCTCCACGGCGCCCAGGCACAGGTTGAGCGACAGGCTCAGCAGGCGGTTCGCCGAGGTCCAGCGGAACTGCTGGTCCTTGGCGCGGGGCTCGCACCCGGACAGCGTGATGGAGGAGGCGTGGACGACCTTCACGCATTTGTTGTGGTCCTGGTTGAAGATCAGGAAGGAGCTGCTATCTAAAGCACAGAGCACAAACTCACAAATTACAAATCAGCTTGAGTGAACTCAAGTATTTGTACTCCCGACAAGACATACCGACATTAGCCGCCACGGAACCCAGGAGGCAGAGCAGGAGTGCGGCGAGACGAGGCCACATGGTGATGGTTGTCAGCAGGGCGTCCAGTGGCAGAGTGGCGAGCTGAGCAGACGCCTTCGCCACGACTCCTCTTCCTTTGACATCCTGTCACATGGCGCTCAGAGAGAGGGGCTGAGCAGGCGGTAGGAAGCACTACTAAAAGCGAGAAAACTGACACTCGGATATTATTAAAGACCCATGGCCTCTTTTGATAGCCAAACTCAATTCAATAATAATAATCTGGGGGTCAAATTGACCCGTAAGTGATGAATGGTCCGGGAGTCAGCTCCTGAATAAATCTTAAATCTCATTCTGAACCCAACTGCTTTGTTTCTATGGTCCGCAGAACAGTTGGTGGGTCAATGTGACCCTCTGCCCTCCCACCCCCAGGATCACTTTATTTTAAATCACTTATTTGGTGAAAATTCTGGAGACAAAATAAACAAAGATAAACTGAATTGTTTATGTAGGTAATAAAAAAAATCTGTTAATATTTAATATTTGGGTACAATGTTAATGGAAAGTAGGTCAATTACACTTGCAACACAATCAAGACCAAGATAGTCAATGTGACGGCAAGGAATGCGAGTAAAATGCTGATGTGACAAACTGAGATGAATGTAAAAAAAAAAACAGTACCCTCTAAGGAGATCTGTGCAGTTTCCAAAGAAAAAGAGCACAGGGGGAAATCCTGCTTCCTAGTGGGGAAGTGCCCTCAAATGCTGGCAATGAAGTAACAAATGTTGGTTGAATCAAAATAAAGTCCTGTTTTTTGGGAGTAATGAATATTTATTAGAAATTGGATAAAGAAATCCGCAAATAAACGTCTCCCTGGAGTACAATACACTGACAACCTTTCTTTTCCAAAAAATAGCTTTACAGTAACTGTAATTATTTACATTGCATAGATGCTGAGCCTATTTGAAGTCAGTTGCTAACCAAAACAGCAGCACCCATCGATACAGTCAAATGAATATGGCGTCTAAACGGCTACTGAGCGCTAGTTAGCATATATTAATTTGCAATTTTCACATTGTAGTTATTTTGTGAACTACAGTACCCTTGATTGATGAGTGTTGTCTTCTTGTGGACCTCCGTGACACTCCAAAACGTGTGAACTTCACAGGTACATCCTCTGTGTGTTGAAGATCCGGAGCTTGGTCATAAAGTTGAAGTAGATGAAGGCCAGACACACCAGCAGATTCTTGAGCAGGTAGAGGAGCGGCGTGACCAAACCGAAAAAGGCCAGCAAGCCAATTCGCAGGAACAGGAAGGGCAGGTCCTGGAGGGCGACACCCAGCGAGGACAGCAGGGGGTCGCGAGGGGCGACAGCCACCCGCAGACAAGACAGGCAGCAGAAAACGTAAATGGGGCACACCCAGCCCGAATAGCACACCAGCGGGTGGCTCGCCGCCCGGGTCATCTCCACCGTGTCCAACCAGAACATGAAGCCGTCCACAAACACGTCAACGCGGGTGTCGCTGGCGCACAGGAAGCCCAGCGGGCCCGCACGGGCATGCGCTGCCCGGGACCCGGATTCCGAGACATCCAACCCTCGCCCGCCATTCCCAGGTATTCCCATGTTGGGTTCTGGACTAAAGCGGGAGCCGTTGCGGGTTATGTCGCCCACACGCTGGCCCGGCGTGCCTGCCGGTGCCACGGTGGGTCCTGTGACTTGCGGGCGGGGACCGGCAGTCCCGGGACCCGGCATTCCGGATCCCGGAACAGTCGGAGTGATGGGTGTGACCTGTTCTACATGAGTCAACACCGAGGAGGGGATGTCAGCATCTCTTGCCACATTATCTGAAGATACAACCAGAACACCTGTCACAATGTATCATGGCGCTAAATGTTTAATACAAGAACTGGAATTTCTTGACACAAAATTAGGGCCCGACGGATGAAAGGTTTCCTTGAGTGAGTCAGCGAGACCTAAGCTCACCTTGTCCCGTAAGCCTGCAGTGCCGTATCCGTTCCACCACGTCCATGCAAATGAGGGAGAAAAGGATGAGCGACACGGGCAGCTCGCCAAACGTGTCACGACGCAAATTGTTGCGGATCTGGATCTACAAATAAAATCAACAAAGGTACAGTGCTGCTTCTTCTGATGAGTCCTTTTTTGGTCACCAGGCGGCAGTAGAGTTATGCAGACAAAAAGGAAGACAGACTACATCACAGGTGTCAAACTCAAGGCCCGGGGGCCAGATACGGCCCGCCGCATCATTTTATGTGGCCGGCGAAGACAAATTGTGCATCAAATTCGTGTCATTACTAGAATTGCAAATTGTCTTCACTTATAATAATAATAATAATAATAATAATAATAATATATATTTTTTTAAATATTTGACCCGTTTTTACTCGTTTGATTTGAAAATGAGTTATTTGTCAGTTTGTTTTGTAGCTTTTACTGTATATAATATGAGGTGCTCAAACATTTATTTGGGTTGACAGTTATAAGAAGCTATGACTACAATGCGGCCCGTAAAAAAAAATGAGTTTGACACCGCTGGACTACATACTAGTACTTGTACTACAATTCGATGCCTTCTTGTACCACATGAAAACCACCTGACACCTCGAAAAATTATGTCACCATTTTTATAAACCGAGTACCACTTGTAATTGTTTTCATATCCTTGTGACTCGCACACCAGTTGAGAATCACTGTTGGCGTTCAGCTCTTGACATTAGCCTGAGTCAGGACTTGAGAACAAAGCTCAGCAAGCGGGAATCCATGCAGCATTTTCGATAAACCAAGGATCAAAAGGTCCGTTTGGGGCCATGCAAAGCGGCAAAGTGAATTCTGGGCTTCAAGCCAACCAGGAAGTGAAAATGTGCCTGGTGGACACATGATGTGACAAGAAGGACAGGAAGAGGAACCCAGCTGCTTATCAGCGCCTCCTTATCCTCACATATGACTCCCTGGGGACTTTCTTCTCACAAGTCATCACCTTTATCCGCTTGTATGTCAATAAAATGAATTTAAAAAAATTCGTCCCAAGTTCAGTAGAAAATTAACATTTGTCGTACCTCAGAGCTTGCGATCAGGAAAGCAAAACAGGGCGTTGTGGAGAGGATCACAAATACGAGGGCCACGGGCCTCCTGGATGGAAACACACATTAGTGAGGACAGCAAGACAAAAAAAACAGTTTCTTTCTATAACGGCACCGCTCACCACTTCTTTCTCCCAATCAGGAACCTCTTCTTGGCAAACACCATATACTTGAGGGGCACCCAGATGAGAAGAGCAACGGACGTGACGTAGGCTACCAAGGAGGCCACGATGAGCCAGTAGGCACCGCCGGATGCGCCTCCTCCTTGGATCTCGGCCACGATGGCGGCGAAGCGCTGCGTGACCACGAAGAGCGGCACGCACAAGCCGGCGAACTGCAGCGCCTCGCATACCGCCAATTTCAGCGTTCGGCCCGAGCCCATGCTGTGAGGACACCAGGGTGGGAGACGCAAGGGGGGGGGGGGGGGGTGCGACCAGTGCCCACCATTGTCCACCCTGCCTCGCTACTAGCATGTTCCACACAGCGCGGGCCTGAAACTGCTTACGCTTAGTCATCATTGTGTGCCTGGTAAACAAAGCTTGACAAGGATGTGGATTATCTATTAGCAGTTGTGGTGTCCACATATGCCGATAATCAGGCCGGATAGAGAGAATAGATCATTTTCTGCCAAGCTAAATGTCAAACGTTTTGAAAAGATGATCCTAAGTGATTATCCTGTGGTGTGTGTTCGAAGTGATTATTTCTTACTTTTCCACCAGGTGGCAGCAAACTTGCTTGTCGCGCAAGTGACCCCCCCGCCCATCCCTCCAGCTGTCACCTAACTTCCCGGACCCCCCCTTACCGTCACCTACCCCGACACCACCCCACCCCAGCCTGGGCACCAGCATGGCGTCCAGCGAGGACGACGGCGGCGCGGCGTCGGACGAGAAGGAAAACAACAACAAGAAACGTAGCAAAGGCACCGTGGCCACGGCATGGCTCGCCTTCTACAACATCGCCATGACGGCCGGGTACGTGTGCGGCGTGTGTGGCGGGCCGTTGGAATGAATGGAGCGTCGCTGCGTGTCCAAATAGGGCCGAGCCGAGGGTGTGAAGTGTGAAGGGCCGCGGGGGCTGCCTGCTGGTATAAGTTTAGACGCCGGCGACACTGGAGCGACGCTGGAAATGCTCAATGGGCACTTTTTGGTTTTATTTTTTTTAACTCCCATTAACAGGCGTATGCGACCCTTTACGTCTTGGAAATAGTTCCTGTATAAATAATTATGTTTTTAATCATTGCTGTCATTCACTTAAGGTTTCCGACCCACTCCTAATTTAAACGATTTGATGTGATTATTATAAAAATATTATGAGTATTATTTACTCTTATTATTACTATTTATTATCATTATTATTATTATTATTAATTATTATTATGTTTTGTAAATACGTTTTAGTCTCCCACAGCCAGCTGTTTTCAAAACATGTTTTTTTTCTCACATCGACTCTTCAATTAAACATCTCCCGGGGTAAAGTGGTGTACTTCAATATTTTATAAAACTTGAAGTACTGTATATTAGAAATGTCTACCTGACATTGCAACAATTGCAGAAAAAAAATATAAAATAGCAGAATGGATGGAAACGTATAGTGTAATAGTATGCAATACATAACTTTAACCAGCAGAGGGCAGCGTTAGTTAGCTAATGACCGCAAACAGAAGCAACACAACGGTATTAAGTTACATTTTTGTATTTAATTGATGAAACAAAATAAATCCAACAGACACAGACAAAGATTTTCCGTGCAACACTACACAAACCAAAGTGAAGCAAAATAAATGGATAGAATCAGCACAACAACAAGAGTGTCAACAAAACCTATTTTGATTGCGTGTATAAAAACCTTTTGCAATATGAAGAAACAAATACCATCTTAACACATCCACATCTCTTTGAGCTATGATGGCTTAACATCATTCAAAGTAAACAATAAATTCATGTTATTTTTGTGGTCAGCTGGTTGGTCCTGGCCATGGCGATGATACGCTTCTACATGCAGAAAGGCACACACAAGGGCATGTACAGAAGTATAGCCAGGACCCTCAAGTTTTTCCAGACTTTTGCTTTAGTTGAGGTAAGACTGTTTTGACCATTGTTACAAAAAGTAATACACCATAAATGATTAAAGATATATTTAAATATTGCACTTTCCACAGCTATAAGGCCCTAGAAGAGGTGAAAAGTAATCTTGAAAACACAATACTTCCTAATTATTTATATATGCTTTGTGTTTCAGGTGGGACACTGCGCCATCGGTACGTGACAAATTGAATTTATATCGGTTCACGGCTGAAATATAATTTTATAATTGCTGTTGCCGCCAGGCCTTGTTAGGACGTCAGTGATTGTCACCGGGGTGCAAGTGAGTTCACGAATATTCATGGTGTGGTTCGTCACCAGCAGCATCAGACAGGTAACAAAACACACACACACACACACACACAGACAAAGTGTACAGGTCTGAAATCAGGGTCTCACCCTGCACCCCAGGTACAGAACGAAGAAAGCGTGGTCCTCTTTCTGGTGGTGTGGACCCTGACGGAGATCACCAGATATTCCTACTACACCTTCAACCTGCTCCACCACTTGCCATATTTCATCAAATGGGCCAGGTGGCAGCACCGTAATGCTGAGCGTGTTGGGTTTTCCGATAGCATCTCTGCTAGCCACTAAATGCTAACATACTGTGTTATGATGACACTAATTCTTGGAAACTTTCTGTGTATCCGTCACTGATTAGCGCTCAAAAGATGTTTGTGTGTGTGCAGATACACGCTGTTCATTATACTGTACCCGCTGGGCGTGGCGGGTGAGTTGCTGACCATCTACTCGGCACTGCCCTTTGTGCGCCGCTCAGGCATGTACTCCATGAGGCTTCCCAATAAGTACAACGTGTCCTTTGACTACTACTACTGCCTGGTGGTTATCATGCTATCCTACATCCCATGTAAGTTTCGTGCAGTTAGCACCCAAAGAAAAAAAAAAAAAAAAGTAGCAACATGCTTTGCCTTTCACGCGGAACACTGCACTTTTGGCCGTTTTCACACAGCAACACAGCATCCCACAGTTGTGAAAGCTCATGTAAAGCATTTTTGATGTATTTAATTAACTTTGTTTTTTTTTTTAACTTTTAGACTTTATTTCATTAGATTACGTTAACCATAATAACCTCGGCGTGGGACTTAACCAACACAATAAATCTTAGTTTGCTGTAAAATCAAACACTGACTTGTCGTTTTCAGTGTTCCCTCAGCTCTTCTTCCACATGCTACGACAGAGGAGGAGGGTGCTCCACGGCGAGGTCATCGTGGAGAAGGATGACTAGGTGGAGCTAGCTCGATCGCCACGTCATCTTCATCAGCCGCCATCGCCACACATCTGAAAAAAAAAAAAAAGCATGGGAGGAGGCAGAATTGTTGTTTACAAATGGCTGTCGGGAGACGTACTGAGGACCGGTTGTGGGGGTGCAATAACTCACATTGTTACAGTGTCCCAGATAATTGACAAAGAAAACAACAAATCTCAAGAAACAATAAATGTCCACGTAGACAATTTTTTTGTGTATATTCGTCTGAGGGAAAACACAAAATTTTTTATCTGCATTTGTTGGTGATATTTACCTGTAAGATTTGTGTGTCACGACTTTGATTCCCGCCAAGCAAAAAGGTGCTAATAGGAGAATCGTTGATTGATGTTCAATCAATAATTCTGCTTATAGGAACAAAAGGCCGCAATTTACTGGGGCGGGGTGGGGGGGTTAGCTAAAGAAATATGAAATCATGTGCAAAAATCAATAAACTCAATTCTACAATATTCAGAGTTTTGTTATCACCTTTGCACCAAGTCAATAAAATTGGAATTTAAACCCTCCTCCAATGTTGTGGATCAAATTATGTTTGTCAGTATGTCAGTTTATGTAAACTACATATTTCTGTTTGTGCGATTGTTCAACATAATTGTATCTGATAATAGTTGTCCTCACTTGTTTAGTGTTTGTATTCGTGTTTACCAACTTCCAACGTACATTCAGTTTTTCACAAATCTCGGCAACGGACTTTTTAACACCACGGGAGTGAACGAGAGTGGTGAAAAGCTTTATTTTCTTTTCTTTATTTAGGGTGGGGTTATTCTTCCTTTATAAAATAATATGCACATACACGTTTCAAAGACATTTTGTTGGGGGAAAAAAAAGGGGGTGCTGATCTTTTACCTGTAAATGCTGTGTGCCGTTAGTACCGCTAGATGGTAGTAATGTCTAAGGTAGCGTTTCATAGCCGCTTGTCATGTTGGATCAAGAATAAAACGGTCTTATAATTAAGTCTAAGTCTACATTAAGCCTGTGCTTCCATTTTCTTATCATTAAAACAGAACAAAAATGATGCATTTAGCTTTCTCCCACCCCCTTCAACATTACGACTGTACTAAGCTCTTTTTTTTTTTTTTTAAATAACCCTGCTGACCACGTCACATTCATTCCAGTGGGAATTTCCCATTTGTTGCACGGGCCAGTTGAACTGTGTTCAACGTTGTGTTACTGCTTCCAAATATTCAACATGACCAGGGCGATGTTACTTGCCATTTTTCTTCTTGACTCTTAAAATATTTTTGAATTGTTTTCCTTTATATTGTTTATATTGTATATTTGGATTACACATACACACACACACACATACATAGGCATTCCAGATTAGCACTTTTATTTGATAAATTGGCTCTCGTCTTTTGTCACAAACATGTTCTACTTCAACCGCACGCACACAAGTATCCCAGCACTTACTGTACTCATTATGGAATTGACAAAAAACTAAAAAAAAAAAATTCACACGCACTATTTATCAATTAACTTGCAAAACTAATGCTCAATTGACTGCTAGAACTGAATTGGCAGTTAAATTGATAGAGCCACGCATTTGAATTGTTACTCATTGGTAAGGTGTCAAGCGATGGCCGTAACTGGCGAGCCACTGTTGATCTGATTATGATAATAACGAAGAGAGAGCTTTGAAACTAAACAGAGGATATGAGGGGAAAACAAGATTTGAAATCTTCCAAACTACATCTGCAAAAATTCCCATTTTTCTTTTTCTTCTTCTCTTGTGGTGACTTCAAGTACATTTAGCGCTCCTGGGATGACCGAGCCGTTTGTATCCATAAGGCCACTTTATTAGGGAATCGTACGAGTCTCAGCACCCTGCAGCTCATATCCCGTTCACCGCCACAGGTGCAGGATTTTTTTTTTGTGGGGTCAAAACAGAGTCCAGGTGGTCAAGGTAGTGTCCTCCACTCATGATGCCCAAACACCCCCCCCCCCTAGAGCCCACGCATGAGCATGTATATGTGTGACAGTGCAGAAAAATAGATTCTTCCCACACAAACACACACAAGTTCATAAAATCACCTTGATGAAGTCCAGAAAGACAAGCGTGGTCCACAAAGTCCTTGCCGCAAAAAGCTTGTTTGGTGTTGCATCCCCATACCACCTCCACCCCTTCCCAACCTGGTGAACGTTTGATGTGATGATTTAAATGCGTGTGTGTGCGTGTGTGTGTGTGTGTGTGTGTTGGTGGCGGCGAGTGCGGTAGCACAACGTTCAGCCGCTTTTTTTTCCTCCTCATTGGTTGGTAGGGGGTGCGCCAAATGGCAGCGGCGGTGGCGCGCGTGTCTTACTTGTCCCCCAGGACAGCGAACTGGTTATCCAGCTGCAGGTGCTGCACCGTGGCGGTGGCATTGCCGTCCTCTCGGCCGCGACCCTTGTGCTTCACGACCTCAAACGTCTTTTCGATTTCACGATCCCTGGCGGGGGGGGGGGGGACACGCACAAAGTCACTTTCAAAATGGTGGCTATGAATATGCTCTGCTTTTTAGTCAGAAACCCATGTCTCACCTGAATTGATCAACTCTTTTAAATGATTTTTATTTTATTTGACAATATTGCTTTCAAAAACAGACAACCAATAACTCATCTTTCTTCAAATTATTTCTCCCCAATACTTTCTGATTTTATAATTTTAATATCTTGCTCTCAACGAGGAACAACTAGCGCTATCTGGTGGATCGCACGAGTTTATGTAACATGTTATGTGTAAGGGATATTTCAAATGGGATATTTTTGCCATTTTCTTATGTTGTGGAAAGCCAAACAATGGCGGTGCGTGGAATTACTTGCGCGTCTCCACATGCTTGCCGGTGGCCATCAAAGATGGGAACTGGGTGTCGCTGAAGATCTCTGGGGGTCCCTGAGTCTGAGCTCGTTTGGATGAGGAAAAGCGAGCCCCCGGGGGACGGTACACGCCGCCCGGCGCCTTTGACTCCACCGTGTCCACCTCCTCTGCTGAAAGGAAATGAAAATAATTAAACTAATTCTCTCAATAAATCTGCAAATATTTTAAATATGAAACCTCCATTTTTATGTTCAAGACTATCTTACTGTCAAAATAGGATAGTGGCCCATGTCTTTTTGACAAGTGGTTTACTACTCACCAACTGGTGCAACCGGCGCAGGAGCAGAAGAGGACTTGTTCCAAGGGCCTGACATTTTGTCACCGCCCGCGACAATGAGGACGTCCCCGTCCTCGTCCTGCTCCTCGTCATCGTAGTCTTCTTCATCCTTCTCGTCGCTTTGGGGAAACAAACGTTATAACCACGTCGGAACGCTCCAGATGGGGACATTTCACCTTTACCTTATCTGCAAGGCTTGGAGCCTCAGGCCACTGTAGTCAACCTCTTTCTGCTCAAACTCTTTCCACTCCTCATCCTCCTGGCCGGAAAGGCACAAAGCTACTCACTGTTGTTACTGTTGTAGAAAACTAGTCAGTAGAAAACTATCAAAAAGAGGTAAGGAAATCCCAACTGATACACTTTACTAGTCCAAGGATGCAACTACATTAGCAGACACGAATACAGTAGCTGGCCAGAAAATGTTCCTATCCACCCACTGGTGGCGCCCCTGTAGTGGACTACAGTTTTCAGGCTCAGTTACTGCCGAGCTTACTCGTTTTCTAATATATATATGATATGACAGATATTTGATAAGAATATAGCGTCATCCGACTTGTGTATAAATTCGGGGTTAGGGCGCAGCTGTTGGAACGGAACAGCGTCGTAAAGCGAGGACCCCTGTACCGACGTCTTAGTGGGGTGACTAAACAAACTAAAATGGCGGCGGCTCGCCCTCCCTTATCTTTTCTCGGAGATTTAAAAAAGACAGTATTAGACATTTAACTAAAAAAAAAACTACGAACTAAGTTGTTTCACTGAGTTCGTCAATGTGTCAGTGAGAGAAGCTAAAAGCTAAGCGGTGCTTGTTAGCCGGTCGTCACATGAGCCGTGCGGAGCATATGCTAGATAGCCAGTCGGGTTTTCTTTCCAAATGACTCCTTAAAAGTTAATTTCTCGTCATGTAAATGTCAAGGGGGCGGTTTAACATAACTCGGTAAGGGGCTTAAATGTCGTGGCTTCCAGACACAGACTCCGCCACATTACCTTTTCCATGTTGGCGTCCTGACCGTCGCCTTTCGACGACTTTTCATTCTCCTTCTTGCTCTTTTTCAGGCCTGCCGAGGAGACGGCTGACTCCTTGGCCTTGCACTTGTCTTTCTTCTTCTTCTTGTCCCGTTTAGCAAAGAAGTCGTCCAAGCTCTTTTCACTTGACACATCCGCCATTTTCACGAGAGCCGCTAGCTTTTTTTTTTAAGCACGCCGGTGGAGCAATGACACACGCCGAGGAGGGGGAAAAAGTGATTCTCGTGTGGGGGAAGGCGGAAAGAGGAAAAGGGCGGAAGCTACTAATGGCTCCGACGCCGGTTACTTGGCTTTCTAGAGTGTCGTTTCTCCTCCGTTAAAGGATGGCAAAAAATAAAATAAAAGGTTCGGCTGAGTATCTGCGTCACCCGTCAGCAATCCTGTCAAGCATGCCATGCACCGCACAGGAAATCTGACAAATCAGCATTGTGACCCGGAAATAGATGGACATGAACACGGAAGTGTTACCTTTCTTTATTTTATTTTTTTTAAATTAGTTTGAAAGGTTGTCACTTTATATCTTCAGTTTTATATAAATAACAACAATGACAATGAAAAAATTGATAATATAAAATAAACACTTAAAATAAAAATAGCGTTCTATTCCAGCAACGTAACCCGAATTGGTACGTAAGTCTGAACATTTGATGCATAAGACTTAAGCGCTGTAGTCTGCGATAACATTTTTGCCATGATAAAATAATATTTGGCCTGTTGACTAACGTCCGGTAAACACTTATGTCAATTTATCAATAATATATTGAACATTATTGGAAATATGAAGCGTATTTACTGCAATTTGAATTTACTGTAACTTCAATTTGAAATTCATATGCGCCCCTACGTTGTTGTTTTTTAACTTGCACCCCTAAAATGCCAGTTTAGAGGTCAACTGTGCTCCTAGTTAAAATAAAAACAAGTATTGAGCTAACTGCCAATAGTGTTGTTCCATTGCTATAATAACAATAAAAGGCATTCATTCATAATGAGCCTGGATAAATGGTACAAATATCAAGTGTGTATTTGAGCTCCATTTTGGCAACAACTTAGTCGACACAAAAAGCAACAGTGAGACATTTATTCATGACTTTAAAATGTTTATTTATAAAAAATTAAACCACTGATTTGTCTTTACAGAGAGGAATAGCAGAGAGCACATTTGCTTTTTGTTTCATCTTTTAGCCCTGTGCAATGGAACCTGTCAGCTGGGTCTGGACAGAGTAGAGACTTATGATCTTTCTCTAAGTTACACAAATGAAATTGATGTATAAAACACAAGCGTAACTAATAACTCTACAACATTTGATATTTGAATTAATTTAATTTTCCATCATTGTTCAGCACTAAGATAGCATTCGGTCCGACTACATCAAGTCAAACAAGACAAACTAGCACACTTGTTAGCCAGTCAACTGAATTAAGTTGAAAATATGCACCAAAAAAAAATAAAATAATGGAAACAAAAAAATAAAAACTAAGATAAACTGGGAAAAAAAGAGCTATTAGCAAACTTGAACATGACTTGAACCACTAGAATTAGAACACCTAAAAATGTTAAATAAACAATACGCTGATGATGCAAAATGTCCGATACAGAAGCTGATATGATATTAGGGAAGGTCTTGTTTCATTTTGTTTTGGTAAGTGAACCTCTCCCATGAAAATGAACAAAACAAATGTGACCCACGTGCTGTCCAAACCCAGATGCTCGATTGGTCAACACATTGGCTCAGTTTTCACTAGCTCGCCCGCGTTCATATTTGTACATTATTCACACCATGATAAGAAAAATGATCTCTCAGTGTCGTCAGATTATTAAATTAGCCCCGTCGGGCAGAAAAATAAAGCATCCGCTACCTTCACATCACACCGAAACACTTCAATGATGATTAGAACGTCAAAGAGATTTACGTTCAAAAAGGGGAAAGTACCGTTTGTGTAAAAACAAAACAAAAAAAACACCCAACTTGTTGTGTCTCCCAGATGACCATAAAAAAGAATATCGGGATATCAGGATTTGGGGTGCAAAACTGAAACATTTATGACTTCCTGTTTTAGTGGCCACTTCCAAATACATTTTCTCTTCAGGTAAAACGTTATTTTAAAATTCCATGCTTTACATTTTAATCAAGTCATTATTGAAATAGTCTTTTTTTTTTTTTTTTCTCCCTGTATGCTTTAATGTAATGTTAATGTTCAAACGTGCATAATGTTACATAAAGTTGTGGCTGTCAAAATTTGTTTCATTTTTCAGTCTCTTTTTCTATTTTTGAACACTTAGTCCCTCTAGCCTACTGTACTTCAATGTCGGTAAATATGGTGGTATTTGCAGAGCTTTTTTTTTTTATTTTTTTAATGATTGTAATTTCTAGAGGCACTGTTATCATCTTAAAATTCCACCCGAAAACCCAATATCCCCACATTTTTGTAAGTAGTGTCAATATGCGCAGCTAATTTTGCTGCATACATAGAAAAGCCTCACTTGGGCCTAAAATGATTCCATAAAAACAATAAATTACTTAGTTAAAAATCTGCTAGGCAGTGCAACAATGGTGCATGATATGTTTTTTTTTTTTTTAAGCTCCCAACAGTCTGCGTGTGTGTGTGTGAAGGTAGCAAGATGTCATCTACTATTATTTACACTCCAAAAACAACATTTTACAATCTAGTCAAAATATTTTTCCACATGTTACAGCTAGGACTTCTTCTTTTTTTGTCTTTGGAAGGTTAATAAAAATAAAATTTCAAAATAAAAGTCGCTAAAAACACCAACAAAAAGAATGTTAGCTGGGGTTGGAGGAAGCGTGGAGGAAGTGTGGTCTCCATGGCGACTGAAGGCAAGGCTGGATATGAGGGACCTCTATCCTGGTCTCTTGTAAATGGACTCTTCTTCTTCTTGTGTAGTGTGTACTGATATGTTTTACGTGCGCTGTTACGTGGGCACGGCCGTCTCCAAACTGCGGCGCCCTTGTCTCAGCTTGCGCTTGTTGCTGTACAGCGCCATCTCCTCAAGGGCCGAGGTGGCGGGCACCGGGACCTCGGCCTCCGGGCCGGCGGTGGGATCTAGACAGGAAATACACACATCATTAGACTCAGAGAAAAGGTTGTAAACAAGGGCGGTGAAAGCAGAAAAGATCCCCTGCGAGATTACCAACGCTAAAAAACAAGCAGAAGCGGGAAAAAAAAAAAAGTAAAGACACAAACAAAATCATAACAGCTGAAGTACAATTTTAATATATCATTAAATTAAAATAACTACTTAAATATACTGTACATATTTTTGTGAAACTCTTCTTCGTGTATTATAAAGTCTGTTATACTGCCCTCTGTTGGCAAAGGTGCAAACACCAGACGTGAATGTCAATCAGTAATGAAGTATAAAGTCATGACAAATATTGACTGTTCCATTTTTTTTATGTTTTATCGAGTAAGTCGAGTTGTGACGATGCAGCTTCACAAAGCCACTCCTGGTTAGTATGTTGTTAATTTGGGTTGGCTTTCACCATGAGGCCACTAAACTATCGCATTAGCGCACGCACATGCACACACACATTCCTACCACTAGGGGCGTCTTATCCCGTGTAGACACCTGAATCAAAAGGCACAGGAAACACGTTTCTCACTCATCCTCTCGTCAAGCTTTCGTTATCATAATTGTCTTCATCGGCGCAAAGTCAAAAGGAGCGTGAGGCGCACTCACCCGGATGCTGCGAGCCGTCCTCGGTGAACTGCACGCCGTCCACCGCGTCAGGAGACTGCGAGTAGACAAAACGTGGGTGAGTGGAAAAAGAGCAGTTTTATGGCATTCACGAAAGATCATTAGCACAAAAGCGCAACCAAGTCAATGTGGCTAAATGGAGCTTTGAGGAAAAAAAAGTTGCATCAGCCTTTGATTCCACCAAGTACACTTCCATTCACTTCCGTTTCCTAAGCATACACATTTGAAATGTTTTAACTATAATACTAAATATGTGTATTAATGTAGTTTGACATTAGAAGATTTTTGCATTTTTTCCCCTCATTTGTTCTAAATTTCTTACTCAACTTTCATTCATTTATGACTGACAATGAATTTTTTTCTTCATTTTTTACCATTTGTGCATTTTACTTTCACAAAATATTATAAAATAAATTGACACGTCTTAACTTCCTATTTTTGTATCCAACCTCAATTAAAAAAAACAACTTGAATTTTTCTCTGCCCTAAAAAAATGTATATCGTAGAAGCGAACCGAACCATACAGCTTGGTGGAAACGTGACTTTTGTTATAACAGTCTCAAAAACAAAAGCCACCATATTATGCGAATAAACCAAAGCAGACAAACCAGCAAAGAGCGCACCAAATGAGGATTCCCTTTTTCCCGCCGCATCCCCCCCCTGTTGAGACCCTTCCAGCCAAGTTATGTGGATTAATTCAGAGAAACTATAGGCAAGGGTTCAAGGTTGATAAGGGGGCGTGGCCGGGAAAGGGGGGCGGAGGGGTTGTGAGGCTCAGCATGCGGCCGATACCTGGATGTCGGATGCCGGTTTGGAAGAGGGAATGGCGGCAAACTGGCGGTAGTCAAATCTCTTTGATGACAGGGACTGGAAGGATGGCAAGACAGGATGGAAGAGGAGAGGAGGGATGGATGGATGGATGGATGGATGGATACAGTAACGAACGACGGTTGGGGGATTTGTGTGGAGGTGGTGGTGAAAGCTTGTGATGGAGTGGAGGGAACACGTGTGGATTCCTAACTGCCGAGGAATCAAGTCGCTTCTTATAATTCCCTTTGATAGGTGTCAATAAATTTGAACCGGGAGTGGCAATAAATAGCTCGGAACTTCTTTTGGGATGACTTACCAGTCTGCCCGGAGAAGTTAGCATCTGAGGACTGGTGAGCTCTGGGAGACAGGGAAGTGAAAGACGAGATGAAATTGGATGAGAAAGTCATCATCTCAAACATTTTCTTACCTTCCATCGGGGTGGGCGAGGGCGTGGGCGCCGGTGAGGGTGTGGGCGCCGGCGAAGGCGACTCAGCCAGCTGGTCCAGGGTGCTTCGTTTCTTGCCGTCCCGAGACTTAGCGATGACCATCTGAGCTTTGAGCGCGTCCTGCTCCAGAGACTTCATCCTGCCAAGAGGGCAACACACGTCAGGCAAAGCGGGCGAGGCACACGCACACACAACTTTGGGTGGGGTGGCAATCATTTCAAATCTAGACGTAGTATGCTGAGTTATTTGACTGAGTTCAAGACAAGCTGCGAATAGACGCGGTGCTCCCGGGAATGCCAGAATTCCAAACTAAAGACGCATTCCAGGAAAAAAAAACCTTCACACACAAACTTGCTTGCAGGCAAGTGTGCATTAGTACAAATGGAAACAGCAAGGCACAAAGAGGACATGGATGAGGTGGGAAAGACGTGCAAGGAGCGCTAAGCCCCCCCCCCCCACGATGCCGTGCTCACGTCTCCCGCTGGCAGACCTGAGCTGGGAGTCAGTAGAGGAGGCAACGGCTGATGTGCCGTCAGAGGCCCTCACTCGAGCCTGGTAGAGCCTCTTGGCCAGGTCCTGCTCATAGTGCCTAATATCGTCCTCCAAGTCTAAAGGCCTGAGCCCACCCCCCGCCCCCGGGTGGTACCAAGACCAAGTGGGATGAAGGAAAGATCACCAGGAAGACAAACAGAGAGAGGAAAGTGAGGGAAAAAAAAAAAACAGTGGTGCCTTCAGATGCTACTTAAATCAATATTTTGGGACATGCCTGAATAGCATTTGGATTACATCGATTGATGAAGGATGGGTTGAAGTTCCAAGTGTGGTCATAGATCATATTAAAAATACACAAATTGCGCAATAGGGGGTTTCTCATCTTCATTTACCGTGCCGCTCTCCACATGGCTCTCTTCTCCGCCTCCAGGGCTCGCTTCTCGGCGGGGGAGAGGTCCTTGTCCACGGCCACGGCCAGCTCCGGACTCTGCATGCGGAGCCTCTCCTGGTGCCGGCGCTCGGCTTTGGCAGTCCGAATGGGAGCGGCCGCCGCCGAGTCGCTGGTGTACGCAGGGGTCAAACTGCGGGGGGGGGGGGGAAGCACGTGAAGACTCCGGCGGCACTCTTGGAATTGAGTGTTGGTTTACCCAGTCATGGAATTAGGCCGCTGCGCCAGTCTGAAGCTGTCATCCAAGGAATTCCTCGCCGTGTCTCCTTTGGTTTCCACTGACGAAGGTCTACAGGGAGAAACACGTTGACAGAATAAAAAAAAAAAAAAAAAAACACACTGTCTCCTTTTAACATCAACAAGTTTGTACCGTGAACTTGCGCCGTAGCTCGGCCGCGACACTGGCTCCACGTCGTACTCGACTCCATCCAGCAGCACCTTGCCCGTCGCCTTCATCTGCGCCACGTGCTTGGCCAGGTCCTCCTCGTCGTCTTCGTCCTCTTCGTCCAGCAGGTACTCGCGCGCTCGCTGCTCAAATTTTCGCTCTGCGTCCAAATAAACCGTAGATGACGTTTTGGAGCGGGGAGTCAATCGTGAAGAGGGAAAACGAATAAAATGACCAACCTTCTTCCTCCCTCATCTTCTTGAGGTCGTCCTCACCGACAAGCGAGACACGAGGTTTGGGCTTTTCGGGTGTCTGCTGCTTCACGTCAATCTCAAAGTACTTCTGCCGGTCCCGGAAGGAGCGCTGCTCGGGGCTGTTCTTGCCGCTGGGTGACGGACTCTGCAAGGATTCCAAAGCGTCAAATACTATAAGAGCTCCAAGTTTCCACATGGCCAAAAAATGTTGATGTGGCAGGATTTGAAAGATCAAGCAGCAGGAAGCAAACATGATAAGAACTCAACCAACCCCCCCCCTGAAAATTAAAAACCAAATTAAAAGATGACCAACGCAGTCTCGGAGCCCGCCACCGGCCAGACCAAGCACACCACCTGAGCAGGGCTGCTGGCGGCGGCTACCTGCGTGTCCAGGGACGGCCTGGAGATGCGAGGCACGGCGGCCATATTGGTATACTCCCAATGGTCGGGCGAGAGGGCGGAGCGGGCCGCCGCTTTGACGGACCCGCTGACCCCCTCCTCAAACACCTCGTTGTTCAACTCGGGCTGAAAGTGCCACACGGGCGGGAAGACGTAAAAGCTTTAAATACAATCTCTGTGTCGTTTAGACACAAGTAGTGCTTCGCTGCCACCTTGTGGCATCTATAGAGAAACTTCTCTGTGCGGATTAGTCGCTGGCGGCTTTTCATCATTGATAAAGTACAGCAACTAAAATTCACGACTCACCTCTGGAGAAGGCTGCTTGGGATGGAAATTGTTCCTCACACCGTACGAGTCCTAATTGACAGAGACATTTTTTTTTAGCGCTAAACGAAAAGAGGATGGGGACAAAGACTGACTGATATGGAGCAGGCAAATATACACCATTCACAAAAAAGGGGAAAAAGAGTGACGAATTCATAGAGCAAATGGAAATTAATGTACGTGCAACACACGGATGAAAACGAGCCGATGTCGGCAAGTATGACACCGATGGTCGCATTCCACACGTCACAGCACGTCACAGGCGCCATGGGGGGGGGGGGCACAGCATGCGTTGTCATGACGACGTGACACCACGACTCGAGCCTACCTGCTCCGGCTCTTGCGCCGCCAGCGAGCGAGGTACGGCGGCAAACGCCTTGTACACCTGCTTGGCGTTCATGGGCAACTCGTAGTGCGAGGTGGGGGAGGGGCCGCGAGGCTGCAGGGATAGGGTGGGGAGGGGATGGCGAAGGTGTCGTGGGGAAGGAGAGGAAGATGACAAACGAGAGGGTAGACGATGAAAATCCTAACCGAGTCGACTATGAGAGTGGACGGGTGAACAGCATGGCGGCTGGTTGTGCGTGTGAAAAACGAAGGGGAGAAAAGACGAGACAGTCGGGCTTACGAAGCTCAAACCAGGAAGACTTGGGACATATATCAGAAGACTTAAGGCATGTACACAATCAAATCTATTTTCTTTGGTTCGTTTCGAATGTCCTTTTTTTTTTTTTTTTTTTTTTGCACCTCCGCACCGAGAGAGGTCTGGAAAGTTTGTTTGAGCATTTATTCCATATCCTTGATATGTCGTTCCTGTCACGCTAGTACACGGACATGAAGGATACGGAATAAAGAATACGGCCCTAGGAGGAGGTGAGGGGTCTTACAGAGGATTGAGAGTTGAAAGGGGAGGGGCCATGCTGGAAGGGGCTGAGGCCGGGGCCGTCCGGAGTGGCCGGCGAGGTGCTGGGCCGCATGCGCCCGACAGGCAGGATGGCGCCCGGTCGAGTCTGTGGACACAAAAAAAAAAGCGAGTGTGAAGCACCGGGCAGGAATTGATGGCGCTTTCTACGGCAAAGTGGAACTCACAGAGGGTGAAGTGATGTCCTTGGTGTTGGGGGTGGAGGTGAAATGAATGCTTGCCTATGAAAGACATTATGAGGATGTGTGAGTGTGTGTGGGGGGGGGGATGGGGTGAAGGTACCAACTCATCATCTCCATGCGCCATTTATAAAAAAAACAGGCTTCCGAGGGACAAAAAAAAAAAAGCAGACAGTTTTTGGGGCGGGAGTGTGGGGCCCCCCCACTTACGAAGCGGGTCTCCCTGCCAGAACACAGGGAGCTGTCGGAAGAGTGGTGGCTGGGCTAAGATGGGGAGGGGAGGTGGGTTTCAAAATCAAAAGGAACTCATGGCCGGGAAAGCTGGAAAAAAAAAAAGCTGACGTGAATGCAAATGACGTGGAGGTCGGCTAAGTGCTCACCGGCTGGATGGTCGGCGAGTAAGAGGTTTCTCGGATTGGACTCTCGGTCCTGGCGTAATCAGACGAAGGAGTCTGGAAGATAAGAAGCAGGTCATTATTTTTAACTACTTGGGGGTCAACTCCTGTGGTGTCCGTCTTTTTGGAGTGTGTGTGACTTTAAAAGTGGTGAGTGACGTGGGCGTCAGGGAATGACTGTTGTCTCGTCATTTACGATACAGTCTAACTAGCTATAATGAATAAATATATTATATATTATATATATTTCATATGATATAAAAAAAATGTGAATTTTAATACAGCGGTGCCCATCTTGACATGAAAAAAGTGGCCCTGGAATTCGAGGGAATTTGCACACCGATGGGATCCCTTCCACTTTTATAGTCTGAGAGGAACGCAACATCGTAAGTAGACATGGCGATTCATCGGTTAGTCTCATCTATCAAAATTCAAGCTTGCAAAGGACATGCATTTCGTTTGTGGGGTCTTGCCGGCGGTCAAAGCGGCCACCGCAGCTGTCGCCACACGCATTCCAGCCTATCTTAACCGGGGAGTGAACACGTTGCAAAGTATGCTGCCGGCCACACAAGGCAAAAAAAAAAAAAAAAAGCGTGTGTCTTTTAAAAGGGCAACAAAAGTGAGTGGCAACTTTCACCAACGGCGAGTGAGTCGGGAACGGTGTCCCCCGTAATAAAGGGCGGTTCACTCAACATGCCGGCTCCACAGCACACCTAGCCAAAAACAGGCTTGCCTTGCTGAACAACCGAGTCTGAAGTTGGCCCCGCTTCCCGTAGCCCACCGGCGGTCCCGAAAGGATTTGCTGGCCGGGCGGCAGACCCTTGCCTTTGCGGTTGGCCACTAAAAAGGGATTCTCCTTGAAGCAGATGGGCTGCGAGTCCACCAGAGACTCCTCGCCTTCCTCGGATAAATTCAGAGTCACCGTCGAGTCTTCTTTGGAGGAGAATAAACTGGGGGAAGATGTTGGCTCCGCGTGGGGGTTTGGGGGGTGGCTTAAGCTGAAGCCCAGAGGCTCTAACGGGGCACTGTAGTGGGCTTGCAGGGGGGCCTCCATGGGGACGGTTGGATTTAGAGAAGGAGAGAACTGAAAGCCAGACAGCAAGAGGAATGGGAAAAAGTGGGAAAGCTATGCGGCGCACGAGGTGTTGGTTCAACTCAAGTCAATTCAAAGGAATTTATCTTTCATAATAACAGAAATCAATCAAATCCCGCAGGATGGCTATTTTCATACCTACTGTAGAGTTTCTGTCTGAGGCGTCCTTCAACGTCCAAGTCAATGTAAGCCCACTTGGAAGTCAAAGTGGGACAAAAACCCTTCCCAAATGTCTGGAGCCTCTACTCCGCCCACTCAAAGTGGCCTGCGTCCACTTCAGCGCGTCAGATGCAGGTTTAAAATATCCCAAGAGGGGGCAGCTGTCCCCCCCTTACCCCCCCCAATCTTGCACACACGCTATGCTGGCTTATAAAACAGCACCCGTGTGCTTTGGTCGATTCATTTCGTGAGCCCTCCAAAAGGGGGACGTGTTCTTGGAACAAGGAAGGTCAGCCATGTTAGATTTGGGGGTGGGGGAGTTATAAACAGAGCAAATGGTGGGTTCAAGAGGACAAGACTTCCTTAAAAAGGTGAATGCTGTTTAAAAACTTACTCTGTTGATCTTCTGAAGGCTGGTGGTGGGCAGCGCCGCCAGCGTTTTGTAGTCCAGTTTTAAAGGTCCAGTGCCGATACTCTACAAAGCACAACAAAAAAAGGAAATTGGAAAATGTTGGAAAATGTAAAATTATTTTTCTCTCTCCAAAAACACAGACTTCTCAAAATAAAAAAATAAAAAAATAATATATAAAAAAAAATTAAAAAGTGAATGAATTAATGAATACACAAATAAAATTGTAAAATGGTAAATCTGTTGAATTTGTCCATTAGTTAGAAAGATTTTCCTTCGAGCAGGAATTTACCAAAAAGTGAAAAGGTTGTTCACCATATCTAAAATTAACATGTAATTTCCCATGCTGAACTCCAAGCAGCATCCAGGATTGTCTCACCTCGGTCTCTTCTTCAAGCAGGCGAGTTGCCTCTTCTCGCTCCAAACGCATACGCTCCTTCAACCCGGACAGGAAGGAAGGAAGGAAGGAAGGAAGGAAGGAAGGAAGGAAGGAAGGAAGGAAGGAAGGAAGGAAGGAAGGAAGGAAGGAAGGAAGGAAGGAAGGAAGGAAGGAAGGAAGGACAGTGCGGAAGGAGGAAGTCCACAGAAACACGCACACACAGGTGATGGGAGGTGAAATAACAGCGAAAGCAAAAAAAAAAAGCGGCAGCACACAAGGAAATGATGATTCACGCACGACCAAAAGAGAGAGAGAGAGAGCGAGCGAGAGAGAGAGAGAGAGAGAGAGAGAGAGAAAAAAAGAGAAACGTATAGAATCATTCTTTCACTTTGGGAGCAGAAAACGCATGCGAGGTGAGATAACGTGCAAATAGCTGACAGACTCCCTATTTTAAAATACTGAACATATATTTACAAATTGTAGTGGTTTTTTTTTTTGGTTACATAAAATTTAGTCTCCAAACATAAAATGACTATTTGAGAATTGACTTTTCAATCACTTCGTAGACCTTAAACGATGGCGCTCCTCGATCAACTCACCACTTTCTCCATCTCTTCCTTCTCCCACTCGGACGTCTCCCTCACCATCTCAGACTCCTGGAAGAAGAGTGGCGGGGCGGACTTTTAAGTGCGCGCGAGCTCCATTCAATTCTACACGCCTTCACTCCGGGTAAGGGACTGCTTTCGGGTGCTCTGATGCATGAGCGCGGAGGGGCAGTAAAACTGACGCTGAGGCTGAATTGCTGCCGGGGCGCGCACAAAAAAAAACGCTGAACAAAAACATTTGATTCACGCCTCCACTTGGCCGCGCCGAAGCCATTCCCGGTATGTTGATGACTGGCAAAAAATACAGGAAAAAGTCACCCCTTGTAATGCATGCTAATGACTTCCTGGTTTCCCGAAACACTTGTGAGAGGGACTTGTGATTCGGGCCTAACGCATACCGGCACCCACCCAAAAATATATACACTGAAATAATGACGATTTTGTTTCAATTTACTTGTAGATTTATTTCTGACAGTATAAAATCTACTTTACCGCAAATTTGTTATTTGGCTGTAAAAAGATGGGACACGGGTTAATGTGGCGCCTTCTGCCCTCTAGTGGAAACACATAAAATTGTTCCTACCTGTCACTAAACGTTGTTGTCATAGACAGACTAATAGATATTATTTCTAGACAATGAATCATAAATAATAGTTTTACACTTTAATGATCATATTCGATCCAAAGAGGACTGGTAAAAAAAAACAAAAAAAAACGTCCTTGTTTGTACCTTTAGCATGATGTCCACCTCCTCAGGGCTCAGGTCTCGATCTATAGAAGAGATGCTCTCCATACTGTTCTTGCGGACGATGCCTGACGCAAAAGGGTTGGCGATGATGCCGGGAGACGCCTGAGGACACAGATTCCGTTGAGCCGTGCAGAAAGCAGTCACACTGAATGCCCACATTTTTTTTTTACGAACATAAGGTTCCTGATTGGGAGCAGCCTCGGCGGCGGGCACTTTGCGCGGGTCGAAGCCTTCGCACACCAGCATGACCAGCGAGTCGCCCACGGCCCGCAGCACTCGCACGGCCTCCGTGTGAGTCATGCCCAGCAGGCTGTGGTTGTTCACCTCCAGGATGCGCATGCCCACCTGCAGCCGGCTGTCCCGGGCGGCCGCGCCGCTGGAGCTCACCTTGTTTTGAAAGGACATGTGTCATGAGTAACATACATACAATCAGCTACTAAGCTAAGCTAGCAAGGTAGTGCTAGCTAAAACAATGTACACCTTGGCTACCTTGGATATAAAGATGCCCTCATCAGTGGAGTCAAAAGGATTTCCCGCATGGCCTTTGGCTCCTCCGCGTATACTGATCCCCAGTTTCTCCCCCGGCTGCTTATGGATCACAACTTCCTGGAGAAGACGATGAAAAAAGCCTTCCGTCGGCATCTCTGCCAACGCACCGCTCGTGCGAGTTGACGGGCGGGACCGACCTGCATCCCCGGCGGCGAGGGATCTCTGCGCACCAGCATGCGGATCTCCTGCTTGTTGGACAGTAGCGCCCGTACGGCTTCCTGGTGGGTGGCGTGGCGCAGGTCGATGGCGTTCACCTCCAGGATGCGGTCGCCCACGCGCAAGCCGCTTTGGCACGCCAAGCCGTGGGGGATCACCTGCGAGATCCGTCCTCGTTAAAAATCTTGAGGAGTCTTCACGGTTTTACTCTGGATGGAAAGCAATTTGTTGACCTTTGAGATGAACACGCCGGGTTCGTTGATGCCGAAGGGGTGGCTGGCGTGGTCGCTGCCCCCGACGATGCTCAGGCCGAGGGGACCGCCTGACTTGACCAGCGTCACTTCCTGTCAAAGCAGATCATTTGAATCCGATGAAAGGATTCAAACGGACATGTTCGCTGGGGGATGTAAAGGATCCTATTTTGGGTTGTTTCTATTGTTGATGCTAAAGCGGGGGGGTACACGCATACAAAAACCGCTCAACCGGTATGCGTATACCCTGGTTAGGAAATTTCTGGACTATTTAAACTATTTACTCTACAATCCATTCCACGATTCGATTTCATACCATGCACCATCCTCTTTCGAACTGGACAGCAGCAAGTGTCGCGTCCAAGCCAAATAGAAAAACCTATTAAGGATCTAATCGGTATGTCACGTGACCCGTTGTCGACTTTGCGGGTGGCCCCGCCCCTTACCTCAATGGGGTACTCATCCTCCACGCGGCCTAGGTGGTTCCCTTGCAGGCCGTCTTCGTCCTGATCCGGAGAGTCGGAGGGCTCTGGGGGCGGCGGGGAGTGGGGCCGCTGTCGGGACAGGCCCGGGGAACGCGGCGCGTTGGGGTCTCGCTCCACCAGGAGGGCGATAGTGGGTGAGGTGCCGGTAAGGAGCGCTACTGCCTGGTCATGTCTGGCCTCTGTCATGTCTACACCATTGATCTGGATTCGCAGTGACAAACAACCGAAGTTTTGTGTTTGGTTGTTTTTGGGAGTTTTTTTTTTAATGGAAAGAATTGTCTATAATGTTGCACTTTGTTTTTTAAAAAAAAAAACATGAAGAATGTAAATAAGTAAATAAATGAATAAATAAATACAAAAAAGTCATAATAGTAAAATAATAAAAAAATAAATAAATAAATATTTAATACTGGAACTCAGGTCATTTTACTGCTCCTTCTGGTGTGTGCTGGCACTCTCCATTATGTTAGTGTTTGAATTTATAGATAATTTACTGACATGATGTGTGGTTTTGAATTTCGGCTCTTGGAAATGAGTCTCAGAAGAAAAGCGGGTAGACAGCGAGCAAGCAAAAGCCTGACTTGAATAACGTGAACTATTTCCCCGCCGCTTGCCTTTATCTTAAAACACAAGTGGGAGTGCGCAGACTCCAAAAGATTTGCTTTTAAGTCAACAAAGGCAAACCAGTTTATTAGAACGCAGGCCGATAAGCTCTCAGCAGACAAGCAGAGGTCAGCGCTGGCCCGACAGTATCGTCGCTTACCGTCGGCTGAGGCAGCGACACTGCGCCCACCACCGCCGACGCTCAAGGCAGGGAGGTAACGCAAGAGCGAACAGCAAGAGGTAGGAACGGGGAGGAAAGAAAGTAGAAACTGCTGGAGGAAGGACGAAGAGAAAGTTACTGGTGATACTCACAGAGATGACCCTATCGCCTATCCGTAGCGTGCTGTCTCGATGGGCTGCTCCCCCTTCGGCAATGCGAGAAATGTAGATCCCCTAAAAGCAAAGCGAGTCTATGTTGAAATGTTCCTCGGCAGATCAAACTGACCGGACGGAACGCGCTGAACCGTCGGCCGGATCAAATATGATGAAACCCACGTGTATGTCAACACATGCGCGAGCAAAGTTCACAGTCAAACATTTTTACTTACAGCCAGAGCCACGTCAAACTCCTCAAAGTTGTCGTTCTCGCTCGGGTTTGACGGGAAGGACCCCCCCCCCCCCATTGCCTGGCCATAATTTGCGCCTTGACCACTTACGGTGAACCTATCATGTGTCCGGATCTCGCTATTCATATCTCTGTCTCCCTGGTGACGACGGAGTAATGTCGTGGCCGGAATTGGAGCAGCTCAGTTTCGACAAACACTTTTTATTGGGGGGCAGGTGGGGGTGGGGGTATTTATTTAGCAAGTACTTCTTAATGGACTATGCCACAGACTCATTCATGTTATGTACAGTATTTCATATTTTCCATTTACATGAATACATTTTGGATGGGAAATTACAATAAAAACATTGTCTCACCGTGTCTCCGGTGCGGTACGGCGTGGAGCCCTTCCCGCCGGCGATGCTGAAGCCCAGCCCCCTGTCGTTGCGCACCAGGCAGGCGGAGAGGCGCTGCAGGGGTCCGTACCCGGCCCCCTGTCCGCCCTCACCCAGCCCGCTGCTGCTGCGCCTCTCCCGCGGGAAATAATCGTCCTCGGGCCGGAGCGGCGTGGTGGTGATGGCGTTCTCCGGCTCCACCATGCGCTCACGAAGCACAGTCATGGAGACGGCGGCGCCGGAGCTACGCAGGGCCTCCACGGCCGTGTGGTGCTCGGCCTCGTGCAGGTCCACGCCGTTGACCTGACGCCGGGCATAAACTTAAGTCTTTTCTTATTTGATTTAATGTTCAATCTCTGTTCTGTACCTCTAGCAACTTGTCTCCCACTTTGACTCCTGCTCTGGCCGCAGGACCTTCCTCGGAAACTCTGGAGATGAAGATCCCCTAAAGTCAAACAGAAAATATGATTCAAAACATCGCCATCTCCTTTTGTGTTTCCTATCCCCGGACTGACCTCGTCGTCCCCTTTGTACGGCGTGGAGCCTTTCCCGCCGGCGATGCTGATGCCGAGGCCGCCCGTTTGCCGTTGGATGGTTAAGTTGTACTGCAATGCGAGGAGGCCCAATCAAAAACACGCACCGGATGATTACAATGAGTTTCGGGCTCATTCTGAAATTGCACCGCAAAGCCCGATTTTTTTTTTTTTTTTTTAATGGAGTACATATAAAATCTGTTCACAAGCCATGCATAAATAGGACGGGTGTAAAAGAGGAGTTCAGAACTAACAAAAAAACAAAACAAAAAAAAAAACATGCTACGGCGTTGAAAATCCATTCGACATATCCACAAACCAAAACAATAACACACTAAAGACACACAATTTTATGATGTTCTGCTTTCATCCAGTTGGCTGCTGCTGTTCTGGTGCAGTGTACCAAAAACAAAACTCAGGGATGCCGACGTCCCCGACCAAGCGTAGACAAGCCAAGAAAAGGAGCAAAGCGGCGGGAAGCAGGAAGACGGCAGGAAATGTGGCAGAACATGAAGCTGGACTCATGCATCTTTTTGGGGTGTGTGAAATGGAACTATTAATAATACAACAGGAATGGTGGAGACCATTTTTTTTTTGGTCTGCATTCACGTTCTGCCACATTCACTGGATGGCGGCGGGTTAGCGGTTATCTAGCTAGTGATCGGGCTATCCTGGATTGGTGTGAGCGGGCGTGCGACAAAAAAGTAGACAGGGAAGCAAAGGTACAGACCTCTTCCTCCTCAATTCGAGCAGGTTCAATCAGCAGATTATTGACTTGATCAAATGACACCCCCTGTTAGGGACAGGAACCAGCGACAAGCATGCGGATTAGTTAGGCCCCCCCCAAAAAAAGGCTCACATTCATTCCAAAAACACCCCCCCCAAAAAAAAAACTAAGTCACTTATTTGACAAAGCGTTGCTCGCACCGTCCCAGCCACCAGAAGTCAACACCGGCAGAGATGGAGAGCCCAAGAAAAAGAAAAAGCCGACGAGAGGAGGCAAAAACAAACAAAATAAATAACAAAGGCGTTTAATAGCTTTTTGAAATTGCCTAGCTGACTTGTCCACCCCCAAAAAATAAAAAAATAAAAAATAAATAAAAACTCAGGGACGACACAAATCGCACTCCAACTCTGCCTGAACATTTTCTGGTTGGTCTGAGGCGCACATACACACACTGATCATCATTTTAATTAAATTAAGAAATCAGCGGAAATCCCGCAAACAAATAATTGCTCATTTTGAATATCGACACACACGCACGCAACACACAAAGCGTGTGAAATGACGCCATGAATTCATTGGAAGCCGTTGCTGCTCACATGTGCGATGAAACGTTTAGTGGCGCTTTAGTGGTGATGTGGCAGAGCGAAAGATTCAGCCTGAAGCTGCTCGGCTGGCTTGGCGGGGTGGGAGGGGGTTGGGGTGGGGGGGGAGGGGGTGTTCCCCAACATCGTTTGTCATCGTCGCACGCTTGGTGAGATTAAGATTTGTACACAAATATGTTGTGCGTCTAAAAAGCACAACAAGGTCATCCTACCTTGACTTGACTGGAGTTGACATGATATCGGCTGTCTTCCAGCGCCGACATCTCCATCCTGCGACTTAAGCGAGGGGTGCCGACGCCCTCGTCCTCCTCGTCCTCCTCGTGCCCGTCCCGCTCGTCCGAGCCGAGGCCGTCGGGGTTGAAGCCCTGCAGCAGGGCCGCCACCGTCTCGGGTTTGGGCAGCTTGGTGATCTTGAAGTGCTTCTTGTAGTGCGGCGTGTCCTTCCGGATGAGCCGCTGCTTTTCGGCCGGGAAGGGCAGCCTGTCGTCGTCCTCGTCGCTCCTCTCGCCGTCTTCCTCGCCGTCGCCGCTGCGGATGATGGGCTCCTCGGCAAAGTGCACAGTGGGCTGAAAGCAGAAGACGGTTCAGGAGTTCGTGGATAGAAAAATGTTGGGCTGGGAAATTAATTGACTTTTGGCAACCACAGCTAATACCGCCCCCTGGTGGACAAAGGTCATCGCAATGCAATTTGTCTGGAATTTATATTTTAAGGCTTAGCTGATGTAATCACCTCAATATACTCCACCTCCATCTCATCCAGTTCCTCGTCCTCATGATGAGAGTGTCCGTCCACAAGGTCTTCCCTCTGGGAGGGCACGGCGGCGTCTCGCCTCTCCTCGTGGGAGGTGGCCGACAGCGTGCTGTCGGACACCTGCGAGTCGTGGCTCTGATTGGAGAGGTCGCTGAGACGTTTCTGCTGAAAGCGCAAGGCATCGTTCCGGGAAAGCCAAGACAAAAACAAATATCCGTCGTTGAGGCTTTTACGTTACCTGTCCGTCGGCGGAGTGATTTTCTCCTTCGGGCCTGGACCCAAACACTTCGTTGCGTCGGTCCTCAATGACTTTTTTCATCACCTTGAGTTCGCTGGGATGAGGTGTGGCTCGACGCTGAAGGCCCTGGAAAGCATTTCCCCAAAATCAGCAAAACCAACGTGTATGTACTTTAGAGCTAACATTAGCATGCTTGCGTTAGCGACATTGCGTCGTCGTTCCCTCACCCTGCGCTCGGCGGCGGCCTCGTCATCCTCGTCCTCGGCCTTGGTCTCTTCCTGGAACTGAATGACCGACACTCTGTTCAGGTTGCTGTCCGTCCAGCTGTCGTCCACGCTGTTTTGCAGTAGGTTCTCTGCGGACAACAACGACTTCAATCGGCCTGAAAATCCGGTGCATCTCCGTCCAGCTTGTCACATGACCTGCGTTTCATTCTCACCGAGACTGGGGGAAGGCTGCTGGGGCAGCAAGTAGCAAGTTAACACTTTCTCCCCCGTGCGCTCGTCGTCTTCTGTTTGGAACTTGAGCATTGGCTGCGACTGGTTCTCTGCCAGCCACATCGCCTTCAGATTGAGGTTGGTCAAGGCAAAAGGCAGGTTTTGTAATCTTGTCCGTAAAAAAAAAAAAAAAAAAAGGAGAGAGAGAAAAAAAAAAATGAGTCCAGGGTAACGTTATTGGCTGGCGAGCTCGATGTCACCTATTCCCGGCCACGTCCAGCACGTGCAGCTCGGTGGCGTCGGCGAGCTCGGCCGGCAGCTTGGCCAGACGGTTATCCCGCAGCGAGAGAACGTTGAGGCTGGCGCAGCCGCCCAATTCTTTGGGCGCGGCGCCCAGGCGGTTCCGGTCCACATTCAAGTTGGTCAACTTCTTCAGCTTGCCCAGCGAGCGAGGAAGCGTCTTTGAAGGAAGCACAGAACAAGTCAGTACCCCGAAAATGATGATACGGTGAAAACGTGGCGTTACCTGGAGGAGGTTCTCGGTCAGAACCAGCTCTGTCAGGTTTTCACACTCTCCGATGGAGTCAGTCAGGTGGGTCAGTCTGTTCTGGTCCACCTTGAGGATGGACAGTTGCTTCAGACAACCTGGTGGCACCAAAAAAAGCAAATCAATCAATGACATTGCGACGGATGCATACTTGAGCAATCGGGTCTTGAAAAAAAAATGTCTGCCACTTGTGAACGAATTGTAATGGCGACACTCTTCCAGTAGGTGGCAGTGCTGGCTACTTAAACGTGTAGGTTGACTTTGAAGAAATGGTTTATAATCCATGTCTGCAAAATCAATATAATCCCCTTTTTGGCTAAATAGAAAAATAAATCATGGTAATTATTTATTCCCGGGACTGTATTTCTTTTTTTTTTTTTGCGCAAGCGTCGCTTGTCTTCGTCACCTATGCTATCCGGAACCACCTCCAGCAGGTTCTGCGTGAGCAGCAGGTCGGTGAGGGCCTGGAGGCCTTCGAGCTCAGAAGGAAGCTCCTCCAGGCGATTCTCGGACACGTCCAGACACACAAGTCTGCGGAGGTTGCCCAGCTCCTAAAAACACAAGGGGGGGGGGGGTGTTGAGTGATGAATAATGTCGATGTCTGCAGGGTTGATTGTGAAAATAAACTCACTGGTGGTAACGAGGACAACTGGTTCCGGTCGAGCCAAAGCTCCCTCAGGTTGGGCAGCGCGCCGAGCGTGTCCGGCTGGGGAGAAGAAAACCAGTTTGCTGAATGTGTGACGACTCAACGTGCATTTTTGCATGTGCTACGTGTGTGGCCAGGTAAATTACCAACACTTCCAGTTCGTTGCTGCCCAGGTCCAGCTGTTCCAGTTTCACCAGGAAGGACAGCGACCTGAGAAACAGCAAATCGGGATTGGTTCTGGAATCCTTACACTTTTGAAATGTCGCATTGGTTCCGATGAGATGGGCGTCACCTACGTGGGAAGATACTTGAGAAGGTTTTCCCTCAGCTCCAGCGTCACTAGGTTGGCCAGACTGCGAGCAAGACACGAGATGTCGGTTAGTCAGATGGCAACCGGGTGCGGCGTGCAGATAGGGAGGGGGTCTTCTCCATCTGCGGCCCCCCCTCCACACAGAGAGTAACACGGAGAGGATACAAATAAATCATACTTTCCGATGTCGCCGGGCAGAGTCTGCAGCGACACCTCGTTGAGCGCCAAGTGAGCCAGCGCTCGCAGCTGAGTGAAACCATCCGGCAATCTGTGGCACAAAGAAAAAGTGTGTGTGTGTGTGTGGGGGGGGGTTCATATCGTATTACTATCTGCATTGGCTTCCAGAACGTCCTCGCGTCCATCATTCTTATTGAAAGGTCACATCCATTTTCGTATTTGATAAGTTCACTTTTGTTTAATAAGCTATAATGCAGCGGGGGGGGCAGCGCTTACCGTCAGGCTCCTGTTCAATTATTGCACACAGGATTTCCTGTGTGGCGGAGAGCTTAAAAGCCACGCTTGTTACATAGTTAGCATCGAGCGTGTTGCGTGCCTTTAGACACGTAGATGGGTAAAAAGCATCGGCGGATTATTTCCGTTCGCTGTGTATCGCGATTTCCAGTCGACTTACCTGGAGAGGGGATTTCCGCTGAAGTCGGCGATCTCCAAGGCCCGGCAAAACTTGATGCTCTCGGGGATCTCGGGAATGTCTGCGAAAGGACGGACGGACGGAGGAGGAGCAGATATGTTACGAGGGAAAGCATTTGAAGTTGCCGCTAAACACAACCAGATGGTGAGCGTGACATCACGAGAGAGGCCAAGAAAAAAAAAAAACCCGACCCGAAATCAAACGTACCATTTCGGGATATGTCCAGCTCCACCAACTGCATGAAGTTGGCCACTTCGGGGGGCAGTCTTTGGATTTCATTGTCGCTCAGGCCCAATTTCCGGAGGTTCAGTAGTCGGAAGAAAGGCTGCAGAGGATGAGACACAGGATGTCACGCATTGGCTCGCAAAGTTCAGGCATGAAGGGAGAAAAAAAAAAAAAAAAAGTTCAGGATGTACTGTGTGCGCCGCTCAGGTCATTTCCTGTTCGTTGCTCTCACTACTGAGCTCCCAACGTCAAGGCCACGATTGTCCCGTCTGCTGTCTGGATGGGCAGACGCCAACACACAAGCGGGAGCCGTGCCGCCGTGAAGCCCCCGCTCGAGTGGCATCCACAGAGGACCCACTGTTCGCCTTCACCCAACGCCAAAGCACCACTTTTGGCAAACTCGCAGGAGGAATTTCTATCAAGTCATGATTTGCTTGGAGTCTGGACGCTAATTGATTTTTTTTTTTTTTGGGTCAACTGATTTTACACAGTCTAAAGCCAGATAAGAAAAAAAAAAAATCTTTTAAGAGTTTGTATACAAGACGACAGAGCCGGACAATCAGGTCGGCGAGCTTCTTCGTGACGGATATTTCCTGCTCTCAAATGCGGTTGTGGCTACGTTCCCAAACCGACTGACAAGCTGGGAGTGGGAAAAGGATGGGAGGCAGAAGGTAGGGCACCTGAGCCAGACACAGATCTGGGCGTTGGTATGTAATTAAGAGCCGGCCGGTATCGAATGGAGGGAACAGGAAACGTCAGATTGGAGCAGCCAAACGGATGAGGAGAGAGAGACACAAACAATGAAACAAATTGGCACGTTTTCAATTCAACTCCAATAATTTTTGGGATGTAAAAAGTTAGGAACATTTTCGTCGTAGCAAAAAAAAAAAAAACATAACAGGAGGTTTTAAAGCAGTTCGCTGACCCAAATCGATTTCAATATTGCTGGAAAATTTTATTTAGGATTTAGTGGACAGCCAGCAAAAGCCACAGACTCATTTAAAGCCTCGTTGTGTGTTAGCTAGCACGTTACAGCGCTAGGGCGTAGCATTTTGCAGACAAGGGAGACGACCTCTTGCGCTGTGTTTACAAATTCTCAAATCTTTTCCCTGAATGAGCCCGGTGGGATCAACGGCACGTGCACACTGACGTGGATTAACCTCAAACGCCCGCGAGGGGAACTGTAAATTCACAGAGAGGAATGTTTTTCAAATGGCACCCAGACATGCCGCTTTTAAATCAACTAACCAGGAAGGAGGCCGCGTTCTACGTTGCGGCCGTTTGCTCTGTTCACAGAGGATGCGGTGTTCCACTGAAATTGTGAAAAAGTGAAATTTTCGGGTAAGGGTCAATGGAACTGAAACTGCTCCTGAAAATCTTTTATCTTGCGGATGTTAAATTCCGATTCACACATTCCCAAAGCTCCAAATCGTGGGGCCTGCTCGCCCTAGCGACGCACTCTGAAAACAACAATGCAGCAGGACGAGAAGGAGGCGGAAGAGAAGATGGACGCACTTGCTTTTTTCTTGAAACAGGACCGGGACTCCTCGCTGGGTTTCGCCTCTTCACCATTCACACAATCAAATAGTTCCGCACATGAATGCCACCCTAGCCCCTCCTTTTGCTCCTCCTCTCCGAGTTCCCTCCATTTTCTTGGGACCCGGGGACAAAAGCCAAGCCTAACAGAAGACTGTCAATCTCCCCTCACTGACCAGCCCCCATCCCTCCATTGTCTAAAAGACCACCGCCGAGTGAAGAAAGGACTAAATTACAGATGCAACCGGCCCCTGATACAAAGTTCAGTCTTGATGACGTCGGCCATATTGGATCTGGATTAGCCCGCATAGAAGAACCGCAATAAAAAAAAAAGAGACGCCAACCAATGAAAACGACAGCCTAACTGGAAGTGGAACAAAGTACGAGATGTAAATGTAAAGCTTCTGACACGTCTGCTGTCCAAGAGAAGATTGAGAGTGAACAGGTGGCGGCAACATTGAGGGCTTAAGAGGTGACTTACGTGGCTCAAGCATACACACGAGTACCAGCCGGCGTGTACGCTTGCGCATTTGCTAAGCAAAGGACATTCAAAGTAGCCGGGAGGGCTCTGAACTTTGTCCCGCCGCTGTCTTTTTTTTTTTTTATTCCCGCTGCAGGTTCTGCATTCACCAGACTTAAGGAAGGCCTTACGCAAGATGTCCGACTGCTTGTACAGGAGACAGAAAATGGCAATGCGCAATCTGTCAAAATAAAAAAGTGCCGAGTATGCAAATATGAGGGTTGATTTTCTCGAGTGATTCCAAACACAACCAGTGTTAAAATCCAAATCCGCCACTCATGTTCCACACGCGTGACGTTCCTCACTCGAGTGTGTTTGTGTGTGCACAAGCAGAATTTGGCACAATAGCTTCATTGTTCAACCGCCGGCGTCCATATCATTGAATCATCTTTTCCAGTAAATGCCAGAGAATGGTCGCCCGTCACATTTACGCATCTCGGTCGCAATCTTTCCATTGTGAGTGAAAAGCCTCGACACGGTAATCCTTTGACGTCCGAGGCTAACGGCGGACTGAAATTGTCCTCTGAGAAGAAGCGCGGAGAAAGTCCCACGCTCGCTCTTCCCACACTAATCACCACCAAAAACATACACAGGGGCGAAAAAAAGCACAGTCGGCAAATTTTCCTCGTGATCCCCGTTCACGTCCCTAAAGAACAACGGTTGACTTAATGAAAAATAGGACAGGCTTGTGCGTGTGTTTGTGTTGGCCATTGGGGAATGTGCGATCATGGCTAAGTTCAAGTGTGTGAGAGGTGGAGTTGGGGGGGGGGGGTCAAACTCCTGGAGATTCCAAGCATGCCTGTGTCAAGTGCTGCAGTGCAAAGAAAACCACGCTGAGCTAATTACACAATCAGCACCAGGCCCTCTTGACATTTTTTCATCAAAATTTCACAATAAAATAAACTATTTGCTTTAGACAGCCACACAAAAAAGAAGTGGCGGATCGGATCTGGCCTCCGGGCCTTGACTTTGACATACGGTAATATTTGTACAATGATTGCTTCATTTCCTTAAAGGCTACATGTTTGTCACGCAAGTTAAAAAAAAAAAAAAAAAAAGTCTACATGTGCTGCTGCACCATTAGTGGTCAAATATCCATTACAGGATTACAATGTCGCTGACTCAGCAGTGAATGTAAAAGAAGCACTCAAGCTACAAGACTGGAGTACTACATCGCTTTACTTCTCATCACTCCGGAGCCATGTGGTTCAAGAACACAAACAAACACGTTTCTTATCGTAAGCGCCATCGTGAGGGGAGGGGGGGGCGCTCGAGGTCCAAAATGAGAAACGTTCTTTCGCCTCTCTGTTTTCCGGCAATATACATTTACAAAAACAGGGCATTCCACGACTGGCTCAATTCTTCCCGCTTCCTGCCGACGGGGACGCTCCCGACACGAAAGGAATCAACACGAGAAACGCGCACGTCAACAAATCAAGGCGGGCCAACCCTGAACGCTGACAGCTCTACTTGACCCGTGCGACAACAAAGTTTTTGTGCATGCGTGTGTGTGTGTGTGTGTGTGTGTGTGTGTGTGTGTGTGTGTGTGTTTGTGTGTCAGGCTCGCCACAAAGACTCTGCAACAAGCTACAAACAGCGAATACAGTATAAAGTTCCATCAACTTCAAAGTTAGCGCTGCAACGAGTCAATATCTGCTTTAACTCTAATGAACGCATCTGACTCGTGATTCCTGATTCAGCGCAAATATTTGAGTGATAAACACTGGTGAGTGTGCGTATGAAAAAATAATAATAAAAAAAAAGTCTAGTAACGTGATAAACTTGTCATCCATCAGCCTTTGAGCTTGCCGTTAGCCACGGGTGTCGGGCGGGCTTATGTCTGTCTGTCTGTCTGCTCGCAGCCAAGCGAACCGCCATCTCTGTGACTCTCCTCGATGGCAAACAGCTGCCGTTGCCACCGCCGCGGCCATTAATTATTCACTGGGGCTTTGCTTCCGTGTTTACCTTTGTCGCTTGCTACCGGGTGAGCGCCTGGGGAGGACAGATGGCTTTTTGTGTTGCAGGTTTTAGATTTAGCATTTAGTTTTTTGTTTTGCTTGTCAAAGACCATCACCAGCCAAAAACTCTTCATGTAGGATGCTACCATGAGTACGAATCAATGGCGAGATGGATCATGGGATGATCCTACCACCAGAGATCCCCCAAAGGACTAGAGGATCAGTGTAGCCCAGTTCCTCAATCACTTCCTCCAGTATTGAAAAGACCCCCACCCTCCTCCCTTGTTAATCCTTTTTAGGAATAAATTATAGCAGGACCACAAATTCGCTCACACACCAGATCGGGGTATGTGTGTGTGCGCGCTTTGGGGGGGGGGGGGGGGTTAGGACAGTGGTAGGCAGGATGTGGGACCAGCTGGTCATCGGCTCAGACAAAAGAACCTGCTGAATGCGCTCGGATCTCTCACACGGCCGCTCTGGATCGTTCTCCGGCAACGTTTGAAAGAGTCCACATTCCCAAATGACTCCGATGATTCAGGATTTACGCTACAGTACAAAAAGAGTACAGTGTTCCCACACGGAACAGAAGAACGTAAAGAACATTGGAGAATTTACACCCCGGCAGTTTTTGACTTTTCAAATGTCATTCACCTTTTAAGATTACAATATCTAACTCATCATCTTTTCGGATAAGCAGACACTCGAAAGACGCAAGAGTCGGACACTTGTTGAAGTTTCCGAGCTTCTGATGTGCCTGCAAGGCCGTATTGGGTAATAACAGCGGGAGGGAGCAACAGGCCGCATAGAACCTGTTCAGCAGAATCCATTAGGGACACACCCATCAGGAATTTGTTTGCCCATCTCGACAAAGGAAAAAAAACAACTCAAGAACAACGCCTGCTCTTCTACATGCTACTGGTGTGAACCATTACGTCTGTCTGTCTGTCTGACTTTTCCTTTTCAACGGAATGGTGACGTGTCGCCACTTGAATACAGTGCGAGCATGGCTGCGGACAGCGCAGAGGTCGACTCAAGCGGGGACATTTGATATGATGAGGAGGGTGTTTGAGGGGGGGGGGGGGGGGGTAATGGGATGGGTGGTGAATGGACTCCTTTGTAACCTGTCATGAGACTGGAAAATAAGATCACTCCCGCTTCCGCAACAGGGACAAACTATAGGCCTAACAAATGCAAAGATGTATAGTAAAGTCGTAATTACCGTAAATATTTGGATTAAATAGATTTGCATGATTAGGGCAGGCGCATAATCAATGATTGGTGGGGAGCGATTTAAGAGTTCGAGGGGGGGTTGCAAAACTTAAGCAACTATCTGGGTGTCTAAATCTCCATCTGTTCACTTTGCTAAAGCACAAACACTTAACAAGTCACTGCTTCTACAGTCCATAATTGCTACATTCGTCCTGGTGGACAAAAATAATATCGTTTTTATTTGTTTTGATTTTTGTTTTATCTTTCAATATTTTTATTTTGGGATCTTTTCCCCCATCTGTTTTTTTCTCCAAGTTTTCTTTGCGATATGGCTATTTTATTGGCTGATATTTATATTTAGTAAGTGACAAAGTTTTGTGTGAGGTGATGACTGCAACTCGCCCTCGACTTACCTTGGGCAGCTCCTTGAGTTGGTTGGCATCCAGCAGGAGCTCTTCCAGACTTCGGCTGTATCGGAACACCTCATCGGGGACCGCCTGCAGGTTGCAGTGCCGTTTGTCCACCGACTCGACGTGGCGGTTGCATCGCCACAGCGGGATACACTTCAGCATGTCGGGGTGGGAGGGAGGGGGTCCCCCGGGTGGGTGTCACTGGAGGCAAAGCATCGGGAGGCGAAGCGTGTTTGGGCGGCTGGATGGTTGGCGGGGCTTGCTTCGCTCACGAACCAGCAGGCCGGAATCCAATTAAAAAAATAATCCCCCAGCCAATGTCAGGAGGAATATTGTCGTAGTCTCTTTGGTGTTTACATGAACAGAACACAAAAAGACAGATTTGGTCTCACTTGTGTCGGATGGTTTCCGTTGAAGTTAGCTACCACCGCCACCATCCTGGTATCTCAGCCCCGAAAATAAGCCTTGTCAGGCGGCGTCGAGAACGCCACCCCCAAACTGGAGAGGTGGTGACCGTGCGGAGCGGAACGAGTTAGGGGAGGTTCAACGTGGTGTCCATGGGGATACTCAGTCGCTCCTCGCCGGTTTGAGTTGTTCGTGAGCTAGTTGCGGCTAGCCTCCATCGGCTAACATCTATTGTGCCTAGCCAGTAGCCTCCGTTAGCTTCCACAAGTACCGCAGATGTGTGGGAAAACGTCGTGGACTTCCTTGTAAAAATCACCGCGACAGGATAAAAGTTAGCGTATGGAGTTTTAGGGGGCGAAATGCCCCACAGTGAGTGTATGAGCTTCTCCCCAGACACGGGCGCGCGGCGCTTCCCTGCCACTGTTGAGCCCCAGCCAGGCCGGTTAGGCGTATGGGGGGCTGGGCTAGGTTTGCGGCCATAGGACCGCGCGTTCCGGCCCCCCCTGACGCGTAATTGTCGCTGAGTCCTGGGTGTATGGCGCTATCTAGCGGCCAAACACTGAAACTTCACCATGCAATGCAATTGATGACCAAAAAGTGCAGTTCCGTTTATACGTAGAATGTTTCATATTGATCGATTCTTAGTGTATTTTTAGCCATTGATTTGTTTATATTTGTGTATTTTTTCACATTTGAAATATTGTTTGAATGAGCATTTAAAAAAAATCCATTCAGGGACGCACAGCATCATTGATTAAAAAGAAAAAGTAACATACCATGAAGCAAAATGCATCACGGAAGCTGTGGACAAATAACTTTTAATCATAAAAACAAACAGTGTTTACATGGTCCAATAATTTTGTGAAGAAAAAAAACTGTAAATGAGTCAAAGGAAAAAAAAAATTGTCTTCAGTTTTTTCTTTTATTAATGGGTATGGTTACAAAAATGTGGAAACCTGGACCACGGCAGAGTCATCACAGGTTTGCGCCAAACAAATTTATCATAGACAAACAACTATTCTTCCTTAAAAAATGTGGAAACCTGGACCACGGAGGAGCCATCACAGGTCTGAGCCAAACTCTGAACAACTATTCTTTCTTAGAAAAAAAGAGACAAGACGATTAGAGAGCCCGGCCGGCAAGGGGACTGAGGTGTACGAGAGTGGAAGCGGTTCACGCAGACAGATCGCTGCTGTTGAAGCGGTCTTGGTCGTACACCTCGGCGACCACCTTGCGTCCGCCGAACCAGCGGTCGTTGAGCGCCTGGATGGCTTTGTTCATCTCCGAGGCCATGGAGAACTCCACGAAGATCTTGACGATGATGTCGGCGTCCTCCTCCTCGCCCTGCTTCTCCTGGTAGATGATGACGCGGTTGACCGAGCCGAACTTGCCGCACTCTTCCGTCACCTCGCCCTCCAGGGCGTCGTCTATGTCCTCCGGGCCCACCATGTTGCGCAAGACCATTACTGTGGACTAAAATACAAAAATGAAAAAAATGGATACGTGTTTTGTTTTTTGGTGGCAACTATAGAATTACCTCCGACTTTCGAAGCAGCTTCTGCATGACCATGTGTCTGGCGCTGCTGCCCGAGATGCTCATGTGCTCCTGGTCGCTCAGCATCTCCTGGCCCGTGCCGTCCTGGAGCGCCTCTTCTTTCTCCTCCTTCTTCTCCTGCAGCTGGCCAGCGACGGCTGCCGCCAGCACCTGACTGGAGAGAACGGGCGGCGACGCCAGCACGGGGTTCACCAGGCCCACCTGAGGGAGCACTGGGATGGGAGGACGCACCGGAGTCACTCCTACGAGGGAAGCACCGGAAGGAAAATGAGAACATTTGCCTTTTTCGGATTTATTGATGGAAGCCTAACCAGATCATTAGCGACAAAAAAAGAAAAGGTGGCACTGTTCTCACCTGTGATGACGCCGGGCGCCTGTGCAGCCATGACGGCTTGCGGTATTCCCATTTGCTGACTAAGGAGCTGAGGCGCAGCTAACGCCCCCAGGACTGACGCGCCGGCTACGGCCTCCTTGAGAGAGGGGGTGCCCGAGACATTAGGTAAGGGAAACACAAGAACACAGCACAGAGGCAGCACAGTCAACAATCAACAAAGTGTGACCGACACGGAAAGACGAGCTGGTCTTTTAAATGATTCAAGCGACTTCTTCTGTATCAATGTGAGTGTTCTTACTGTGATAAGACTCTTGATGGTGCACATCCTAATGGTGAATGGGAGGAGTGTCTTTGTGATAACCCCATTTTTCTTTTTTGGGTGTGCAGTGCTCCCCTGCAAACTTTCTGCACTTGGCACCCACCGTTCCATGAAATTAATTATTGCCAATTTTTTTTCCCTTTTTTTTTTTTTTTAAATCCAGGCTCTGCTGCATATTTACTGGAGTGACGCACTTTCGCTGGAAGTGGCCAACCACCAGGGGGCGACACAAAGTTAGCCAAGTGATTTTTTAGCTTGACATTCTCCAATCAACTGGAGGCCAAAGTAATGCTTTGTAAGGACTTGACTAAGCTGGCCTTCTCCCAGTCACCTCAAATCAAAGCAAAATGGCCATCAGTTAATTTTATATTTACCTGGAAGGCCATTAAATCCCTGTGGAAGGGATTCATACTTGCCTGGGCCGTAATCTTGGCAGTGGCCGCCGCTGCAGCCACCGCCGCCGCCGGTGGGAGGCCACCGGGGGTGGTGGGGGTGAGCATGGGCATGGGAGGAGTGACCGCCTTGCCCACCCGCAGGTACTGACCCCCCAGGTCAAAGAGGTTCATAGAAGACACGGCGTCCACGGCCGACTGCGGCTTCTCATACTCTGAAAGTTAACAAAGTGTAGTTAGAAGGTACTGAGAGCGGGGCTACGTGGCGCCGCCCCCCCCGACCCGCCTCACCGATGAAGCCGAAGCCTCTGTGCCGTCCGGAGGTGGGGTCTCGGGCTAACGTACACGATTTGATCCTCCCAAAAGCCTCAAATACACTTTTGATGTCGTCGTCCGACAGGTCGGGGTGCACCGAGGCCACGTAGATGCGGTTAAAAGCGCGCGCTTCCTCTGCCAGCTGGTCAATGATGGGTTGCGCCTGACCGATGTTACTTGGCCGCCCAACCTATAGCACAGATCATACCAGCAGGGCTACTTAACGGGAGGGGGAGGGTTGCTTAGGGGAACCGAGGACACACTCCGAATCCCTGGCCTACATTCTCACTGCACTTGGCTCATCATCCTAGTCGTCCGTTACAGCGGTACCTTGACTTACAGGTTTGATGCCAGTAAAATGTTGATTTTAATCAAAGGATGTGACTGGAATTTGTGAAGAACAAATAACGCTAAGAAATGCTGTTTGGGCTTTGTGTGTAGTGTAATTACAGGAATGGCATTTTTTGTGTGTGTGTGTGTGTGATAATACAAAGATGAATTGAGGTGTGGATGAATACTGTGTTTAATTTGCGTTTTTTTTTTTTTTTAATCACTACTGTGTAGAAATGGCTCTATTATGTATCACTATCAAGCAATCCTTTTTGCCTGTATGCTTTTAAGGGCTGAGTTTTGTGAGTGTATTCATTTTCTTATTGGTGTGTTTGACTGCCTGTCCAGTTTGCTGAAACCGGCTGAAATGAGATTGTGGCTCTTTCTTACTTGAGCGACAGCTTGAAAAACTAAGTCAAGGCACCACCGCATTTAAATCAGGAACGGGGCTTTCCAATTCTTTTTTTTTTTACTGGGTCCGACGAAATGTGTGGAAAAAAATACGACGCAGCGAAAATAAATGTAGAAGGATTTTCAGCTAATTTATTTCAGAATGAGCTTTTATTTGATTTTGGAACGGCACGACGGACCAAATTCAAATCTTTTTTGTCGATTGCCCACTCCTGCCTTAAAGCTCTTCTCTTGAAATGACTTCCAAATATTTTAAAACTACTCACTACCCTCCGGAGAACTACTCTGTCTCTCTCTGCTCTTTTATTTTATTTTTTTTCACGAGTATCTAGACGGGACTGGGATCTGTACTACAGATGGGGCGGCCAAGCAACACCAACCAGGCGCAGCCCATCATCGGCACAACGTAGCAACAGAGCGATGCAGCGCGCTGCTGGGAATCGCGCTGAGAGGTCACGACGAACAGGCCTTGATACAAGTGTGGAAGCAACACATTCGACACAACACGCGCGCACACACACACACACACACACGCGCACGCAAGTCACACAGCCACGCACCTGCAAGTCAACAAAGACACACAAGGCAAAAGACAACAATTAGTGTTTGCATGTTGAGATGACAAGGAGCAATTTTAAAGGGCTGCTCAATAAAAGACAAGTGCGATTGGCTTTTATTCAAAATGATATTGTACAGTGGAACCTCAGTTTCCCACATTGTAAAAATTTGGAGAGCAGAAGTTTAGGTACACACAAGAAATCGGCCACTTATGTCTACCATCTCGAGTCGTCCTAAGTCAAGTTGTATTGGACTCTAAATAGAACAGTTTATCGTACGTTTATTCAACTACCAATATTTAATCAATCAACCTTTCACTAGTGTATTTTATTGTGGGGACATTTTTTTTTCACTCCCTAAAATGTTAGCAGAGGACTTTCTTCTCTTCCGCGCCTGCTGCGAGATTGATGGCACTGGGACTTTGGAGGTTCCACTGTAGTGTTCTCAACTTACCATTAGGACGAAATGAGTCCAGACTACTCACCTTAATGTTTCGCCCACCCAACATGACGGAATTCATCTGCTCCAGAGCCAGCTGGGCAGCCTCTGGCACGTCGTACTCCACAAAGGCAAAGCCCTGCGCGGCCCACCACAAGCAAAATGAAAACCGACCTGGCAACCCCCGCCTCCCTCCGGCAAGACAACTCGCTAACCTTGTGCTTCATTGTCACCGAGTCCCAAGACATGTCAATGCTCTTGATGGGACCGAAGGGAGCAAAGGCCTGTCTGATGGTGTCCTCGCCCAGCTCATAGTAAATGGAGCCTACGTACACCCGGCACATGATGGCGAGAGCGCGCTGCCGCTGAGCTGCCACCTGCCGACCAGGAAAAAAAAACCGGCCGTTAGCATTATAGCGAAAGGGAACGACGGGGAGAATATGCACACGCACACACAAACGGGAAATAATAAATGTGTAGTTTTCTACTGTGCTTTGGTTTCCCAAAAGTAGCCTAGGGCCAATTCAAAGTTAGGGAAAGGGGGGGGGGGGGGGGGGTGTTCGGTCTGAAGATAATGAGATAAGGTAATCAAAAAAAGGGACAGACCGTAGTGGAAGACGTCTTATTATGTATATGTAGAAGCGTTATCAAATGACTTATGGAGGCAGAGAAAACACTGACGTGATTGACATGCACAGCCCTTACAAACATTTGGCTTCAGAAACTGACCTGTAGTCCAGGGATGCAAGTAAGGTACAAAAAAAATAATAATAATCGCGGAATTCATACGAAATCCAAACAAAAATCTTGAGAAACACATCGGACAGAGGTCTTAATTTAACAACGACTGATCGAAACGCGTTTTCCATCACCAAGGCTCACGTTTCAGTCGCACGAACGCGACGACTGCTAACCATCCACTATGCCATGCTTGGATGGTGCTACAAGCCGCTTAGAAGACCTTTAAACGTGAAACGACTTTATCTAACTTGCTTGCCCAGAAGCTAAAAACGCAAAAAGCCCCATTTTAAAAATGTCTCTCAAAGCTTTTTCGGATCAATTACGGCAAGGACGCTAACAAAATACTCGAATGCAAATATTTAAATGCAGGGATTGGTGCCACATCAAAAGTCCTTTTTTTTTTTTTTTCTTTCATTGAGAATGCGCACAGAAAAAAATTTAATAATCTATTGACCGATTGTAAAGGTGAGAGAGGATCTCCAAAGCCCATAGTCACTGCTGCCATCTGAAAGACAGTAAAGACGAAAAAGGTGCTGAAAGGTAGGTTAGATATCCCTTAGCTTTTTGCTTTTCTTAACTTTTCAAAACAAAAAAGAAGGTCATGACACCTAGACAGACAAATGTGCTTGTCTACTCTTTGAGCAGACTCTTCCACTAAACAACATACAGTTTGGCGACTTGCCTCCTCCATTTTAAATGACAATTTTATCACAATTAGTAAACAAGCTTCCTTTGAGCAAAACATACTAAACACAAAACTATGCCTTCGTAGGGAATTCCGCCATCTGAAAAAGAACAAAGAGGCACAAGCAGGACACGCTCTACACATGCTTTTTCGCTGCATGGTGGAGAAGAGGGGAAGAGCATCCAATTGAGCCTTTTTTTTTTTTTTTAATTGTTTTAATTAATGAAACAAGAGATACTTGGATAGGAAATCTATAATTTAGAGACTGTGCAGCCGATACATTGTTTTCCTAAGGTTTAGCCAAACTAACGCGCAAGGAAATAAAATGTACATCTCACCTGCAGATTGGTGAGCTGCTGCTGCTGATGGGCAATGGTCTGCTTCACCAACACACTCTTAATGCTCTGCTCCATGGCATACTTCTTTGCCTGGCACATGGGAAGCAAGCGACATTCAAACCTCCAAATGTTTAATTTTTTTTTTTTAAATGATGGGTTAAAAGAAGGGTTGTGAAAGTGCTTCGCTACCCGCTGCAGCGCCTCCTGCTGCTCCGGGGTGAGCGGGGGCAGGCCAAGCTTAGAGCCTGTGCCCTGTCCATTCTCCATCGTCATCGCTGCAACTCCCTGCAAAAATAAAAATTATAAAATAAGGTTTGCATGTTTGCTGATTTTTTTTTTTTATATACGTAAAAAAAAAAAAGCATTTAGGGAAATAGATACTTATAATTTAACATCGACATTGCATTCATTTCTAGACTTGGCCTGAACGATGAATCTTACTTTAGGGGATTATATTAAGCAGCTACAGAAAATTAATATGAGTTTGTTGCAATTGGTAACAGTCAAAAATTATCTTGCCTTACCTACCAAAGCCGCCGAGGGTTGGCTCCACCACACTGAGGGGAAAAAAAGCCCCAGAGGGGGAAATGATGGGGACTCTTCAACAATTCAACAAATCCTGCGGGAGGGTAATAAGAAATCAAATAAAACTTCAGATTACAGGAATAATGTAAAGCAACAGGCAACGAAACAATAACGCTGACAATCTGCGTTCTGGTTAGCGCGGTGCTAACGCTGCTCTTCATTCAAAGCATTGAGATAAAAAATGGGTAAATCGATCACTTAGCGAAGCAACATTGAGTTCAAAATTGTTGGGGATGTTTAACGATAGACAAAAATTGGCGATATTATACATCCCCGATATCAAAGCAATTAAATTATTTAGGCCCCGATTCGGATGGCTATCACGGATGCTAGCTGATTAGCAATCGCTAGCCATTCATTACAATGGCGCGCAAAGCAAAATGTATTTCTTTTCCGCTAAACACTCAATACAGCTTTACAAATACAATATATAAATGGATAAAGAGTCTGCGCACTTGTTAACCGACGTCCACTCGAGTAGAAATCCGATTAAAAGGCAACTTTGTCAACGACGAATATTTACCGCAGTCTCCGTGTCCGCCATGAAGCACACCTCCTTGGAGAGGCCCTCGCTCTGGCATGATCGCGAGAATTGGGGTAGTTCTCAAACACGGCGGAATGATAGGATCTCGCGATAGCACAGCCGCCTTGACGTAGTCGAACGGAAGTTGTGCAGCGTTAGTACGCTCCACAAAAATCTGACCACTTTCTTATCCACCCTGCTTAAATTATTGCAACCTTACGTTGCCGAATCCTACTTTTCTGATTTCTTACCTTACCCCTTTTTACTTTTCGATCCTTAATACTACACTTTGCAGTTTTCTGCCTTCTTACACCTGCTGCCTTCTTTTCATCCACCACGCGTTCTGACATCCTTCGATCCTTCATGTACAACTCCAGACTCACTGAACATGTCACAAGTTTATTTATCTGCCATTGCTACAATATATTACAAACGCTTAATTAAGTAGAGCACATCCAAAGGCAAGTTTCATTCAACAGTCTTGTCTGATAAGACCAATGTGAATGTTTTTCTTCAATTATTATTGTTCCATGTATGCAAACATGCAGCTTACAAGATGGCAGAAGAGCAAGAGTTTTCACATTGGAGTAGGATCCTTAAGTAAACTAAAAGCCACATAGAAATAGTATACTGCACAGCCTGTATGGAAGGTTCGGGAAGATTCCGGGTTCCCATCTGCAGCGATAGGCAGAGTAAAACTCAAAACAGTCACTGTACAGCAGTCTGTTATTAAACTTAGAATTGACAAAACAATGAGAAAACCAGTGGAGACAATTTACAACCATATCTTCACCAAATTTCATGTCAATGGATAAAAGTGTTGTTGTTTTTTTAACCAGGCCCCGTTCACATCGAAGCTCATCTGAAATGGCTACTTCAAACTAAAATGGACAACTTCTTGTTTAATCTGGTCACTGAGACTTTTTTGTGTGTTGTGCACCAAAATTGATGTTCATTAATGTAACTGATGTTTTTTTTTTTTCCTTCCTAACTTTCCAAGTATTCACTATAGAAATAGTTTTGAGGGGACATCAAATAAACATATTCAGAACACAATTTGTTTGTTGGAAGAAGAAACAATAAATGCAAGTGGGCTCCAATAATAATCATATGTAAATATTATGCATATTATAGCAGTACTGTACTGATTCAACAACTACAAAAAAAACGGAATAAAAATTTGGACAGATTATCGTTTCTCAATGAAATCAAGACAAAACAAACGGGGCAACACTACATAAAGCAAAAGAATTACACTGGTGATCAAATAATCATGATTTTAAGTGTCAATGACTCCAAATGATATTTACATCCAACGCACATGAGGCAAGTTGACGTTCATTTGCACATTCACATCAGGGGAAGAGCTCTTAGCCATGTCAAATAGAAAAGTTGTGCTTTTCCACCATCTTGTGGCAATTTTAGACCTTTTTAGTTGCAGTGTGAATTAATATTGGATTACTGAATTGAGGTCTACCTTTTTTTTTTAGATGCACTTCAATGTCATCCTTTCCCAATTAGTTTACTAGTCTTAAAATATTTAGTTGCCATATCAGGCACTTTGAAACAATTCTTTGGCACTGAAAACAATTTTAATCGGGGAAAAGCCCTTAAGAGCACTGCAGGCTAAAAGGAAATGCGGTATGAGAGATATTAGCGAGCGCAAATCCACATGACAACCTTGTGCGTTGCTTCGCGATAATAAATAAGTCCACGGTGAATGAATGTTAACAGCGCATGATGAATGGAGTAGTTAAAAAAAAAAAAAAAGAGAGAGATTGGCCATGGTGGACGCTGGAGTGCAAAAATGGTGCGTAGTAAAACATTCGTTTGACAAACAAGATGGCTGGATGTTGAGAATGGTAGCGTCCGGCACGGAACTGACACGTTCGGAGGGAGTCGATCCCAACGTAAGCGGGTCCTCCTATTCGCTTTTTTTTGCCGGTCGCCGTGACGTCTTCCTCGAGCCTCCTTTGGGGTTTCTTCACATCCCTTAGTTTTGCTGCCGCTTCCTCTGTTTCCAGTTGTCGGCCGCCGTAAAAGGCCCTGATTGCCGTCCGTCCAGGGGCTGCCGTGACTTCCTCTCACTGCGTACTCCCAGAAGCCAGAGCTCGTAGCCGGTGTCGCTTGATGGCGTCCTCCAGGAACCCGGCCACCTTCTCAATGTCCTCCTTAGTGACAAAAGGAACAAGAACGTACATTCTTATCATTCATTTTTTTGATTTTATGTATAATTCTAGAATAAGAGAAGATTATGGACAACGGTTTAACATTTATTTGTGTACAAATATAACACAATTAAAATAGAAATGCCATTTTAGCTAAATGCTAATGTTGCTGATGCAACTACGTGATGTCAGTTGTTTATTTTGGCCTTTCAAAAAGATTTCTTTCATAGGTCACATTTCCTGGATTTTCATTCTACAAAAAAACATAGCGTACCTCATTTATGAAGGCGTAGTGAACTAGTTCGCTGGCGAGGTCTTTAGATGTGTCGGCTGAAAGGTACACATGACATCATCAAAACACAGCGAGCCAATGAGAAAGCAGCATTCGCGTCGGGTGCTAAACCTACTGGGGAGGATGTCACAGCTAAGCTGCCGGTGAAGTTTGTCGTCCATCTTGAGAAATAAAGAAAGCTAGAGTAAAGATAAAAGAAAAAGTCCATATTAAAAAAACAAAACAGATTTGATGTAAGATGGAGCCCAATAAGAAGAGCCTTTACAGGAATGTACCTGATATACAACGTGACTCACATGAGTTTTGGTCCCTTCCTCATTCGACTCCAAGTTGCAGTGCATCTGGATGACCTAATAACACACATAATGTATGACAAATGTAAAAAGAATTTTTCAAGTTAAAAAATGCCACCGGTAGTATGGAAAAGGCAAACCTTCCTGCTCTCGGTCTCTTGCGGCTCCGGCGTGGGCGTCTTGACCGTCTCCACCTGCTCCTGAGACAAGGAGAGGGCGCGGGGGACGGGGTGGGGCCGGGACGAGGCGAAGTTCATCAATGGGTAAATCCCGTTCCTGATGGACAACTTGATTAGCATCTCAGCTAATGCGTCCGGTGGTGTTAATGACTTACTTGACGTCCTCCAGAAACTTGTCCAGCTCCAAAGGGGACACGTGGGAGTACCTGTGGGATATAAAAAAGCCAGGTTGGTTCAGCATTTAATACTTATGGGTTACTAAAAAAAAAAAAAAAAAAAAAAAAGACTTGAAAATAAAAATTACTTTAGTTGAACTCCTAGCCTGTCTTCGTGCTTAATCTCGGCCATGACGGCGTTCGGGTCGAAAGACTTGGTCCTCTCTTCCACGCAGTTCTCGGGAAGCAAGTCTATAGAGCCAAATGTTTTCAATTTTCCATTGAAAATTTAAAAATTCAAAAATTCCTGCGAGAGAAACTCACACTGGTTGCTAATGAGGCAGTGGGCGGCCAACAGTTTGAGGGAGTGCACCTCAAACAGGACGCGGTGGAAGAGGAGGTCGTGGGCGGTCGGTCGGAGCTTGGCGTCGGGGTGCAAACACGATTGCGTGAACTCCTGCCATGAGAGACGACATCCATTTTGATTGCTAACATCTCACTTTCAATTTATGCTAACATTGTTTGTTTAGCAAGCGAGTCGAAACAATGTGGCTCATACTCTCATGAGAGGGTCCTCCAGGGATTGCCCCGCGTTGACAATGGCCTCCTTGGAGACGGCCACATCTCCGTTAGCCTGGATCTCCAACACTGCCATCTAGGGGTGACACATTGCCTGTTAAAACACAAGCGCACACACGCACGCAACGGTTCTCACCTCCAGAGCGCAGATGCCGAAGGAGAAGATATCGATGGCGTAGTCATCTTCGCCGGCTGGTGAAAAAAAAAAAAGACGTAGGAGTGGGTGGAGACACGGAGGAAACATCAAGCAGTTGATGTTTAAATTGGTAAACGTACCGCCATATTCTGGTGCAAAAAAATGAAGGTTCCTCTGCTCGCCACGATGTTGCCTCCCCTTTCCCTGGACGTTGGCGTCTGGGAAAACTGGCGAGTGGAAAGAAACAAGACCATCATGTGGGTAATATCGTTGGAGAGCAAATAAATGGACTTACCGTTAACGAAGAGCCGATGCCACACTGCGGAGAGAAGATGACAAAAGATGAATTATTTTTCCGTACTAGCACGGAATGCCTGGCTTGGGGATCACACCTGAGCCGATCTTGATGAGTCCGTTGTGCTGGATGAAGATGGTGTCGCACGTCAGGTTGCCGTGGATGATTGGCGGATCGCACGAGTGCAGGTAACTGCAAGGAGGGGGGGGGGGGGGGGCGGAGTCACATAAATAAAAGAGCCGCAGTTGCAGCAGGGTTGTAAAAAAAAAAAGTCATCAACCAGTACCTGAGGGCAGAGAGGATCTGCGTGCACCACCTTTTCCAGGCCTGAAGCACAAAACACAATCCCGGTAGGAATTTTTCAACTGAGACGCATTATTGATAAGTTTTTTTTTTTTCTATGTAACCTAATTGTGAGAAATAGCGACCTTTACGTTCATGGTCTTGTGGTTCTTTTTGGTTTTCTTCAGAAACTGCTTCAGGCTGCCCGACGACATGTATTCGGTGATGAAGATGACCTGTCCATGGCGGTAACGTAAGCAAACATGAAGAGCTCACACATACACAAATATCCACAGAAAAAAAATCTAAACATACCCGAGCCTGACTTTCCTTCATATCAAGCCAGTATTTATGGAACTTGACAATGTTGGGGTGCTCCACTTGCATTAGGTTCTCAAACATCTCCTTGATCTTCTCCTATACCACAAAAATGGAAAGAAAAAGAGACCAGAAATGTTATGAAAAGCAACAGAAAATGATCAGAAGAAATATTTTAAGTCTGCGTACCTCCTGAGCTTTGAAAACCTTCTTGTCGGAGAAAAGCACCTCATTCCACACCACCTCCACTCCTTCTTCTGTGTCCATGGCAAGGGAGGCGCTCTCCACACCTGGGACGTTGCCTTGGCTCACCTGCAAGAGACCGAGACAGGAAAAAAAAAAAAAGAAAAATCAATAAAAAAAAATTGTTACAGCACAGATTCTCATCTAAGAAAATATACCGCCTCCTAGTGGATTGGAGCGTTAACGTTGATCGCAGACAAAATTGTCAAGTTGCAGGCTATAAAAATGATAACTACCACACAGCGTGATAAAAACCCACAAACTCGCCATTAAAACTAATACATTTCACGCACTATAAATCTCTTAGGTGAAAAAAAAAAAAAATAACCGCAGACTGACAGTGTGTGCCTTCAAGCCGAACCCTGAAAGAGCAAAGTAGCAACGGATTTGATCTCGTGATTACTTAACAACAACAACAAAAAAAGCATAGCCGAGAAGATTAGCCATGCACGCGCGCTCTCTCTCCCCACTGGAATGATAACATCTGTTAAAAGCTCAATAAAATCCATTCAGAATAAGTGGAATGTTTTTTCTTTTGTTTATGAAAAGAAATAAAAATCATTTTTTGTGCAGTTTTTTTTTTTATTTTATTTTGGTTGCTTTTCTGTTCCAAAATGACTCCCCCCACGGTACTAAATTATTCCGACGTCAAGCGCTAAATGCTAGCCATTGATAGAAGGCGACGAGCGCGCCCTTCGCCGCGTCACCGCAGACGCGTGGACATGAAACAGCTTTCAGTTTGCAGCTCCACAGGGGGACCATTGTTCGGGCAGGGGGCCCCAACCGGGCTGACCGCGGCCGCCGCTAAAATCAGCTTTTAAGACCCTCATTATTTCCACGAAGGAGGTTTACGTTTGCGAGAAAGGATTATGGAAAGGTTAGGGAATTGATTTCCAAGAAAATCGGAGGTAGTTTGTAGGGTAGGAAGAACCGTTGAATTCACCCGGGGGGGTTGAATTTGAACTTTCCAAAATTGCATAAGAGTTTATAGTACATACAAAGCATGCTAGACAGGTTCCAGAACTGGTGTTGGTGTCACTTAAAAGGTCTCGCCAGCTGTTGTTGTCTTGGACCATTTTTGCTCTCTGCCTGTCGCCTCTTAAATCAAGTACTGTCTAGTTCCAGTCGTAGTATCATATGATATCATCTAGAATGATCTCTATCTCCAGCCACTGAGATGGTAATCTGATTTTTGGTTACGGATCAAGATGTGGGCTGGCAATTCCTTCCCTTGACAGGCTGCCAGGCCCGAATCGTGTTGAGAAACATTCGGTGGCAGAGCTGCGGCCGTTGCGTGGTCACGCTCGAGCGCTAAACAAGCAACCTGGGGGAACTGCCTTCTGATTGGCTGGCGTAAGGGAGGCGGTCGAAGGCACCGAAGTCATGTAAGAACACCGACTCGTGTTCTGAAGTTTGGAAAGAAAGTTGTTTTTCTTCTTATTGTGTTCAATGAAATGTTATAACTAAAAAGTACGAAAGGTATCGGTACTTGGTATCGGTGAGCACGGAAAAGTGTGAATACTCGTACTGGTATCGGTCAGAACAAAAAAGTGGTATCAAACATATGTAGTCATTTATATAGAAATAATTTATCTAAAAATTTATATAAAAATGAAATATATAAAAATTTAACAACCACTTGTTCAAAAGAAGGAAAAAGTTTTGCTTGTCACAGCCATGGGCCTTTTTTCACAGTTTTTTGCTGACTCAATCTTTTTATGCAAATCAGATTCAGCACTCGAGAGCAACAAAAAAAAAAAAAAAACGAAAGCCGCCGAGCTTGAAACGACTTGAAAATCCAGCTTGAGTTTGTGCGAGCTGGAATGTCAGCGTGTTCTTGAAGCCTCTGTTTCTTTATTTCCTCCACTTTGGCAACAGTTCTAAAATGCTGACGAGTAGAAGTCAAAAGCTGGGAGGAAAAATTCCAGAAAAAGTCAACTCATTTCAATCGCACAATCTCATCAATGGATATTAAAAGCCGAGTAGACTCATAGTAGCGACGAGATAACGAGGAGATGAAGACAGACGGAGCCTGCAATTGCCGGTGGCCTGAGCCACTGACCGTCTGCTGACCTTTGCCTCCATCACCCTCTCACTGCTCTCTCTCTCTGTCTGTCTGTGTCTCTCGCCCAAAGCTGTCACATGGGCGGCTCTCTGTGTGTGTGTGTGTGGGTGATGACTAATGATGTGGTGCTTCGGTCTAAAGGACATGAAATATTAAAAACTCCCAAACCCTGAAAATTATGGACAAGGTCATAGGTGTCACAAATCGTATTATCACATCACATCACACGTCTTGATTTCTCAAACAATCTGGGAAAGCGAGCGAGACAGCCGCGATGAAGGCCGAGCCGCCCGAGCCGTGACGAGCATATCGAGTGTGGAATATTACATAAGAAAAGTCACCCTTTGCCATCTTTGATCTCCCTCCCCATCTTCCTGCAGGACGAAGGTGCTCGTGCAGACATGTATCGACTTCAAATCTTTGTGGAAAAGCAGGTTGCGCGACATTTTACGCCAGGTCAGAGGTCTCGAACACTTTTGCACCGCTTGAACTGAGGCCCTGATTAGAACTGCAAAATTGTACCTAATAATCTGACTTGTGCCGGTCCCATGAGCATATCCTTGATTCGATTACTTTCAGTAATATGGTGCTATTACTACTGTGAACATTTTTTTTGTTGACTATAATGACCACATGAAACATTCCTACTCTTTCATCTCTCATCCGGAACGCCGTGAGTAAGCCGCACCCTTCGACTTTCACAAGCAGACCGAGCCCTACTGTTTATTTACTTATTGTCCAACGGATAAGAGCCCTTGATAGTAGGCCCGAGTCACTGTTCCGTGTGAAAGGCACCGATATCGAATTGGTGAACGATGACGATCTGTGATTTGCTCACCTCCTGAGCAACATAGCAAAACAAACCGATTCGTTAGCTTAATGCTAACACTTGTTAACATTTATTTGATACTATCTCCTGATTTTATTGTGATATGGTTTTATTTTACTCTATGAAAGGTAAGTGTCAGAAAGGGTGTGTAAAATGAAATATATTAGTATAATTATATAGTAATAATAACGTGAAAGCTAACAGCTAACAGAAATGAGCATAGTCTTTCAGGCAGCCTGCTAAAGCCACCTTTTTACCAGTCACCGTTCGGTCCGTGCGAAAGGTATTTTGTTCTCATTACGATCACTTTCCCCGAGTTTGCAGTTTATGAAGTGCCTCCTCCACACAAGAGGAGGAGTACGAGCGCTTTACCGATTGGCCTTTTTTTTTTTTTAAGCTAGCAGTTTCCATGTTCCCGGGAAAACAAGTAGGCGTGTTTTTGTTTTTCTTGCCTAAATTGGTGCATTTGCGCAATTGACTCTGTTCTTGGAGCCAGGCTGCATTTAGGAAAAAAAAAAAATTCTTTCAAAAGACAAAAGAGTGTGACTTTCCCTTGGCCTTGGCAACCTTACTGCAGTGCAGTAAAAAAAAAAAAAAAAAAAGAGTTAAAGAAGTCGAATAAAACATCAAATATAATGTTCCAATTTGCTGTGAATTGCCGTTTCTCTTCATCCATGCTCTCAAAGCCGACTCTCCACCTAAGAGGTTTATAGTGCTTATCCTCTCCAGAGACGAGACGGAGCTGCGGCAGTCAATCCCGGACTGACTGTCGACTACTTCCTGGACGTGTTTCAGCACTTCCCTGGCATCCTATTAAGCTGTTACTGCAACAACACTCCCAAAAGTCTATGGTTGCATCATTGAAATGGCTCGCAATCAAATGAACTGGAGCTGAATACTGGCATAATGGGAGTAGGTGGGTGAGGAGACCAGTTTCACAAGTCCAAATGTGTACCATGAGAGCAAGCACTGTTCTTGGAGAACAATGCCTGTCTGTATAAACAAAGCCAAAGACTGAAAAGCAATGTTATCATCCTGATTGATGAGCAGGCGCGAGAAACTTTCAAAATTCAAAGTCTGAAATCAAAAACCAGCAAAATGGCAGGTTTCCGCTCACGTCGTACAAAATTTCCGCCGAAAATTCCTGTTGCAAGTCAGTTAGCAGCATTTGCGTAAGATTTATTGCGAGCTGGGCTTGTTCTGTAAAGTTTTTAAACTTTGAACTCCACAAAATGGAGGTTCCAAACAACTGGTGCTAAAATGCTAACGCATAGCAAGATATCACCCCCGACTACACAAAACAAAATTTCATACAACTTTACCACGACAAAGCATTTTTTTTTTTTTAAATCCAATTTTGACAAATTGTGAGTCACTTTTACTCAACCGTGCTTGATTTCCTGTGTCGTTATGTTCAAACTGAGTGACTACTTCAAAAGAAGGACATGAGGAGGATTGAGCCAGCAAGGAAAGCAAACCACGAGATCCCGTGTTTATTGAAATGCTCGAGCTCAATAGCAAATCAAGCGGTGAACTTTGACACACTAACTTATTTAACATGTGAGCTACACTGAGCTTGCTGGATGAAATGAGCCTTATTACTTCTTTTACCTTGTCACTAGTTGCTAGGCAAAATTCATGGGGCACAATCATTTCTAAGGATTCACCTTAGTTTTTACCAACATTGAAGATCCGATGTGTTTTTCAGAGACTGATTTGATTTGACTCAAAGATGTCAATTGAATATTAGCAGCAATAGCATGTTTAGCTAATGCATCACAAGTTTTCTCTGTCTGTCAGAGTTAATGGAACGTTGGGCAATCAATGGGTGGAACATCGCTCGGGTGGGGTTGCGAAAGGCCGAGCGTCATTTCTAGCTTGGATGTGCGAGGTCAGGTTGTGCCGGTAGAAGAGTGCGAGCCAGAGATAACCGGGTACAAACGCTTGGTTTTATCACTAGCGGCTGTTGCCCGACGTGAAATCGCTGAGTGCTAGAAGGCCATCACTCTTGTTGTCTGATAATCAAACTCGTTGTTGCTTAAAAGGACTTGTTTGCTTAGTCATGTTCTCACTTATTGTTGGATTGAAGCTTGAACACAATTTGTAAAACAAATTAGGGGTCATGAATTTTTCAAGACCCTAATGCATAAGCAAATGTTTTCAAAATTAAAAGTCAATATTGAATTTTTTTTTTTGTTTTTTTTGTAAACATGGAAGAAAAATTGGGAGTTGGAATCAAATTCAGCGTGTATGTTTTCGGAAACACAATTAAGTCTTCAATTGACATTTTTATTTTGTATTTATGTTATTTTGTTTGTTTCTACCGAGAGGTGAACATTCTATTGATTCTATATCCATAAATATTCTGTTAACAATTTCAGTAAAAAGTATAAAGAGTCCAAATATTGCAGACAGCTTTGGTCAGTTTATCCTCCACTTCAAACTCCAAACACAATAACAAACAAATTATTAAATTCCAAAAGCTAGTGTCACTCAAAAGTGTGCATTAGTATTCAGACAGTGCAGGGGTACCTAATGAAGTGTCCGGGAGGGGGGGAGAGTGCTTTGCGGCGCAGCACACACACACCAACGGAGACACACACACACGAACGAACATAGAATCCAATCCAGACATTGAGCAACCCAACCTGTTCTTTGCGCTTCTGCCATCTTCCACAAGGGCTTTCTTCCAGGATCTCGCTCTCATCCTCGCTCTCCTCCTCCTTCCCTTCCGATCCCGATTTCCTCTCCGGGACGGACATCGTCATCTTCACGCCGTCTACTGTTGACAGATTTTAGCCCCCCCGTCCTCCTCCCTTTACTCCGACCTCCTCCGTGTGTTCGTGGGGAGGGGGATGAGAAGATGACCCACGGGACGACGCTTTGCCTCGAGCGACGTTTTCGCTACCTCCGTCGGTGTCGATAAAAGCTGAAAACGAGCTTCCCGGTTGGGATAGACGCCACACCCCCTTGTGGGTGACAAAAATATAGCAGACACACTGGAAAGAAGGAGCGCTAAACTCGGATAGAAATCGGGAAAACTCGCTTCTTAGCTTCCAGGTGATAGTCCAAGCGAGGTTGGGGGACGTGCAGAGCTTCCCCGAGGAGGCGGTGGTCGCATGATTGGCCGGGTTTTAGGGACGAGGGTTTGTGTTCCGCGTCTTGCTCCGAGTAGAGGAGTGTGTGTGTGTGTGTGTGTGTGAGTGTGTGTGTGAGCCGCTGGCGTCCAAAGCTTAAACAAGGAGCGTCGAATGGAGCACATTTACCGTAATGGCACACACACAGAGGCTTTGCAAAATTTAGCTGCCCGAGAGCACCTGGAAAGCGGAAGATAAACATACGGGTACTTTTGAGGCAGGACTGAATTATCGGGGTAATGTCTTTTTTTTTTTTAATGCGTGTCAACACGTACACGGCCATTTTGTTGTTGGGCAAATAAAATATTGGTTGTTTTTTTTAGTTTTGGACCATTTTGGAGTATAGTTAGAGATCATCAGAGTAATTATTTTCACACGAAATTGAGATTAGCTTTGTACCGCCAAGGCCAAAATATAATAAAAAGGTTAAATGAAAAGGAGTTAAGGTAAAGAAAGACATTAGGGGTGGTGGCAAATTGTTGTAATGTGCTGAAAAGTAGAGAATGCCAAAATGCAAAAGATCACTTTGTGTCATGTTAAATCATTCCAATGCACCACTCACAAGACAGATATTTAGAATGATGAAATGGTTCACATTGGATCACCCAAAAATTATTTTGGTGAGACCAATTTAGGAGCATTACGGTAATAGGTTGCATTAACATGAGGCTGGTACGACATCATACTGCCCTCTAGTGGTCTATTGGGGGAAAGCACCTACCCATGGAGGAACAGACGACTGTAATTAATGTTGGCCTACTATCGTGTTTTTTTTCTTTTTTTTTAATTGCCTTTGACGACGTATTTATTTAAACATTTATTTGGGTTTTTATTTCAATTAATGGAGTAATGTAGAAAGTTTATATAACATCTAATTATTTGTTTTTTATTTATATTTCTTTCTTGAAATGAATACACATATTTTATATTTTGCATGTGATTAAATTTCATCGTATTACTACTTGTAGAGCCGCCGTGTGACATTTTTACTGTCATTGCTACTTTTTATTACCACCAGTCATGCAACTTTTACAATTTGTTTACCAATGTGGTTGCAACCGAATGCTGCAGATTCTTATTGGTCAGTGAACTGTAATCACACACGCATGTTGTAATCACTCTCCCTCTATATTTAGCACCTCGACTTATATTTAGGGAGGCCCCACTTTGCCAGACTTCCGTTAATGAGATTCGCTCTTGGCCAAGGCTGCACAATATGAGCATTGGGGGCGGGGGGGTTGCAAAATGGCGCCTCAAACATGACAAGGCCGGGAGAATAATGTGTGAATAAGAAGAAGGCAAATATTAGAGTAGGGTTGAACGTGCATATTTTTGAGTGTCATTTATGATGTCTGTTTGCAGTATTACCACTGTATGTGAAAATGATATTCAAGTACAATAACAAATTGTAATGCAAGAATGGAAAAAGTATTCATGAAGCAAAAGTGAACATAATCCTATACGGACAGCCATTTTGATTGGATGAATGTTATTTTTAAAGTAGCAATCTTACATTTTGCACACACACAAAAAAAGGCTTACAAGTGACTTATAAAAGCTGTTTTACTTGTAATAAGATGAGTATGTAGCGGGTTACTTGTTCAGGTTGTCAATTTGAGACCTTTTCAGACATTTGCACTGACAAAAGTGTCAGACCTCCTGTGTTGTAGTTCATTTGTTTGCAATGCTCCGTCCTGGTAGTTACCATCTCCTAAAATTTCAGAGGAAAAAGAATTTTAGTAATTCTCAATGGTGGAGCAACTCAAATATTTTGAGTTCTATTTTTGTCACGGCCACAAATTTGAGCAGCAGTGGCTTTGACTTGCTATTGGTAATTTCTTAGTCATGTTTAGAAGTATTTTATAAAAATGTACCTGAGTGAGTCTTGGCCTCTGAATGCAGTGAACATAAGGGGTGGGATCCGATAAGATCTGGTCCGCATCCGTCTTGTAGCACACCGCACAGTCCATGAGAGGCTGCGATAATATTTTAAAATTAAAACGATGAATTATATATCTATTTTTTTTTTTTCAAATGAATGATATTATAAGGGAACTCACTCTGTCGTTCCTGAAGGGACACTTCTCGATACTGTGAGTGGATCCTTTGGAGCAACGAGTGGGCTTCAGTTGAAAGTGGTGGTAGTAGTATTTCACATTAAAGCCACACTGCAAAATGAAATGCAAAGGTAATTGACAAAAATGTCAAGAAGCCAAACTTGAAGTTGATGTTGGAATGAACAAGGTTCCCTGAATGCACCACTAGTTTTTTATTTTGTTGATCAAATGTGCATTTATGAATTGTTAAGTTCATGAAACAAACTGCCAAACTTTATAAATGTTTTCATGTTGCGTTCAGGGTAGCCTTGTACATTCCAACATCCACTTTTGCTTTTTAAAGTATTCCATAAGAGACTGGCAACTGGCTGTTAAAGTGGTTATTTACGAACCAAGTGACACCATGATAATCCTTCTTGAGCCTCGAGAACAAATTTTTTTTTTTTTTTAGTTTAAACAAGGATGACCTCCAGAGTGAAGCCCCTGAATGTTACCTCGGCATCCGACTTTTCCAGACTCCTCAGGAAGCGAAAATGGTGATGAACGCTCGCGTGAGAGTTGAGCTGCATCAAGACCAGGTCCACGCCTTTCTTGTAGTCCACCGGGAGCAGATTATAAGTGTTTTGGGCTTGGGCCGACCCCCACACGGCACCCCCAACGCAGGCCAGCAGCAACAAAACCACCGCCATCTTAATGAAGAGCGCAACTGAATACACTGAGGGGTGAACAACCTTTTGTGTCGGTCTGCTGGGTCAAAATAAACCCTGGACTCAACAAAGCAGCTCCCACGCCAACATTTTTTTTTCCTCCCTCTTCCTGGAAACCCACCACCCCCATTCTCCCCAGGGGGGCTCAGAGCGAGTCTTGACAAAAACATGCAGCTGCAAGACAAACGCTTCGGTTATGACACAGTTGGATTACTAATCCGAGTCCAGCATATATATAAAAAAGACTCTTCCAAACTACACAATCATTCATGGTTCATTATATAAAACATTTGGGTCGTTGAATCAAAGGGGTCAACGACCTTCTATGTCTGTCTGTTAGCTCGATCAAAACAAATCCTTTTATGGCTCGCGACAAAGTACTGCATCGATTTGATCTTGGTTCAAAGGTCTTGGTGAGAGCTTTTCAGATTTATGGAGGTATGAGTAAAAGAACCGAATTTACTCAAAGTACTGTTATTGTTTTTCAAATTGATGAGCATGAGGCGATTTCTTAACTCTCCTGAAGTTGCGCAGATTGTCCAACTCCTCCAGGATGGTACATCCATTGTTGCAAGAAGATTGGATGTGTCTCCCAGTACAATCTCCAGAGCATGGAGGAGATTCCAAGAGACAGGCAGTTACTCTAGGAGAGCTGGACACGGCCGTAGATGGTCCTCATCCCATCAGTAGGACCGATATCCGCTGTTTTATGCAAGGAGGAACAGGTTGAGCACTGCCCGAGTCCTACAGAATGACCTCCAGCAGGTCTCTGCCCAAACTGTCTATCAATATAGATATCCAATTTTTTTTCACCATTGAAATCTGATGTGTTTTCAAAGTGTTCCTTTAATTTTTTGGAGCAGTATATGTTAGATAAATGATATCAAAATACTCACATGGATATATTCTTTATCATCTGCAAAGAACAACGGTTACTGTTGAGGAGCAACATAATGTCCCTTGAGTAGAAGCAAACTATGACAAAATGATTTCGTTCTTTACATTTCTGTTTTTATAATGTAAAATATGAACTGGTATTTTTCTACATTGAAACAGAAACTGGAGAAGATAGGTTAAAAACATGTCAAATGTAATGACCGTCATCGGCGCTTCAGAGGCGACAAATGGTCCAAATCCGGTTTCACAATGTGGATTTGATGTGACCCACCGGGGCGCCGGCTTATAATTAGAGGCTGTTTGATGCTTTCGCTCTGGATTGGATCAGCTCCTGACACCACTCACAGGATTTAGTTTTTTCCCCTTTTTTTTCTTTTACTTCTCATTTCTCATAGCCATTGCTCATTGGCTCCTCATGTGGCGTCTCGTGGTATTACTTTGTTCCGGTGGAGGCCAGAAGGTTAGTGGCTCCATTGCTGTATGCCAACCTATTACAATGCTCCATTCGCTTAACTCGCATCTCCTGATGTACAAAAAAAAAAAAAGAAACATGAGGAAAAAGTTAAGTAAGTGCAACTGGCAGTGAGTAATCCACTAAGTAACCCACCAGTGTGACGGAAGGTTTATGGAGACAGTTGAGGTAAGGTTTGGGTTCCGCCTCGATGTCTCCCTGGAAGGTTTTGTAGCAAATGGCGCAGTCGATCATGGGCTGCAAACCCAAGCCAAAAACAAGTGACCCAGATTGACAGGTTACACATTTTTGTTTTTGGTGTTTCACTCACAACGTCGTTCCTGAAACTGCAACCCGTCGGATCCGTGGTTCCTTTGGGGCATCTGGTGGCCTTCAGGTAGAAGTGGTGGTAGATGAAGACCACGTCAAAACCGGCCTGAGTGGAAGAATGCAATGAAATGTGTGTTGGGGTGGAAATACAGTAGATACTGTATTTTTGAAAAAAGTAACTAAAGCATATAAAGTGCATTGTGTTTCAACCCTAGTCAGATTCTTCTATTTGGTTAAAAAAAATACCCTATGGTAGCTGTTGACGTTCTCATTAGCGCCCCCTGGGAGACGACAAGCAGTATTAAAAGTTAGTTGAAGTGTAGTTTGGCTATTAAATGATTTGACGCTAACATATGATATAATTGATAGAATTACCACCAACTCACTAGCGCCCCAACAGCCGTGGTGGTAGAAGGTGGTATTACAAGCTCGTTTTATCACAAAGTCAATATAGTGAGTACCTCCACGTTGGACTTTGTGACGCTCCTGAAGAAGAGAAAGTGGTTCTGGATGCTGGCATGTTCGCTGAGCTTCTCCAGTGACAAGTTAACACCTTTTTTGAAAGTCTCTTCGAGTTTTTCGTAAGCTTCTTGTGCCTCTGTGCAGGAGCACAATAAACTTCCTCCAAAGGCGAGCAGCAGAAACAAAGCGGCCATCTTCGGTCAGTCGTCCCTGTTTGTTTGAGTTGTGGTGATTGGTCCAACCTCCCTCCTCCTCCTCCATCTCCTCCCCTTTTCTCTTCTCTGTGACGGGAACAACCTGCCCTTTTTCCCACCCCCTCAAAACAAACCAAAAGTCTGAAATTATGCAACTGGAACTCTCCACAAAATGGTGCACGATAGACAGAAAGGTGTTGATAAATCCAATTTCTGACAGCAATGTGGTCAGAAAGATAAATGGACGAAATAAATAGAAAACAACGTTTATTTGCCATCAATAGTAAAGCGTCAAATGTACAAGAGAGCTTCAATGGTGGCCTCTGTGTTCCATTGTCATCAAAAACATACACAGAATACACTCACATCATTCACAAGCACCACAAGCAAACATTAAAACTAAGAGTGTGTGTGTGTGTGTGTGTGTGTTTGAATTTAGCCCGAATAAGAACAAGCAGTAAAGCTTATAATGCAACAGCTAAATATTTATCTCTTTTAATTCACCACTTCATGGTCTTGCAGGCACTTTTGAGGTGATGTCACAACAGCAACCAAGAACCTTCAACTTATGGAGAAAGGGTGGAATGTTGGTGATGTTGGATGGACTATTTGGCACCACAAAATATTCCTGGGCAAAAAACTGTGACTTTAACTTTTACTATCCCCAACAATTTCACACTGTGCTTGAACATAAAAGTATTTGATTGGGGACAAAAAAAATAATGTAGCGTCATTTAAAAAAAAAAATGTTTTTGTCTCCCTCTGCTGGCCTGACAAGCTAACTACCATGCAAGGAGTAAAGTAGCAATCACCAACTAGTTAACTTGGTGAAGTAACTAGTTAGTCAGACAGCTCTCTAGTTTGACTAGTTATCTGACAACTTAAGAGGCAACTACTTAGCTAGATTGTCTGTTTCCTTGCAAATTAGATCCCCTAAGCTAGCTGATTCTACGATAATAAATAGAGTTCAAGTAGTCAAGCTAGCCGATCTACGATAGTTTAAGAGTAGTAGCTCGTTTGTTAGCTTGTCAAGTTCGCTCTTTTGACACAACAATAGCTTACGTCTGGTCAGTTGTAGTTCGCTAGTCAGCTTGTCAAGCAAGTTATAAGCCTGTTAGCTTTTCGTTATCGTGGTAATTCAGTGTTCCTTACCGCTAATTTAAATGTACAGTGTATGTCACATGCAATGAGTTTTAGTACATTTAAGAATAAATACAGACCGAAAATAATCATTTCTGGTCACTGCTACTTAGCTCTGGTAAAGGTCAAGTGAGCCTCTCTCAATTGTTGCATTTGAGAGCATTGCAAAACGTGGGAAAGCGCAACAAATAACTCCCAGGTTGCCACCGACTACGACAAATAATAATGTTAGGTGATTTGATGATTAAAAACAATCACACTGCGTTACAGTTCTTTGATTTGTTGTCTTTGTTTTAAAAACAAAAAGTGCTACTAACATTGAGTAAAGTGAAAAGCGAGGCGTCTAGGTGTCCTCCGTGAACGTACTTAAGTAGTTCCTACTTATAAGGCACTTGTAAGTAAGGCAGGCGGGTAAGTCGGTGTGCAAACGCAGTGGAAACTTTCCCCGTGCGTTCGTCACATATTCAATGTGAATCAGAGCAAACCTTTCAGGGTTCAAACAAATTGTGTCCATCGAGCGTAAAATGTGTCATGATTTTGCAATCCCCTGAAATACAAGTCGAATAATAATCATTTTCAAATAAAAAGTAAACTACTTGTTGTAATGACACGCAGGCAGCAGCAGGTGAGGACGAAGCCGGGCGCGCCGAGGTTGGCCTCCCAGCGGGTGGCGCTACAAGGCGGCTGTTCACACGGGCATGTGCATCTCGGAGTACTCGTCGTGGCACTCGCGTTCGTCGAACGTGGGCTCGGCGTCGTCGGCGTCCAGCTGGAAACACAATTGGGGGTTTTGGCGAAACGTGGAGTGGAGGAAAATCGTTCAAATGCTGTGCTTGGGTTACGTACGCTGAGCATCTCGCGGGAGGTGAAGATGCGCGGCAGCAGGAACATTTTGACAGGCACGGTGAGGATGAGTACGAAGGGGAAGGCCAACGAGGCTTGCGTGGACATGACGGCCCACAGCACGCCCAGGCACACCATCTGGATGCAGGTGAACAGGTGCATGCGTAGCGTTCGAACCTGAAGCGGAAGACAACTTCAGTTCCTCGCATTTACGTCTTTCTCAAATACCGTTCCCACCTTGCGGACGTAGCTGTGGTCGGGGTGGTACTTTGGCGGCATGAGCAGCAGCATCATACGTTCGCTCAGCTGGATACCGTTGAGGGACATCACGCCCATGTAGAGGAAAATCCCGAAGAGCACAGCCAGGGGGATCTTGCGCAGAAGGTCCCCGATCACGATGGACATGCCTAAGGCGAGACGGAACCGGATGACACGTTAAGACGCCTGAGCGGGAGAGCCGGTCCGCCTGCGGGGATTCGGTTTGATCGACACCCACCGACCATGACGGACACCAGGAGACCCGTGACGCGCTGCTCCTTGACCTCCTGGATACGAGGCTTGTCACCCGGGGCCACGGCCTTACTCATGACGGTGAGGGCGTTGACGTGCGTCACCGAGCGCACGGTGGCGGCCGCCATCCACGGCAGACCGAACAGCGCCGAGGCGCCGCCCAATGCCACGATGAGGAGCAGGTCCAGATGAAAGCCGGAGCCTTTCACCAACATGCGTTCCTTCTTGCTCACTATCAACCTGTTGGGAAGAACATCAGATGTTCTGATCATTTCCTGAAAATAAAAATGTGGCCTTCACGTGTTTGTTTATGGTAGTGTTTATTCTCCTGTGTTATTTCGACATCTATTTTGTCTTCTTCGTCTACTCACGTGGTGATCTGAGTCTCCATGAAGATGAGGATGAAGACGAGCAGAGCGGGCAGGCTGCACGCGAACATCATCCAGATGGGGAACTCGCCGTCGCTACCTAGCGGGCTGATGACCCAGCCGCGCTTGTCGGGCTTGGTCACGGAGAAACCACTGGGAACATTCAGTTTCTACAAACACATCCAAAACCTTTGAGAGGCTCCTTCTCGAACTGACCCGCTCGGAATGAGTCTTGTCTTACTTGCGTGTACGTATCTTCTAAACTGTTGTCCACGAGCACCATGATGAGGATGGCGATGGGCACCCCGAAATCGCCGATAAGCCTGCGTAGCTGAGGACATAAAACGGGAACACTGAGGAGACGTGTTCGAGACACGAAGAACGATTTTTTTAAAGAAAATATTTTTCATGTAGTATCAAAGAACTTATTTCTCACCCTTCCGGGAAAGAAGGCACTGTTCTTGAACTTGCGCAAGTAGAAGGCGATGAAGAACGTTCCGGCCATGAGAACGAGCGACAGCAGCGCTGTATTGGGTTCATTCGTTGGGCCGACGGCCATCTGGGTCACCTCGGGAACGTCGGTGACGTTGGAGATCTTGAGCGGAATGGCCGTGGCGTTTTCTCCAGATGCGTTCCGGCCCGCCGTGTCATTCAAAGGTAGGAGTGGGTCCAGGAGGCAGCGCCTCAGAGGGTGCTGAGTAAAAATCTGCCCAGTAACCAGAGTAGCTGTTATTTTATTTACATAGACATATAAACATAAATATGCAGTTATAGTTTTTTTTTTGTCCTGACTCTGATGCACATTTAAATTGTGATGAGTTCAAATCTGGTGATTGTTCCTCGCATAGCTTTCGCTCAATTAGCTTTGAATTGCAGAGATTAAGATGAAAAAAAAAAGAAAAAATATAAGCCCCTGGATAATAAAGCCTCCATCCAATCAACATTCGAATCCAATCCATCAGTGGAGATTTGAGCTTCACTTGTTAGAACAACATGCTCATTTCAGCCCTGAGTTCTGAACGTTGGCCAGGAGTGATTAAGTCCATTCGCTTTAGCATCACGGACGCAAAGATGGCGGCAAGCTTGATTTTTTTTATTTATTTTATTTTATGTTGCTTGTTATTTACCCTGCCGAGCTTCAGGAAGGTCTCGCAGATGAAGATGAGCGAAATAAGGAAAGAGAAGATCTCCTGGGTGAAGCGCGAGACGAAGCGCACCAGGAAGCTGCCCTCGAAAGCCACCGTGACGAGGGCGATGACCACCAGCCACGCTCCGATCCAGACTCGGCCCGTGAGGTATTCCATGTTGCTGGACTTGCAGAACTGGAAGCGCAAACGGGATGTTACGGTTAAGTTGTTTTTGGTCGCTGGGTGAGGATTTTGGACTTACGGAGTAAAAGGCTTCTTCGAAGACCAAAAGGGGCCCGGAGAAGCCGACAACCAGCAGAGGCTGCGCTCCGAGCAAGCAGAAGACGACGCCCTGCACGGCGGTGGCCACGATGAGCTCCGACACGCCGATCAGACCCTCCGTCTTCTCGCCTGAGAACACACGCGCATCCGGTTAGCGCCTGAGAACGCCGGACGCCAAGTGTTCGCTTGCGACGGCGCCGCTCACTCAGCAGGCCTCCGAAGGTGATGGCCGGAGAGAGGGCGGCGAAGTAGATGAAGATGATGGCGGCCATGCACTGGCTGTTGAGGGCATCCTTGAAGTCGCTAACGTATTTCGGGTAGCGCCGCTTCACGTCTCGTATCAGGCCGCCGAAAGGTCGGCCGGTGCGCTTCAAGGGGTCGTCGTCGGACTTTTTGAAAGGCCTGATGAGGGCTTCTGGTGGCGAACACGGGGCGGGGGAGGTTACGTTGAGTTCTGGCTGGTCCTGGATTATCAAGGTCTACCTTTTTCCTCCAGACTCTTGGGTTCATCGGCCAGCAGCTTTCCCTCCTCCCGCTTGCGCATCATCTCCCGCTGGAATCGTGCGACAGAGCGCAGCAGCTCCTCGCCGCCCATCTCCGACGGCGGGAGCACGATGCTGCAGTCCAGGAAGCTGTTGATGGCGTTCAGGAGGTCCTGCCGGTCATCCGCCAGGTAGGCTACCTCGTGGAATTGCTGGAGCCGCATTCAAATCAGTGAAACGATGACTTTTCTTTTAAAGGAAGAAGGCCAAAATCTCCCGTCGCACCTTGTCGGACATGAGCGTGGAGATGGAGCGTCCTATCTGGTGGTAGTCCATGCTGGTGGTAGCGGGCCCCAGCAGGACAAACAGAAAGCGGACGGGCACGGGAACCTCCAGCACCGACTCCAGCTCCACGGCCTCCTGCAGTCGCACGAACGCCATGGTGGGCTGCTCCAGGAAGTCCACGCTGCCTGCAACGTAGCGGCAAACGGCTCGTCACCTCGCAGGACGATTCGACCGCCTTTGCTGTTTGGAGTTTGCGAACTCACCCACAAGGACAACGGTGGCCTCGGCGTCTTCTGGAATCTTCTCCAGGAGCTTGAGTTCGTGCTTGGACTTGGAGCGATGCATGCCCGAAACCATGTTGGGCTCTCTCTGTTGTGGAGGCGGGAAAATTTAAAGACGTAGTAACAGACATGTATTCTTTCTCCTCTGTGAAGAATAGCTAATGCTTGAGAGTTTGTTTGTTGTTTTGGTGGGCCGGGCTGGGCCACCAGGAGGCAGTATAATGCAGACAAAACAATTCTTGACTGTTTCTTTTGACACGGGCTTAAAGCCAATGACTGTACCTGCACGTCGTTCTTCTCCATATCGATGTGCACGTCGCAGTCGCCCGCGGCGCGCGCGGTGCTCATCAGTGGGTCGGTGACGGAGGGCTCGGGCGGGTGGGCGTGGTTTGCGGCGTGGTTTGCGGCGTGGTGGTGGGTCATGAGGCTGCCCAGGCTGCCGGCCGAAATGTTCCTGGGGAAGGGGCTGGTGCTGTGCTCCTTGTCGTCGCTCGGATGGCTGCGGAGAAAATGGTTTACCAAAGGAATTTCAAAGCATCTCGGTGGGATTTTTCCAGACGGTTGGACAAAATGTAATCTTCGAGGAAATTGCGGGGCTCCGCCGGTGGGAGGAAATGATCTCGGCGGGGGGTTGATGCGATTGGGGCTCACCTGTGCTTGAGCAGCAGGGCCCTCAGGACGTTGGCGCGGTCCTCAGCTTTGATCTGGTCGGAAATGATCATCTTCTCCACCACCTGGTGGGCGATGCCGGGCAGGGTCTTCTGGTCCAGGTCCAGCAGGACCGCACCTGTACAAACACAAATGCAGTCGAGCGGAATAATGAGTTTTGTTGTCTGCTCCGTTTAATTTCACTTTCTTTCAACGTCTTACCGTGCGCGATGGTCTTGCGGAGTTCCAGCAGACTGCGAAAGGACAACGAGGCCACGTGCGGCTTGCCCCAGCGGTCCGTCTCCTCCTCCACGTCCTCCTCAAACTTGATCCAGCGGGCCGTCTCCTTCCACCGCATTTCCTGGTTCTTGTCCATGGTCAGTTCGTTCAGCTCTACAAACACCTGGGGGATGGGGGGGGGGCAACGCGGTCACTGACGTGGAAAAACTAACGTGCTTGTGAATTTAGGTGTGTGCAAAAACAGGTCCCATGCGTGGTTCTTCAAAACAGTGCTCGTTAAACTTATAAAACATAAAAGCCGCCCACCCAATTAATAAATTAAACTAAAATAAATGATAAAAATATATATAAACAAAATAATAAAATAATTATTGAAAAAAAAAAAAAATCATGTAAATTAATGTAAAAGTACAACCGAAGTGAACTTAGTAGTTATTTTTTTACGCACTCCACACTACACGAATGACTGCTTGAAAGCATGTGAGTGACACAAACATTACTTTGCCACTTTTAATTATGGGATGTTAAAAGAACATGGGTTCAATATTACGTTTTCCTGCTTCCTGGTCCACCTAAGCGACGGCTGGCTGACCAGGCGAGTTCTTCTTCACAAAAAGCAAGTTTATGATGCAATATTTGTTAAGAGTCACACCATGCTCGCCGGGCCGTCTGCGCCGTGCTACATGCCAGTGAAATCACGCTCACACGAGGTGGGAGGGGGTTGCCACCTTGCCGGCCTCACCTTCTTGTATGTGGAGGCCACCGCGCTGGCGCCCGCGTCCATCAGGACGCCTTTGGGCCGCGATAAGGAGCGATACAGAACCACCGGGATCGGCTGAGGGGCCGGGGAGACGGATGGAAAAGGACAGAGGACTGAAAGGGCCCACGCGGGCATCGAACTGACGGTTTTGTGTGAGTGTGTGTGTGTGTGTGTGTTAATAAATCATAACGGCAGGAGCGCCCGGTGTCCGGTTGCCTAAGCCGGCCCTTGTTCGCTGGTGTGGAAGGAAAGAAGTCATTCATTCATCATTAATCAGCCACCCACCCATCCACAAATCCAGCCGAGAGATGGAGATGATCGCGGGAAGTGTCGAGTAGGCTCCGATATTGTGTGTCAATACAAGCGGTATAATGTGAAATTAAAAGATGAAGGCAATGTCGATTAGCATTCGTACCTCGTGCGGTGTGCGGTCCTGCTTGCGTGTGCGCGAGGCGGTCTCCTTGTGGTCCTTGCCCGTGTGCACCACCTGACCTTTGGTGCTCTTTCGAACCAGGTGTCTGCGCACGCCGGGGACATCTTCAAAACGGTGGCCTGGTGACACATTTACGATATTCAGATTTAATGTTCAATTGAACTATACTAAAGAAATAAAACATACTGGATTAAAAGTTGTCGTGTCACTAGAGGGAACCCACACTTTTAGAATCACACCATTAAAAGGAGAACATCAAGAATCTTATGGAATCGCAAACTTACCTTTGTCTGGGTTGGTTGGTCCTATGTAACAAACCGTGATGCTTCTGATTTTGTTCTGCATTGACCGACTCATCTAAAACTAGCCCGTGATGGTGTTCACGAGCACTTTTTAGACTGAGAGGGTCCAAAGAGAGGGAGATCCATCACTTGAAGGGAGGGGGCGGGCCCTCGCCGTTCACACAGGTGAGTACACGACAAGCGTTTCCACCAATTGGAGAAAAAAAGTGGTCATTTCTTGACCGGCGCCTGAACCATGAAGACGCTTGAAGCCATCAGAGCAGATCAGCGTACAGTAGCGTTAATTTGCTTGGGGTGGAACAAAAGGGGAGTCCTGGCCATCTAATAATTCCGATTGTTGACCAGAAGCCAGGCACAGAGCCGCTTTCCCAGAATGATTTACAGCAGATGTGGCAAACGTAATGATACTCTGGGCGCAAGGTGAACCACAAATATTTGGTTGAGGAAAAAAAAAAAAAAAGTCATTAATCCTCGATTCAAGTCGACTCATCAAGTATTTGTACTTTGCCACCGTTAATTTATGATGGTGGGGGAGTGACCCCACAGTGAAGCTTGTGTCACTAAGCCCCATAATGACCACACATCCCCACCGCCCGGCCGGAGTGACTTTGTCTGACTTTTTTCCGCTAATTAATCAGGGCGGTGAACCCCGTGTCGGCCCGTCTTTGGCAATTAACCACCGTGCGGGCTCGGGCTGCCATCCAGAGGCCTCAGCTGACAGCGGGAGGGGCTCATTTCATAACAAGCGGGAGGGGAGGGAGGACGCGCGGCACCGTACGGTCCAATCAGACATCCCGCTGAGAGTAAAAACGTCAACAACCCGCTCCGCACTCACTCTTGATGCCGTCCAGATCGGCGGAGACGAGCGTCTGGGCCTCGATCTCGTCGGTGGGGATGCGCTGGTACTTGGCCTGCTCGGCGCCCGTCATGTTGCCGGTTCGCCGACGATCTTGTAGGTCGTAGCTGCGGCCTGTCGAGGACACGCGGGCCAGTGGCGGGTGGTCCGAGTGCGGTGGGACGGGGACGTCTGACGATCCGGGCTTGCTGAAAGGCAAAAAAAAAAAAATGTATGTTCATATCTTATTACTTATATGCCAATATATATATATTAGAATATCTTTTTTTTCTTTTTAAAGATTACTGTACATACTGTATTCATTTTTTGATGACATTTCCCTCACTTCCAAAAAAGGAGGTATAGTCCAGAACCTTTCCAATGACAACCTACGCAATCAAGGCCATAAATTTAAATGAATGTTAATGAACTCACCGTCCAACGAGTCAAAGCTTCTATCGGTTATATTTCTCCCCCAAAAAAAAAAAAAAAAAGCTTCCGCCGCTACTTTCCACTTTGCTCGGGCCACAGACTTGATAAAAGTGACGCGGCGAGGTATAAATGCCATGCGTGGAGCCCGGCCTCTGCGGAGGCGGGCCGCGTCGTCTATAGCGACAGCTGATATACGGGATTACTAGGGTGCATCGCGTCAACGCGCACAGCGGGAACGCTGGATGCCGGAGACATGGCAACGTACAAAAAACAAGATGGAAAGAAATAAAATTTAAAAAAAAAAAAGGGGGAAAATGCTGCACTCACTCTGTGGACGTGCCGTCGTCAGCGTCGGCTCCCGCGGCTGAGTGCGGGACCACTTCCACGTCCCGGGCGGAGACACCCACGTGGTCGTCATCGGACAAGAAGAACTGAAGGACACAAGCAAAACATTGCGTCAAAAAAAACCCCCAAAAAATACCTGACTTCAATGTTTTTTCTTGATTACTGTTTTTATTAATTTTTTTCTTTATTATTACATGAATCATTTAGACTGCGCTAAAATATTAATACAGGAAATAATGCAAACGACAGAACAAATGTCAGATATTACCTCCGCAATGGCCACTTGCTCACAAGAGGCGGCGCCGGCCTCCTGTCCTTCCTCCTCTTCTTCCTCCTCGTCCTCGCCCTCATCGATTGCGGTGCCGGGGGCGTGGCCGCTCTTGTGGTCCTTGTCTTTGCGCCGCTTTTTGTTGCTTTTCTTCCGGCGCCCGTCTTGGGGCAACTTGGACAGAGGGCGGTGGATGTGGTGGGAGGAGTGGCGGTGGTCTGCGGGACGCAGTTTGGGTCAGTCTAAGCCAAGTTCTGCTTGTCTTTTCCCGCTCGAGTGTGAAATGGGCCGTTCCTAAAAGAAAGCAAGACGGAGAGGGACGCTCACATTCGATGTCCTCTTCGTGGTAGTTGTGGTGCTGCTCATCGGGCACGGATGTGGACGGTTTGAGAATGTGCTGGAAGCGCTGGACCCCCAAGGCCTTGTTCAGGTCGCCGTCATCGTCGTCATCCACTTGTGGCGGCCTGCGGGAAGACGACGCCTCGGGCTGAAAGGACAAACAACGCGGCCGTGAGCCTGTGGCCTAACCGTGAAAGAAAACCTGGGTCAAGTAAGTTCATTAAATGGCCACGAGAGGGAGCTGTGGTGCAGACAAGCACTCCCAGAGTGGAAGCATCACATCATGCCAAGGGGGCCCTCTCAAGAATTGTACACAGTGAGCATGTGCCAGGTTCCGTTACAGTTTGTCCACATGGCAGTGATAACGGATTGTTTTTCCGCCGCCGCTGAATGTCAAATCTCGCATAGGAAAACAACAATAAAAGGCTGTTTTGAAGATATCTGACCTTTTATTTTAAGACTAAATCACCGGATCGCTTGAAAAACCTCCGCAGGAAAGCAACATAAGATCCTCCGCGGCGGTTTATTTTCACACGGCCAATCCCCGGAGCTGGGAGAGACGTGCGAGGGATTCTCGTGGAGGTGAGACAATTTTCCAGCGCTCGCCGAGTGCCAAAACAAGCCGCGGGGAGCCGAGGGGCAAACAAAAACACGGGGAAGGTGATGTTTCGACTCTCCCGAGAAGCAATCGGCAGAAATATCGCTATGTGATGAAAAAACACCTGAAACTGACGCTGTGGCAACAGCAGCGTATAAAATTATGGGTGCACTTCCTACAAATCATACACCATCAGCACTTAAAGGAAGGGAGGGGGGGGGGGGGAGCACTGTCATATCCTAACGCGTGGCTGTGAATGTTGCCCGGGCGTTATTAACTCATTCATTGCCACGGACGTTTGTCTCCGTTGCTGTCGAGTGGATAGTTTTGGGGATTTGGAAACCATGGCAACTATTTTCCCATTCAAACAGTGTGCATAAGATATTGTCACATTTCCGTCCAGAGTAGTAAACTTAAACGCCAACAATTTCCCGTCAATCAAGTTTCGGTCGTTAAAAACTATTAAAGTGTAACCCAACCCTGACCTCTTTGCGGAACGAGCCACGAGGGACTGAGACCCCGAGGATCTGTTTCTTTTTGGCCTGTGGGAAATCCCCCTGGAATGCCAGACTCACCTTGAATGAGTACAGATAGTCCATGAAGGCGATTGGCGGGAGTAAAAACTAGAATCACCTTGAAAAAGTGAACAAAAAAAAAAAAGGCCACTCAAAGAAGAAATCCTCGATACGGCCGAACCACGTTTGTCATTCCGGTTAGTGCCTGTCACATGACCGCGGCGGCAGCTCTTCAGGGGAAGGAGGACCACATGACTCAACGCTCGACCCTAAATATCCAATAGACAGCTCATCGGGACGCTCCTCGGCGGTCGTTGTCGGATGTAATCATTAACTCAGCTGGAGCTGAGCGAGCAGCCAATGGGGACGTGGGAAGTGTCATAGTGCAAACAAACAGTGAGAAAGGAAAAAAAAAATGTCTCAATATATCGTTAGTGAGCTTCTCAATCGTCACACTTCCTTCTAGTAAGTGTGACACACCAATCTCGGATAACGTTTCGAAATCAGCCGCTTTTATGACACTAATTTTTCTTACAGGAAATGAAACTACACTCCGGTGGCCTGTCCGGCATCATCAAAAAAAGTATAGAAATCATTTTTGTCCAGTCAGGTATTTGCTACATTCTTCAAGAATGTCATCGTCTACTTACTGGAGCACTAACGCAATAAACTATTTCCTGATAACCTTGAGCCAGGAAAAAAAAAGAAGATGAGCTCAGGGGGGGTGAAGAAAACCGGGTAAAAGGTCAGACAGTAATGCTTACAGTAAAATTCCCGGGATGCCATAATCCTAAATTACCGTTCTTGGAATACGCAAGAGACGAACGAAATGTCCCCTTTAAAAAAACTTGCACGCTATGTTCAGTCCGGGGATCTTAGTCGGATGTCTCCGTGCGGCAGAGGAATGTCGTTTACTTTGGCCGAAGATTATTTCAAGCCTTTCGGAGAACTGGATGGAGGATTTGTTTTTGGGCAGTTAAATTGGACACGTTTGAGTTGGGCCGGCGTGACTGGAAAAAGATTTTTGCGGGCCGACTTACGCTATCCGTGATCTTTTTGGGAGCGGCGTGGTTGCTCATGGCTCTGCTTGGCGGACACGCTTTTGGGAAAAGCTGCTGGGGTTTGTGCCGTGACGTGGTTAGCCCTTCTCTTTTTCGCTGGGACTCAGGCAACTTTTGGGCAGCATAACCTGGAAACACAAAACAAGACATTGCGGAAGAGATCTTTTTTTGCCGTGCCATCGCTGAACTACGGCCAACAAAACGTCAGCGCTGAAAACTCCATTGCGGTGTGTGTGACCTTTTGTCCCCTATAATCGCGCATAATTACAGTCAGTCTGCAGTCGCGCAATAAAAGCATCGCGCTACAAAACGACGCAGTCAGCACAAAAAAACGTCAGGAGGACTTTTGTGTTTGAAATAACATGGCAACATGTAGGTTTCTTGGACATTACACACAGATATTTTTTTAGGATGTTCTCAATTCCAGGGCTCGAGGGACGTCTTCCGCCATCCAAGGTCATTAACCGTTAGCGAGATAAGAGCCTGATAATGTCGTGCGCTACTGTGCAGGGAGACTTTTAATAAGCGGCGATGGCGGCGGTGCTTTCGGCTAACCTTCTTTACATTTCGGCATGCGGGCCGTGTCCTTTCCAACAATTATAACCGTATGTAAATGGCTATTTATAGCGCGGTTGGGGTCATGTGTCGCCAATTGCGAGCGGGCTGTCTGGCAGCGAATATCGAGAAGGTGATGATGAAGATTCCTTGGCACAAACACGCAGTGGGTCATATCGCTGACCTTGTTGACAGAGATTCCGACTCGGGTTGTAATTGCACGCCGAGAACGACGGCTCGCTTTGAAGACTGCGGTCTGCAAAGTATACATTAAAAATCAAAGTAACACGATGCCTTGATTTGCATTGCTTCTTAGCATTAAGCTAGCTGACTTTCCTAGGCTAATTGCATTGCTTGTTAGCATTATCCTAGCTAATTTTCCTAGGCTAAAATGACTGCAAAAAAAGTCATCCACTCTGAAAGCCCGATTGCACTAATGGAGATAACGAAGTCATTCACCTCGCTATACACGCTTTATTTTCCCAGTAAACGAACACCCCTTCCAGGATGGTAGAGGCACGGGGATAAAGTTACAGAAGGGTGGGATGTGGAGTCCGTACTATGGGAACCAGCAGCCCACCTACCCGCGAGAACAAGTATAATAACACCGCTAAGACACCGATAATTGTCCTATTGAGGACGACACCTGGGCGGCGATTGTGTTTTGGCGTGGGGCACGGCTGAAACGGAACAGGAGGCGCCTTATGCAACAGCTGACTCTGCCGAAAAAGAAATGGATGAATGCTGAGTGTGCAAGAGGAAGCGAGGACAACAAAAAAAAAAAAAAAGTCATTCCCGGTAGAGCTTCATCATGTCCTTTTAATCCTCGTCTTTTTCTTTATTGTTGTTTACACATTTTTTAATCATTCATATTGGACAGAGTTATTAATCACACTGTTCTCTCCGGTGTGTCAAATTTGGTGCGAGAGTCCGAAAACATCAAACCGTCAACCACTAAGAATAGAAGCGTTCCTCGTCCCCTTGTTGTGAATTATGATCGATGTGTGACTGATCTGTCTGGCGGCGGCATAAAAATACACCAAATAAATTCCTGACGTTGATGGTCGTGCACGCTATAGCCTTTTATCGGGGGCGAGCAATATACGAGTCATACAGTAGATACCGCTGCCACTCAGGCATGTATAGTACGGATATAAAAAGTCTACACCCCCCCCTGTTCAAATGCCAAGTTTTTCCAAATCGTATCGTTTGAACGTATTGGGTTCATTCTGACCACAGCCACATCTGGAATCGTACGAGGGTGTGCGCACTTGTGCAATGCCATTACCTCAATTGGTCATTTTTACTTCTACTTAAAAAAAAAAAAAACATGTTTGTTTGTCATGGTCATGTGACTCCAATGTAGGTCACAGGTAGCCAGAATTGAAATGCATACTAATGATTCTAAAAATTGATCCTTGTTCTTAAACAACAAAGAAAACGATGATTTGAAATCTTACTGAGCTCATTGAAGATGCTCGGACTGACTGCTCGCCCTTTCCACCGCATTTGGCATTTCCACCGTACGTGCTTGCACTTACAAAACCTGCTACAATGACAAGCAGATTTTTTTTTTTTAAAGCCCGCGTGTCCTTTTGCAGCCCCCTCTCATGATACGCACATTGTGGCCTTAATGTTTTATCAGATGATGTCAGAACATAGGCAAGAAAGGAATGTTGACAAAGGACAGCCTGGAAGTGTTCTTGAAAATCCCCAAAACAAATGCTAATCCTATTCTTACTAACACTTGTTTATTTATTTGTTTGACATACATGTAAACAAAGCTTGTTGAGCGCATAACAAAGGGAATAAATAATAAAGCGTTTTTTAAGACCGAGTCTTTGAAGAAAGAATTGAATATTTGAATGCTTTGTTATTGTACCGTTGCACCCAACAAGGATGACTTGAAGGAACAATCAAATCAAAGGAACACTCAAATTTCCCTAAAACTCAGAGCTGTGAATTTCCTTCCTTCTTTTCTTTTTGACATTTTCCTGTTGACATTATTATGGTCCTTTTTTTTTTTTTTTTTTTGGGTACTATTAAGTGACATGAACCATTTGCTAAAGACTCATATTGTAAAAACAATGTTATTCCGATTCCAAAAAATGACCATACAAAATATTCAACACAGTGGCAAATCTTAAAAAGGCCAGGCAATCAATAAAAGGTAAAGCTTCGTACCTTGCTTTGCTTACTGCAGAGAAGCCACCGCAGACATGGTAGGAAGTGCAACCGTGAACTCTGCAGGCAGGTGGAGGGAGAGACACTTTTTGGGCAGAGTGCAGCAAAACGGCAAACATACACAGGAGGGAGAAAGAGAGAGAGAGAGAGAGCGAGAAGACAAAAAAGTTAGATGTGAAGCGAACGTCCAACCTCTCGGACCGACGTGCGCCCACTGATAGCGGCCGCCTCGCTCAGCGGGATTAAGTTTCCTCCTGGAGCCTGCTGACAAGTAGCCATGTGACTGCAGGCCTTATTCGACACTGAGTCACGCACGCACACACCTCTGCTTCAAAAGTGGTCCAGTCAGTCCTCCCGATGATTAATAAGTGGAATTTTAGCATGTCTTGAAAGCGTAAAAAAAAGGTTTACGGAACTTCACAAATGTATAATTTGATCAAGAAAAACAATGTTACATGTCATTTATTGATCATGATGTTAATTAATTGACAATCTTCCCCAAAATATCTGCCAGACATCATATGCATAGAACACACGAAGAGGATAAATAATACATGCCACCAAGCATCCATTTTGTCACGTCGCAGCAAAACAACAAAATCATTACACAAAGAATCCCACCAAAAAGTCACAAAAGCAACTGGATTAATTGTGTTAGGGGAACAAAGAAGGTCCTGTGATCCAAACAAGTCGCTACGACCCCTTTTGCAAAATAATCAAGCCGCGCATTCCACATGGGCTTATTAGAGCCTCGGGGGCCGACAAAATATCCAAACCCCGGAGAAGACGGAATTGTTTGTCCCCAGGGACCGGGGCTCGCTGACGAGTCACATGAGCGTCTTGCGTGAAACGGGGAAAAATTACATACACGGCTAAATACGTCGCTTGGTGCTTTCCTCCATCCCAACGAAATTGCTAAAAATAGCCTCCAGGACCGAAACAAAACTATGTAAAAGAGGTGTGTGACCCGCCGAGGGCACCGAGAATGAACAACATTGCTTTAACCCCGGCACGCCGTTAAACACCTTTCTATTAACTATGGAGTACAAGTCCACAAGATGGCGCTGTTTTATGGTCCCTTTTTATGTCATACAGTGATTCAAATGCAAAAATATGAGCTCTGCCTAGCAACAAGTGACAATCAGGAATACGATTCAAAGCAATTTTAGTTAGCTAAAACTCAAACTGTTGTCTTTCTGGTGACTCACCTACCCGCGTGATTACTTTTCCGTGAGGAAGAGACAAAAATTCCCCCCAATGCCTCGTCTTTTCCACCAGTCTGCGATGGCCGCCACCCGACAGCTGCCCGGCCCGCGAATCTCTGAAGGGATTTAGTGCCGCTCGTGCGCGATGATAGCGTTGAGTGTTTTTGCCCGAAATAGCCCCGCGGGACTTTAGCCTTTCCGCCAGTACGGTCGTGTGCGCTAACACGATTGAGGATTCGGGTCGGTCCGACACATCAGCACAGAAGGGTCCGCAAACAGCTGCATCGCCATGAGCCTCCGAGGACTGAGACGGCACCTGTCCGAGGGCGCGCGGGGATTTAAGGGGCGACCGAGAGCTGGCCGCTTACGTAACAGCCAATATAAATGCTAACTTATTGTTCTCCAGAGGAAAAAAAGCAATAAACTTTCAATCGTTTTTAAACCCGAGATTACGACTAGGGGGTATTGTTTTGGACGAGTGAAATGGAAAGTTCCGAGTAGCGGACTGGAACAGTTAACGCATTTTGACCGCAAGAACTTTAACCCATTAGCAAGAATTTCAAGATGAGGATGGTTTCAAATAGGACCCCAAAAAAAACGGTGGAGTTGCAGAATCTTTAACATCGCTAAAAAAAATATATATATATTCTTCCACTTTTTAAGTCATTGATCATATGAATCTCAACATGCTCTCCAGACCCGTTTAGATAATTGCTTTGAACTCAAAGTCAACAATAAGACCTTTTGTGCGCAGCCACAAAACTTGGATGGAAAGCTGCTCAGGTTGCACGAGGCCGAGTTCTCACAGAGCGCCGTCGGACGACTCGGTAATAAATGCATTTGTGCTCGTGAGAAACCACAAGCCAACGGGCTCCCGCTAGGCTAAAGGACGACAATCTTATCCCACAGTGATATTAAGAAAGAGAATCTGGTACCGAAGTGCTTGGGGGTCCAGATGTGGCACGTTCGAAGGATTGCAGTCAATATTGCACAATGATTTCACCCGGCAATCTTCACACATGTAAACGGGCCTCAATCCAAGTTGATTTTCTGGAAGGCTTTACACACCAAATCCTTTTGTCTGAGGGGGAGGTAAAACAAACACAGGTTTTTGCATTATCAAACATTTTTCACCCTTCTCTCCACTCTCATGCGTTTTCTGCATGATCAAGCCATTTCCAGCAGGAATGCGGAGACGTTCGCTCCGCTTGTGACAAATCCCTTCCCGCCTATTCAACAGGCGAGAGAAAACAAATCATTATCGAGATAGAATGACGTCTTCGAGATTATCCGGCGATAGAAAATATGGAATTTGGAGTTCTTACAAGTCAAATTGATATTTTCGACTTTGACTTCATCTTCTACTCGATAGTTAACTTACAAACAGATGAGTCAGCAAGACACATCCTTCCTCACCCTGACATCTCGATAGTAGTCATGTGACGTCATCCTGTTGTGAACATAGGTTGGAACAACCATTCTGTTGGGTCACGTTGATTTTTTAAAATATTGTTTTCCCTTTTTGTGGCTTCCTTGCAACCTATTGCCTTTTTTTTCTACTAAAATTAAGCAACCGACCTGTCATGTACCTGAAATGTTAGTTTGATATACTGTATCCAGGACTTTGTGTCCCGACTCGTCCCCGGTTGCTGTATTGTGTCTTTACGTTACCATGATTTCCGTTTGGGTTGCCCCTCCTGTGTCACCTCAATGTAACCACAGTCACCTGCCTCTTGTTACGTCTTTTGTATTTAAATCCTGTCTGCCCCTCACTCCCCTCTCGGATCATTGACGTCTTCACATCTGATGTCTTTTTGGTTCCTGTCTTCGTCAAGTCTGTTTCGTTTAGCCAGTCTGTCGGTCGGTCAGTTAAGTTATGTTACTTTGCCAGTTCCCGTTTGTCTGTTCCACCTCATCTTCTCTTCCAACTCCCTTTTTTCCTCAATAAACTCTGGTCCAAGCTGCATTTGGTCGCCCTGCTCCATTCCGATCCGTGACACTTTTACATTTTCAGGGACAAAGGTTAATTTTGCTAGGAAGCAGCACACTTTTGTTGTTACATATTATGCTTTTCTTGTTACATATTATGCCCAAAGGTAACTTTTGTCAATTAAATTTTTGAACATTTAAAAATGTGACCACTTTGCCCACATTTTAAATAGTGTGCTTGTACTTTTCTTATTATTAAAGGCAACAATTTGACACAATGTATTGAAATCAAAACTAACAGGGAGTTTGAATTATTCTGCCTATCACTATCAAAGATAATAAAACATGATGTATTACAGTAATAATGAATTTATGCTAACACAACATTAACATTAGCAATCATATTTTGAATGGGTACCTGCTAGCTTAATAGACACTTCACTCTACCCCATCATTCGATATTCTTGTTTTTTATATAAATCCACCTGATCCCGACCACAAGAGAATTCCAAGTGGGAACACATTTCCAAGGTCTTTTGTTAATAATAAGCCGAGAAACAAAAGCGAAGTCACTCAACGTGTGTGAAAGTGTGTGTATGTGTGTGTGTGGCAGACAACTGTGGACCACTCGCAATGTGAGGGGGGGAACTTACTCCCCCTCAGACAACCACGGATGTCCAACTTAACAGCAGCCGAAAGTCATTTTAAAACCGTTTAATGAAGCCAAAATGACACCAAATTTGTCACTTATTTAAACGAAGATACCAGGTGGTACTCACCTCAAACTCTCGCCTCTGGCTGGATGACTTGCTCTCAACCGGTGTCAGACAACAAACTAAAATGTAAGCTATTTCCGGTCAGTTGTTAAATAAAACAAAGCTCAACGTCAAATATATTTGAGTGGTTCCTTTTCAAATTGATCTAAAACGTTATATTATACATACATATTTTGTTATAAATTAACAGGGCACATACACAAACAAAACTGGGCAGCTGTAAAAATATATTTTGCCAATCTTTGTTTATTTTGAAATTAATGTTGCCTTTTCCGGTTGCGCTTTGATGGATTCGGGCAATTTATTGCCGGCGTCTGCAAGTTTCATATTTTCTGCGCATGCGTGGATGTAACTTGGTGAGTCTGACAAGAGGCTGTAGAGGGGCGGGGCACGTTCTGTTAGGATGATGATGCCACGACCTTCAATTTTAAAAATAGAAGACCTTATTAAATATCACCAAGGGATGACTGGATGCGGATTATAGAAGGTGTTTGCTGATGATCCATCCTTGAATAAGCATGGTCTCAAGTACTGTGCTGTCAATCTGCATCGTTTTGTGGATGTTTTTTCATTCTTAATGCAAGGCTAGAGTGTTGTTCATGTCAATAACATTATTTCAAGTCACTGTAACTGTATGTAACGTTTGAACATGAACACCATGCCTAAATGTAGGAAATCACTCGTGTGGAAGGTATTTTGAAAAGTCAAATAGTTTGTTGCTGTTTGTGCCCACTAGGAGTCGCTGCTGTATGGCATCTTGAGGCAGCCTTTTCTAGCAACCTTCAGCAATGCGGACGAGGCGGACAAAATTTTGCTGGTGAAAGTCAGCTGCTGGCCTTACTATACAGTCTTTTTTTTATTTTAAATAAAAATTATTATTATTATTATTATTATTATTATTATTATTATTATTATTATTATATTTAAATTTTTATTATTTATTTATTTATTTATTTATTTATTTTATTGTTTGACGTGTATGGGTTGTTTCCACGGGATGTTGTAATATAGTAAACAAAATGTGAGTTGCCGTTGCTGACATTGATTGTTTTTTTTTGTCTGATGTGTTATAATGTGTATTGCTTTCTGTTGTGTAGTGTTCCGGTCGGAGCTTGGTTGTGTATGTTATTGAAGTATTTACGATATAAAGATATAAAATAATGTTATCAATCCCTATTCTTTTGCCAGGATCAGGAAGTGCCCTTGAAGTTAGCCTTACGTACCTTTGCTTTTTCTTGCAACTTAATATGAACAATATTCTTCTATAAATTATATACAAATAACAAGAAAAGGAATACAAATTCACTCCAAAATAAATTGCTGAGAAAGAAGCCGCATCCACTCCAAGTGACAACATGTCTCACGCTTGGGGATACGCTGCTAATAACGGTGAGCTTCACTCTCATTCCGATCCGCCACACTTGGCCTTACATTCGTGAACAGGGAGTCAAGTCAAGTTGATTTATATAGCGCTAAATCACAGAAGTCTCAAATTGTGAATTATTTTCAACCAAGGAAAAACTCAAAAACCTCTACTGGGGTGCCGCGCGTAAAATCCACGCATTTATTTATTTATGTGTTTTCTCCCCTTTCATTAGGTCCGGACAAGTGGTCAGCCAGTTTCCCCATCGCCGATGGTCCGCGGCAATCGCCCATCGACATCAATCCCGGCCTGGCGTCGTACGACGGTGAGCTCAAACCGCTCAGCCTCAACTACGACCCAGGCAACTGCTCGTACATCCTCAACGACGGACACACCTTCCAGGTGGTCTTCAGCGATGATATGGACAGCTCCGGTGAGGACAACACATTTTATTATTAGGACATCACCGCAGGCTAATTTATTTTTTTATTTTTTGCATACATGCATCAGTGACACCATCCAGATACAGGATTCAAGATCCTTTATAGAGGCTGCTCAATGGGAAAGAAACACTCAATTTATATTTCTTGGTCCAATTATAGCATAAAAGAATTAATAGAGATTGTAAAGAAAAGTGAAAGCAAAACTTCAACTGATTTATTAGTTTAATGGATTAAGTGAGAAAGGGGTAGGAATCTAAAAATCTCTGCTTCCTCCTCCTCGATTTAAATACCACACTTTAAAGTGTTTTTATTGTATTTTATGTTGTTAACTGATGACTGCTGGGATAAGCTCCAGCACGCCCGCGAACCCCGTGAGAACAAGCGGTGTGTAGAAGATGGATGGATGTTTTAAATAAGTTCGAAATAAAGATATATCAAAACAAAGATGCGAGAAGATGTTAAAATCCAACCTCAGGTTCACAGCAGGAGGTCTCGGGGTCGTTGTTGTCGTCTGTCGCTGTCATTCTCAACATTCAACGTTCCCGTCTCTCTTTCTCTCCGTCCATCTCTCCGCCCGCAGTTTTGACCGGCGGGCCCATCTCGGGTGTGTATCGGCTCAAGCAGTTCCACTTCCACTGGGGGTCTTCTGACGACAAGGGCTCGGAGCACACGGTGTCTGGGAACAAGTACCCTGCGGAGGTAAAGATGAGATCTCTTTTGAGGGGGGGGGGTGATTTGTCAGCATTTTTCGGGACTCATTTTTGCAGCTTCATCTGGTGCACTGGAACACCATGTATGAGAACTTTAACGAAGCTGTGAGCAAACCCGACGGACTCGCCGTGGTGGGAGTTTTCTTGCAGGTTTGTACGAAAACTCAAACTTTACCTTCTGAACACGGTTTGCTAAAAATGATCTCGTCTTAGATCGGTGATGGAAACGCCAGTCTCCAAAAGGTTCTGGACGTCATTGGTGCCGTCAAGACCAAAGTATGTTCCCGTGGTGGCGGCTAGAGTTAGCATCAGGTGGTCCTAATGCCCCCCATCCCCCTCCCCCAGGGCAAGCAGATTACGTTCAAGGATTTCGACCCGAGCAGCTTGCTGCCCTCCTGCCTGGACTACTGGACGTACGAAGGGTCCCTGACCTCGCCCCCTCTGCTGGAGAGCGTCACCTGGATCGTCTGCAAGGATACCATCAACGTCAGCTCGGCTCAGGTAGCGCCTTGCGTACAAATGCTTCTTTGTTGAGTCGCGCTTGTAAAGAAGAAAGAGCGGCTCTGTTTTGGCCCAAACGCAACGATCAGTTGTAGTTTTTTTCTAGTATTGGTTTTAGCATTCATTTTTGTCGGTGTTGTCCACCATCACGTCTTCTCTCCGCAGATGGACAAATTCCGCTGCCTGCTGTTCTCGGTTGAGGGCGAGCCCGAATGTTGCATGGTGGACAACTTCCGCCCGGCGCAGCCGCTCAAGGGTCGCCAAGTGCGCGCTTTCTTCAAGTGAACGCCCAAAGCAAACGGTCACAAGTAAAGCAATCAAATTTCCACCCAAAATATTTACTGTTAGGTCTCTTTGAGTCACATGATCAACGGGGCTTAGCTTGATAGGCCGAGTAAAGTTGGATGTTGATGCTAAAAAAATAAAACCAACAAAAAAAATAGTGTAGATCAACTGCCAGAAGTTGTCTGTCTTGTTATTCTATGAAATGGACATTCGACCTGTTACATAAAAGTTGTGAAAGAAGACCTGTTTTGAGTGGTTTGTCGTATTTTATCATTATTGATATGATTACAGAACTCAAGGTGGTTGCATATAAGAACAAATAAATATATTACAGGGTTAATTTAAATTCAATTCGATGTTGTGACAGCTGGATAACCTTGCTGGGGGCTGTCATGTGACACACACACATAACATTATTTCAAGTCACTGTAACTGTATGTAACGTTTGAACATGAACACCATGCATTAAGAAGTTCAACAGAACCAAACTACTTGGGCAGTGATTTTATTGTGTACCACTAGAATGAACCCAGGGGGGGGTCACCCTGAACTGGTTGCCAGCCAGCCAATCGCAGGGCACATAGAGAGTACCATGCATGTTTTTTTGGACGCGGGAGGAAACTGAAGTGTCTGGAGAAAACCCACGCAGGCACGGGGAGAACATGCAAACTCCACACAGGGAGGGTCGAAGGTGAAATCGAGGCCGCACCCTCATTATCCCCACCGTGCCGCTATTGGAAAAAAATCTTCCTTATTTCCATGTGATTAGTGACTCGATCAAAGCAAGTGCATCATTACATCATAAAGCCGGTTTTCCCATGAAAGCCACTGATATGTTGACAATGAACAACTTCGTGCATAATAAGAATCTTGTGGCTGGTTTGTTGTTGTTCCGCTGTCAATCAAAAGGGGGCAGGACGTTTGTCTTGTGCCTGCTAGCATAGAGTCGACGGCTGCGTTTGAAATAGCAAAGGAGCCGATGCAGGAAGTCCGACAAAGTTGCTGTTTAATTACACTTGAGCGTTTTGATTGCAAACCCAAAAGGCGAACATGAATCCTTCGGGCTCCTTGGTAAGCTTTAAACGACTTACCGGGTGTTTTAAAAGTCACGTCGGGACGCGCTGAGGGCATATTAGCTTGCCAGTTAGCCTAGGCGGCTAAGCTAGTTGTTATGCTAACGTCTGTGACAAGCAAGCGAAACAAACTATCACGTTTAGCTCGACTGATACGCTTATTTTATGTTTTATTTTGATTTGAAATGTTCGGATTTAAAGCAAAACTGCTTTGTAAATACGTCAGAGTTGATTAAAACGGTGTCATTGAAATTAAGAGCAACAGATTAAGGTGACAGCAGTTCCAAGTGGGTATGACGTCATAGATGGCACGGTTTGTTGGTTTCACCGTGCCCATCTTTACATTCCGAGTATGAAGGGTCACCACATCCAAGTCTGACCAAGTCTGATCTGAGGAATACTGGCCAAGTTTAATGCGATAATTGTTATTGAATAATTCAGTAGTCCAGTATATCATAGTCCAGAATTTGGCAGAGGTGGCCACCTCTACATTTGAGAAGCTCCTTTGAGAAGTTTCCTTTTTGACTGTCTTGCAGACAATCGGGGACCTATTCCAAACGCTTGGTGAAATGGGCTTCACACAGGAGCAGATCCAGGCTGCTGTTCAGGCCGGTCATTTTTCCGTGACGGACGCGGCCGAGTGGTGAGTGTGTGTCCACATATTATAAACTGTGTCTCCTTGAGTTTTCAAAATGGTCACCTCTTATTTCAATAAGAGACGTTTGATTGTCTTTTTGCCAATAGGCTCCTGCAGGGTCATCAGCACGCACGACACAGTTTGCTCAAGCAGCCGACGGGTCCGACGGAAACGGCATTCGCGGCTTTCAACCCTCCGAAAGAGTCGACTACCACGTCTGCTTCTGACTGTCCAGGTGTGATGTTCATGAAAGCAAATAGCATTTCTCAATTTTGAAGACATGTCATCATTACCTATGGGTTATTCATTTTCATGTTGTCACAGCAAGTAGCTCATCAGCGCAGAAGTTGTCACCGCCTTCCCGAGAGTTGCCCCCCATCGAGTCGCGTATCAAACAGGACAAAAGTGACTTTGAGGAGCAGCAGAGGCAACGCGTGACTCAGCAGGCGAGGGCGGAGCGCCGGCAAAAGAAACAGGTATTTGGCGGATCTTATCGCTCGGACCCGCGGCGGTGTCGAAAATATTCTGTTCGTCAATTAATTTTGTTGTTTTTAATCACACTGTTCACTGTGCATCTGATTCATTTTGTACTTGTTTCATCTTCATTCTAGGAGCGAGAGTTGGTGCTAAAGCGTATCGCCGATGATCGGCGGAGCTTACAGGAGAAGAGCAGCCAGTCTGGCGTGGCGGCGGCGGCGGCGGCGGAAGGGGCGTCGCCGTCCGATGACAGTCAAGGGCACACTCTTGGAGGGAAGGTTCAGACTAATGTGGATAACAACTGTATTCTCATGGTGAGGTGGTAAAAGCGTCGCTGGTGCTAATCAATGCCGGATGGCCAATTTATTTTTGTCTCGTCTGTGGCCTCGCCGCAGATCCGGCTGCCGTCCGGTGAGTCCATGCGCGAAAGCTTTCCGGCCGACGCGCCACTTCGCAGTGTCGTGGAGCACATCACGGGACGTCATCCCGCCCTCCGCGCCTTCTCTCTCCTCCAGGGATTCCCACGAAAACGCTTCGGGGAGGCCGAGCTGGCCTGCTCACTACGCTCCCTCGGCCTCACGCCTAACGCCGCCCTTTGCATTCAGACCACTCCCCCGGAGACCCCCCAGGAGCCGGCCGGCCCTGCCGAGCCACCCCTGGTCGGATCTGACCGGGGGGTGTGTCCTACTCCTCCTATCCCAGTCCAGGAGAGAGCGGGTGGGCCAGATTGTGCCATGCCCCCTCCGCTACCCAATCACGTGTGGGAAGAGGCGGCCAGTCTCGCGGGAATCTCTGGAGGTCCTCCTCTTCACGGACCTTCTCACTTTTGGGGCAAGTTTGATCCTAATATAGAATTTGGGATAAGGGGCATGCAAAAATGCCCCGCACCTTCCCGGGAAATGAGTCTAAACGTCCATAACCTCATGAACATACGGTCATTTCACAGGGCGAGGCCAAAAATTGGTCGCCGGCAATCCCGACGAAGCTGCCGGAGTCCAACTTGAACAGGAAGATGACGTTGACGAAGAAGAAGGAGAAGCTCCGCATTTGCTTAATGGTACTGTCCCACTTTTTACAATGGAACATTTTACCCAGAATATGTTTGTGCTATTTATAGAAGATTAGGAAGCAGCCGACTTAATCAGATTGAATCGTTGGCATTTTTTTTTAATGAACACGTCTTTGTGCTTTGCCAGGTCTGCCGCGACTTCCGTTCCTCCTGGAGAACAGGAATCGTGGTGGCTTGGAGCCCAGACACCGATGGCCCGAGCAGGGCAATCGACTTAGAGAGGCCCCGGAGGACGAGCCCGAGCCGGACGACGCCGAGGGGCGAGCGGCGCCCGGAGCCGCCGGGCAGGCCGCCGTGGAGCGTCTGCAGCGGGCGGCGCGTCACGAAGACCCCGCCTCACAGGGACAACCACTTCCCCCCAAAAGGTCCTTCAAGACCCCCAGCGTCTCATCGCTCTGTGCCTTGGCCACACGCGCAACCGTCCAGCTCATGACAGGTGAGCGTTGTGAATTTGTGTGTGTGTGTGTGTGTGTGTGTGTGTGTACGCACGTGTGTTTTATCTGTGTGCGTGCGCTCCAGCTCCCAGTATGCAGTACAGCAGCAGCTTGGCCGGCCTAACACCTGAGCTTGTGGAGCTTCTGCTGAACCACATGGCTCAGGAGCGTGTGCTGCGTCCGCGCAACCTGGAGCTATTCTTTGGTTGCCCTCTGCAGAAGTTTGTCCTCAACTGCTACCCGTACTCCACCAACGAGCTGTTACGCCAGCTACGCGCCTTCACCGCGCTCAAACATCTCAGCCTGATCAACTCGCCGCTCATCACGGGTACAAACAACCTCCGCCTTGTTTCAAGCGGGTTTCATTTGAGGGCATTTAAAAAAAATAATAATAATAATCAAAAGTTCAACTCTCCCTGTCTCTCCCACAGACTCTGGCTTGTCAATTCTATCCAGTCTGGTTAAACTGCAGTATCTCAACTTGGCTTCTTGTAGTAAACTGACCGATTCTTGTCTGCAGTACATCACAGGTTGCAAACTTCTTCCACACGCACTCGGATCGGTATCGAGGTGACGTATTAACTGCTTTTCATATTTTTCAGGTCTCAAAAGCCTGTGCTTCCTGTCACTGGACCAGACCAAAGTGACGGACGCCGGCGTGACCCTGTACCTGCGCTCGGCGCCGCCGTGCCTCTCCCAGCTCAGCCTCAACCAGACAGCGGTCGGCGAGACTACGCTGGCCGTGCTGCCCGCTTGCGTGCCGCAGCTGCGGATGCTCAGCATCAAGCAGACTAAGGTAAGCTGCGCCACCAGCAGGTTTTTCTTTCAGCCCGACCGTTCTGTTTACAACGCGCGTGTCACTCCAGGTGTCCGACGTTTCCGCGCTGTCCGAGCTGCCGGGCCTACAGACGCTCAACCTGGACGGCACGGGCGTGACGGAGGCCTCGCTTGCGCAGTTGGGCGCCCACCCGTCTCTCTCGTCCCTCAGCTTGGGCGGGGTGCGCGTGTCCAACGGCGACCACGCCCTGCAGATTGTATCCGGTTAGCTCCAGCGTCTGCTTCTGCCTGCCCCCCCGAAGAATGAGGGCATGTTGGTCACTCAAGTGCAATTTGTCTCGCAGGACTGGCATTGACTCACCTGACCCTCCCAGGACGCCACTCGGTCACGGACGGCGGCCTGGCGTTCTTGTCCCGGCTGCAGCTGCTGGTGGAGTTGGATTTAACGGACTACACGCAAGTTACGGACCAGGGAGTTCAACACCTCTGCACTATGACCAGGTACATGTCGTATTTTGTCACGTATTGTCCCCATTGTGTCTCATGTTCATCACTGGGCTCCCCCAATCATCTATTGTATGTGTTCAGATTAAAGAAGCTGTCACTGAGTAACACTCAAGTGACAGATGCCGGGCTCTCCTACTTGCGCCCCCTACTGGAGCTGCTGGAGCTATGTTTGGACCGGACGGCGGTCAGCAGTCGAGGAGTGGCGGCGCTCATCACCTGCCTGCCGCACCTCCAGGTCCTGCCTGTTCCTTTTTAATGCTTCTATTTATTTTATTCTTTTTTTTTTTTTTTTTTTTTTTAACCCTGAATGTTGTTTTGCAGGTGTTGGGCCTTGCCAGCACTCAGGTGGGCGACAGTGTGGTGAGGCGAGGTCTTATCCACTGCCCTCAGATGCTGAAGTTGAATCTCAGCCGCACCAGAATCACAGATAACGGTAAGCACATCCACGTCCTCTCGAACGCACCAATATAACGTTTTTCAATTCTACACCTCTTAGGCGTGAAGTTCCTGGCGCACATGCGTTTGACTCAGGTGAACCTGGACGGCACCGGCGTGAGCCTGACGGGCATCGCCGCCCTGCTGGCGTCCACACACATCAGCAGCATCCGCGCCAGCAACACTCGCGCCGTACCCATCGACGATGTCTCCGACGACGACTGGGAAGCTGCCTCGTAGCGGTGAAAAACACTCCCTTCCTAGACTCCGCCCCCCCCCCCCCCCCCCCTCCCTATTTGCACTGTCATTAATGATCTGTGAATCAGGCACAGCTCGGGTCAAATTGACCCATTTGAAAATGTAAATTGAGAAGCAATAATGTTCTCAGTTCAAATGATATTGTAACTACGGGGGGTTAACACGCTGGGTGTCAATTTGACCCATTTCGAAATCCAATTATTGACCCTCAGTATTCAAATAGCTTTTTTTTTGCTGCGTTACCTTGAGGAAACCAAGAACACTTAAGATAGAGCATGAACGTTCACGCCGCGTTATGAGAAACATTTAAATTCAACATAATTAACTGTGCTGTCATTTTTTTGGTTGATTATGAAACGCAACAAGGACCTTTTGTGTTATTCCTAATTGTATTAAAAACGACAATCTAGTGTCATCTTGTTTCTAATGTTTACCTTGACAGATTTCTTCTTCCTATTACTGCATTACTGACCACACGCCAACTAACACAAAATATTAAGTAACAAGTAAGTAATTAAGTGCACAGACTTGTGGCTATTTGACTTCATTGAGATGCAACAAAAAGTTAGTTCCAAACTTTTATTAATGAATAGTAGCCGCACTATTGGCGGAAGATGTTCGCGCCAGTCCCAAGTATGCTAGCGTCATTCCTGTTTGTCCTCTCAGCGGAAAAAAAGAATAAATGGGAGGAGAAAATTAAACGAGACCAATGTGACGTTTGCGGTGCCTGATAGGGACGCTGCAACGGCCCGGCCCGCCTTCTTCTCAGTCGTCATCCACGGTGGGCGTGATGGTCACGCCCCTCCTGATCTGCCCCCAGCCGATCAGACTGCAAAGTGGAAAAGGGGAAACGAATCAGATGACAGAATGAGGAATAGATGTGGCTTTAAGTTCCTCACCGCCAATGTTTCTCCACACGTCGACTCAGAGCGATCTTCTCTCCGACTTCGGTGCAGACGGGGTTGGTGAGGACGATCTTGGCCAGATCGGCTTTGACGGCGCTGACACGGCCGCCGGTCGATAGCGAGCCGATGTTCACCATCAGCACTTCGTTCTTTGACAGCTTCTGGACCTGTGAGGGTGTTAGTAAAGTCTGCTTAGCTTGATGCTAATAAACAACGCAGAACACTATTGACATGCTAACGCTTAGCATCGACGAGGGCTGCGTGAAACATGGATGAGCTTGAACATCCCGTGACGTTGCGCTCACCTTAGCGGCCTTCTTGTCTCCCTCCGTGCGAACGCCCAGCAGCCGCCTGAGCAGGAAATACGAGATCTCCAGCTCGGTGAAGATCTCCGGCAGTTCCCCGACGGCGCCCAGCACCTGACCCACCATGCGGTCAGCTCGACACAACGTCGGGTCTATCTTGGTACCCACACCTGTCCCGAGGTCAGAGTTCATAAGAACCGGACAGATAAATAAATCAGCAAACGGTTCATTTCAACACCAAACCGTCAACACGGGCGGACGTACCGATGAGTCCTCCGGGCGCGGCATACTGGAGATCGTTGTGTTCAGCGAACAGTGAGACGATCTTGGAGAAGATGGGCTTGCACATCAGCTTCCCTTCATGGTCCTTGGACACAATGCCGGGCCGCACCTCGATCTCCTGACCCACCTGAAGGCACCAAGACAGACTGTTCACTAACGCTCATGTCAACATGAACCCCCCCCCCCCCCCCCCCCCCCGTGTCTCACCTTGAGGACACCCTTGAGGATACTCCCTCCTGCCACGCCCCCTTTCAGGTCGTCGACTTCACAGCCAGGTTTGTTGACGTCAAATGATCTGATGACTACAGGATGAGAACAAACAACCCCATTGGTGGAGGGCAAATACACTCAAATGCCAAACGCTAAGTTAAAAGCGGTTTTCGTGGGTTTCTCACCAATGAGTCTGGGCTCCGAGGTGAAGTCTCGGACAGGGACCGGGATCTTCTTGACGATGTACTCGCACACCACCTCGATGTTGTACTTGAGCTGAGCAGAGATGGGAATGATGGGGGCGCCCTCAGCCACCGTACCTGTCAATCAGCGTGGACATGAAGGATATTGGTTTAGATGGAACTTCCAAACTTGAGTTAGACCGCTTGAAGCACATTTTTTAAGGAAAAAAAAATCCGATGTTGCATTTGCATCAGCTTTAGCTCTCACCCTGCACGAAGGTAAGGATCTGCTCGTACTGCTCTTTGGCCTGGCTCTCTTTTACCAGATCGATTTTGTTCTGGAGGATGAGGATGTGCTTCAGCTTCATGATCTCGATGGCGGCCAGATGCTCTGACGTCTGCGGCTGCGGACAGGACTCGTTGCCCGCTAGAAGGACCAAACTCACCGGTCACGCACGTCCACATCGATACGGACCAAACAACTCACCGATGAGGAGGAGAGCGGCGTCCATGACGGCGGCTCCATTCAACATAGTCGCCATCAAAATGTCGTGACCGGGACAGTCCACGAAGGACACGTGTCTACGGGAGTCCGATTCATTTCAGACACACTGTGCTACATTTAACATTTTTGGGGTCAGAAGAAAGTCCAACTCACCTGACAAGTTTAAAATCGCCTTTGGTGCCAGGGATGTCTGTGGGGAATTCATCAGGGGTGCTGCTCCCACAGGAGCGATAGCATTCGGGCCGAGGACAGCTGGGGTCGTCCAGCATGTAGATCTAACGCGGCAACACGTGGCAGTTAGCATCGGCAGCGGCGCCACGACGGCCAAGCGTACCTTAGCGTTAGCGTAGCCGAGCTTGATGGTGATGTTCCTCTCCAGTTCATTTTTGAAGCGGACGGTGTGAACACCCGAGATGGCCTTCACCACTGTGGACTTTCCATGCGCCACGTGACCGATGGTGCCTGGGATTTAAAACGAGAACTTGGTTGGTCGCCCTAATTAATGCAGAGTGTGAATTTCGATGGTGTTCATTGTACGGCAGTACCGATATTGATGGTGGCTTGCCTGCTGATGATCTCAGGGGACAGAGTCGTCAACTGGGAAACATTCTACGGAGGTAAACAACACATTCAAGTTGAAACAGATGGACGTACTGTTTATGTGGACGTCTCTTAACTGGTCGTGTGATTTTCATTTATTTTCAGTCTACAAAAGCGTATGGATATGTGGATTGTCGTTTAAGGTACTGAGTGGAATACAGTATCTTGCCAACAAAATGTTAGATTAAATCGTGATCAAGTGTCAATAAAATCGAATTCAAGTTAGCTCATAGCTACTAGCCAGACGTCGTGTGCCGGGTGATGGTAGAGGCGCAGCATCTTAGCGGACAACAAACAAGACTTATATTGCAGCTAATCTTCGACAAAAACGGATAAAGTCTTGCTCGTGAAATTATAAAGGTGTCAGTGTTTTTCGTGGAGCATTTACCAGATTACTGAGGTCCTGTTTGGCCAAATGAGGCTGGCCCAGCGTTGTACCCGACTCGTCGCCCGCCATCTTGACTGGAAAAGGAAGGGAGGGAGGAAAAGGTAGCCGAGGACAATGCCCGAATTGAATGATTAATTATTCTGCTAAAATGTGATCGATTGAACTTTGGGTTGTTTTAGATCATAGTAAATTTAACATATGTCTTCGTGATTTTTTTTAAAATTTAAATTGCCTTTACCTGAACAATAACGCAATAGGGTCCTTTTACTACGGCTGATGCAACTTGAAGGTACAGTCCAAAATTTAAATAAACTAAATTGGGGACTCCACTAACGTTCAGCCAAAGCGCTTCGCGTATGTTTAATAAAATAGTTTTTCCAAACGGTTGACAAGATCATCAAACGATTTTTGTCTCCAGTGAGTAGAGATCAGTAGTGTACGTTACTCGCGTGTCGGGTCCGTCGTGAATGGATGACGTCATCAACGGGTCTCTTGTAGTCCAGCAATGTCATTTGTAGTCTTTTTGAGAATCGCATGGGGAGTTGAGTGACACATGTAAAAGTAAAACGTGAAAATTTGGTCAATTTGTGATTTATGTTACTATTTTTGAAAAAAAAAAAAAAAAAAAAAGATTGTCCATTTTTATTATACAGTACTTTAGTTTTGCAAACACTTGCCCCCACTTCCGCTAAAACAGGACGTGACGCAAAGCTAGAAGATGGCATCCACAAAGCCTACGGATCGATTTGGTTTGCTAGCCGTCTGCTGTTGAGCCCAACCGGGGCTCTGGGGCTCTGGCTGGGGGTTGACACCATGGAGGTGGGTCGCTGCAGTAGTCTCTCATTCCGGAGCTAACAGCATCGCTCCATGTCCGAAGCGAGGAGAGCTCTTGTGGATTCTCAGCGCCGAGGTGAGACGCCTTGTTTAGCCGCTAGGCTAAGTTGGTACTCCCGGTCCAGCCCATTCGGAACCCCGCCGCTCCCGACACCGGTGAACAATGTTGTCCTGACAGTTGGAGACGTATAGTCACGGTCGTTCGGCGTCTCATATTAATATTGGTTTGAATTAGTTAGGCAGCTTTGAAATCACAACGGCGGTGCTGTCACGTACCTTTGTTTGGGCACCGAGGCAAAACATTGGAACTTCAAGGTTGAACTTTAGGCTAGCGAGGTAATATTTTAAGAGTGGAACACCTATTTGAATTTAGTTACTTAACAATATGTTGCTCATTCAGGGCATCTTGTCTACGATATGCTACATTCCCCCAATGTCTAAAAAATAGATTTTTTTTACCACCAACATCCACAAATCTTAGGATAATTACAATTAAACAAATGTAGAATGTATATTGCATGTACAAATGAAACACTGCAAGCAAGTCACTGCATCATTGTGGGAGATGTGCTGTGCACCTGACACTTCTTTTGCAATTTTTCAAACCAGGCTGGAAACACAAACACAGGAAATGCCAGCAGCCGCTTTGAGTCCAGACATCAGAAGCTGTGAGTGCAAAACCGCCGCCTTGCTCATCTCCAATCTTTTGAAACGGCTTCATCATCCTCTCATGTTTTGCTATTTTATTTTATAAAAAACATTTCCAGGTGATTGACGCTGACTGAAGGTCTTTGTTCGCATCAGCTGGACACAGTGGGGCACTGTCCTCTGATTGGCTAAGACAACTCCATCTGACATGCCTGTGGCCAATCAGAGGCAAGTGTTTCAAAAAAAAAATAATCCTCTCCATTTTCTGCACTACTTAACCTTTATTCAACTGTGTGTTTTTAATATTTCCCACCACCATTAGGTGTGCTATGTCGGGGGTGGATGTGGAGGTGTATCTATCCCAGGTGCATGATGGGAGCGTGTCGTCGGGCTTCCGGGCTCTGTACGAGGAGCGCCTGCTCTTGGACGTCACGCTGATGATCGACGAGCATCACTTCCAGGTTTGTGACGACAACATCGGACGCATCGGGTTGAGTAGACTTGCGATGGCCTCGGAAGACCAGTGGTTGCGATATAACAATTGTTACCGATGTCTCCTTTAGGCCCACAAAGCGCTCTTGGCCACCCAGAGCGACTACTTCCGAGTCATGTTCACGGCGGACATGAGGGAGCGGGACCAGGACAAGATCCACTTGAAGGGGTTGACGGCAGCGGGCTTCGGACACATCCTTCGCTTCATGTACTACGGCTCGCTGGAGCTCAGCATGCCCACCGTGCAGGAGATCCTTCAGGTGAATGTCACCATGCAATTTTTAGAAATGACTTAATATGCGTCTTTGACGGATGGACTGTCGTCGAACATTAAGTGCGCGTGTGGCGGCAGGCGGCGATGTACGTGCAGCTGACGGAGGCAGTAGAGTTCTGCTGCTCCTTCCTGCTGGCTAAGATCTGCCTGGAGAACTGTGCTGAGGTCATGCGGCTCTTGGAGGACTTCAGCGTGGGAGTGGAAGGCGTCCAGGAGCAAATGGACAACTTCCTCCTGGAGAACTTTGTCCCGCTCATGAGCCGACCCGACTTTCTGTCCTACCTCAGCTTGGAGAGATTGCAGGTAACTTGTTACTTGATGCTTAAAATAAATGTGGAAAAAAAGATGTTTGAAATAAATGAGGTTAAACCTTGGTCAGTTAGTTACAGTCAGCGCTAATCAAGCGACTTTTGTTTTCCCGTGTCCGCCAGGCCTACCTGAACAGCGACGCCCTGAGTCGCTACCCGGAAATCGAGCTGTACGAGGCGGTGCAGTCGTGGCTACGACACGACCGGCGGCGCTGGAGACACACGGACACCATCATCCAGTCGGTTCGCTTCTGCCTCATGACGCCCGCAAACATCTTTGAGAAGGTGACGAGCAGTCCTTGAAGATGACTTCACTAAGATCAAACTTTTTTTTTTTACATTGGGTTCCGCATTCCCGCCCGCAGGTGAAGACGTCGGAGTTCTACCGTTACTCAAGGCAGCTGCGGCAGGAGGTGGAGCAGGCCCTGGCCTACTTCCACGACGTCAACCAGCAGCCTCTGGCCTTGACGCGCGCCAATCGCATCCGATCGCAGCGACCGCAGACGGCCGTATTCCGGGGCATGATCGGCCACAGCATGGTGAACAGCAAAATTCTCCTGCTGCAGCGTCCCAAGGTGCAAATCGGCGTTCCGTCGTGAGGGCGAGCTCGGTGCAGTAACCCCGCTTGGTCCCGCAGGTGTGGTGGGAGCTGGAGGGCCCCCAGGTGCCCCTGAGACCCGACTGCCTGGCCATCGTCAACAACTTCGCCTTCCTGCTGGGAGGGGAGGAGCTTGGGCCCGACGGCGAGTTTCACGCGTCGTCCAAAGTGTACCGCTACGATCCCCGGCAGAACTCGTGGCTACGCATGGCGGACATGTCGGTGCCTAGGTCAGAGCTCGTCATCAATGTGCCCTCGGCCTGACATTGTGAGCATCACGCCACTGTCCGGTTGTCGCTTTGCAGGTCGGAGTTCGCCGTCGGCGTCATCGGAAAGTTCATCTACGCGGTGGCAGGCCGCACGCGGGACGAGACCTTCTACTCCACCGAGCGCTATGACATCACCGAGGACCGCTGGGAGTTTGTGGACCCGTACCCTGTCAACAAGTACGGACACGAAGGGACCGTCCTGGGCGGGAAGCTCTACATCACGGGCGGCATCACGTCCTCGTCCACCTCCAAGCAGGTGTGCGTCTTCGATCCGGGCCGGGAAGCTTCGGCGGGCGGAGGAGGGGCGGCGGCGGCAGGAGGGGGTTCGAACGGGTCGGACTCTCTACGGACGCGCGGGGGCCGCGGCGCGCCGCTGCCGGGCTCCCACGCCAGCTGCTGGGAGAACAAATCCAAAATGAATTACGCCCGCTGCTTCCACAAGATGATCTCCCACAACGGCAAGCTGTACGTGTTCGGCGGCGTGTGCGTCATCCTGCGCGCCTCCTTTGAGTCGCAAGGCTGCCCGTCCACCGAAGTCTACGACCCGGAGGGCGACGAGTGGACCATCTTGGCGTCCATGCCCATCGGGCGCAGCGGCCACGGGGTGGCCGTGCTGGAGCGCCAGATTATGGTGCTGGGCGGCCTGTGCTACAACGGACACTACAGCGACTCGATTCTCACCTTTGACCCCGACGACAACAAGTGGAAGGAGGACGAGTATCCCCGGATGCCTTGCAAACTGGACGGGCTGCAGGTATGCACCCTGCACTTCCCAGAGTACGTGCTGGAGCACGTCAGACGCTGCAGCTGAGGTCTGCTACGCACTGGACACACTTTTTCCCCTTTTTTTTTTTTTTTTTTTTTTACACACGGGGGGAGCATTTATTCCGTATCCTACTCGTGCGCTAAATTGTCCACATACTCAAATGAGTCTTACGAAGTCCCCCCCCCCCCCCCTTCCACTTTGATTGTAGGACATTTGTGCGCATGACTCAAGGCTAGGCTTAGTGGTCTTCTTGGTGGCACACAATATACAGAAAATTATTAATATCCAATGAAAGCGCCATGAAGTACGCGCTTTATACCCTCGCCAAGAAGACAATTCACGCTGAACGCATCTTTGGCATACCGATAGGACAACGAAATGTTACGAGTGAGACAAAACTATGCACTAGTTGTATCAACTAGTTCAACTTGGGGGGGGGGCAGACAAAAAAGTCATATTGTAGTGGAAGGGAAGGGAGAGAAAAAATAACATCACGAATAAGACAGCACATTAGTGTGCTGAATTGTCTTCCTTGTGAGGACAAAGCGTGTTCTGGACATCTGAGCAGGTTCCAAACACTTTCACACTTTTGCTTTCCTAGAAGATGTCAAGTGGGGGGGGGGGCAGTTTGGATTGTACTTGCTTGGGCGGTTTCTCGCTTTCCCGTTCAACGCACTGGAAGCTCAACTTCCAAAGTGAGCAGCTGAAATCATTCATGTTCTCGTCGATTGATATGGGATGAATAATCAATAATCTGACGCACTGAATGAGGTTTGAAATCGTGCAGCTACTGTTTTAATCTCGAGGGCACACACAAATGGAATTGAATTAGCATTTGTTGAACTTGAGTTAACGTTCATAAGAAAATGTTTTTGGGGCTTCTAGTGCGTCCCTCTGTCAGGTCATGCATGACACTTGGTACATGTACACTCTTGTTCTGCTTGGTTTGTAGAATTTTTTTCAGCCAATCAGCACTCAACGTTTGTCGTATTTAGGCGACCGCCCGGGTTTGGTTCTGTCTGTTCATGTTCTTGCGCAAAGGGCTCAGAACATAATGATGCAGTGTTTTAATGTTATTTATTTAGCAAGCTATGCAGTCATGTGTTGCTTTATTTATTATTGAGACATAAAGTCATCTTATTTTATTTTTGGGAGGACCGCACAAGACTGAAAAACGTAGTTGCCAAGATGCCTCCTCCTTTCTTTCTTTCTTTTTTATTTTTATTCAATTGTTTTTTTATTTCTGTTAATGCTACCAAATTCAATTTGACAGCTTCATAACTGCCTGAAGTGAAGTTGTTACCATGGCAACATCTACGTCACCTGCGTGTTGCCGTGTGCTCGAACAGCATGGGTCACTTCCGGAATTTTTTTAAAATCGACACATTCCACGCAATGTCAGCTCATATTTTCCCTCACTTGGCGCGGCTTATCGGTTCCACTTCATTTCTCGCATGTTCACCTCATAACTACTGTTATTTTAACTATGCACTTTTTTTTTGTATGTTTTTTCAACGGGTCTTTTTTTTTTTTCTTGGCACATCCTCATTTGTTGTTGTTGTTTTTTTTAAATGGCCACAGAAGTGTCAAACCGATTGTCTGAGGAATGTTTGCAAGGGGATCTTTTTAAGGTTCATGTGTGCGTTTACTTCCTCCCTTATTGCTGTCAAAGAAGAAAATGTGATAAAAAGTGTTACCTTGCCAACTCGCAGCATCCTTTAGTCCATCAGTAAGCAAACAGAGTAGAAGATAAACATATATCCACATACAGTATATATACTGTATATACATATATATATACACACAATAAGACTTTAACGATTAGTTAATAATTGATTGGTCACTAATCGATGAATCGGATTGATAATTTGTGATTAATCAATCAATTATTGCATCCCTTAACAGTACCTTGCTAGCGCTGAAATAGAAAGAGGACAGGATCAAATGAACATGTTATCTGGGTAAATCTTCTTTGTAACTTCTTTCCAGAAATAAATGTTCATATTGGATGGATTCTGACTGTCAGTTTTATTTTAAATATTCCGATTTTTATTAGATATACTTGAATCAAAATACAGTTCAGCCAATTAAGTATTCATTTTTGGTCAAATAAGTACTTTAGCTCTTAGGTGTGACTGCGCATGCGTGTAAACTCTACGACTTGCCGTAGAAAGCGAAGGGATTTGCGGCGGAAGATGTCATACGTGAAACTGGTAAATAAATCTTTACTATCGCACGTTTCTCAAACGTGAAGCCTACTTTGGTGTTGGCACTACACTTTGTCTCGTGCATGTGATCGCAGTTAAGTAGTTCATTCTAATTCGACCTTTTTCTGCTGCGCAAGCTAACTGCTAACATTAGCTGGTTGCTAACAGTCGACTGTTAAATCATTACATTAATGCTAACTGACAGTAGTAAGTATCAATGGGAAGGTGCTTAAGGGTTGATGAAAGCCCTGTTATTTTTGTCGTATACCTTTTTTAAACAAGTATTTTATTTATTGAGGCAAAGGTGACTTATCTTGAACTTGGTGTGACGTCATTGTCATGTTCTCGTTACTCCTGCAGGTGTCGCTGTTTGCCGCAGCTCCTGGACTGCTGCCGAATGCTGCCGTTTGCGAGGCTGCAAAGAAAAGCGCGCAGCCGCCCATGAGTATCGACGAGGTGAGCAATACTGTGCAGACCACTAAAGAAATATAGAAAGATGGAAGAAATGATCTGATTGGTTTTTTTTTTTAGCTGCCATCTCTGTACTGCAGACCCGAGGAGGAGCAGCCCCGAGTGGAACCATTGGCTGCGGCGGGACAGTTGGAACAAAGTGTGGCATCACTGAGAAAATTGGCGGAACCGTACACAAATCAATGTCAGGTATGATGTTTTGCTTGAAATGCACACAAAGGATCTGGATTGAATGCTCAAAAGGGCCACAAGTCACAAGACAGCAAAGGTCTTATGATATCACATTTGCATTGTGTTAACAGAAAGCAGGAAGAACAGCGGCGGATAAAGTTGAGGTTAGGACATTTTTAAATAAGTTATTCAAAGTTTTTTGGCAGTGACGGTCATGTGTGTTTGACTTTCCACAGGAAGTGTACAGAAGGGTGGAGCCCGCTGTCATCGCATCCACCACAGCAGTCACAGGTACCAGCTGCCATTACAAGATTTCCTCATGTTTTGTGCAAGTCCAAAAGAACACACACAAAAAAAAAAAACCCAAAAAAACAAAGCTTTCGGTATCCTCTTTCAGACATGTACCAGTTTTTCAACGATCCGCCCCCTGATCTGTACCCCAGCGTGACAGTGGTGGGCTTCTCTGGCTTGCTGGGACTTTACTTAGCCAAAGGTGACCTAAAACAATGTTTCAATTTTTATTTAAAAACATTGAACCCCTGTTGAAAACATGGAAACAAGCGTACTGTTATAAAAGCGCTCCAACAATAACTGAGCGTGATAAGATAAGGCACGTTTATTTTGTCTGAACGAGTTTCGTGTGAAGGCGAGAGATCGCCTGAGTTGGACACCCTGACAAGCGTGTTTGTTTGGTCTTCAGGTTCGAAGGTGAAGCGTGTGGCGTTTCCGTTGGGCCTCATGGCCCTAAGCGCATCCATGTTCTACCCTCAGGAGGCCGCTACGCTTTTCAAGGTCGACACTTGTTTTATTCCCTTATTATTATTGTTTGGGTTTGTGGTGAGAGGCAACATTGTGAAAATAGCGGTTACCATGTTTGGCTCACAGTCCAGAGGTTCTGGGTTCAAATCTGGCCTGAAACCTTGACTGGCAATCAGAGGTAATAAAACCGTTCCCATGTTGTTGCTTGTTCTCACAGGTGAGTCGCGATTCGGCGCGCGTGTGGGTTAAGAAAGGTCGCGTCGCCGTGGAAACCTTATGGAAAGAGCCGCCATTTAGCAAACAGAAGGTGAGTCTGCCTTAGCTTAATTAGCATGTGTAAGACTTGAGTTTCAACCATAAACAAAACAAAAACTTGTTTGTCAAGCCTGACAAGACTGAGCGGGGGGAGAGCAACGGCACGTCCAGCTGAGGTCAAACAAGCCACGCACACACAAAAATCACCATTTAATTTATCTTTATTGTGCACTATATGTTCACTATGCCCATTTATGTTGGACTAACTTGTTATTAAAGTGTCTTGGAATACAATTGAAATCTTGGAGCAAACTTTTGACATTGTGTGTGATTCGATTTTATTATAGCTTAGTGATTTAAGCATGCGGCGGTCAAGCCAACATTTCAAGAAATGATTATTTTTATTTAACAAGTGAAACCTTCCCTCTCCCGGCGCCGTCACTCTTCGGTGGGTGTGGCCATCTTGACGAGACTGCTCTTGTCAAAGCGGTAGAGCCGCCAGCCCTCCTCCTGAGAGAGGTCCTCGGCGCCGCGCCGTTTGTAGTACTGGATGGACACCTCGTTGTTCTCGGCCACTACGAACATCATACCGGTGCAGCGCGTCTTCACTGCCAGCTACGAAGGGGGCGGGACGAAAAAGTCATTACACTGAAGTAAGTTGAGGATCTTCAATTCGACTAAAATAGCGCATTGCCGCCACTCACATCGCTGAGCCGCCGCAAGATCTCCGAGCCGATGCCGAGGCCTGTGATGACACGAGACGCGTAAATACGAGCGGAGCGTGACGGCGGACGCCAGCGGATGCTCGTCCTCCTACCTCGAAAGTCGTCCATCACGTAGAACTCCTCCATGTAGAGCTGTTTGCCCACCCAGGGGTCGTACGTGAAGTAGTACATGGCGAAACCCACCGCCTTGGAATCTACCCACACAGCACATTCCACAATTCCGTCAACATGCGCGCTCGTAAAATAACAAATTGGCTCGAATGATTTTGATTTATATGTGAAGCTACCATCTGGTGTTTCACTAATCACATTCAAATGTCAACTGGCAGAATTTGCCTAGCTAGCAACATGTAGTTGTCCTACTTTGTGAGTACATGGGCTCTGGGAAATGAAATAAATGCTTGGCTCGGCATTCCATTTGCCCCCCCGCCCCCACACACTGGGAGGAAGTGAGGCATTTTCTTTCCATGACGCTACGACCGTGCTGACCTTGGCTGCCGTCCCCTCCTGGGACTTCAGCGATGATGCAGTGGTAGAACGGCGTCTCGCCGAAGCCATCCTCCAGGAGCTCTGCAACAACAAACACTCAATTATTCAGAGCCAAGGCTTCGGGCCGATTGATGTCACGCTCGTTATAAGCGAGATTTAAAACAGTTCCACTTTGTGTATTTTAAACTGTCACAGTTGAGAACAGCCCAATAGCAGAACGTGAGAATTATTCCGACACGCTAACGCTCGGTCAAACTTCAGCTGTAACAAAAGTGCTATCTATAAAACATCCTTAAATTACCCTGAATTTCTAATTACCATAAATCCTCAAGGGAAGTTACCAGAAATTTTTGACATCCATGTGAAACCTTATTCATGATATACTTCATAAAATAAAACAGAATCTTTGTTTTTAAAGACCTGTAGGTTTTTACCTTGTTCAGTCAACGTCACCTGGTTCTCCATGTCTTCATACTTGGCAAGTTCCTTGAAACAAGAAGGCTTTTGTTCAGTGCACACATTCACACTCGCAGTAAAAACACATTAAACCTGACAAGCGTTTCATTGTGGATGCTTTATGAAAGAACAGCCATTAAGAACATTTTATTTATATATTTATTTTTATATCTATCTATCTCTCTCTCTCTATATATATATATATATATATATATATATATATATATATATTAAACCAATATATATGTAATAGATCTTACAGACACCAGCTGCTGTTTACGCAAGTAAAGCGGACGTGAGTCAACGGACCAGAACAAAGAATGACGACGGTGACGTCACACACGAACAATCTCGGTACTTTTTGGTCTATGATGTCTACAATTTTTTTTTTTTACCTCCAGTTATGATGGGTCAGCCTATGACAACGCCATCGACCCATTTATTTCCAATTCTTGTTATGGTTTGGATAAAAAAACAGGTCGAGGCCAAGTGTATTCGTGCATATGTTTTGAGTGCGGCTGATCTGACCCACTTTCAACTGATGTATTTGAGATTAAATGCGATTACTACCTTCACCAGTCGTAATATATCAGGCACGTCCTTTGGTTCAGCCTTTCGCAATTTATACTCCATTTCCTCCGTTTACTCTTTTTTCCTTTCGTACGAAGTCCTCTGTATGTGAAGTGAAAGATTAGGAGTTTCTTCATTCGCTTCAGAGACGCGTTCCACCCGCAGTCAGCCGCTGATCCGGACGAGTTTGTCCCGCAACATTCATTAAGAGACACCCAGGACGGGTCGATGCCAACTACTGCTTGAGCGTCTTTGTTTACTACCGTTTTTATAGCGACTTCATTCTGCCTTGTGATTGGTCGGCTCAGTTTCCGCAAATCCAATTGGTCGTTTTTATCCAATTGGAATCGAGGGTATGTTTATGTGCCGAGTACTTTTCCAAATCCGTGAGAATTCTTCTCTCAAATTAAAGTAGGTCGTCTAAGAATTAGCGCGTTTTAATAGTAAACAAACAATGGTGTGTGAGTGAATACTCTAAAATGCGTCATATTTGATGTTTTTCCTCATTACCCATTTCTCAATTTTCTTCCTTCCCATTGGTCTATCATCTATTGCCCAGCTCGCAATTTTCTTATCCAATTGGAACCGTGGCTATGTTCACGTGACAAGTATTTTTCCACATCAGATCCAATTGTTTTTGGAATTACTGGCTGTCCATCAAGCATTTTGCACCAAACATCTCTGATTTTCTGTTGTATGTATTTTTAACATTCAAATTCTGCACAAGGAGGCACTGCTGGTTTGAAAGAGGCGTCAATAAAGCCATATTCTATATGTCAAACTGGAAAAGCTCTATCAACAGTGGAAGAACTTTGAGGCGTCACTTAGCATCTGACATTCCTCCCCCTAAAGATTTCGTAATTCTGAATGGCCCCAAAAAAAAAAGAAGCTGTTTTTCAACAAGGCGTCAGGTACGGTCATGCAGGACTGCTGTTTCACTAACCGCCACCCAGGACAACAACAAAGTGCGGAACCGAAGAAACATTTCATTTTACCTTGACCTTAAAAACTGAAACATCTCAATCAACAATAGTCCCGTTGTCCTGGTTCAACCTTTGCAGACTAACTACATGTACATAATATTCTCTTCCTGAATGAACATTCACAGATAAGTCTGACATTTTATCAGCCACACGGTGGTTAATAAGTTATTGGATGATGATCTTTAGGTCCATCCATAACAAAAATATGAGTACTACACGGTATAATTTTCGTCTGGTTCTCAAAGGAGAAACATAGTTTGTTGCTTAGTGCTTTCTTTCTTTTCCATCAGAGTCAGACTGTTGTCCTCATTGAAGAAAAAAAAACCATAACCAATGTTTTCATCACAATTAACAAAACAACTCATCTTGTGTGTCGTCTTCTATACCATAAAGTGATTTTATTACAGGTAGGCAGGCAGATAAGAGAGGAAATTAAATTGTTTTATGGCTTCTCTGGACACACAGCAAGTCTACCTGAGGTGTCGTAAACAAAACACGATACATTTAAATTTTTTATTTTTGTTTCTTTCTTCATTTATTTGTTTTTTTCTGTTGTTTGAACATTGGTAAATTACTCAATCAGTCAAATAAATCTAGCTATTTCGAGAAGTCTGATAATATGTGCATGAACTAGTGGTGTTTAAAAAGTAGTCGCGATTGATTAAAAAAAACAACAACAACAATCAGTGCCATGGGGGTGGATGTGAAGTGTCGTAATATCGCCGGGATGCGAAAAATAAACAGCGACAGTTTCCAGGTAATTTGCATCCAACCTTGGCGCCCTCTGCCGGACAAACATGGTACAACCCAGCCGAGACAAATCCGTCCACGTTTTAATGCGTCATCACTCAGTGGGCGTGACTCATCCCAACACGGAAGTCCCCGTCTCCCCGAATCTGTGGTCCTCACCCGTTCTGTTGGACCGAGTGACTCGTTGTTTTTTCTCTTCATGACATCTCGTCTGCGTTCTTCTCGGCGAAATGTTCTCAAAGAGGTTTGTCTTATTCTTTCCGTGCGTTGATGCTAGCAGCTTCCGAGAAGGTTGTTTTTGGCAGGGCGCCACCATAGTTGGAAAAATACACATAGGAAGGAGTTCGTGTGTTCGGGTTTGGGCTTGGCCGGAGGGTGGAGTACCACACTGAGTTGGTGAGGCAGTCGGGGTGTGTCTGCCATGGCCATAATTTAGGAAAACTACTCGCAATAATTCTTGTGAATGAATTTCTAATCTTGACACATGAAGAAGACAATATATCTTACAGACAATTACTAACATTAGACAGCGTACTTAACAGATATAAAAAAAGACAGCATCTAATAGTGATGCTAATTATTTCTATTTGGTTCATGAAGTTAAATATGTGATGTAAAAATTGTCACCAGAAAATAATCTGAAATCTTTTTACCAAAATAATTATAATAATTGTGTTTGTGTCCAGGTTGATGTCATGTCTCCGACCTTCCGCGTCCCTGGCGAGCAAAAGACTTCTGTGCTCAGAGGTGAAGAAGGGATGCGCACCTGATATGGCCGAAGGTTAGACTTGTTGTCCACAAATTGATTTAAAAAAATGTGCGATTGAATTAATTCATTTGATGAGCTGCCGTCACAGGAAGCACTGCGTGTGTGATGTGTTGTTTTTTTTTTCTCAGGAAATCCTCTGTTGCACGTGTCAAACGGTGTGTTGGTAATCAAATGCGCAATAATTAAAATAACATCATTAGCAGTGTTAGGGCTGGACGATAGTGAACACTTCCCCCCCCCCCCCCCCCCCCCCCAAAAAAAAGCGGCTCCATACTGTTTAATGTCACTTCACACATTTAAAACTATTTGTCTGCTTTCTTAAAGCTAATGCTAATTAGCATCTTATGCGGTGCGGTAACAATTCACAATTCAAACATAAGAGGACTCAAAGTTATCTATTCTTTATCCTCTGTGAAGAGCGCCGATATCCGTCTTATCAAGAGCATCACATCGCCCAGCCCTAATTAGTGCTAACCATGTAGCACGTTTACCCGCTGCGGCATGTCTCCTGGCCATCTAGCTGCTTCCACGCCTGCCTCCGTCTGCGTCTCACACGAACGAACGTCACTTCCTGTTCCTTCCACAGCTCGGCTAAACACTGGGACTGGTCTCGCCTGTTAACTATTCTTGTGTGTTGTTTCTTCTTTTAGTTTCCTTTCTCCCCCTGTGGACTGAGAAAATGTCACGCGCCAGCTTTTTATTATTACGAGATTCTGTATATGATCCTGATTTGTAATTTGGTTTGTTCCAGTGCGGAACAGGTTGAGAGAAATTGTAGGAGCTTCCACCAACTGGAGGTACGAAATGATTTTCCAGCTCATTGACGCCATCTTGTGTTTGACAATGATGTCACGCGCAGCGACCACCAGCAGGCCATGGCGGAACGCGTCTCGTTGTCGTCCAAGTTGGCCCGTTCCCAAAGTGAGCTTCCCGCTAAAAGTATGAAGGACAGCCTCCTGGAGGTCCACCTCCCTCTAGGTTCCGAGCCGCAGCTGCGAGAGAAATACCTCACCTTCCACAACACCGTCAGGTAACGGCACCGCCTCCGCCGCATCGGAAAACGCGACGCTGACGTCCTCGCTCGCTTTTTTGTCTTTGTCAGGTTCGGACGCATCCTGGAGGACTTGGACAGTTTGGCAGGTATCAGCTTGATAGCCTTTAACGTTAGATTTGGAAACCCTCTTAATCCTGAATTATTTCTTCTTCAGTGCTCATTTCATACTCCCACACGTACAATCCTGCCCTGAAGAGATCGCCGTTGTCCATTGTCACCGCCCTTGTGGACAAAATCGGTAAGAATTTCACACACTTGCGATGTTGTCATGGTGACGGAAGGACAACTGCTTGTTTGCAGACATGAGGCAGCAGGTGATCTATCCGGACTGTGACATCAAGTTCACGGGTCACGTGACCTGGGTAGGGAAGACCTCCATTGAAGCCAAGATGCACATGACCCAGGTAGAAAAATGGTTGCGGCGTCCCAATATTTCTGAGGATTGAATCTTTGAATTGTTGCTGTTTCAGTATCGCAACGGAGCGTATGCACCGGTTCTGGATGCCACCTTTGTGATGGTAGCTCGCGACCCAGAGAACAAGAGGTAGGACCCAGTTAACATCAGGAAGCCCACTGACCCACTGACTTTGGTGTCCGTCTCATTTCCAGAGCCGCCTTTGTAAATCCTCTCAGTCCAAAAGCTCCAGAAGAGGAGGAACTCCTCATGCAGGGAGAAGGTAAGCCACGCCGCATCCGTGTCGTGGCACGTGATCTCCATTTTCTCAACTTCTACGCTCTCCAGCTAACAAGTCCCGTCGGGTGGAGCTGAGCACGGCCTCCCTTTTGAAAGTGGCGCCCACGGCCGAGGAAAGAAAAATCGTTCATGGCCTCTTTCTCAACACGTTGGACACCAAGTGAGAAGACGCCATCTTTCATTCAATCTTCATTTTCACAAAGGCCCACCAAATATTTACGGAGAATAAATCGAACACTGTTTATTTCAAATAGCCATGCTCATGCTCTCCTCTGATTTTCGCCGCTTCCTTGAAGGACGGTGAGCTTCCGTAGTCGGGTGTTGCCTCCCAACTCGGTTTGGATGGAAGACTCCAAGCTGAAAGGATTGGAGATCTGCCACCCGCAGGTGAACTCAAATTTTTTTTCAAATGCCTTCAAGTAAACACATTAACACTGTGTATGTGTATCAGGAAAGGAACATCTTCAACAGGATTTTTGGAGGTTTCCTGATGAGGAAGGCTTATGAGCTGGGCTGGGCCAACGCCTGCTCCTTCGGGTCAGTGGAATGAAATACACAAAAAAAAAAAACAACGCACATACAATGTGACCCAAATGTGTGTGTGTGTGCCACAGGGGGTGTCGGCCCAGTCTGTTGGCCGTTGACGACATTCTCTTCCGGAAGCCCGTGGAGATCGGATCCCTGTTGCTGCTCTCGTCGCAGGTCGGGACGAAAGCACGTAGGGCGCGGAAAACGACAAAAACAACACGTGTGCTCTTTTCAGGTGTGTTACACGGAGGGCAAGCACATCCAAGTCCGAGTCCACAGCGAAGTCTTCGACCCGCTGACCCGCCAGCACAACACCACCAACGTTTTCCACTTCACCTTCGCGTCGGACCGCGACGTCCCTAATATTGTCCCTCAGACGTACGGAGGTAAGCACAAAGGGGGCGCGCGTGATTTTCACCGATTCACTGCAGTAGCAACGTTTCACCGCTAGAGGGCGCTAATAGACCGTTGTCGGCATCAGCTATAACAACTGTTTCCAGCCGAGCGTCGGTGCAAAACTTTTCCAAAAGATCTAATTAGAACATTCATATGAGGTCAGAACTGGTATTGCAAAAAGTATTTTTCACTAAGCTACTTACTGAATTCAATCTACCATTGTGTTATTTTACACTCCTTCATTGTTTGTCCCACAGAGTCCATGTTGTATCTGGATGGGAAGCGTCACTTCAACCAAACAGTGGAATCAAATTGACGGGCAAGGTGCTGAAGCGTACACGTGTGTGTGAGTGTGTCTTTGTTATCCAAGTCGCACATGCATCATGATCACGTGTTTGTGTTATTTTGCATGATGTTTACAAGTCCGTCCCAATGGGAACATGTTTGACATCGATTTTGTTATGTTGCTTTTCTTTTGGACCAGTCAGCGTGGACTCCAAAGCTCATCCACATTAAGATAGTTGTCATACTTTATTTATCATCTCCTGGGTGATTCTATGCACTGCTTGAATGTGTTTTATATGACATATTTGGACTCTTGTTACTCTCCTCAGTTACAAGCTTCACTCTGTTGGCGACATTTTTTTTTTTTCATTTCTTGGCCTTATGATGCAATAAATTGATTTTTATTTCTATGGAGTACTGTTCAAGTGTCCATACACCGCCCATGAAATTGTTTTCAGAGAACAAAAGGCATGAAAACACTGTAGTAATATTGTTGGCACGTCATCGTCTTCTCATTTCCCGGGCGACGGGATCCGGAATGTCGAGCTGCTTTGGAATGCAGACTGTTCTTGTTTTCTCAGCCTGCGTGTGCATTGGCTGTGACGTGCGACATAAAGCGACGTAGGTACATGGCACCTGTTTGCTTTTAGGGAGGTGTCGGAAAATTCGAACGGACGTCGTCGGTACGCTACAAAGCACACCGTGCTGCTGATGACTTCTTTGAGGTATTTTGAGAGGTTTCTTTTAAAAGTGCCTTTTTTGTTTGTTGATAAATCAATATGTATGTTAATGCTTTATATTCGATATGATAAATGCTATATAAATATAAACTACTATTGGGGGTTTATTTTAAAAATAACTGGTCAACTTTATTTGACTTGTTAGCAATGACTGAAAATATTAAAATAAATATAACTAGATTACATACTCGTGTCAGTTTGACTTAATAAAGTCAATATTTATTTTTGGGACATTTTACATGTAAGTATTTAAACCATCGCTAATATGCCCGTTTTCAAAATAAAACGCTTCTGTTAAAAATAAATAAATGGTGAGTTTTATTTATAGATATACTATATTTTGTATTTTTGCATCACAATGGGTTAAAGATGTCATTTGTGGGCTGGATAACTTGTGTTTTCAAAATAAAACCCGACGCCCTCAATGGTGTGAACGTGTTTCTTCTCTATGCTTTTATTTTTGAAGCGTTAGGAAGTGCCGGTGCGGCGAATCTCGTGAGTGAGGCGTCGTCTTCACGTCTCCCTCACGCGCTGAGGTTCATTTAAGCATTTTCTTCTCTTCTGGAGGAGGTAAGACGTAACCCGCTCCTGCTTTCGAGATGTGTATACTTGCTTAAATCTTAAAATCTCGCTCTGAACGTGTCGCTCGTAGGTATGATTTAGCAAAAGTTTGTGCGCAAGCGTCAATTAATCAGAGTTCACGAGCATCACCGCGGAGCCTGCTCTTCCGGTGTGGTCGGCAGGTCGGGGGATGCTGCTGATGCTGCTGTTCTAATGGTGGGGGGGGTCTCGATTGGATGACAAACACGTGATCAGCTTCTGTTTCCCCCCCCCCCCCCCCCCCCCCACCGCACTTCCTCCTCTTGACTGGAAATGAGCACTTTTTTTTATTTCGTCAGGTCTGTGTTGGGATTTATTGTGTTGTTGGAATGTGTAGACGATTATGATCACAAGTGTCTAAAATGGATCCCACATTGATTTTCAAATAGCTAGTGAGCAACCTTAATAATGCATTACCAAGTTTTAGGAGTTGTGCCAATGATAAAGTTAAGTATTAAAAAAAAAAACGTTGAACTTTGGGTTGCCAACCCTGAATTCCGAAAGCCGTTGCCATAGTAACCTTTTTACATCTGGACCAAATATGTCTAAAATAAACAAAGATGCTCTCTACAGGTGCACCGTGAGAACTTTAGTTGCCATGTAACAAATACAAAGATAGCGCCATGACTCTACTTTTATAATCCCTTCTTCCAGGCTATCTCGAGGGCATTTCCATTCTTAAAATGACATTGTCGGTATTTTGACAAGTTCCTCTTGGTTGGTTTGTGTTGAAAGGCTGCCGACAGGAAGTGTGTGGAAAGAAGGTGTGTGTGTGTGACCTGCTCTTCCACTACACCTTGTTCTCTTGAATGAACATTGATTGTGTGTCAGACTGGATTTGGTGCTGCTTTTGTTATGTACAGCAATATCATGCGTGTGTGTGTGTGTGTGTGTGTGTTTGTGTGTGACTGCAAAGATTGACTTTGTGGGTGTGCATGTGTGTGTTTTAAGCGGCCACCCTACTGTGCACTTAGTGCTCAAGGTGAGCGAGTGAGAGCCGCAGCCTTTTATCAATAATCAATAATCATCAACCGTCGATAGAATAGACAGAGAGTAGCTTGTGAATCTTTAATGGCGGCAATTTATGTTGCCGTTGCTCCGCCATGTTGTTGTTGTTGTTGTTAACAAACTTCCACCCGGGTGAGAGTTCGCTGAAATAAGTCCGAAGCAAATGCTACAAAAGAACAATTAACATGATTGTAACTTTTCAAACGTGTTGAGCGTGAAATTCCGGTCGTGACTCTTGACGCAGTTATGCTTGGCCAAATAGCGTGCTTTCCATCCCTTGAGTGAAAATACAATCAAAATATAAAATCAAGATAATTATTAGGGCGGCCATGTTTTGTTCTTTTCAGAGGGGATGCGCTCGCCGCTGAATTCCTGACATTTGTTTCACTTAGCGCTCCTCAATGTGGCGCTTGTGCGACTAGTTTTCTACATTTTCTTGCCGTCACCTCATAATGAGGACAAGATGTGACAAGCTGACCTTTCACCTCGACATCAACATTCAGGCAGGATGTGTGTTGTGTCCACGCACAAAACTTCCATTTGTGTTTCATGGAAAATATTAGGAAGAAGGAAATCGTTTCACATTATGTCAATAAATGACAATCTTGCGGTTTAAACACGATTAATCGGTCAGCCGATATGAGTCCGTCGCTGTGCCCAAAGGCAAAGTTAGACGAGAACGCTTTTTTTTTTTTCCTCCTTGATTGATTCACTTATCTCTTTGTGGTTTACCTGACATGATTAGGAGGTAAAGAAAGATCACGGGGTCGGTAAACAATGTTTTTATTGATCTGCGGAGATAATCGATTGTCGCATTCTTGGGTTGACGTCACAGCTTTTATCACGTACGAGTTGCTCACAAAGTAATTCGAAAACCGACCTATTGTGTTGTCGATTGTATCCAATGAATCGTATCTGTTTTTAAAAATCAACCAAGCTTTATTGATCTTTCGACGTAATCAAATATTATGTTTGGCGCCTTCTTCGTGTTGCTAAAAAGAGTCATCTAAATACGTATTCGGGCTTTGACGATTAATCGGTCAACCAATTTGATCAGCTTTTTTAATATCTATTTCTTCGCAAAGGCATTTCAAAGCGAATCTCGACACATATGGGATTTCGATTCTGCAATGTCAACGAGTCAGTAGCCACGCCACTCTGCTTCAGGTTCATCCTATTTGTCCATCTAAAAGTAATCGTGTGAACTTGCTCATGACACCTATATGCAAAATAGTTTTCGTGCTATGTGAAGAAAAAGTTGGCCATCATTTCTGCAAACACACACACACACACACACACACACACACACACACACACACACACACACACACACACACACACACAGGTAGATTGACCACATTCCAACCCTGCTGGCTGGCCTCTCATTGGCTATCCAGCACAGTCAGACAACCTGACTGGCCAATGACATCTCTTCCCTGCCCCGTCGGGTTTCTCTCCTCTGCATGCCGCACTACTCGGCTTGACCACCTCACACGCCGTCTGTCTGTCTGTGTGTGCATATGCGTGTGTGTGTGCACGGGCTTGCATTGAAGAGGGAGTACACGAGGTGAGGTTGAGGATGGTCTTTCTTCAGGTCAGTGAATGCCAGTATATATATATATATATATATATATATATATATATATATATATATATATATATATATATATATATATATATATATATATATATATATATATATATATATATATATATATATATATATATTATATATATGTGTGTGTGTGTGATTGCGCAATGATGGTGATGATGATGCTTTCTGTAGCAGCCTCAGTTCTGTCGCTATGTGTGTGTGTGTGTGTGTGTGTGTGTGTGTGTGTGTGTGTGTGTGTGTGTGTGTGTGTGTGTGTGTGTTCCCAATTAACGTGAGTGCTGAACTGCTGTCAACGCTGTCTGGATCGTATATTATCCTTGAAAGCAAATGTTTGCCGAGCATATTTGGGAAAGGACTGGAGCAAGTTTTCCGAACAAACTTCACTCAAGTCAATCATTTGAGCTATATTGTTAAAAGTGTCATAAATCTTTGGAAGTGGGAATAAAAGAAAGTATTGATTTGTGGATATCGCATTCAACGCTATGGTGGACGGTGACGGCTAGCTAGCAAAGTTGACCTGAGATGTACTGTAGTGAATCATCCAAAAAAAATCTGGAATGAATTGTCCAAGTCTTTCCTCACCATCCATACCTGTCTCTCCAGGTGAGCCTTGGGCTCCCAGCTAAGCGTTAGCCATGTTGGGTCAAACCCAGCCGACCTCCAGCACGCTGCAACTGGTCGCCAGCGACATGAGTGGCATCATGGAGACGCTGGACGCCCGTGAGCTCGACACGGGGGACAGCAGTAGTACCGGCGGATTCTCCACCAATGAGCCCGGACAGCCAGGTGGGTCCAACTTCTCGGAGATCAATCCCGTCTGATATACAGCCCAGTGCTAGTTTGAGTTTGATATCATTCCAGGGGAGGGGTTACCCTTTCTGGCGGTGTACAACACGGTGGGCTTCAAGGACTGCAAGTCGGCCTTCCTGTCCTATCCCATCACCGCCAAGATCCTGGAGGTTGAACGTTTCACCTCGGCCCAGGATCGCTTCAACGTCAGCCAGCAGAGAAGCGTCAGCAAGGTGCCAACCAAGTCCGAGCAGTCTTCTAACGCCATCCCCCAACTTTTAATCTGTTAACGTATCCTTGGTGCGCAATGTTTCAGTCCATGCCGGCGGTCTACAAGATTGAGATGAAACACGGCGAGTTCAAGTGGTTGGTGAAGAAGAAGGAGAAGCATTTTCAGGATCTTCACAGAGACTTGAAGACCTACAAAGCTGTCCTCAACCTGCCGCTGCCCACGCGACAGTACGTAGCTGTTAGGAATGTAACGACAAAAAATATTTGGATTAGAAAATATTTCACACACCATTTTTTTTTTCCAGTCACACCATCAGGAGGCGGACAGCCTCAGGGGACATTCCCAATCTACCCAGAGGAGGAGGAGATGAGCTGGTCAGGGAGGAGCAAGTGTCAAGCCGCAAGGTCCGTCAATAACGGGGGGCGGGGCTTGCTCCTAGTTGACATTAGCTAACGTTGATGTTCCTCTGCTGGTTTTTGTCTAGAAACAACTGGAAGATTACCTCAACAAGCTCCTCATGATGCCGACATACCGCAACTATCACGGCATGGTAAGGTAGCTGCCGTTTCGGGAGAACTTTGTGTTGATATAGAACTTATCTTCAAGTGGTCACTTCTGCTCTGCTCGGTTTTTGTTGTTGTCAGGTTGAGTTCATTGAGGTCAGCCAGCTGTCATTCATCCACGATTTGGGTCCCAAAGGCTTGTAAGTGATTTGGATCGGCTAATCTTGACATTTTGGAGTTAACACACGATTTTTAATTCGCTCAATCGTTGTGTGTGTGTGTGTGCTCGTAGAGAAGGAATGGTTCTGAAGCGATCCGGCGGCCATCGAATCCCCGGACTCAACTGCTGCGGTCAAAGCAAGATGTGTTACCGCTGGTCCAAACGGTCAGCACGCACGCCAAATCCCCCAATGCTAACAGCTAGCATTTATGGACTTTTTTGAACGCCATTTTCTTTGTTCATATGTAGATGGCTCGTGGTGAAGGACTCATTCCTGCTGTATATGAAACCCGACTCGGGCGCCATTTCCTTCGTGATGTTATTCGACAAGGAGTTCGACGTCAAGATGGACTCCAAGGACACGGACACGCAGCACGGCGTGCGTGTCGACAGTCTGTCCAGGTCAACACCGCCACACCCATCAGGAAAAAATGCTTAGCTTTGATAAGATTACCGTATTTTCCGGACTATAAGGCGCACCTAAAAACCTAGAATTTTCTCAAAAGCCGACCAAATTCCTAAATTTAACTGGCCCGAAGCATTGTGTCATGAAATCAATCATAAGTGGCCCGCTGAAGACTATGAATCATGAATCAAAAAGACTATGGATGATTATTTTGTGATTATAAAGTAATTTGTTGCATCTGAAGTTGAAATAAAAAAAAGATAAAATGGAGAATGATTTGATTTGAATAAAAAATCTGCCATGATGCAATAATGGTGCGCCTTATAGTCCGGAAAATACGGTAACTTGAAGGTCTACGTACGACTCAGCTAGCGTGCTTGAACGTAACACGACCACGCCCGACGTGAAAGCGACCAACCACATCGTGTTTGTCCAGGTCCCTCGTGCTCAAATGCAGCAGCTACCGGCATGCCCGTTGGTGGGGGCAATCCATCGAGGGCTTCGTGCGGAAGCACGGTTCCGCCTTCCTCACCGACCATCGCTTCGGTTCCTTCGCCAGGCAGGAGGAGAACATCCCTGCCAAATGGTAACCACGGCAACCGCTTTGTCATTCACTTCTATTTCACCTTTTGTTTTGAAACGCGTCGAAAGGAGCCAGAGCTTCCATCTGGAAAATTAAACGGGCGTGTGTGCGTTTACGAGTGTGTGTTTTCACGAACGTAACACGACACAAAGTGGGGGGAAAGTGAGCCTCTGTTGTCTGTCACCTGTCCCCCTGCTGGGCAACACTATACCATCTGTGAGATGCATAAGTGTGTGTGCTTGTGTGTGTGTACGTATTGAAAAATGAGAAAGTTTGAAAAGTAATTTACTGCGCATTTTTGTTCGTGTCTTTCCATCCAGGTACGTGAATGGAAAATCATACATGGAAGATGTGGCCAATGCTCTCGAGGAGGCCAAAGAAGAAATCTTCATCACAGACTGGTGGTGAGTTCAAGTGTGTGTGTGTGTGTGTGTGTGTGTGTGTGTGTGTGTGTGTGTGTGTGTGTGTGTGTGTGTGTGTGTGTGTGTGTGTGTGTGTGTGTGTGTGTGTGTGTGTGTGTGAGTTCACTTGGTGGTCACATCTAGTGGAACATTTGTGTTTGAGGAGATCAGTTACCATCTGAGGCTACGACACATACACTCAACTTCTTACTCCGTGTGTGTGATGTCAGGTTGAGTCCAGAGATCTTCCTGAAGAGGCCCATCGTGGAGGGCAACCGTTGGCGTTTGGACCACCTGCTGCGACGTAAAGCGGTGAGTGTGGCGGCAGGTTGGTGGGATTCCAATCGTGACCTCAGCGGTGACCTTTTGCCAACAGCAACAAGGCGTGCACATCTACGTCATGCTCTACAAGGAAGTGGAGCTGGCGTTGGGGATCAACTCGGGATACAGCAAGCAGACACTACGCCACCTTCACCCCAGCATCAAGGTGATGCGTCATCCCGCTCACGTTTCGTCCGCCGTCTACCTGTGGGCTCATCACGAGAAGATCGTGGTCATCGACCAATCGGTGGCCTTCGTGGGCGGGATCGACCTGGCGTACGGTCGATGGGACGACCGAGAACATCGACTCACCGACGTGGGGAGCGTCACCTTCTCGCAAACGGAGCAGGTGGTCTCACATTGCCGCGTCGTCCATTTGACAGAATTATCACTCTTCAATATTTTGTCATCGTCTTAGGTCGAGGCGTCGTCCGATAATTTAGCCGCCCGAGCTAACGGCAGCGGCTACGGGAACGCCGCTTTCTCGGCCGACGACGTGGTGGTGCAGCCCAGGATCAAAAGTCAGGGCAGAATGAAGCGGGCCAGGATGAGCTTCAAGCGCCAGCTGCAGAAACACGGACTGTCCCACGCCGACAGCGACGATGAAATCGACCCGGACTTGACAGTACTAGGTGCCGTACGCCAATAAAACACACAAAAGAATGTTAGTTAAAAAAAAACAACAACTTGCTCATACACGCTTGGACGTCTTTGCTACGTTTCAGGGAGCGAGGCGGCGCCGAACCTCCAGTCGGGCCAGGACGACCTATGCGGAGATACGCGCTTCTGGCACGGCAAAGATTACTGCAACTTTGTGCACAAGGACTGGATCGAACTGGACAAACCTTTTGACGGTAAATAGTTTTTAGCACGTTAGCTTTTTTGTGACACTACTTTAATTAAATATTACTCCTTCTGAGGTTCCCCTCATGGCCACAAGGGGGCAATATAAGATAGACACCTAGCGCAATCTGTCCACCCAATTTGTAGATTTCATCGACCGTCACGTGACTCCCAGGATGCCCTGGCACGACATCTCGTCAGTGGTTCACGGCAAGGCGGCACGCGACGTGGCCAGACACTTCATACAGCGATGGAACTTCACCAAGGTCAGGCCGGCTTGAAAAATTCTCGCCGAAAATCGATGTAAAGTTCGGCCTTATGGTTTGACGTGGAGTGTTTCTCGTCAGATCGTCAAGCCCAAATATCGTATGCTATCCTTTCCGTACCTCCTGCCCAAGTCGCACACCACCACCGGATATCAGCGTTATCAAGTCCCCGGATGTATCAACGCCAAAGTTCAGGTTAGGCCGCCATTTTGTCTTCCTACCCTAAGAAACGACTTAACAAGCATTTTGATATCCCACTGATTAACTTCCTGCCTGTTCAGATCCTACGCTCGGCGTGTGATTGGTCAGCGGGCATCAAGTACCACGAAGAGTCCATCCACAACGCGTACGTGAAGGTCATCGAGAACAGCCAGCATTTTATCTACATCGAGGTAGAACGGTTTTTTTTCCCCCTCAAATAAATGTTGACGTTGTAAAATGATCACCATTGCCACCATGGTGTGTGTTTTGCCGGTTTCCTTCCAGAATCAGTTCTTCATCAGCTGCGCAGACAACAGACACGTCTTCAACAAGATCGGCGACGCCATCGCCGATCGAATCATCAAAGCGCACGGGTGACGCGGGATTTTCATCTTGGCACTGAATATGTGTTTGTTGCCTTTTTGTAGCTTTTGATGTATTAAGATGCTAATTTGTTTTGGTCTTTCAGAGAAGGGCAAAAGTACCGCGTGTATGTAGTCACGCCTCTGCTGCCAGGTTTTGAAGGAGACATCAGCACCGGGGGAGGAAGTGCCATCCAGGCCATCATGCACTTTAACTACAGGTAAGTGTGTGTGTGTGTGTGTGTGTGTATGTGTGTTTGTGTATGAGATTCCTTTCAGGTCCTCATTTTGCTCATGTTCTGTCCTACGCAGGACCATGAACAGAGGCGACCACTCCATCATCTCACAGCTTAAAAGAGAAAGTAAGTCACCTGACAAGGAAGTCTGATGTGCTAAATGCTAATTCCCTTAGCATGTCTATAGTGTTTTGCTTTGTATGTTAGCCTTAAGCTAGCGGCTGGGTTTATATTTTGGTTTAACAATACAATATTTCATTTTGTTTTATCTGGAAAAAAAAAAAGTGATTTTAAAATCTGAATTTTGATTGGGACATTGTTGTGATGCTGCAGTGGACGACCAATGGATTAACTATATCTCCATCGCCGGCTTGAGGACGCACGCCGAGCTGGAGGGGAAACTGGTGACCGAGCTCATCTACGTGCACAGCAAGATGCTCATCGCCGACGACAACACCGTCATCATCGGTAAGCTAGCAGATACGCCGCTGCCGCCGGCGCCGACTCGGCTAACCGGTACACCACCCTCAGGCTCGGCTAACATCAACGACCGAAGCATGCTGGGAAAACGGGACAGCGAGGTGGCCGTCATCGTGGAGGACTCGGAGATGGTGACGTCGGTCATGGACGGGATGGAGTATCAGGCAGGACGCTTCGCGCTGCAGCTTCGCATCGAGTGCTTCAAGTATGACGGACGCTGCAGATGTTATTTCCTGTTCCGTTGGTTTTAGGACAGAGCTACTTACGTTTCCCCTCTATGAGCCCAATGTTCTAGAAAAGGAATGGAACTTTTGACCATGTGATCTGCCTTCTGTCTGTCTGTCTGTCTGTCTGTCAGAACGATATTGGGCGCGCACGCCGACACCAGCATCGATGTGTCGGACCCGATCAGCGATCATTTCTACAAGGAAATCTGGATGAGCATATGTGCTCGAAATGCGACCATCTACCAGAAGGTACAAAATATTTTCCAAATTGGGGAATTTTCGAAGATGATGACATGTCGGTTGTTGTGTTGCCCGAGCAGGTGTTCCGCTGTCTCCCGTCCAGCGACGTGCGCAACCTCCAGGAGCTCGAGAGCTACCTGAGCAAGCCGGGGCTGGACCAGGAGGACCCGGCCCGAGCTCAGGAAGAGCTCAAGAAGATCCGGGGCTTTGTGGTGCAGTTTCCCCTGCAGTTCCTCGCCGAGCAGAACCTCCTACCTCCCATTGGCTCCAAGGAAGGCATGATGCCCATGGAGGTTTGGACCTGAGGCCTTTTCGGTGGGAGTTGCAGGAACATCACCTCACCCCCCCCCCCCCATTGATCCTTATGAACTAAAAAGACTGACAAACAGCAGAAGACACTAGCGTCTCCTCGGCCTCCTCGCATGTTTTCAAAGTGCCAAACGTGCACCGACTGTTAACCCGGCCCACAGGAAGTCGTCGGTACTCTGGGAAAACATTCCGGACATCGCCTTAACCCCGACGCCATGACCTCGTCACGGGAACCGTCCCACATGCTGCTAGCTAATGCCCTGCTAGCCCCACCTACAAGGATGTCATCCAAGCGCGGGTGATGTCATCAATCTGTGACGAGCATGTTTCCGGCTCGGTGGCTTTCGTGTTTGTGCTCAGCATGTTTGTCATATGAAATGATTGCACCTTCTTCTCCTTTCTGTACTTCTCTATCTCCTTCCCTTTGTACTCATGTTCTCGTTCCTCCTCTTCCTCTTTTTTCTTTTACCCCTCCTATTCTCTTTGTCTTTCTCCTTGTCTCCCTTCTCCACCTTCTTCTACTCCTCTTCTCCTTTTTCTCTTCCTCTTTTCCTCTTCCTCTTTTCTTCTGTTTCCAGCAAGTGTTTATTGTCCTGGATGTTGCGTGTGTGTGTCTTCTCCACCAAATGCACTATTTGCACAGATTCTTGGCATGTTGCCGTCTTCTCACATTGTCGTGTTGCGGTGGCGAGCATCTGGACGTCACCTCGTGCTCCATCGAATAAACAAATGTTGCACACACACAAAATACTCTGACACTGGTTGCCATTTTGTGGTCTTGGTTCTTCTTCAACAACTCCAGGCTGACATACTTTTAAAAGATTCACACTAGTAGGTGTGAAAGTTATTTTTTGTGACCTTAGAAAGTGTCCTAATTTACCACTTGTCGCCACTGGGTGGCGCTAGAGGCACAATCTGAATACTTGAGTGGACACGGTTTGGGTTGGGCCTCCCCACCTGCAGCGGATCTCACGCACTGGTTCTTTTTTTTTTTTTTTAATCAAATCAATAAAATATATAGATAGATAGATAGATAGATAGATAGATAGATAGATAGATAGATAGATAGATAGATAGATCATCCCAACAGTAGGCGTGTCTGCGTGATGCGCACGCCCCTCCCGGGTTCCGCGCGCGCCCAGCAAGTGACGCTGTCCTGTGCGCGCCACCGTCGCCGCGAAGCACTCTGTCGTGCGCGCGTCCGCGCAGGTGGAGGCATGTAGCAGTACCTGAAGCCCGTGCACGTCGTCGTCGCTTCTTCTTCTTCCTGACGTCGGCCGACCGCGTGGCGGGAGGAGGAAGGAGAAGAGGTGGTAGAGGAGAAAGGAGGAGGAGGCCGTGGAGGGAGCGAGATAGGAGGACGAGTCTATAGGACGCTCCCTTCCTTCCTTCCATCTTGAGTGAACCAGCCGCATCCGTCCTTCCGCCGCCATGGCGAGCGACTCCCCCGCGAGGAGTCTGGACGAGATCGACCTGTCTGCTCTGCGGGTAAGCCGAGCGTGCGTGCGCGTGCATGTCTACGTGCGTCTTGCCCACCACCTGTCCTGTCCCATCCTGTCCAATCCTTGTCCTCCTCCGTCTCAGCCCTTTTCCTCACCATCCTTCCTCAACCTGTCTGGCCCCCCTCATCCTACCGGCGATGCGCGTGCGTGTGCTGCTTCTTTGCATGCTGCATACGTCGTGCGCGTGAATGTGTTTTCTCGATAATCGAGGGCGCGCGTGCTCACACTTCGATGAATGCAGATGTGTGAGAGTGCGTCTCGTTCAATCGCTTGTCTTGACGCGCGTGCACGTAAATCCCAAAGAGGAGACGCGCGCACGCGCCAGCTAGTTCCGCCATTTCGTGATGTTGTGGTCACACAGCAGCAGTAGTGCGCGCTCGGCGAGCACGCGCACGCGCACTCTCGTACGCCACAGCTGAGGAATGTGTGGGCGGCGGGCAAGCGTGTGCGTGTGCCTGGTGAAAGAATTCTCATGCCAACTTGCACCTTCTTACATGGCTCAAACGTGCATGTCAGCGCGTGCGCGTTCTCGTCTAGTCTTCTCCTTTATTATTTTAATTACACAACACAACAGTGAATTACACGCGGTACAAAACAAGTACCTGCCGAGTCAAGTCTGGGCAGGATGGAGGGTGCGACTCGGTGTGTGTATATGTGTGCGCGCGTGCACGTGTGTCAGATGTCAGAAAAGAGCAGATGCATTGAAGGCCTCAAATGTCTCCATCGGTGAGGAGAAATTAGGTCACACAGGACTGAGATGAAACACACTTGTGCATGCACGTACACTCATCGGTAACCTTTTTCCTCTTCCCTTTGTTGTCGAAAAGCGTTCTGTTCTAGCTTTTTGCAAATTGTAGCCTCTCATTAGCATTCTCCAGCTTTAGAAGCGGACATCCTCAAACCGACTTAGAACGGACATCTACCACTTATATTTCATCCCTTCCGAAGTGACTCGATAATGTCATTTTAACCTCTAATCCTCGTCACAATTTCCACTAGAACCTGTTGTGATTTGAACTTTATTAAATCTATTAAGATAGAAGTCAAGCAAGAAGCATCCATATCTTTTAGCTTTAGCTTAGCATCATAGTAATTATTCTCAGCATCTTTTAGCTTTAGCTTAGCATTGTTTCTCACCTAGTTAGCATATCTTTAGCTAAGCAGCATCTTTTAAGGTTCGCATCGTCGCGCTCACAAGTACTCCAGTGGTACTGTAGTACTACTTTGAAGGTGTGTTCATATTTCCCGTTTGCTAACTTGTTCTGCGTCTCTCCCCAGGACCCGGCGGGCATCTTTGAGCTGGTTGAACTGGTTGGCAATGGCACCTATGGCCAAGTATACAAGGTAAGGCTTGTTTTTACAAAGTAAACTTTCATATTCCTGTGTTGTGAGTATGTATATTCCAAATAATTCTGAGATTTAAGCCTATGCAAAGTGTTTTGTGTAAACACATCAGGTCTGAGTTGCCCATTCCTAAACAAGCTGCAATGGCCTTCATTTTGCGAGCTAGTGATGGTCAAGGAGGTTTTGGTTGTAAATGTGTTTTTTGGAGTTCTGATTTGACGTAGCAGATAACTAGTAGTGGCGCTGAAGCGATACACATTTTTGGAATTCCTGGAAGTTGACTGTGAAGTCAGGGAGTAAGAGCACGTCCACACGTGTGATGTTCCCGTCATTCGCTCGAATGCATCTTGCCGGTGAAATACGTTATTGTGTGTGTCATGAAAAACACACACACGATTTAATTTTTGTACATTCTTGCCTAATACTTCTTGCTTAATACTAACTACTGACTCGTTTGACTGTTGAATATGTTTGTGGCTGAGAACTTTGTTCCTGTTTGATTAAATTAGAGGACTACGACACATGTACACTTACAAACATTTTTTTTTTTTAAAAGCTTAGAAAATTGCACTTGTGCATTGAGATACAAGTTTAATTTTTCATCATCTTTCTCCATTGAAATGAATGGAAGGCCATTTATCCGACCCAGCCCCCAACTCACAAAAGAAAAAATTACACTATATTGTACTTTATAAAAAATGGGAGAGTAAAATAATAATAATAATAATAATACATTTTATTTGTAAGGCGCCTTTCAAGGCACTCAAGGACGCCGTTCAAAGATAAAATAACATACACAATCAAATATAAAAACAGTATAAAAGTAAGGAAAAAGAACTAGTTTGTGTCATGATTTATTGCTGCAATTCATTTCATTGTGCTGCTCCTTCTAGTGTGCCTGCTATGGCCACCAGGGGGCAGTATAATAAAGTAATGCAAATATAATTGAAGAAGAGTAGTACTTGTTCTTCTCGCTTTAATATCTGTCTTTTTTTTTGACCTTCTGCTTTTTTTCTATATGTCTCGATGTTATCGTCTTTAATCTTATCCTTGATAATATTGAAGTCGTTTGAACGGTAACAGCGCACCAGGAATGTTGGGCTTGTCTGAACACAGCACCCGAGGATTGTTGTTGTTGTTGCTGAGGCTGCAGCTAAGGAGGTCCACCGCCTCCCTCCCTGCAGGTGTGTGCGTCCATGTGGCTTTTCGCACACACACACATACGCGCGCGCTCGGCGACTAACACGAGCGATTGTGTGGCAGGCGTCAGTGTTGCAGGAAGCCAGATAAGCAAACAGATATGCTATCGCTTCCTCTCGCTTCACTTTTATTGCCCGCCGCCTCCGCACTGTTACACTGTCAACCTGACGTCCAATCAGATGACCGGTGTGGATGAAAATGTCCTCACACCTTCTCGAAGAAACAAAATATAACAAAATGTTCAGCGAAACTGTGCAAGAGTTTTTATTTTAATTGTTATGATTAAGAAAAAAAAGGGCTTGTCTGTATGCATCAGGGTCGCCATGTCAAGACTGGCCAGTTGGCGGCAATCAAGGTCATGGATGTCACAGGAGTAAGTAACACACGTGTAAACTGTATGTCCAGACACACACACATAAAGATTCATGCTTACAAATGTGTGTGTTTGTGTGTCAAGGATGAGGAGGAGGAGATTAAAGCCGAGATCAACATGCTGAAGAAGTACAGCCACCACAGGAACATCGCCACCTACTATGGCGCCTTCGTCAAGAAGAATCCTCCTGGCATGGATGACCAGCTGTGGGTGCGTATGGAGCCAGGACAAAAGTATTGGGACGTACAATACACCAATCAACCAGTGAATGCTCTTTCTTTTTTTTTTTTCTAGCTGGTGATGGAGTTCTGCGGCGCCGGCTCGGTGACGGATCTCATCAAGAACACCAAAGGTAGTTCCCTGAAGGAGGAGTGGATCGCTTACGTCTGCAGGGAGATCCTCAGGGTGAGCTGGTTTGAATTGAGAAGAACATGTGAATGGCATATTGACGCGTTGACGTCCTCCTGCAGGGTCTCACTCACCTCCACCAGCACAAGGTCATCCACCGTGACATCAAGGGTCAAAACGTGCTTCTAACAGAGAACGCCGAAGTCAAACTAGGTGAGATCCGAGCGCCTCTTTCCCCCCCCCCCCCCCCCGTGAAGCACGTTTATCGTGTTTTTGCGTGTGTGCGTAGTGGACTTCGGTGTGAGCGCTCAGCTGGACCGCACGGTGGGTCGCAGGAACACCTTCATCGGGACGCCGTACTGGATGGCGCCAGAGGTCATCGCCTGTGACGAGAACCCGGACGCCACCTACGACTTCAAGGTACGCCTGAAGCGCTTACAAGTTTGTGGTGGCGACGTGTTGTTTATGCCACTTCCCGATATCAGCTGAGACGTGTGACTGCGGAACGGTCCGGAACAAGTGAAATGAGAAGGAAAAGTGTCCGAATGTGAGAGGACAGATGGCGGCGTGATATTTTTATGACTTAACAAGTACACGTAGCGCAGCTAGCATGTTAGCACATCGGCTGGGAACGGAGAAGTGAAGGCGCTTGTTTTTTTGTTTTTTTTTGTGTGTGTGTTCGCGCAGAGCGATTTGTGGTCGCTGGGAATCACGGCCATCGAGATGGCGGAGGGAGCGCCGCGTAAGTCACAAACTTTGAAGTTCAACACACGCTCGTCCGGTGGAATTTGTGTTATTTCTTCCACTTTCTTCTCCTTCTTATCTTCAGCGCTGTGTGACATGCATCCCATGAGAGCGCTCTTCCTCATCCCCAGAAATCCTGCCCCTAGACTCAAGTCAAAGAAATGGTGAGTTATATGACACTCTTGGATCATTTGAATGCGCGTGGGGCTTCAGTGTTGTGTTGTTGTGCCACGTGAAGGTCCAAAAAGTTCCAGTCGTTTATCGAGAGTTGCCTGGTGAAGAGTCACAGCCAGCGGCCGAGCACGGAGCAGCTCCTCAAGCATCCCTTCATTCGCGACCTGCCCAACGAGCGACAGGTGCGCATCCAGCTCAAGGACCACATCGACCGCACCAAGAAGAGGCGCGGAGAGAGAGGTGAGTGGCCGTCGAGGTTGCGTATATTCAAAACATCCAAATAACAGACATCACCTAGCTTAATGCTAGCATATAATACAAAACACCTTTGATGGGCTAACGGAAATTAGCATCGTCATATTTTCCATGATCCCTCCAGATGAGACGGAGTACGAGTACAGCGGCAGCGAGGAAGAAGATGAAGAGCGGGACATCGGAGAGCCCAGGTATGAGTGTCGCCCGTCTTCTCCGCCGCCCCCTCACTTTTTAACCCCGCCTCCTCTGTGCCCTCCACCAGCTCCATCATCAATATTCCCGGGGAGTCCACTCTGAGGCGAGACTTCCTGCGTCTGCAGTTGGCCAATAAGGAGCGGTCGGAGCTGATTCGCCGGCAGCAGCTGGAGCAGCAGCAAAACGAGGAGCACAAGCGCCAACTGCTGGCTGAGAGGCAGAAGCGCATCGAGGAGCAGAAGGAGCAGAGGCGACGTCTGGAGGAGGTGACCACGATATGATTATTTATTTCGTTTTCACTGGAGTCGCATATGGACGATCTCACGTTCCTGCCCTGTTTTTGTTTTCCCAACGTTCAGCAACAACGTCGCGAACGTGAGATGCGCAAGCAGCAAGAGCGCGAGCAGAGGAGGAGGTACGAGGAGATGGAGCAGATTCGCCGAGAAGAGGAGAGGCGGCACGCCGAGCGGGAGCAGGTACGGACCTCGGACAAAATCGATGTTTGGAATGTGCCGCTTCCTGTCTGCTCGCTGTCATCTGACTTCTTTCTGCCTTTTAAAAAGCTGGAACCAATCTAACGCTAACACAGCTTCACCTTTTTGGTTTCTAACCGCTCTATCCTCCTCCACTTCCTGCTTCGGTGATTGGCTCCCGCCGCTCGCTCCCTCTGCGGCGCCGCTGCCCGCCTTAGGAGTACATCCGTAGACAGCTGGAGGAAGAGCAAAGGCAGTTGGAGATCCTGCAGCAGCAGCTCCTGCAGGAGCAGGCCTTACTGCTGGTAACCGTACTCAGTAGGGCCGTTTCTATGGCGACCGCAAAATGCATGTGCATCCAGGGGTTACGTTCCAGGGCTTCTTCCTTCTAACCATTAAGTGATGTAAAAAAAAAAATAATAATAATAATCTGCGCTCTAATTAGACTTGTTGTCTTGTGTGGTCAGGAGTACAAGCGCAAGCAGATTGAGGAGCAGCGTCAGGCCGAGCGTCTGCAGAGGCAGCTGCAGCAGGAGCGAGCCTACCTGGTATCTCTGCAGCAGCAGCAGCAGCAGGACCCGCAGCAGCGCCCTCTACAGGACAAGAAGCAGCTCTACCACTATAAGGACCAGGCGCCGGGGGCCGCCAATGACAAACCTGCCTGGGCTAAGGAGGTAGGCCCACTTTGTCCTTCTACTACACTCTGTCCATCTTTCTTGTCCTTATTGTCATTCTACTTGAGAATAACCTTCAGCTTTAACAGGCATAGAAGCAGTTGGACCATTTGCAATCAAGTCCACATGTCCACACATATTTTTATCGTGCTTCAAAAATCTCATCACTTAGCCTTTTTGGTCCACTAGCTCAATGCTAACGCTTGATAGCATTCATTCAAGCCGTGGTCCGCAGGTGATGCGGCGAGCTCAGAGCAACTCCCCTCGCATCCCCCCCAAGAGGTACCACTCCTGTAGGCACGTACGAGACCCCCAGCTGGACCCTCTCCTCTTACTTCCTGGTTACAAGCCGTGCCGTCGCCGCCGTCCCCCCTCCTACCCCGCTCACGACAGCCCCCCCAGGCATCACGTCCACGTGCCGCGCATCCGGATCACCTGCGTCCCCGACGCTCGAGGCCGGAGTCCCGACCGCCGGGTCAGTTAGAGGACGAGAGGGAGTTACTAACTACTTTTTTTTTTAAACCCCGCTAACGCTTCTTGGTCCAAGCAGGTGGCTTCACTTCCTCTCACGGGCGACACTTTCACACTCATCTAAACGTCCGGTTCAGCTCTCAACAAGCCGTCAATGTTGTCATCTCTTATTTTTTCTTCAGCTTCTTCTTGGGAACCAGTGCTTCCCAACCGCAGGAAATTGTTGTCGCTTAACACATTTTTTTTGTTGCATTTTTATTTGGTGGTGCAATCAAGGTTGGGAAACACTGTTCCAAACTTTTCATCTTTGCTTCACGTTTTGCTCTAGAAGGCTTAACGAGGTGAACTAACTAACTAACTTGCTCCTCTCCTGCAGGCTTCCCTTTCCCTTCATATTACATTTTTGTCAAAACATGAAGTCATTCAATGAGGGAATATTTTGCAAGAGTGTCGTTGATGAGCTGAGTAATTGCACATTTTTTTAGGTTGACACATGTAGGGCAACCGTGGCTATAATCAGGCTGACTCCCTGCGGATAACGTACACACACACACACACACTCGAAGAAAAGCTTCCCTGGGAAATGACGCTTCTAAGGTTCAAAGGTCGCAAGTGCATGTGCCCCCCCCCCCCCTCCTCCCGCTGCATGCCGGGAATGACTGAGTTGTGATGTTTTGCGATCAACTGACCCACCTCCCTCCCACCTTACAGCATAAAGTCTCCAACCGGATCTCGGACCCGTCGCTGCCCCCGCGCTCCGAGTCCTTCAGCAGCGGCGGCATCCAGCAGGCCAGGACCCCGCCCATGCACCGCTCCGTCGAACCGCAGGTGGGTACGCAACAAAACACACCTCAGCAGCTTCTGTCAATCAAATAACAGACACGCCTCCGCAAATTTTTCATTATTCTTCGGAAGGGTCACAGAGGTTGTCAGCATCGCTGGGAAAAAAAAAAAATCGATTCCTCCTGACAAATAAATTTGAATTTATTTGTCCGCCCTAGTGTGAATGCTGTGTGTGATGCACGATGTTTTCTCCTTTTTTTTCTTCTTCATCCTGACCACACGACGGATTCTCGCTCCTGTCCCTTCTTTCCCCGCCATCATCTCCATTTCCTCTTCTCCCTCCTCTTCCTGCCGGCGCCGCTGCAGATGGCCCACTTGGTGCAGGTGAAGAGTCCGGGCCTGTCCGGCTCTCAGTCCCTGTACGACCCCCACGGGGTGTCGTCTTCGTCCTCCGCCCTGTCGCCCTCCCCCTCGCGCCCTCCCATGCCCCGGCAGAACTCGGACCCCACCTCCGACACCCCTCCTCCCCTGCCTCTCGCACGTCTGGCACCCCCTCTCGACAAGCTGGATCGCAGCTCCTGGCTGCGGCAGGACGACGACATGCCCCCCAAGGTGTCTGCATGCCGCCTCCTTTGCGCCTCTGTGTGTGCGTGTTTTGTGTTGTGTACCAGGCCTCGTTTGTCGTCTTTATTTATTTTGCTCTGTGTGTTGTTTGTTAATACGGTACAGTGAACCCCTGACAGTGTTTAGGGACTAAGATCCGCCACAAATGGTGAAAATCGCTAATTCACTAACCACTATCTCATTTCAGTTCTTTTAGTCACAGGGTTCACTGTTCTCCTGAATTTGAAGCGCACATCATCACGTGACTTTCCCAACGTTGCGTCCTTCAGGTTCCTCAACGGACCACGTCCATCTCTCCGGCCCTGGTCAGGAAGAACTCTCCAGGAAACGGGCCGGGACTCGGACCGCGGGCTGGAGCTCACCTTATACGAGCCAGGTACACACACACGCACACACACAAGCACACATGTACAACATGCTGTTCTGGAGGCTGTTTGTTTGGTAAATAAAAACTTGTGTTGCCATAGCAACCCTGACCTGCGGAGGACTGACATTTCCTTGGATACGCCCTTCAAGAGGACAAGCAGCGGAAGTTCCTCCAGCTCCAGCACCCCCAGCTCACAAGGGGGATCCAACGAGCGAGGTGCACACACGTTTTGCCTCTTGCTGTCAACTGAAAATGTCACAAATCACAGGTAATGACTAATCACAGATAAAGAACATTTCGGAATTGTCGTTTTTCAGCAAACGCAGCCATGAAGCCCGAAGGCTCCACGATGGCGTCTGACGAAGCAAAAGACGACAGCAGAGACGTGTCCAGACCCAGTCGGCCTGCGGTGAGTACACACGTACTGACACACACACATTGGACACACACCAGTTGGTACATTTCTCATGCTCATTGTCACTCTTCTTCTCTCTTCTCCATCCATCAGAGCTATAAGAAAGCTCTAGACGAGGTCAGTGGTACGAGTAACTCTTCTCCCTCACAAGCACGTTAGCATGCTAGCCATGTGCCCTGTAGCGGTAGACGAGTGGTTGCCAGAATGCAACCACGAGCTCCAGGGAAATGTAACATAGCGTATTTCGGGAGCCTAAATGAAAAGATGATTTGATTTCCCGCTATGTCGGACGTGAACCCGCAGCACTTTCCTGACATACAGTCTATAGACATAGACGAGCGCTCAGACGTCCATGTTGAGTAGTTGACATTTGGAGGTGCAAAAGGTTCCCTGAGCTTTTACCTTTCCTCCCCAGCATGCAGCACGTCCACACAACCTTCCCGCACAAGCGTCTACCTCACTCCGTGCACTTGTTCTTTAGCTTTTTAACTGCAAAGCCTTTGTTTTTACAGTAAACAGAGACCTGACATGAATAGCAAAAAAAAAAAAATACGTGTCCACCACATCAACTTGGCACCACTGAGATGAAGGACAATAATTTGAGGTTCTGAACTCTTTCTTTCTCCCAATTAACTTTGCGCTTTATGTCCCTGCCAGGACCTGACGGCGTTGGCCAAAGAGTTGCGAGAGCTGCGCCAGGGCGAAGAAACCAGCCGGCCGCCAGTCAAAGTCACCGACTACTCTTCGTCCAGCGAGGAGTCGCACAGCAGCGAGGACGAGGAAGGCGACGGAGAAGGAGGGGCCAACGACGGGACGGTCGCCGTTAGCGACATCCCGCGCATCATGTGAGATGAATAAATTAAATCATAACAAAAGTCCTATAGCTTAATGCTAACTTATAAAGTGAAATTCCATAGACAGAGTAATGGAAATTAGCATAGACGATTCACTACTTTGTGACATGCTATTTTTGATTGGCGTCTCCATAAATGATAAGACAAAAGACAGAAGGGTCTTTCAGAGGACTGAGGAGCTCACGTAGAAAGAAATGAGACCTACCCAAAATGTCTTTCAGGCCTGCCGCCAGCCAAGGAGCCAACGAGTCGCTGGGCATGATGGGAGGACACAACGACTCGCACGGCGACGCATACGGAAACAACTCTCGGGACGGTACCCTGATGATGCGCGAGGTGAGCGCTCCCTCATGTTTTGCGGACACGGTGAACCACATGCTGCTTCACCCAGTCAACTGTTGGCATTTAGCAGCGTCAATTCACGACTGCCTCCAGTTGCCCTTCTAGAAAACACCGAAACCAAAAGCCCCCTTCAACCTGCTCTCCCCAGCCTCTCACCTGTCAATCACAGCCGCGCTGCCCGCCCCCTGTCTGTCTTCTTCCAGAAGCGTGGCAAGCGGCGGCGGCGGAGCTCCACCGCCAGCAACGGCGTCTTCGGCATCGCTAATTTGTTTGCCGACGCCTCAAATCTGCCCGATTTGGTGCAGCAAAGCTCCTACCCCCTCGTTGCCCCTGGCGACGCTCCCGGGGCAAAAGTAGGTTGAATGAGTCGGTTTGCCCACGAAACCTCCTTGTCAACCCGTGATCCGACCACGCCCAATCTTCCTGGTTTATTGATTTGCTAATTGAAAATCTTCCCTCCAGCCTCTTCCATTATGGCAACCGGCTTTTGATTGAAGATTTCTGATTGGAAACTCTTCCATCTGTGGCTGAGCTGTGTTTTGCATTTCGACAGTACGGGATGGGAGGAGGAGGAGGCGGCAGCGGAGGCTCCAAGGCCTCCTTCACGCCATTTGTGGATCCCAGGGTGTACGGGACGTCTCCAACGGATGACGACGACGACGACAACATCTCAGCTTCGGGTGCGTCACATGTGCCCCCCCCCTCCCCCCTGAAAAGCAAACCAACCCCAATGCCAACTCTGCTATTTATTTGTGTTGTGGGGACAGCCTTGTTTGCAGATGAGCTACTGAAGCAGGAGCAGGCACGGCTCAACGAGGCTCGCAAGATCTCGGTAGTCAACGTGAACCCCACCAATATCCGACCGCACAGCGACACGCCAGAGATTCGCAAGTACAAGAAACGCTTCAACTCCGAGATCCTGTGCGCTGCGCTTTGGGGTGAGAACACCGTACTAGCTTAATGCTAAAAAAACAATTGAAACATGCTAATGTTAGCGTCAGTAGTTGTGTTTTTAAAAGCACTGGATATTTGACTACCAACAGTGAAGCAACACATGTAGACAGACATTAGCATCCTTGTCACTTTATTTATTTATTTTTTTTAATTACCAATTGAACATGCAAAGAACAAATGATGCACACATTTGATTCGTCCACAAAGCTGACATTTAGTGCGTGTACATGCAGGCGTAAATCTGCTGGTGGGAACCGAGAACGGCCTAATGCTCCTGGACCGTAGCGGGCAGGGCAAAGTGTACAACCTCATCAACCGCAGACGCTTCCAGCAGATGGATGTCCTGGAAGGTCTCAACGTCTTGGTCACCATTTCAGGTGGACTCTCACACTCGACCAAAATGACTTGCTCAATTTGTGCTTTCATTTTAAACCATCACTTCAAATTGTTGAATGATGATGCGGTTGCACACGTCTCCAGGCAAGAAGAACAAGTTGCGCGTTTACTACCTGTCCTGGTTGAGGAACCGAATACTCCACAATGACCCCGAGGTGGAGAAGAAGCAGGGCTGGATCACCGTAGGGGATCTGGAGGGCTGCGTGCACTACAAAGTCGGTACGAAAGTCTTGTTGGCTCCGGTGCCACGCGGGCGCGACTCGTGTTCTCTTTGAGTCTTTTCGGAACACTGACCTCTCGACTCTTATCGCAGTGAAGTATGAGAGGATCAAGTTCTTGGTGATCGCCTTGAAGAACGCCGTGGAGATCTACGCCTGGGCTCCCAAACCTTACCACAAGTTCATGGCCTTCAAGGTGCGTCCTGTAATTATAATTTGAGAAAGTCTTCCCAAAAGAGTGGATCCGTGCTAATTTCAGTAATTATATCGATATTACATTATAATTGTTATTATAATTATATATTTTTATTATTATTAATATTTAGAATTAAAATGTCCTAATATTTGCGTCAATGTGTGTCTTCAGTCTTTCACTGAGCTGCAACACCGCCCCCTGCTGGTGGACCTAACTGTGGAGGAGGGTCAGAGATTAAAGGTCATCTACGGCTCCAACGCAGGCTTCCACGTCGTGGATGTGGACTCTGGAAACCCCTACGATATCTACATACCCTCACATGTTAGTAGAAAAGAAACGAGAGCAATATTACATCACAGCTTTGATTACCGAAATAAATGTCAACACACAATCACTGTCGTGTATTTTTTTTAAGATTCAAGGTCAGGTGACACCGCACGCCATCGTGGTCCTCCCCAAGACGGACGGCATGGAGATGCTGCTGTGCTACGAGGACGAGGGCGTTTACGTCAACACCTACGGCCGCATCACTAAAGACGTGGTGCTGCAGTGGGGGGAGATGCCCACCTCGGTCGGTACGTCAACCGCCATATTTCTGTCTTCTTTATTGCAACTTAGTATTAGTCGGGGCACTAGTAAGTCACCATCGTGTGTGTGTGTGTGTGCCAGCCTACATCCACTCCAACCAGATTATGGGATGGGGAGAGAAGGCCATCGAGATCCGCTCGGTGGAAACGGGACACCTGGATGGCGTCTTCATGCACAAGCGGGCACAGCGCTTGAAGTTCTTGTCCGAGAGGAACGACAAGGTGAGCTCCTCATCGGGAATATTCATCCCGACGTGGCATGGTTGAAAGTTTGGGAGATGAACTGTGGGATTATATATATTTTTTTCCTCAAATAGACCGAGTGAGACTTGATGTCTTTGTAGATGATAAAGAATATATGCCTGTTAACAAAAAAAGAGAGATGGATGACTGTGGTGCTCTTTGTCCTGTGTAGGTGTTCTTTGCGTCCGTGCGTTCAGGAGGCAGCAGCCAAGTGTTCTTCATGACCCTCAACAGAAGCTCCATGATGAACTGGTAACCCCGACTGCACTAGCAACATGGCCGCCGTGCTTCGGGGGGGGGGGGGGGGGGGGGGTTTGAGGATGGACCCTTCAGGGTCCAGCGGAGCTCGGCGACGCCTTTGCGTGGTGGCCGACATGACGGCGGGCGAGTGGCCTCGGATCTCGCCGAGCGGGCGACTGCGGACGGTTTGTAGCACACCACTTGTTCTTTGCGGGACCACTTCCTGGATCTGCTCCAGTCTAGCGACGTCTTTTAACGCCACCGCTGGTATTGCGTCAGGAACCAAACGAAACATTTTTACTCCCAAATGGTTGCATCGGCCCCGCCCATTGGTTTTCCAAAAATAACTCTTTGTCCGGTAATGGCTCATAAACGTGAGTGCTGTGAAAGATTTGTAGTTTAAAAAAAAAAAATCTTGTAAAAGGCAAAAGAGAAAAAACAACTTGATTTGTTTAATAGGAACGAAATTGAGATTTTTTTTTTTTTTTAATTTGATTTTGTGTCTGTAATTAATCAAGCAACATTTTGTAAGTTGAACATTTTAAATGCGATAATCCTAAATCAAGCCTCCTACTGTACTTGATTAAATCTGACTTTATTTTTTTTTAGGCTTTCTTGTTGTCACTATTCATCACGCACGTGTTCAAATTGTTTTCTCTCTTTTTCCTTCAAAAGTGTTGTCCTCTCAGTTTATTCCCACTCGACCAACCACAAATATTACTGACGTAAAGATGTCCTCTTTCTCCTCGCTATTAGCGGACCCCAATACAACCACAGCGAGTAGTTTTTGAGGTTCATTCAAAGAACTTTTTTATTGTAATTTAAAAAAAAAAAAAGTGACGCTGCTAACAGAATTGATAACCCCCCATTCTCCATCCTACGATGTAAATATCTCTATTTAGGACACGGCACGCTACCCAGCACATCTGCACACATTCGATTTTTTGCACAACATTGTTCATCTCATCTCACCGGTTGTGTCGGGAATCCCTCCCGAGCTACTTTTTTTTTTTTTTTTCCACTATATGCTATTTAGTGTTAGCATTAAGCTAGCAAATAGAAAGGCTAAGCGATGAGGTTGTTCATCTTTGTTTTATGTTTTAGTAGGGAATGCCGCATGATTGCTGAGCGGACAATCTCGGGCCATACCATAACAAAAAAAAAATCACAACGCAGCCATTTTTCTTCTTTTTTTTTTGGACACCACACAATTGTGACGTCATAGAACAGGTACTCAATGTTCACAGTCAAGACTTGAAACTTGCCGTTTGCCATCCCGTCTACAGTGACGTGCAAAGCACACGAGATGCCCAAGGGCCGCCAACCCCTTCCCTGACCTCCCTCCTTTGCACACCACTGTTTGGCAACGTGCTAAATTAACTTCTGGAGCTTTGCTAAACTGAAGAATCTGATATTTGAGCACATTGGATCATTTCACTAGACCTCTGTTGCTTAACAAACATATGGTGCACCAAAACCGGGGCAGCGTGTGTAGCAGTGCTGCCGACGTCAGCGTCCTTGAACGCACCACTGCTCCGATGTCACTCACTCAGGAAACTCCACATGCATTCTTGGTTACCAAGCAAAAATGCTTGGGACATCCAGCTGAGCATTTATTCCATAACTAATGAATGACCTTGGATGTGGTATAAACGTTCAAACGGCTCTCCATAAAAACGTACCTGTAAAACATTGTAACAATGAAATGAGTCAGACACGTCACATGATTTATTCATTGGTGTTCCAATGAATTTGTGATTTTTTTTTTGGGAAGGGATGTTTTACTTCCATTCCACAAAAAGGTGTGGCACCGCCTCCCTCCCCATAAGCACAAACTGGATGTTTTTATTTTCCAGCATTTGTTTTTGTGCGCTTGTATTAAGCCTTCAAGAGGCTCACGTTTTACTTAACATTGTTTCTACCGAATGAACGTATGTGAAAGGTGGAAGAAGACAACATGGACCACCTGAAGCCTTTTCCATTATGTTTAAGAAGTTCACTTCTCTCTCTTTCTCTTTCTCTCTTTCTCTCTCCATATATATATATACATAGTTACACTGTATATCTTATTCTTGAGTTCTAGAGAAAGACAAAAAATAATGTTGATCAAGGCTTAGGTGTCTTTCTACAGATTAGAAAACAACTATAACACTTTGTAAACACACACAAAAAAAAAATCCACACTGTTTTTATTGTGATATTTGTATTTCAATTTTTGTATCAAGACTGTGAACAGCTGTGACTGTGTGCGTGTGTGAGCACAGATGAGTGACATGCATGTGAGTGTGTTTTTGCGTCATCTGGATCACTGGAATCAAACGACGACCTCAATTTAAGGACACGCATCTGTGATGTTAGAATTCTACAATAAACGTCCTCTTCTTGTACAGCAGCAACATCTCTTGTTTTTCTTCTCATAATTGGCACAATAACCCAGCAATGATTAAAGATAAACAGTCAAATGCATCTTGTTGATAACATAAGACTCAAATTCTTCATACAATATTTTGGTTCAGAGAAATTATACCCAAAAAAATCACCAATCGCAGCAAATTATGGAACGAAACACCCGTGAGAAATAAGGGACTGTTATATTTGAATGCGCTTGTGCTGTGTTGCCAGGTTGGTTCCCAACATGGGCGCTAACTTGGCAACCCGTCGCGGATAAACGGCCCCTCCCTCCACCGCTCTAGTACGGATGCTGCAGTAAGTTGGTCACGCATGCGCACTTTCGCTCCTCTTTTCCTTGGAAGGTAAGTGTGGCATGGCGCGTGTTTGTGCCTCGAGGGGGGAAAATGAAACAAAATAACGGTCTCCGGTGCAGGTGATGGCGGACGGGAACCGATCTAACAGAGTCGGGCGATGGTTGGGCGGCCTCAGCGGTCGCTTTTGTCGGCGTTTCGAGCTAGTTTCGAGACTGTCGTGTCGCACGGGCGGTCAGGCTCTAATGAAAGCACAGCGGCAACGAGGCCTTCGTCATCGGTTCACCGCGGCGCGGCCGCTACAAGTCGCTTGTCATCCTATCGACTAACGGTCGTACTTGGGTCCCGTTTACTCCCTCAAATCGACGGTTTATGAAGAAAAGCGGTCAGGTCGGCTCGGCATCTGGTCCTGTTCCGCGCCGAGCACTTTCTAAGCCGTCGCCGTTGTGGTTTTTAATGGCGATTTAATTGAATGGACTGCTAAGGCGGCTAGCGACTGTTAGCATGGCGTCGCTAACTCACATAACGGTACTCAAGCGCCCGCGTGTGTTTTGCTTTTTTTTTTTTTTAAGATTAATTCCGACACATAGCTCGTTTTCATGGCGCTTTTCTGGCACTTACCAAAATCGCCGAAAGCGACCGAGGATATTTTAAAGACACGATGTCACTATAAAATGTGATTCGTGATATGTTTCGACAACGGGATGATTTGAGGATCATTAGGAAAAATACGGGCCGGCTAACCAATGTTAGCATTTGCTAACTTTTTTTCATGTTGACATCCAATGTTGCAACTTTGTCAAATGTGTCCTTGTATTTCGCTCAGCGCTCAAATTAAATGTTGGACTTTGTCCACGCCAATATTATTCCAGCCATTTGTTTTCAAAAAGCTAGATGAGCAAGCAGCCTCGTGTTGACGCGAGCACGTCGTCAGCGCGTACACGTTTCACTGTCACCAAAAGTCTTTTTTTTTCTTTTTTGGTGTACTTTTTTTCTACTGATCAACGCTTTAGTCAAAGCTTTCCATGAACGTCGGCGTCATGTCGTTGTCGTTTTAGTCACTTATGGCTCTTTTCCAGATGCTTTAACTTGTATGTATGACACATGTTAAAAGTTGAAGTAAGCAAACGTTAAACAGTGACAATAAACTCGCAGGTAAATTGAACCTTTTAGTTAGATTATAATCAAGAGCTATTATTTCTCAAATGCTATTAAGCAGTAGTATTGATTAATTTGTGGTATACTTATTGTGCTTGTAAATATTTTCTGAAGCTCAGTAAAGTTAAACAAAATAACATTTGATTTCTCTGAAGATGTAAAACCATCTCTACTTATTTACCAGTAAAGTATTGGAGGTAATTGTACTTTGAATCTGATATAGAATTAATTTAACACGGTTAATTTGCGTTCCAGCAGCCCAAAAGCATTGCATCATGTCAGATCCCGAGCTTGACTTCGGGACCGTCGAGTCCGGCGCCTCGGCCACGTACCCTATGCAGTGCTCGGCCCTGCGCAAGAACGGCTTTGTGGTGCTCAAGGGGCGTCCCTGCAAGATCGTGGAGATGTCCACATCCAAGACCGGAAAGCACGGTCACGCCAAGGTGACGACCATCCACCGTTTTTATTTTATTTTTTTGCGCCAATGATCTGAAAAATACCGATCTTATTTACCTAATATCAATTCTGTTGGTACACAGGTTAACCTGACTGGCATCGACATCTTCACTCAGAAGAAGTATGAAGACATGTGCCCCTCCACCCACAACATGGATGTCCCCTCTATCAAGAGGCTAGACTATCAGGTATGTTTGCAGAGGTCACGCCCTGCGCTCATTCCAGTTAGGAACGCCACATTTAAAAATACCGATGTCAAACTCTTAATGCGTTTCTTTTCATGATTTATGCTAATCATACAATTGCTTGCCGGTCCTTTGCACCAACATACACAAGAGGGCACCAAAAGCATCACATCGCGTTTGTGGCAATAACCCTGAAAGCAGCCGTTGGTTCCCTCCTCAGTTGCTCAACATCACCGACAACTTCATGTGCTTGATGGCCGACAACGGCGACATCCGCGAGGACCTGCGCGTCCCCGACAACGAAGTCGGCAAGGAAATCGAGTCCAAGTTTGAGGCGGGCGATGAGTTTCTGGTGAGCTCTCCGTGATGCACGCGACACCCACCCAAGCCCCTCACATGACAGCTCACACGCCTCGCTAATTTGGCAGGTCACCGTCATGTCTGCCATGGGGGAGGAATGCGCCGTGGCTACCAAGGTCCTGGCCAACAAATAAGGAGACGGACTTTGCAGCCCTGGCAACAAGCACCGCCCACAACCAGTCTCTTGCATTCTCATTGGTTCTGTCACCAAAGCGTCGGCCTTCACTGACAACCTCAATCACGCTTAAGTCGTTTCTCGATTTCCTCTCGTTTCGCTTTCTCTCATCGCTGTCGGAAAATATTTTGAGTGCAGTTCTACCCGATCGCTCGCGTTTTGTTGATAACTTTTTAGGAAACAGCTGAACTGGCTAAAATGTAACGTAAAGAAATTCTAGGTAACAACTTCAAAAGAAAAAAAAAAAAAAAACCATGACCTGTTCAGTGCATCCGCTTCCTTTGACCTTCACAGTGTTGCTCACATTCCTGAATGTTGAAATAACAACAATGGGATTCAGCGTTTGCATCTTATTTTGTTTTTAGAAATATTCATTAGAATAAAATCTTGTAGAATGAGGCGCGGGCCCCTGTAGATACTAGATCCGCTTGGGGGGTGCCCCTCTGGCGTCGAACCTCTCCATTGACGGGATGTTGGCGGCAGCAGCGAGCACTTCTGGCCGCTTTCGCTCCACCCCAGCACTGCAAATTCCAAAACCAGGAAGTCCCCTCACCTCTCCTCCTACCATTTAATATAGACGCGTGAGTGATTTTTGTCCCTCAGAATGCTGTGAGGCTCGCGTGCAAACAGCCATCCTCCCAATACTAAACGAGTGATTATTATTTTTGTTTTGTTATCCAAGAGGTGCGATTTGAATGCAGTGTGAGCTTCAGACAAGTGGGAGGCGCTTTGCAATGAGCTTTCTGTTTGAGGAACTCAAAATCGGGTTGGGGAGGGTGGTGGCCGCAAACTTTTTGTTCACGCGAGGCCTTTGTCACCTGACTGGAGATGGCTGAAATAAAACATTGAAACAAATGGATCAACTCTGAACATGTCTACTTTTGTGTCTTGTTGCTGCATGACTATTACCCAGTCAAAGGTAATTTCACTTAATAGTGATCAAAAGAATTGTACATGAGTTCAGGATACTCGAGTCATAAATGTTTACATAAATTCTAATGGTCTGGATGGAGCCTTCGTAGGAATTAATGATTGACAGGTTTTTTTCGTCGACCTTTGAAATTGACGTCACATTTGAAACGTCATCTTTGTAGGTCAAATGTTTAATTTTCAAACGTTATCTAGTGCCTCAAATGTTTAAGGAAATTATTTGGGGGGCAAAATGGCAGAACGGTCTCTGTCGGTATAATAAAACAACTTGGTTATCTCAAAAGTTTATTTTTGTTACATTGACCATAATTGGTAAGCGCGTAGCCAAGCCCACCCTGCGTCACTTCCTGTTCTTCCTTTCCGGTTCCTGCTGTCCAACATGGCACCCGTGAGTCCAGGCTACTCCGCCACATTTAGATACATTTTTACGTTTACGCGGTTTTACACGGAAGTCCACGAATTGAGAGTGCATTTAATGACATAGAAAGCTGCTGTTTAATTTTAGTGCGACCTTGAACTCACTTTAACCATAGAAAGAAACTACCTTGACAGCGCTAGCCGGCACGTGTTACTAGCATAGAATATTACATATAAAAATGAAAAATGTAAGGCAAATTGTCTAATTAAAAGTACTAGTACAATAGCATAATCACACCCCTTTTAACCAACTGACGTCCACTTTCAAACTTTCACGAATGCCTTTAAACACGTTTCTTGTCCCTCCCGAATCTCTTAAACGTACTTCGTCTGCGTACCGAACCGGAGAGTATAATTACTTGGTATCAAAATGTCACCAAGACAAATGTCACAAATGAATGGGATTGTGTGTGAATACCTTTTTTTCTTCTTCAATACGTCATGACATATATTGACTCATAAATTGTAACTAGATCTCAATAGTAGATGAGAAGTGACAGCATTCATGTTTCTGACTTCTCCGATGTGACGCCACAGATCCGTCAGAAGAAGCAATTTGCCAGCAAAAAAAGCAAAAGGGGGCCTGGCTGGAAATTCAGTCTGGACCTGACTCACCCTGTCGAGGATGGCATCATGGACTCCTCCAATTTTGTAAGCAGTCTGAATTTAAAAAAAAGAAAAATATATTGACTATTGTTGTTTGCTCTTTAAATAGCAGGCTGCTAACGGGGTTTGCGGACTAGGGCGCCCTTCCCTAGCTCCCAATATGCTAGGGTTCTCTTCCCTAGCGTATCACTGTGTTCTGCCCAATAGGAAAGCTTCTTGAAAGAGAAGATCAAGGTCAACGGTAAGACCGGTAATCTTGGGAATGTCGTATCTGTCGCCCGCATGAAGAACAAAATCAACGTCACCTCTGACAAGCAGTTTTCCAAAAGGTATCAAATGCAAAAGTACTGTCACACTTTTGTTTTTCCTCCATGTCACGTGTTTTGGGACTGAAATCTGCATCTGACCCATTGCAGGTATTTAAAGTACCTGACGAAGAAGTACCTGAAAAAGAACAATCTGCGTGATTGGCTGAGAGTGGTAGCCTCCGACAAGGAAACGTACGAGTTACGCTACTTCCAGATTAGCCAGGATGACGAAGAGTCTGAAGCAGAAGACTAAGAGTCCTCTTACATTTTATCATGACAATAAATCTGAACAAAAACAAACAAAAAAAACCCCACATTACTCTTCAGTGTTTTTATTCATTTTGTTTATGCTTTTATTCTTGTTTATTAATCAGTTGGAACAATTGTGATGAAGTGCTGTAATTGATTTTCTCTCTATCTAGCAGTATGCTGAAGTGTCACTAGATGGCGCCAAAGATGAAGATGGTCGACTTGTCTTGCGATAAGGTGCATATTTTCAGTGTTCATGTTCTCGTTAAGAGGAATGTCATGGTCATTATTTTTTTGTGTGTAGATTAAATATAAAACAAGTTAGAAATACAATAAAATAAATATATATTCAACAGGACAGCACTGTCAACACATACCTCAGTTCTGAGGTGGTGCTTGAATCTGTGGAGTTTGCAAATTAATGTGAGTAAAAGTACTGTTTTGTTGGTAAGAAAATACATTTTAGTGTGTTGAAAAGAATCATCATCGTTATACCTGCAAGTTGAAAACAACTTTTATTGACAAGGTAAAAAACAGGAGAGGTTCTTGATGGTCTGATGTTTTTTTGGAAATGGGTGAATGTCATGTGACCCACTCATCTGTTGTCTATCAGCTTTAGGAATGCTTCGACTTTAGCAGCTCATGGAAGTCGTCTGCATTCCTTGTTTTTGGGTAACCTACACAGGCATGGTCCAGTCATAATGTGTTTTTTTTTTAAAAAGGTTTACCATTCATGAAGTTGTCAGAAATGGGAGCAAAAATTCTGAATTTGTGATGCTTTGAAGGATTCAAAAGTTTTCTCCAAGTTGTTAATTGAAAGAACTACTGGAGGCCACTCTGTGTTGTCACATTGTAGCTGTCATGTAACTCTGCCGGTCATCTGACTCTTTGTGTCTCATTACTAGGTGAGGAGCGTCACTACTACTAGCACCACTACGACCAGTACGCAAACAAATCAATAAAATTGAATAAATTGGCCACCACACAGGCAAAATCTTACCTTCTATGACTGAAAGACAACAAAGATATGTACGCTCTGGCTTTCAGGTGTAGAAGTCACATGACATCAGCAAGTGAGAGATTTTTATTAAATAAAGCTCAAAAAGGTTTTGTCCATTTGAATTGTTGTGAATTTTTTTTTGCCTTTTGTGATGTGAAAGTTGATCTGCGCTCTCTTCATAAATGTTTCAGAAAGGAGCCTCGCTCGGCTGGCTGAGGAGAACAGATGACGGTTTCTTTACCTCCTTCCTCTCATTCAGTCATTCCTGCCATCTTTCCACTGCACATTATCAGGTAAAACCACTTTACTACTATTACTTTCATTTATTTGCAAATACCTTTACTGCCGCTTTTGTACAATGTTTTGTTTCTGCTGCCGTCTACATAAATGGATTAAGAGACCGAAAGACAGAAGGAGGCAATTATGATAATAAACATTTCCAATTAGCTGTCAATGTTAACAGCATGTTAGCAATGTTAGAAAAGCTCGCGAGAACACCAGAACTTTATTCGTGCTTTGTTCCAATGCCCTTTAAATGTTGTCAACTTCTTTTTGGAACTGCAATTTCTCAGTTGTTCACGTTTATTTCCCATCATAAAAACATTTCATGTTTTCTAATTGAGTTGTATACGTTACAGATCACATTCATGTCTTTAAAATGTTCTGTAATCATTTGAATTGGCATTTTAGCAGGGGTGTGTAGACTTTTTCTTTCTACTACCATAAAGTGTACCTCTTTTGAAGTATTTTTACCGCCTGTGTTTTTGCCAAGAGGATGGCGTCGTCCAGTAAGTGACATCTTCGGTGAGCACAGCTGGTGGCCGTCATGTCGTGGCTGCATCGGATGTCCTGGGCGGATGTCTGGTACCGCACCTGCTCGCGGCTTCTGCGCACCAAGCCGGTGGGGGCCATGGCGCACGGGGGTGGCCACGAAGACCTAACGGAGCTGGCGGGGGGCTCGGCGGTGGGACTGGCCAAGGTGCTGACCACCCTGGACCTGGTGTCGCTTGGGGTGGGCAGCTGCGTGGGCACCGGCATGTACGTGGTCGCCGGGCTGGTTGCCAAGTCGGTGGCCGGCCCGGGTGTCATCCTGTCCTTCGTCATCGCCGCCATGGCGTCCGTTTTGTCAGGTGAGTCGGCAGCATTGGTTTTAATTGGAAAAGCAATTACGATTTAAAAAATCCCATACGGCGGCGATGTCGCTGTGCAATTTGCCGTTCTGATTGGCCGATATGCTCGTAGGTGTGTGCTACGCAGAGTTCGGCGTCCGCGTGCCGAAGACGACCGGCTCGGCGTACACGTACAGCTACGTGACGGTCGGAGAGTTTGTGGCCTTCCTGATTGGCTGGAACCTAATCCTGGAGTACCTGATCGGGACGGCTGCGGGGGCGTCGGCTCTCAGCAGCATGTTTGACTCGCTGGCCAATCACAGCATCAGTCACTACATGATCGCACACCTGGGCACGCTCAAAGGACTCGGTCAGTGCTTGCAGTTCTTTGGTGCGATCAGTACACAAAAACCTTTGGTTTCTTTTTGTTGCAGGCAAAGGTGAGGACACGTTCCCGGACTTGCTGGCCATGTTTATCGTCCTGCTGGTGACCCTGATCGTGGCCCTTGGCGTACGCAACTCGGTGGGCCTCAACAACGTCCTGAACCTGGTCAACATGGTAGTCTGGGTCTTCATCATCATGGCGGGACTTTTCTTCCTGTCTGCCAAGAACTGGGAGGGCGGCATGTTCTTGCCCTACGGCTGGTCGGGGGTGAGTCGTCGTTACTCGTTCCATAGTCATTACAAGATGGATTTTCTCGTGAGCACCGTTTGCTCGGCGTTCAGGTGATGCAGGGGGCGGCGACCTGCTTTTACGCCTTCATCGGCTTTGACATTATCGCCACGACAGGAGAGGAGGCGCAGAACCCCAACACCTCCATCCCCTACGCCATCACCGCCTCGCTCGTCACCTGTCTTAGTGCGTACGTGTCGGTGAGTACGGAAAAGTATCTCAGTTACTCTAAAAGACTCTAGTAAACGTACTTCTACATTTGGTGTGACAGGTGAGCGTGATCCTGACCCTGATGGTTCCGTACGACCTCATCGACGGCTCGGCGCCTCTCATGGAAATGTTCGCGGCGCACGGCTTCCTGTGGGGGAAGTACACAGTGGCGGTGGGTTCCATCGCCGGCCTCAGCGTGTCTCTGCTGGGATCGCTGTTCCCGATGCCGCGAGTCATCTACGCCATGGCCTCAGACGGACTCTTATTCAGGTTAGCGGAACAGCTCCACGCCGACACAAGCAAACAAACGTCGCTCACGCTCGTGACCGAAACGCTCCGACGTCACGCGTGTACGCGTAGGTCCCTGTCTCACGTGTCGGCATTCACGCACACGCCGGCGGCGGCTTGCGTGGTTTCCGGGACTCTGGCTTCATTTCTGGCTCTGCTGGTGAGTCTGCGCGACCTGATCGAGATGATGTCCATCGGCACGCTGTTGGCCTACACGCTGGTCAGCGTTTGCGTACTGCTGCTGCGCTACCAGCCCGACGACGCGGAAGGCGAGGGTCTTCCTGGCAAAGACCACCCGGATGTTGACTGTAGGTTGCATTTGAATCAACTCACAGGATCATGAAGCATCAACACAATCTTGCAACCTGTGTTGCATAAGCAAAGACATGTCAGACAACTTCTTTTCAGGCTCCTCCATTGGCGATCCTTCCGACCGCGAAAGCGAGCCCGGCGACTTCCACACGGGTCCGGCGTCACCGCTGCAAAGGCTTCTGGGAGCGCATTACCCGAACCTGCTAGCCAGGCTTGGCGTCCCCTCGTCATCGGCGCGGCCCACAGCCTGGACCGGTCGCACGGTGACGCGCTGTACCCTGGCCTTCTTCTTCCTCTCCTTTCTGCTGTGGAGCACGGTCATCTTTGGCGTGGAGCAGGGCGCCGGGACGGGCGCCGTCGTTTGGGGCCTGACGGCGGCGCTGCTGGCGGCCACCTTGGCTGGACTTTTGCTCACGGTGGTGCGGCAGCCTCAGAGCGGGCGGACGTTGGCCTACATGGCACCCTACGTTCCCTTTGTTCCCGCGGCAGCCATTTTGGTCAACAGCTACCTGATGCTCAAGTTGTCACCGCTGACTTGGGCGCGCTTCACCATCTGGTGCGCCATCGGTGAGTCCACAAAGACGTCGTTGCGTTCTCTACTATCTGTGTGTCGCCATCCAACTCGTACGTTATCCCTCATCAAGTTGCGTTTTGCGCTCGTGTCGCCAGGCCTGCTGATCTACGCTTTGTACGGCGTGTGGCACAGCTCTCTGGAGGTAAGCGCTCGCGAGGAGGAAGCCCACGCCAGCTCCTACCAACGCTTCGACGACCACCTGGACGATACCTTCTCCGCCGACGGGGACAACCCACGGGAGCGGGACGACGGACCCTACCAAGGCTGGACCGCCCCCGAGGAGCGGGACTCGCATTATCAAAACCATGCGTACGACAGGGGGCCGAGCGAGGACGATGACGACTTTGGATACCAGAGAGGAGGTGGCGACCACGGCGGACTGAGGCAGACAAACGATCGCAGCTTTGGTGATGGATATAACCACTGACAACACAAGAACACACACACACACACACACACACACAGCAGCTCTGGTTGGTACCATTCGAGGTTCGGTGGCCAAGGGCAATCCAGTTTCCAGCTTGTGTTTGACAGTTTTTCTTGGTGAGTTTGAGATTCTTTGTTTTTCCCCTGCGTTGATGTTGTTGTGCTTGTGCTGTTTTCCTCAGGTAAAATAAACATCACTTCAAAAAGTGGCACAACTTTATTTTAGAGTACATTAGAGAAAGGCTAATATGTCGTCACGTATGAACTTAACGGCAACGCATCTGCAAAGTATTTACAAGGGCTTCCCAATTTCAACAGCCTGCTTCCAAAATGGATTCAATCAATATCGAATTTACGTTTTCCTCAAAAATTCAATCCACCCACCCATCATGACTAAGTAATGTTTTGTATGTTGTGTGCAGCTCTACTTCTTAGACATTTTCACCCTCACACATGGGCGCTCTTGGCATGGTTAGCAGGCACATCCACCATGCTAGCGCTGGCTCCTCCTTCTCTTCCTCCTCTTCGTTGTCTGGAGTAGAAGAAGCTGCTCTCCCTGGAGAAGGCGCGGGGATCGACATCACCATGGCAACAGAGGACCACACCGCCGCCCAGGAAGCAGAGTGCCACTCCCGCCCATCCGCTGTACAGCGACGAGCCAAAGGACATCAGACCCTTTTCCTGATGGACGCCTACCGGGAACCACACGGTGGAGGCCAGGCCCAGCACAGCTAAGGACACACACACACACACACACACGGTCACGCATTCACACAAAGATCACACCGCCACTCACACACATATCCTCACCCATGAGAAGTATGAGGCCTCCGCCCACCCGGGCCCGCCTCTTCTTGTTGGCGGTAGAGTCGTGCGGCAGACGCACGCAGGAAGTTGACGTGAGCACCAACAACATGGCAGGAAGACCCAACAGGCAGGCGCACACCATCATGGCACGGGACCCCTGTACGTGGGCTGATATTTGCAAACAACACACAACTTGAACACACGCGTCTACACAAATGACTTAAAAAAAAAAAAAAAAAAAACACAAACTAGACATGATGATGTCACGACGACTTTAAAATATAATGTCGTGCAGGTTACCGGGCAGATTGAGGATCTGGTTGAGCGCGGTGCAGTGATAGAGCGCGGGCGCAATCACGCACTCTGTCCAGAGGCCGCGCGACCCCAGCTCGTCCATCCGGACGCAGGTCGCCACGCTGTAGTCGCAGGTGCGCACCCAGTCGTTGGTCGCTGTGGCGACAATGAGGCACACCCAGCCCGCCAGGCTGGACAAACTGCCGCACGCCTGCCGACACACTGGAGACATCACAAGATAGTCCAAAAGCTGAAAAGAAAGCTGAAAAGTACACAAAATGGAAGGTAAATACTCGTATTCCCGAAATATCAAACGCCTGAGTTGCGGACGGGTGCGCTGGGGTAGACGATGTGGACTTTTAATGGGTGCGGCGCACAAAAGGTGCAAGCAGTCACGTGGACGCACTAAAATAAATCTGAAGCAGATGCATAGCCAAAGATGAGCCAGATGCTGCTAGGCATGAAAAATATGTCTTCAAGAAAATTCACAGCAAAACTTTCCAGCAGCTCACCTGTGTCCTTCGGCCATCTGCTGGCCACAAAGCAAACTACAACAACCTGGCTCTTATTTAAAAGCCATTCGGTGACCTGCCATGATGGAGTTGCAGGAGAAGGTTGGCTTAGTCGGTGGACGTGATGTGAGACTTACAGGTGAATTATTTTGTTGTATGCATGTTTGTTTGTTTGTTTTTTTAATGTTTTGTGTGTTCTGCAGTCAGAAGCTGTTTCCACAAAGAAAGTGTCTTCACATGCTGCTGACCTTCAATATCTCACGATCAACATCTACAAAAGGTACCACACGCTGCTTTTTATTCGGTTTTGCATGTTGGTCTTGCCTCTGATGGTGAGACTGGGTCAAAGCTAGTAAAAAAAAGTTTTCAAAGGCTTCTTGAAGTCTTGAGCTGAGAGTTGTCCATCATTCACTAGTGTGGACACAAGCGGAACAAGAATGTGACTAGACATTTTGGCCTCATGATACATTTTCTTAAAAAAAAAAAAAAAAAAAAAGCCTGAGACAGTTTGGGCTTTACGGAAGAGGATTAGGGCCAGTGATAATTTCCATAGTTGGTGTGAAAGGTATTTTCAAAAGTGAAGGAGTTGGTTGTTGTTTGTGCCCACAAGGAGGCGCTGCTGTATGGCATCTTGAGGCAGCCTTTTCAAACAATTCGGGCAAGGCAGACAAAACATTGCTGGTGACAGGATTCTGCCTTTTTTTTCCTCAGAATTCTGACTTTAAAGTGGGAATTCTCACTTCAAAGTCAGAATCCTGAGAATAAAGTCAGAATTCTGACTTGAAAGTCAGAAAGTGGGGATTCTCAATTTAAAGGGGGAATTCCCACTTTCAAGACAGAATTGTTAGAAAAAAAGTCGGAATCCTGTCACCCCCCCTTTTTTTTCTTCACTGGCCCTGCAAAAAAAATATACCTACAACATAACATATTTTATTTACACCTTATTAGATTCAGGCTGTTGATGATTACTTTTTCACAAATTTACAATTCTGTCTAGTCACCCTGGGACGGTGGGAAACGTAATTTCGATCTCTTTGTGTGTCTTAACGTGAAGAAATTGACAATAAAGCTGACTTTGACTTTGATTTACCACCCCACAAAAAAATACTTACGTGTCAAATGATCATTGGCCGAAAAGAATTGTTCAACTATTTTGTCATTTTTATAATTTTATGTATGTATACTTTTAAAAAGAGTTCTATGTCTGGTTATATATTGATAATGTAATATTAATATTTTTATATTAAAATTTATTAAAACTTATTATATATATATATATTTATTTATATTTGGCATCAATTTATATACACAAATACATAATATATATAAATGTATATAGTACATAGATTTTTTTCATAATTTAGTTATTCTAATATTTTTGTATTTTTTTTTAGTAGTATTCTCATATTTTGGGGGGGGTACTTACCCAAAATGTCATGCTTTGACTCATGCCAGTACCAATAGTTATTCCACGTTTTTTTTTTATTCATCACTGAAATATATTGTTATTTACAATTTTTTTTTTTTTTTAGATTCAGCATTTGTTTTTAAAGCCTAATTACACCCCTGTAAACCTGTCGCCGGATTATATACACATCTTGCAAACATGGTTGGCTTCAAGTGCTAAACGGCTGAACCCAAATTGTAAACTTAATTAATGGGGTCACGCTTCTTCTGCATGGCACGCATAAGTTCAGACATGAAGTCGCCTCCACCACCTCCATCTCCCCCACCTCCACCCCCAGGAAGAGAAGGTGTAGTTCTCTTAGGCGGAGGCGGTGGCATCTTCTTCACCGACCCGGAAGGCCTCATCTGAGATTTTCGGAGGGCGGCGGAGGGCGTTATAAGAGGTGGTGGTGGAGGAGGTGGTGGCGGAGGTGGCGCCCCCGTGAGGGGAGGTGGTAAAAATCCTGGATCAGGAGGTGGTGGCGGCGGGTTCGTGGTCTTGAAACTTGGAGGAGGCGGGGGTAGAGTCTTCCTGTTAGACTGGGAACGTGGTAGGGTCTTCACGGGTGGCGGAGGAGGTGGTAGTGAGCCAAAATTGGAGGCCGGAGGAGGCGGCGGGAGGAAGTCCGGCGGGGAGTCATCGACGGGTGGCGGAGGGGGAGGGGGAAGGTCATCTTCGGCAGGGGGAGGCGGCGGGAAGTTGGTCGGTAGACGTCGCGGTTGATGGACGGGTTTGGGAGAAGATTTGGCTTGGAGAGGAGGAGGAGGAGGACAAGGGAAGCCGAGGTTAGGAGCTGGTGGAGGTGGAGGCGCAGGGGGGAGTGCTCCTCCTAGTGGTGGAGGTGGTGGAGGAAGGGCTCCACCTAATTGGGGAGGTGGTGGGGGGAGAGTTCCCCCAAGTGGGGGAGGCGGTGGGGGGAGGTTTCCACCTAGTGGAGGAGGTGGTGGAGGGAGAGTTCCCCCAAGTGGCGGTGGGGGGAGTTTTCCGCCTAGTGGGGGAGGAGGCGGTGCGGGTGGTATGTTGTTTGCGTGTCCGTTAGCGACCTGGCTTTCAAATTTGTCTGTGAACACACAAAACACTTTGAAAGGTGACCCCGTGCACATTTTTTGCACACGTGTGTGTTTGCTCGTGTTTACTTTGGCTTGACGTAACACTGCAGCTGGCCCATGTGGAACCGATGGCCACTCTCTTCTCGGCCGTTTTGAAGTTCTCATACAAATTGGAGCCGTACTGCAAAGGCAAACGTTTCATGTTTCATTACTTCGATAATGATGACATCATCCTAAAAACAAATACCTTTGCAATACGGATTCCAGTGACCCACAGGTTCATAGTCCAGGCGTCGTCGCAACACAAGTACTTGATGTACTCCGAGTCCTTCTGGATCTGAGGATGCTAAACACGCAAACAATCTTAACACAAAGTACTAGAAGGAAAAAAAAAAAAAGACTCAATACTTTTTAATTCGCCAAGCCAACAGGAATACATTTTTTTGTCACAAGTATGTCGCCTTACTTTAAGCACAAAGCAAAAGTCACTAGGTGCTTTGTATTTAGCTCTGAAGTCTTTTCCATAGTAAACGTTGACGTTGTCAAACTGCACGAAGCACACCAGGTCACGAGACGACTGAGAAGAAAAGACAACAGCTAATCAAATGTTATCAAAATCCCTCCTGGGGTACTCGATTCATCGATTTCAAACCCTGACCTTGGTCTTGCCTTTGGGCACGTAATAAATCCCGGAGGCTCTGAGCTGGAAGAGGCGGGGCTTCCACGACTTCTTGCCGTCCTCTTTGAGGTGCAGCACGCCCTCTAGGTCAGGCACCATGATGGATGTTCCACAGAAGTTCTCCTGGGAAGGGTGACGAATGTCCGTTTTGGGTCAAGAATATACTCGTAAAAATCTCAGAGTGAAAAGAATACATTCCGAGCTTCTAATTGCGGTCAAAATGAGAAGAGTGCACCTTGATCAAGATCTCCTTGTCTTTGTCCTTCATGTCTTTCAAAGCTTTCTTGTCCTTCTTCCACAAGTAGAATTTCTACACACAGAGGAGACTCAGTCGAAACAAGAGAGATGGCGCAATCTACTCGCTCCATCGATCGATTGAACCGACCTGAGGGTTTTTGAAGACTTCGTACTTGTCTGGGCTCTCCTGGAAGAGGATCTGGTTCTCGCTGTCCCTGCTCCAGGCCAGTAGAGGCTCAACCAGATTTTCATGGTCTTCAAAAGTCCTCTCTAGCGCCACAAAAGCATTTCAATCAGGGGTGACAACTAAAACGTTCCCTTCAAGGACCAAAGTTTTCCGACCATGCTATGGTCAACGTAACACGTCATCTTAGCTAAATTTAACAATCATGCGGGCAAGACGGAAACTCTCATTTCCTCATTTTCTTTTCACCTGCTTGTGGAAGCATCAAAAAATAGCTATAGCTAGCGTTAGCGCTAATAGGACCGTATAATCTTCTGACCGAGCTGCAGTTCTGCGTTGGTCTCGCACAGGCTCCAGTCCACGTTGCAGTCGCAGTATGTCTTCTCAAAGAGGTTGTCCAATACTTCTCTCACGTTCTGCCTCTCGTCCACCATCAAGGTTTTGGAGCTGCCGTCGTTCATGCGCACCTTCACCACTAGCTAAAGCACACAAACTAAGCAACCAAACTAAACATTTTTATATCTATCTATCTATATAATGTTTGACTTAAGTGCTTGTTTCACCTTTTTGACTTTAGCTTCTTTAAGCTTCTCCAGAGCCAGCTTGATTTTGTCAGCCTTGATCTGGGCCTCAATCTCCTCCTATGGAGCCACCAAAACACAATCATACAGTAATATATGAACCTAATGTAAAACCCCAACCAGTCCTAGTTAAAAATCAAATTTTTCATCAAATTAGCATGAATGGAACAGTTCTACTGGATCTCATGAAGTCATTCACTGCCATTGACGGATCTAGACGTCAAAGATCTATTTACCCTTGGTTGGCAATGTAAATAAAACACATAAAAAAAAGCATAAGCTATTGCGGACTCACCATCGAAGGTTTGCTCGATTGCGGGGGTGGAGGCGGCAATACGGAGCCGGTGGATGAGGAGGAGGTGGCGGACGAGTCGCTGGAGATCGACAGGCTGGAGGAGGGCGGGCGGGCGATCGGGGGCGGCGGAGGCTCAGGTTGAGGCTCCTTCAGAGGCTCAACCTGGGCTGCTAACTTCTCCTCTGTGGCGTTGAGGTCGGCCACCAGGTCGGCCATCAGGGCATCCAAATCAACGTCCTCCAGTTCATTCAGGGAGACTGGTTGGAAGTCACAGCAGATGTTTCACATATAATATCCACCACCTATTGTGATTCAGGAACCGACCTCAGTTAACCTTTTATTATTATTATTATCTGTTTAATCAGTACGCCTGCCACACATTTGCTGTTTTTTTTTTGTCATGCCGACGTTATGCAGGTGAACAAATACAGAACCACAATGAACACGACGTCACCATTGAAGTCCGTGAAGTCCATGGAGGGGTTGACTTCCTGCTCGGGTTTGGGTGGAGACGGAGGGGTCGGCACAGTTTCTTGTCCCAGACTCTGCCAGGGGGAGAAAAGCAGTTCGTGAGTGATTACGCAACACAATTCGAACGCGCTCAAGCGTTCCATGGCACTTTTTTTTTTTAACTCATTTGCTATCGTCATGGTGACGGGGGGGGGGGGGCGGGACTCACCTGTGTCAGGAGGTCCATCTCACCCAGCATTTCGCTGAACATGGCGTCAATGTCGTCCATCTGTCATAGACCAATCAGGAAAAAGTTGGCAGAAAGGCCAAATATGATGTATTTTAGATTTTTTTGTGACAAGTGATATAAAACAGCCTTGCATGTTAGTTGTTTTTAATGACCTGCGGCCCTGTTTTTCTTCGTTACAGGCTTGTTTGGTCTTGCTGTCACTTTTACTTGAGAAGAAGCCAAAGTTTCTATCTCAAGCATACACAGTCCTTTTCAAATTCTCACGGGTACATACGCCTTTAGTTTAGCGAGCATTTCACACCAAAGGTTCGTCACCTCTGCGAAGAGGAAGTGGTCGTACTTTAGTGTTCGCTATGTTGTAAATCTAAAGGAAATGACATCAGCATCAAGCTAGTGGTGCGAAAAAAAAAACAACCTACAAATATTTGATTGTCTCTTCTCTCTCTTTTTCAAGTATCTATTTCAATTTTATTCTACCAATTTTCCACTTTCTGACGGTGTCCTAATATTTTTGTCCGTTTCCTTCACTTGCAGCCAGTGAGCTAAATGACTTTTTAGTATCGCAGATTTTATCATTGTTTCCACCTTCCTGCTCAGAAATATGCAACGCGTTGGCTATCAAAAATACAACACGAAAGAAAACAAATTGCTTCTTCAACAAGCAGCAGTGAGATAGCATTAAATATGCTCAATATGATTTCAGCGTACTATTTAATGTGATGTATGATAAATTTAACATGCAGTTTTGTGATTGATTTTCAGGAATCAATTGTAGTGCACACACTGACAGACATCAATAGACAATACATCTTCAAAAACTCAAACCAACGTCATGCCCTAAGGCTTTCCTTTTGGACCTTTTGATAGAAAATTCTCTCCGATTTTATTTCCATCTAGTTTTGACATCAACTGATTCACTGTCATCAATTTAAAATTGTGGCAGTAAAAGAAAGCAGAAGTGCTAAAAGTCTGAACAATAAATCACTTTAACTCACCTTTTCCAATATGTATGTGTGTGTACAATATATAAATAAAAATATCCTTCAAGAAAAATGTTTCATAGACACAAAAAAAAAAACGTTATCCAGCAAAACAAGGCCGTTAGATAGCGGCGAGCAGTTTTTTGGGTGTGTTAGCGAACGTTGGCTCATCTGCTGCTTCTTTCTTCTTTTTTTTTTTTTTTTTTTGACAACCTCTTTCCTGCCCAATGCGGAAGTTCACGTCCAGACCTGCCGCTGCATTCCTGCACAACACTTTCACAACACTCGTGTCTGGGCCCGCGACCAACTGTTCAGAGAGCAAGACCAACAATGCCAAGTGTCACTGTTAATCATTGACCTTAGTCAAATATTGATTTGCACAATCTACAGATTTTCCAATACGCAGGGGGCGCGGCTAGCACCGTAGGAGGAACTTTGCTAGCATGTGCTATCGAGGCTCCACCTGCAGCATATTGTACTCTATTACTTTGATTGAACCACAAAAAGGCCGAAGGCCTCTCAAGTCGCCCGGATGAACGAGGGCGGTCCGGCCAGAATTTCCTCCATTTAACACCCTGACAAATGCTCAGAGGCAGACTGCAAATGTCACAGCGAGGGTGGTCCAAACAATAAAATCTCTTTTTAGCTCAGCAGGTTTATTAATTAGAAGCATTTGAAGCGAAGCACTAGTTACTTTCAAGGAGCCAACCAAAGCAACCTACTGGCACTTTTTTTTGAAGGCCAGATGGCAAGCTTCATGCTTCAAGAACCATTCAATCCAGCCGCACCTGGAAAAGAATTTTTAGTTTGCTTTCAAGGAAATAAAAAGGGGCCGCTAATGGCAAAAGCATTGGGGAGCTTGCGAGACAATATGACATTTTGTCAGAGTGTGATGTGAAACACGGACATCAGTCCTCCCATTTATTGGTCTGGTTGAACATTTTGTGTTTAATCTCATTGTTGTCTTAAATCAGCTTTCCAATAAACTTCAAATGGAATTGAAAAATAACCAACTGGAACCGGGCATACCTTATTTGGAATAGCATCTTTAGTTTCCTCAAAGTAACGTTATAGGCTAGTCTCCCGTTTCTTGACAGTGAGCATAAAAACAGATGCTCAAGAGAATAATGGGTTTAATTGTATTTAAAGCACTTGGGAGTTGTAAAACGTTCTTTAAAATGGTTTTATATATCAAGGATGGGTGGCTCTGAAATATATCCGGCATGATAAATGTGGGGGAGGGAAGTACTTTCTAAAAAAAACAAAAAAAAAACATCTTAAGCGGAATTTCTTGAAGTCCCAAAAGTTCTTTTGCGTCCCTGCCTCGTGCCATAGTTTGACGTGTATCTGTAGGTGTTGACAACACGCTGGTGACTGGTGGGGTTTGAGGACCAGCAGCTGTCTCAACATTCAGAGGCTGCTCAAAAAGGCAAGAAGTCGGGGAGGAGGGGGGGGGCAAAGGTCACAGGAAAGTCAACAAGTGAGTCAAATTGAAAGTGACAGTCATCTGTCACACAGACACAGCAAGCGCTGGCCTTAAATGATCGACTTTTCTAGTTAGCTAGCAAGAAATATGCACTTCAACTCTTTTTGTTGTTTGTCTACCAAAGCTAATTTTCTTAAGCTAGCGCTTCACTCTGTCTTTGCTTGTTAGCGCAAATCAGTTTAGCTAGTTAGCGGTATAGCCCCCCAATTTGCTATTAAGGATAGTTAGCGCCAAGTAGTAACAACCTGTAGCTAATGAAATGACTGAAATTCATTGTCAGCTAGTCTCTGTAATGTACGTAATGTGATGTCATTTATATGAATCGAGTCTACTCCCCCTCCAGCGAAGGGTTAACAGACGCCGTGAAACCTGATGCTAATTAAACTCCAGGAATGCCATCATCACATCCAGACAGCTCAGAGGGGCTCTGGCGGGCTGGCTGGATGGATGGCATGTGCGCGGGATGTTATATTTCACACTTCGCACTTTAAACAAAAACTGGACAAGACGGTAAAGAACAAAAAAACAGGTCAGAGTCGAGTTTTGCTTCTTTTTGAAGCCATTGTGCTGTTTTGTTGTTGTTGTTGTTGTTGTTGCGGAACAAAGGTTCCTAGGGTTTCTTTTCATTTGTCTCGCTCAGGAGAAATTTGTCTTGGAGTAAAAAGGGACAGTTGGTGATTTAAAGACAACCAATCAAACATCACCAACATATCTAAATATTATCATACAGATTTATTCATCCTCGTCAATCCATATCACTATTATAGAAGGCAAGATGTTGTTGACATCATCGGTGCTGTTGCTCCTGGTCCTTGCATCTGTGCGCGCTAACTGGTGCACGGGGGCTCACTGCTCGGGTTCTAGCACCGGAGACCCGCGACCGTGCACCGGCGACCACTGTCCCTCAGGCAGGTCGAACAGACATTCCCGTCACACCCCCTCCATGGGATCTCCCCGTCTGAGAAGCACCACCGCAGAAGGCGTCCCTTTGTGCACCGACGGTGACTGCGCAAGGGTGCCCGAGTCAAGAAACCAAACGCGGAACTGCAAAGGGTTAGAGTGCAGACTCCCTTTGCGGATCAACAGATCCAAAGGGCGCCCCAAGGAGAGCTCCCCGCCGTCCCCTGGAGCCGAGCAGCTCCCTCTGGTTCATCTGGCTGACCAAGCTGCGCAGTTCCTGGGGGACTTCCCCGAGTTTGGCTCCCCGTCTTCAGAACTCGGTGGTGCGCCCCTGGGGCTCCAGCTCACCTGTGACGTCAAACCAGGTCAGCATTGACTTTTCAATTCATGCAATATTTCAGTTTCTCTTTACAAAATGTACAAAAAGAAGATGTCATTTAACAGCCCTCCTTACACGATGATTCTTTCTCCAGGAGAAAATGAAGTTCCTTCAGAGGACGCCCTGATCCTCCACCTTCAGTTGGCCAAGGGTCAGGAGAAGCTGGTGGAGGCTCTGCGGGCGCAGCAAGTGCTCATCAGCGAGCTGCAGCAGAAACTGGCCGACCAGCAGGAGGCGCTCCTGTCGCAGCAGCGCGACATCTTGACACAACACCATCATATGTACGAGCAGATGGGCACAGTCAAGGTCCAGTATGGCCTCCTGGCGGACGTGCTCAAGCAGGCGTCCTTCCAGGGTCTGCAGGGGGAACTGCAGAGCTACTTCCAGAGCCACCTCTCGGACCTCCAAAATCAGGACCGCCGTCATCTGCGCAACGGCGTCCATAAGATGGACACGGACGCGAAGGTGATGGACGTAGTCGGAGAAGCTAATTTGCCTCAGCTGCTGATGGGGGGGTGCCCCTCTGCCTGCCAGCCGAACCACTACTGCAACTTCCAGAGTGATCCGCCACAGTGCCACAAGTGCACCACGTGTCCACCGGGATTTTTCCTCATTTCACAGTGCTCACCCACCATGGACACCATGTGCCAGGTAACCTTCAAGACAAAATTCCAGCAAGTCTTTAAAAATAACGTATGTCTGTTAGCGGTCAATTGACGTTGTTTCTGCCCGACACACAATCAAGTTGAAAGAATGAAAATAGTTGGCTCAGTCTTGTTGTGGTTTGGCACTAGTTTCAGAGCCTAAGTTTAGTTTTGATTCAAGCGACAAAGTTTTGCCCCTTCCAAGTGGGAATTTCCCTCGAGAAAAAAATAGTCGGCCAGTTTTCCAGGTTTGAAAACAAACGTTGCATACCAACAGTTTCCTTAGTGAAGTTCAGAAGTCATGGAAATAAATAAGACTTCAACATTTGTGTCCCTCTTGGTAATACCGACTCTTCACGGTTTGCTTCACAGGATCGAGATGAATGTTTTGAGCTAGCAAACATCTGCGGGGAGCGTGTCAAGTGTCTCAACACTCCAGGTTTGTGTACTGCCCTCAATCACCAGCAACTGTTTTCTGATGACTTGATGCTATCTTTCTCCTGTCCACTCAGGAGGCTTCCGGTGTCTGGGTGCGTCTCAGAGAGAAGCGGAGACAGGCTTGTGCGGTCCCGACTACTTCTACAACCAAGAGCTCCAGGAATGTCAGGCCTGCTCTGATTGCGAAGGCGATGCCGTGGCCGTCCCTTGCACGACAGTCACCGACTCTATCTGTGGCTCCGCCTCGGGGGCTCGTCTCTCCTCCTCCTGGAGCGCCAGCGTCACCGTCCCCTCTTGCGGGAACTCTGAAAGTCAGATCTTCACTGGGCTTCAGCTGAACCTGCGAGGCAAAGAGCACAGTGATCTTGTGTCCAGCGATGGCGGCCTGGTGACAGTACTGCAGCACGGGCTGCTGTGGCTGGACCACAACTTTGCCATGAAGCACAGCTGCAGGAACTTCCTTCAGCTGGGTTTGAGGTTCAACGCCAGCCAGGAAGAGGAGGGTCGGGAAATCAGTGGGGTGCGTGTGGAGCAGCCTGAAGGCAAGTACTTCCAAGGTGTGAGCATCAGCGCCGGGGTGGAGGTGGAGCCCAGCGACACCCTGAGTCTTCTTCTGAGGAGCCCCAACCAGCACTGCAACCGGAGCAAAGACCTCCACGTCTACGACATGTCGGCGCCTACCTTCAGCTTGCTCTGGTTGTCGCATGACACGGGTGCCGTGGCCATGACCGCCGAGATGACGCTGCTAGCTCACTACCAGTCCAGCTACCGCCCGACATTTCGCGTGCGCTCTTTGTCAGACCCTTACGTGATAGGTTTGACGCACGACAATCGCGGCGTGCGCTTCACGGAGAGCGGTGTGGTCAAGTTTGTCCTCCAGCAGGCACTCTACGCCATGGGGCACACTTGCGTTCGCGAAGGCTTATTCCTCCTCGCCTACACGAGCCGCAATGGCACAGGTCAGGAGGTCATGCGGGCCTTCAAGACAGGCGTGAACTACAGGGACACTTCCATCACGCTGGCGGGCGCCGTGGCCGTGGGTGGCGGCGACACGCTCAGCTTCGAGATCACGCCGCCGCCGCAGTGTAACGTCCGCTACTTTGGGGACGGCACCGGCATCAGCATGCTCAGCCTGGTCTGGATCCCCTCAGCTGTCTCTTCCTCGTTGACAGCCACGGTGGCCAAGGTAGGCCTCCCTCTCGGCGCCGTCCGCAACAAGCCACTCGCCTTCCAGCAGATCTCTCCAGACTCATCGCAGATTCGCCTGGACGGCGAAGCAAACAACCGCAAGAACTTTGTGTTCCTGGAAGCTGGGACCGTTAACATCGCCTTAAACCTGAGACTCATCCACTCATGTAACATCTTGAAGGTGACCCTCCAGCAGGCTGGTAGTCCGGGTCTAGGTTCGGGGAGGCTATCTGGTCCCGTGGCTCAGCAGATTTCGGGACACATACCGGAGGGCAGCGAGTGGGCCAGCGTGGGCCTGAGGGCCTCCTTCCAGGTCTACAATGGGACCACCGTCTACAGCACCCTGGACTGCATCCGCGGACGCATCAACCAGATCTCCCACGAGGGCGGCACCAACATCTCCATCCTTTGGGTTGCCGCGTGAGCCATGCTTTCTTTTTGCACAAGGTTGACTTACTAGTAGAATAAAGCTGAATTGATCCAGGCCCTAATATTCCACAAATTGAAGAAACTGGGACTCATCTTGGATTTTGAAGACGCTTCTTCAGTTCTCTGTGAACCTATTCATGTCTCCAAGGGAACTCTACACCTAAGATTTATCGACTCAGTTCCTTCCGCTTGAATCCTTCAACTCCGAGCCATCCGCAGTCACCACAGGTGAACCCCAAGGCTCTGTTCTGAGGCCCCTACGTTTTATCACATCTTTCTACTTGCCACAATCCTTCACGAATACATCCACTTTCTTGGCTAGCTCTATCATTCCAGGCAACGCAACTTATCTCTGCCGTCCATCCTTGTTTACTCCAAACTGTTTCAACAGGGAGTCCTTCGAATTGTGTCCAAATTCCGTACTTGCCAAGTTGTTTTCGCTCAACCTTTGCGGGTATTGTCATGTTTTTACAATGTCCTTTTTTTGTTTATAATTTACTGTGAAAGTGCTGCTTTGTTGAGTTTTCCCTGGCGTACTTTGGCTCGTCGAGCAGTGACCAAATTCTCTCACGGAGTGAGTGTCTGTGTTTTGCAAGGTATGGAATATGACAGGGTACTCTATCATATTTTTGCTCTGATGTATGATTATTATTGCTTAAGTGCATGAGTATATAGGTTCTTTTGTGAACCATCTTTTTATGCAGGATCCGAAACATTGATTTTCAACAAAAGAGACAAATATGTATTTTGTTCCTGTAGGCATATTGACATTTTATATTTGTTGTTGAGCAACACATTAAGGGAATCTGCAAATGAGCTTCTTCGTCTACGTTCAGGATGCCTTTGTGTGTTTTGCATCCCATGTGTGTGTTTGAAAGGCCAGAATAAAAGCAGCGGTATATTTTTCGCACAGCTCTGTTCACGCAGTGGTTCCTTCCGAACGCTAATCACGACTCTTATTTTCCGAGTCGTAATCGCAGACGTGACTCATCCCGACATGTGGACGCAATTAGAAAGCAAGCAGTGGGTGTCAAAAGGAGTGCAGAGAGCTTGAGGTGAAAGAAAGTCTCTCTTTTTTTTTTTAGACTTGAGACTTGAATGGCTAAAACCCTCAAACAAAGACTCCATTTGCCATATGTCATCATAGATTAAGCAAAGCTTTCCGAAGCCAAAGGTTAAAGGCCACAGAGGAGTCTGACTTACTCACACCTCCAGAGTAGGTGGTATCTGGACACCACCGCCACCCGCCTCTTATTTAAACGTTGACAATCTCACACCAGCAAACTGGAAACGATCATGTCAAAAAGGAGGTAGTCGACAAAAGTTTTACATTCTTTGGGCTGTCCAGATTGAAAGCAGATGTGCCAGATGTGAAGCGTGACGGTAGAGGGAATGAACATTAGGAAGATCACGTGTCCAATTTAAAAGTCGTTCTTCACTTTTTCTCCCGGAACTTTGTTTTACAAATTGTGCCCCCTAGGAATATGTCAATGGATCAAATAAATATATCAATAGATGATTCATGAATGGATCAAACAAATAAACACAAATAATAAATCAATAGATCAAAGAAATAATCAATAGATAGATCAAATAAATCTACGAATAAATGAATAATTAATGGATCAAACAAATCAACACGCACGCAAGGAGTGCGAAAGGCCTGGCGGCCATCCATCAGCCCGCCGCCGTTTTTGGTTGGCACACGTAGTCCTCGTCCTGTGGAGTTGCTGATTTCGTAATATCATCAGGTGTCCTTCCTGATTTCGTAATATCATCAGGTGTCCTTCATCTCAAAGCTTTGCGTTTGAACCCTTTGCGTCTTAGTGATGCTCGTATGACATTTGCAAGCGCTGTGTCATTTCCAAAGAGCTGATGTCTTTTTCTTTGTAGGCTAAGCATTGTGGGTAAACCTGAGCTGAGATTAAAAGTGAAGTCCCGTCGACGGCCGAGTACTCGCTCTGGTGAACCCTACCTTACCTTACTTACTTCTTACTCGCACTTCTTCCAGGTGACCAGCAAGATGCCTCGGCTGATGTGGGCGCTCCTGCTCTCCCTTCCGCTCGCTGGTAATCTACGTATTTGAAAACACAATGGAGGGTTGACCTCTCGAATGAAATGCCGTCAATGAGATAGATGCACAGTATGATGCAGAAAAGAGAAACTCACTAAGTCTGCTGTGACAATAGTTATTGTGGAACTGGTGGTAAAAAGTCACTTTGTTTTCAACAGCGGCAGCAGCAGACGAGGAAGTAAAGGGCAAAGCAGGTAGAGATGTTACCTTGGCCACTGGCAAGACCACGCTGGATGAGTACACAAAAGTCATCTAGGAAATAATCGACAATGGCAAGATTCTCACCTACAGCACCCAAACTGCCGGGGATGGGATCTCTGTCCGTCCACATTCTCCTCCTGATGCATTGGCTAATGACAGGAGGACCCTCCATCAAAACTGCGTCGCCATGGAGATGCAAGGAGCTGCTTTCATCTGGGTCCTTCTGAAGAAAAAAAAAAAATGACGGGGTCTTCATCCTCTATCTTGATCAGAATCATTCAATCATTGGTAACCAAAAGAATTTCACATCTGTCACTTTCCTTCCTTTCCGTTTCACTTAAATAATGATAAAAGTATGAAATGTTAAAAATAATTGAAAAAACAAAAAACCCAAAGCCTTTTATCATCCTTTTTCAAAATGATCTGGCTACAGTGGTGCCTTCAGATACAAGTCTTTCATTCGGTCTGCAACACATTCATATTTTACCCACTCACAGATGGCTGAGTGGGTAAGAAAGGACTGTGAGACGCATTCAAATTGCCCAATAATAGTATCTTAATGAGTAAACAACTTTTATACGGTGATTCCAAACAATACCTAATAGACTGTATTCGCCTAAATTGCGTGATGTGATATTGATGTTGTCCCCCTCTCGAATGAGAGCACAATGTGAATTGTATGCTGCCGCCATCTTGTGGTGGGCTTCTGAATTGCATTCATTTGCCATTTTGCCGATTGTACTATCTCTCACTCAAGGCACCACAGTAATCCTGTCACCATCTTTTATGTAGTTCTCCATGGCAGACTACTCGGCCTGCGCGCGATTTGACCCCTTAGCGCTTTTTGAGGCGAGACTGTTAAAAGTGGACTAATTTCCTACGGTCCCTGGAGGCAGCAGCAACTGTGGCTGCTGTAGCAGCCCAGCGTATCGTTTCATTTAGCAAGCGACTACTCCGAGGACAAAAACAGGCTACGTTCTTTCTGTCCCGTGTGAGTACAACGGCTCTTTTGAATCTGTAACTTATTCAAAGCCACTTTTTTTTGACAAATGTGTACAATATTATCAATGTTGTGCCGTTGTCGCAGTGTGTTTGTCATTAGGGTGAGACATTTAGTGACCCAGCCTGCTCTTTTGTTCTCCCACTGTGTTTGTGCCTTGACAAAAGAAGAGATGCTGCTGTTTATTTGTCGAATTGGACCCTTTTGGAGTTTCACTCGCTTGTACGGTTTGTTTGTGTTGTTTACGGTCGGCTTTTGTTTTCAAATTCAGTAGTTTACCGATTCAAAAGTGGACATCCGAGAGCCCGTTGGCGAATGCGGATTGAAACCGTGCGTCAATAAAAAAAATCATTTTTTTATTTAGACGGTGGCTTATTCAAACCCCCAGATTCATAATTACTCAAATTAAAAAATTAAAAAATAAACCAAAATCTATTTATATAGAGCGCAATACCTCTCCAAAAAGGCTATTTTAGGAATACAATGCAAAACAACATTACGTGAGAAATTAATTCACCAGATTATACCTGGAAAATTTCACCAAGGGATAAAGTACAGTACAAACTTGGCAAGTGTTGTACATAAGTGTAATGTTCTTATTTGTAGTGTTTTAAAATCACGACTCATGTTGAGAATACTATTGTGTGCTAAACTTCCAGATTAACAGATTCGGAGCAGGATCTGAATTGCCTGGCCCAAACATTTCCCGGGGTGCAAAGTGCACATGCACATTATTCTGGACACCAGCCCTACTTGTTGTTTGTTCTGTCTCTAGGCTGCTTGCTCTGCTGTGAAACAAAAAGAACCAGCATCTAACAAAAAGCCATAACAAGCATCGCCACAATGGAGTCTAAACCAGACACAGTTCAAATATGTGTTTTTCTTTTGTTTATTGCCTAGTGAGGATAATTTGTTTCTATGTGTGCTGTGTTGACAGCAGATGGAAAAATGCTTGGATCCAGAGGCATCCAGTCCCCCGCGGTGATCCGGGCAGGGCGGTCTTTAGTTTTGGCCTTCCCGCCCACCAACTGAGTGCCCATGAGTGCTCACTAGTAGCCTTCCCAGCTCAGCCCAAGTCTTCTCAGAGCTGCACCTGCCTTCCTCCTCGTCCTCCTCGGCTGTGCCATGACGTCTTCGGACAGCGACGAGACCGGCAGTGATTTCTCAGAATCTCTGGCGATCCTTCAGCTCCGGGACCAGTACGTGGACTCGCTAAGCGGCGTCGAGGCCAAGAACTTGAACGGACACGTACAACGGTATGGCTGCAAGGAGTCTGGCTCGCTTGACGTCGCCGCCCTTCACATGGAAGAGAAGCGCGAGCTGCCGCCAAAAAGCCCAGAGTCGCCTTCCTCCAGGACAGACTTCCGGTCCTCCGGTGCGGTAGGCCTCGGCAGCTCCCTTCCCGTGGACCCCCACCGGACGGCCGGGGGTAAGAAAGTCGGTTTTTCGCTTTCCCGCCTTCTTCGCATCCCGGCCAGAAAGTACGTGCCCGTTAGCCTCGGAGACTCGCGCTGCTTCCTGTTGTGCATTTGCTACCTGACCTTCATCCAGTCCCTGATGGTTTCGGGCTACCTGAGCAGCGTCATCACCACCATCGAGAAGCGCTATAGCCTACGCAGCTCCGAGTCGGGCCTCCTGGTCAGCTGCTTTGACATCGGCAGCTTGCTGGTGGTGGTCTTCATTTCGTACTTGGGCGGCCGGGGCCAGAGGCCGCGCTGGCTGGCGGCGGGTGGCGTGGTCATCGCGGTCGGGGCCGCGCTCTTCTCCCTGCCCCACTTCATCTCGCCGCCCTACCAGATCCAGGAGATGAACGCGTCGGGGGGCCAAGAGGGACTCTGCCTCGGCGCCAACGACAGCGGACGGGCGGCGGACGCGCCGTCGTGCCATCGCCAACACGAAGGCGACGAACACAACCTCTACGTGGCGCTGTTCATCTGCGCCCAGATACTGGTCGGCATGGGTTCCACGCCCATCTACACCCTCGGGCCCACCTACCTGGACGACAATGTCAAGAAGGAGAACGCGTCTCTCTACCTGGGTGAGGGCACCTGCAGCGCACACACAATGCGCCATTGTCCACCCGGTGCCCTCGTTGTGTGGCCCCCCCCGCCGTGACTTGCGCGCATGGCTCGTTCAGTAATCCTCCCTTGTGACCGCGTTGGTGCGGCGCCCCTCAATCTGCTCAAGGATTGTGCGTAGATGCCCGATGGCCCACTGACCTCTCATTATCAAAAGGCAGTCATGTGATTAAACCGGCTAAACATTGCGATGGATTGCTTTCGCACCGACGCCTCACCCCCCCCCCTCAATTTTGTTCAATTTCAGTTTGAGTGATTTCAACACGGAACAGGAAGGCTCAACTCTATACACCGAGTTGCGTCGGCCACAAATTGCTCCAGTTACCGACCGACGGCTCGGCGTCTCTCTGTGTCGGGTGTGCTCCCTGCGCATTCACACAAAACCCGCTTTTGTCGTTCCGGTCGAAAGATTTGCTCCGTTCGCTCTGTTTTTGTAATCATCGGGCGCACTGACCTCCGTGACCCACAGTGGGCTGTCTTTCCCCCCCCCCCTTCGGGCCTGACAGATCACGCTGCGCCGTCCAGCCACTCCGGTTTCATCATGTTGGATTTTTCACACCAAGGTTAAATATTACACCAACTCCAAGCCACATACCTTTCCTCTCTCTTGTCTTGGCAATTCCAAGCAGGTCATCGTTTGCCACTGGCCATTACCAGCCCACGAGTCGTATTGTTTCGAGCGTGTGGGAAGGTTCCTGGGGAAATGCCACAAGCGAGGTTGTGATTCTCAGCCGTGGGTTTTCGCTCGCTGTGACGAGTTGTTGTTAGACACAAGCGCCCCGCTGAAGGAAAAGCAAATGAGCATCGGGATCCCGCCGCCAGGATCATGTGGGAGGCCCCGATTCCGAGGCTTGGGTGTCGGTGTGAAATGGGTCGTGTAAGCAAACCTTGGAAGACCAGCAAATGTGTTCAGAGCTTCATTGGCAGACGTGGACCTGAGAAAGTTGATTCCAGTCAGGTGCTTTTCCGTGCACCCCGCCATGTCTTGGCTGAGCGAGCGGTACCACAAAGTGCCTGGGTGGCCCTCCGCCTTGACGCCACTCGTCAGAAGGGCTTTCGCATTGTCTGAGGCTGGATTTTCATCTTCAAGTCAAAGCTCTCCGTCTGTACCGGTCAGTGCCGACGCGATGTCCGGATCAAACATCTCGGCTGCGATTTTGTTTCGTGAAAACCACGCCCGCTTAATAGACCGACCAGCTCCCGCATCTTTACGTTTGCCTGTTTTTTTTTGTTTTTTTTTTGCACCAGTCACCCCTAAAAGGCAACCAAACCCAAGAAAGAAACTTTATGTTTGAAATGCGCTTAGTATCTTCATGTCATTCATTATTATCATCATTAGTCATGGCTTTGGCCACCAGGGGGCGACTTTCTCATTAAGTTTCTGGCTTTGTTGTCAAGGGAAGGGGGTGTGGGTGGAGCTAAGGTCAGCCAGGGGAGCACTGAAGAGATGCGGAGAAATACCACCACCTTGGAAGTCAGACCCCCAGCGGCTACGAACCTGCTGACTCGATACAAACACAAGCAGGGAAAGCTGATAGCGCCCCAACGGGATCAAGTCATGCCAAGCCCGGAAGGTTACGCCCTTCACATGGCGCCGCTGAAGGTCTCTTGCGTAATTGAGTCCAGCAAGCGTGCAGTTAGGCGGCTCTTGGAGGTTTTTGTTTGCAAAACAAATGGGAGGCAAAAAAAACAACAACCACATTTGTTTTCTCCTCAGCCATCATGTACGTGATGGGAGCCCTGGGCCCGGCCGCCGGTTACCTGCTGGGGGGCGTCCTCATCGGCTTCTACGTGGACCCCAAAAGCGTCGTCTCCATCGACCAAAGCGACCCTCGTTTTGTAGGCAACTGGTAACCACGGCGACTGCGGTTCTTTGACCAGTTTGCAAAATCCAATCTCATAGAGGTGTATGTCGCTCAGGTGGAGCGGCTTCTTGCTGTGTGCTTTTGCTACGCTCCTGGTCATCTTCCCCATGTTCGCCTTCCCCAAAAAGTTGCCGCCTCGCCACAAGAAGAGGAGACAGACAAAGACAGACAAAGACGACGACGTGATGAAGGACAAGTCCGGCGGCAAGGGCCACGACGTCTCGTCCTCCATGGGCTTCGGGAAGAACATCAGAGGTGAGCAAAGAGTGGAGTGCAGACTTTGGATGACATTCCCTCGCACGCGATTGGACGAGAATGTCGCCCTGGAAGCATTTGCCGTAATGACTCAACGTTTAATCTCACAGACATGCCCAAGGCGGCGCTGAGAATCCTCAGCAACGTCACCTTCCTATTCGTCAGCCTCTCCTACACGGCCGAGTGCGCCATCGTCACCGCCTTCATCACCTTCATCCCCAAGTTCATCGAGTCCCAGTTTGGAATCCCCGCCTCCAACGCCAGCATTTACACAGGTGCGAATTTGTGTCATTTGATTTGGAGGTCAGTCGTCTGTATTGCCGTGGACACGACGCAAACCGTGTCAAGATGGCACCTAACCCAATGAACAAGAAGACTAGATAGCGAGAACATTCGAAGCAAAGGCGGGCTTTTTGCGTCTTGCAGGCGTGATCATCGTGCCCAGCGCCGGTGTGGGCATCGTGCTGGGCGGCTACATCATCAAGAAGCTGAAGCTGGGCGCCCGCGAGTCAGCCAAGCTGGCCATGATCTGCAGCGGTGTCTCGCTTCTCTGCTTCTCCACTCTCTTCATCGTGGGCTGCGAGAGCATCAACCTGGGAGGCATCAACATACCCTACACCACCGGGTGAGCACCAGAAAGAAAAGAAAAAATCAAAGATAATCCATAAATACAAGAACACGTAGTTCATCACAACAAAAACCCTCCCGACTGTGACATTTGCGTCAAAAACCAGCCCCGCATGTTGTGTGCGTTCGCAGTCCGACGATGACGCCGGCCCACAGGAATCTAACGGGAAGTTGCAACGTCAACTGCGGCTGCCGCATCCACGAGTACGCGCCCGTGTGCGGCTCGGACGGCATCACTTACTTCAACCCGTGCCTGGCCGGATGCAACGCCATCGGCAACGACAGCGGCGGGGTGAGCGCAGATAGAAAGAAATGGCGAGGGCCAAGGACATAGCTTTGCGGGACTCTCGACTTTGAGTTATATTCCAAATGTATACGTTTCACGTGTCAACCATTCTTCTGGGTCAGGTGAGGAACTACACGGAGTGCGCCTGCGTGCAGAGCCGTCAGGTGATTACGCCGCAGTCGGGCGGCGGCCCCGTCAACCAAATGCAGCTGGTCATCGTCAAGACCTACCTGAACGAGAACGGCTTCGCCACGTCGGGGAAGTGCGAGCGCACCTGCAACACGCTCATCCCCTTCCTCGTCTTCCTCTTCATCGTCACCCTCATCACCGCCTGTGCGCAGCCCTCCGCCATCATTGTCACGCTCAGGTGGGTTAGGGTCAGAGTCGGAGGGGTTAGGTCACATGTATGGAAAGTGAAAAGTGTTGACGTTCAGGTCGGTGG